>NW_024080855.1:0-730024 GCF_003009895.1 Hyaena hyaena
CTTTTCTGTGTGATGTATGGGCGCGAGTGCAAGTACGGAGCTCCTTACTTCTCCGCCATCTTGCCCTCCTATATCAAATGCTTTTTCTACATCTGTTGAGATGATCGTGAGTTTTATCTTTCAGTCTAGTCATGTGGAGTATCACACTAATTGATTTGCAGATCTTGAATCCTTGCATCTCAGGGATAAATCCCACTAAACCATGGTCTGTGATCCTTTTAATGTGCTGTTGAATTCTGTTTGTTAATATTTTGTTGAGAATTTTTACAGGGATATTGGCCTATAGTTTTATTTTCTGGCAGTATTCTTGTCAGGTTATCAGTATAATGCTGGCCTTGCAAAATGAGTTTGGGAATATTTCCTTCTGTTCTATTTTTGGAAAAAGTTTGAAAAGGATTGTCGTTAATTTTTTAAATGTTTGGTAGAATTCACCAATGAAAAAATCTGGTTCTGGGTTTTCTTTTTGGGGAAGTTTTTGATTATGGATTTAATCTCCTTGTTATTGGTCTATTCAGATTTTCCGTTTCTTCATGACTCAGTCTCAGTAGGTTGCATATTTCTAGGAATTTATTCAGTTCTTCAAGGCTATTCAATTCATTGGTGTGGAATTGTTCATAGTAGTCTGTTATGATCCTTTGCATTTCTGTGGTATTGCTTTAAAGTCTCTTCTTTCATTTCTGATGTTACTTATTTTCTTAGTCTTTAAAAGTTTGCCAATTTTGTTTATCTTTTCTTTTTAAACACTCAGCTCTTACTTTCACTGATCCTTTCAATTGTTTTTCTGGTCTCTATTTCCTCTATTTCTACTCTGACCTGTATTTGCTTCTCTTTGCTAACTTTGGGCTTTGTTTGCTCTTTTTCTACTTTCCCAAGGGGGTACACTTAGGTTGTTCATTCGAGATTTTTCTTTTTTCTTAATGTAGGCCTTTATCACTACAAACTTCCGTCTTGTAGCCGCTTTTGCTGCAAAAGTTTTGGTGTGCTGGGTTTCCATTTTCATTTATTTCAAGATATTTTTAATTTCCTTTTTGATTACTTCTTTGACCCACTGGTTGATCAGGAATGTGTTGTTTTAATTTTCATGTATTTGTGAACTTTCCAGTTTCCTTTTCATGATTGATTTCTAGTTTCATACCATTGTGGGAAGAAAAGATGCTTAGTATAACTTCAGTCTTCCTATATCTGCTCAGACTTGTTTTAGACCTAACATACGGTCTATCCTCAAGAATGTTCTCCATGCACTGTTTGGCTTTTGGTGGTGAAATCTTCTGTAAATGTATAATATATCCATTGGTCTAAAGTGTGGTTCAAATCTACCATTTCCTTAATGATTTTCTGTCTGAATGATCTATTCGTTGTGAAAGTAGGGTCTTGAAGTCCCCTACTATTGAAATGTCTATTTCTCCCTGTAGGTTTTTTAGTATTTGCTTAATATATTTAGATGCTTCCATGTTGAATACATATATATATTTGCAACTGTTATATCCTCTAGATGAATTGCCCTCTATAACATTATATAATGACCTTCTTTATGTAATATATAATTTTTTTAAAAAATCATTTCTATGTCCAATGTGGGGCCTGAACTCATGACCCCGAGATCAATAGTCATATGTTCTACCAACAGAGCCAGCCAGCTGCCCCTTTGTTGTCTCTTATTACAGGTTTTTTAGTTCAAATATATTTGCCTGGAGAAACTATAGCCAGCCCTAAACTTTGTTTCCACTTACATGGACTATCTTTTTCCAAACCCTTACTATTAGCCTTCATTTAACCTTTAAGCTGATATGAGCATTTTGTAGGCATCACATAGTTGAGTCTTGGTTTTTAAACCTATTCAGGCACTTATGCCTTTTGATGGGAGAATTTAATATACTTACATTTAGAGTAATTCTTTTATTTTTATTTATTTATTTTTTGATATTTATTCATTTTTGAGAGACAGAGCATGAGCAGAGGAGGGGCAGAGAGAGAGGGAGACACAGACTCCAAAGCAGCTTCCAGGCTCTGAGCTGTCAGCACAGACCCTGATGCTTGAACCCATGAACTGTAATATCATGACCTGAGCTGAAGTCAGTTGCTTAACCAACTGAGCCACCCAGATGTTCCTACAGTAATTATTGATAGGTAGGACTTACTAATGCTTTCTTATTGATTATTTTCTGAATGTTTTATAGTTTTCTTGTTCCATTTGTCTTCCACCTCTCACTATCTTCTTTTATGAAGGAATTGATAATTCTGTGAATGTCATAGTGGTATACTTCGATTCCATTCTCTTTATCTTATATGTACCTACTGTTGGTGTTCACTTTGCCATTACCATGAGGCTTACACAAAACATCTTAAAACAGTCTATTTTATGCTGATAATTTAACTTTGATCATATACAAAATCTATGTTCTTTTACTCCACCCCCACCCATATTTTATACTGTTGACATAATAATTTACCTCTTTTTAGATTATATATTCATTAACAAATTGTTGCTATAGTTATTTTTAATATTTTTTGTTTTTAATACAAATCAAAACTACACTGAGATACCACCTCATGCTGGTCAGAGTGTCTAAAATGAATAAATCAGGAGACTATAGATGCTGGTGAGGATGTGGAGAGAAACGGGCACCCTCTTGCACCATTGGTGGGAATGAAAACTGGTGCAGCAACTCTGGAAAACAGTGTGGAGGTTCCTCAAAAAATGAACAACAGAACTCCCCTATGACCCAGTAATAGCACTGCTAGGAATTTACCCAAGGGATATAGGAGTGCTGATGCATAGGGGCACATGTACTCCAGTGTTCACAGCAGCACTTTCAGCAATAGCCAAATCATGGAAAGACCCTAAATGTCCATCAACTGGCAAATGGAGTATGTATACTTGGCAGTGAGAAAGAATGAAATCTGGCCATTTGTAGCAATGGATGGAACTGGAGGGTGTTATGCTAAGTGAAATAAGTCAGTCAGAGAAAGACCGATACCATATGTTCTCACTCATATGTGGATCTTGAAAAACTTAACAGAAGACCATGGGGGAGGGGGAGGGGTAAAAAAAAGTTGCAGAGAGAGAGGGAGGCAAACCGTAAGAGACCCTTAAATACTGAGAACAAACTGAGGGTTGATAGGGGTCGGGGAGAGGGGAAAGTGGGTGATGGGCATTGAGGAGGGCACTTGTTAGATGAGCACCGGGTGTTGTATGGAAACCAATCTGACATTAAATTATATTTAAAAAATAATTAAATAAATAAAAAATAAAAAGAACCCCAGTGACCCATCTGCATCATCTACTGATATCAAAACAATCATCTGCAAAGCCAGTGAACATTAGCTTTATTTTAAATTTCAAGGAAAAAAGCCTTAATTATTCTAAAGCACACAACAGTCATTTGATGTTCAATGTTGCTTTACTTGCTTAATAATAAGCTATTAGTATTATAGATCCTTAATATCGTTAGGTTTAAATTTGAGGTTTTGACACTGCAGACTTATGATGTGTAGAGATTATTTAGTTGTAACATAAATTTGAGCCCATTAACATGTTGCTCTCTAAGAACAAAACATTTATTGAACACAGCCCACTATTCAGAAGCAAAGTAGGTTTTTATTTCTCCACTCATTGTTGCACATGTGGTAACTCTCCAGGAGGATTTACAAAAAAAGTAGAGGGGGTAGGTGGGGAGAAACCTTCTGTTGAGTGATAGAAGTAAAAAGGTCTAAGGATCTGATGCTTTTCATTAAAAATTATCATAAGAAATGGAGAGACCTCTAGACTATACAACTATTCTGTATTTTGGATGTTTCATTAATGCCTTTAGCTACACTCCTATTTAATGTCAAGTGCATAATATATTTGAACCACTTTATTAAATTTAATAAACACTGTCATACTAAAAAAATGCTTTTGTCTTTTAACTTTACTTCTAGAGTTAAGTGGTTAACACACCATTATGTTACAGTGTTAAAGTATTCTGAACTTGATTGTATACTTACCTTTGCCAGTGTATGGTATATTTTTATATGTGTTCATGTTATTAATTAGCATCCTTTCACTTCTGCTTCAAGAATTCCTTTCAGCATTTCTTATAGGGTGAGTCTAGTGGTAATGAACTCCTTCAGCTTTTGTTTCTCTAGGGATGTCTTTTTCTCTCCTTCATTTGTGAAAGACAAATTTGCCAGATAAAGTATTCTTGGTTGGTAAGCTTTTTTTTCTTTCAGCACTTTGAATATATTACCCCACTTTCTTTAGCCTCTAAGATTTCTGCTGAGAAATCCAGTCATAGCCTTATGGGGAGGTTTTTTGGTAAGTGACAAGATTTTTTTTTTTAAAATGTTTATTGGGGCACCTGGGTGGCTCAGTCAGTTGAATATCAAACATCAGCTCAGATCATGATCTCATGGTTCATGAGCTTGAGCCCCACATTGGACTCACTGCTGTCAGCCTGTCAGCACAGAACCCACTTCAGATCCTCTGCCGCCCTCTCTCTGTCCCTCCCTCACTTGAGCTCTCCCAAATAAATAATAAAAGAGGTTTATTTATAATGAGAGAGAGCAAGCATGCACAGCAGTGGCAGAGACGGACAGGGGGAGAGAGAATCCCAAAGAAGCTCCACTTGTCAGCTTGAAGCCCAATGAAGGCTCAAATTCATGAACTGTGAGATCATGACCTGACCCTAATTAAGAGTTGGATGCTTAATCAACTGGTAAGTGACAAGATTCTTTTCTCTTACTGCTTTTACGATTGGTTTTCTCTTTGTTTTAATTTCTGACAGTTCTATTATAATATCTCTTTGAGAAGATCTTTTGGAGTTGAATTGTTTGGGGATATGTGAACTTCTAGAACTGGAATAGCCAAATCTTTTCCTACGTTTGGAAAGTTTTCAGCCATTATTTCTTTAGATAAGCTTCCTGCCCGCTTTTCTCTCTATTCTACTTCTAGGACTTCAATAATTCACAGATTGCATCCCTTCATGGTATCCTGTAGTTTACATAGGCTTTCTTCATTCTTTTTCATTTTTTCCCTCTGACTAGATAATTTCAAATGTCCTGTCTTCAACTTCACTAATTCTTTCTTCTGCTTGCTCCATTGTGATAGTGATGCCCACTATTGCATTTCTTCTTTCTCATTCATTGTATTCTTCAGCTCCAGAATTTGTTTGGTTGTTTTATGATTTGTTTGCTAAACTTTTTATTTTCTGTATTCTGAATTTCATTGAATTGTTCTTCTGTGTTTTCTGGAAGCTCATTGAGCTTCTTTAAAAACAGTTATTTTGAATTCTTTATTGGGTATATCACCAATCTTATGTCTCTGGGTTGTCTACTGGAAAATTATTATGGTCCTTGGTGGTGTCACATTTCCTAGATTTGCCATGTTCCTTGAAGTCTTGCATTGCTCTCCTTGCATTTGAAACAGTACTCACTCTTTTAGTCTCCACTGACTGCCCTCCCTGCCCACAGTATTTCTTATGGAAATAAGAAACCCTTTATTCATCATCAAGGAATCCCATAAAACATGGCTCTGGTCGGGAAAAGCAATCTACAGCATGAGAAGAGCAATGATGGAATTCAATAGTCTTACAATGTACCCTATTACTGAGAAGCTTCTAGTCAAACAGAGCCATTGTATAGCTTCCTGAAGATGCACTATGGTGCAGTGCAAAGACAGCATTCTATGAGATGGAACATTATCATAGGGAATATGCTTTGAAATAACACTCAGTATATGATGCCATTTCTCTAATTGCCATAATATGTGGGTCTGGAGATAAAGAGGGTAGATGTGGGAGTGGCTTCTCCCATTATTAAATCTTCACTTTCAGGATTTTTGTTTCTATTTCTTATATATTTGGCTCTGATTTAAAGGTTTCACTTCCCAAACAAGGAATGCTTCCCCCAGGATACATAATAAAGAATACAATGGATAAGAAGTAGAAACTGCTATTTGTCCACTTCAGGGTCCTCATGTCCCTGAACTAACAGAAACTAATCAGGGAAATTTCTTCTGATAACCATGCATGTGAAAAGTTGGCTTCTATTATAAAATGGCATCAGAAAATAACATATGGGGAGTGAGAAGATTTTCCTGGAGCATTGCTTACTATTTCCCTGTCTGTAAATAAAAGTAAACACAAAATTGCAACCCAGCAAAGACAAAACCATTAAGAACTAAGGCCCTTCAATTATGAAATATCAGATTACTTTGTATAATAAAAATTCCTGACTTGGTGGCTGAGGGCCCAGAAACCATGGGGTTGGAAGTAGAAAAATGAAGTTACAAGTTATCGACTACAGCCCTGCAACCAGTAATAGAAATGAGGATTATAGGAGCTATGCATATTTTTTCCTTGCTTGTTATGTGTGAATTTGCATATTTTAAGTATTTTTTCCATCATCCTTCTTTTCTGTATTACTTTATAAAGAATTTTCACGGTTGTTAACTTTACAATTTAGTCTTTGTGTGATAGAATATTCAGGTGGGGTTGCAAATGAGCTAGGAAACCAATTAACAACGCTTAGAAATGCATATGCAGCTGGTGGGATTTTATGTCTCTCTTTTAGGGATATAGGTGATGTCATAGTCTGCTCACATTGCTATAACAAAATACCACATAGACGGAGTGGTTTAAATAGTACACATTAATTTTCTCACAGTTCTGAAGGCTAGAAGTTTATTAGCAAGATGTCAGAAAATTCAGTTTATGGTTAATGCTCTCTTTCTGGGTTGTAAATGGCTGCGTTTTACTGTGTCCTCACATGATCTTTCCTTGGCGCACACATGGAGAGAAAGAATCGCTTTCTCTTCTATCAGATTAAGACCCCACTCTTATGACTTGATTTAACCTTAATTACTTCTTAAAGATCCTGTCGCTACATACAGTTGCATTGGAGACTGGTGTTTTAATATATGAATTTTGAGGAGACACAATTCATAGTTCATAGCAAGTATTGCATTTGTACACAGAGCATTTTGTTGGGAAGAAGCAGGAAATTGTTGTTATCGGGAAGTTTAAATAAAATTGAAGAATGTTGCATAGTCAATACCTCTAATAAACTTAGAGGTAAAAATTCTTAAAAAATTAGTAAACCAAATTCAAGTTAAATGAAAATGATAATTTATCACAAACAACTGGGTTTACTCCAAGGACACGGGTTGTTCTAGCATTTGAGAAGTAATGATTTCAATATATTTTATTATTATTATAAAGAAAAAATATACATATGGTCATAGGGAACAATACCAATTAATACATTTGATAAAACCCAATATCTAAGGTCAATACTTTTTGCAAACTAGTAATAGTTGAGAACTTCCTTAATCTAAAGAATCAAAAATTCTGTGGTAAACACAATACTTCAAGGTAAAAGAAAGCTTTTCCTATGAGATTAAGAACCTTGTCTAGTTCTCTTACTAATCTTACTACTTAAACTCAACATTGTAACGTGTCCTAGCCAGCACAGTAAGGCAATAAATAAGCAAGCAAATAAATGAAATAAAGAAAAATTATAATGATTACAATAAAAGATAGAAGTGTTACTTGCAGATGACATGATTACTCATGTTGAAAATCCAAAATAATACACAGATAAACAATTAGCAACCACGATTTAGCAAAGTTATCAGGTACCCAAATGTATTCCTTCATACCTGCAAAAACAATTAAAAATATAATTTTAAATGATTTAATTCAAAATAGCATCAAATATATCAAATTTTTAGCAATAAGTCAAATTAAAAATGTGCAAAACCACTTTATCAAAAATTAAAGAAAAGTTTGTAAAACTTAAGAACCTAAGTAAATGGGAGGATTTAACATGTTAATGGATTAAAAAGTTGGATTCAGAGGGGAGCTTGGCAAGCTCAGTCAGTAGAGTGTGCAACTCTTGATCTCTAGGTCATGAGTTCAAGCTCCACATTGGATGTAGAGATTACTTAAAAATAAATCTTTAAAAATAAAATAAAAATAGAAACTTGGATTAATGGATTTAAAACTTGCAATTCTTACTGTTAGGTTAAAGTTAAGGACATCAGTTCTCCCCAAATTGATCTATAGATCCAAAATGATCCCAATAAAAATGCTACAAGCTTTCTTCTATATAATATTTTATAAGGTAATTCTAAATTTTGTTTGGAAATACAAAGGGCCAGCAATATTGAGGAAAATATTGAGAAGGAAAAAAATAACACAGGAGGACTCATTCCAGTGGTAACAAGATTTTTTATAAAGCTACAGTAATTAAGATAGCACTGTTTATCTGCAAATGTAGCCAAATATACTGGAAGATTAGAGCAGAGACTGTACAACGGTCTGTATACACTTAAACGAGTGACTGATTTATGAAAAGGGTCACATAGGTTGGCACTATGAGAACAATGACCTGTTCAGTAAAAGATGTTGGGACAATTGGATATCCAAATACACAAAATGAATCTTGACCCCTAATACCATACCATACACACCAAAAAAAAAAAAAAAAATTCCAGGTGAGTTATGGATATAAATGTGAAAGGAAAATATAATACAAACTTATAATATGACGTAGGGAAAGGCTTCCTCAACAAGACAATAAAACTCATACAGAAAAAGTTGTATAAATGGGGCTGCATTTACATGAAGAAATTTTATTCATTGGAAGGCACTTGTGATGAGCACTGGGTGTTGTATGTCACTGTTGAGTCACTAAATTCTACACCTGAAACTAATATTACACTATATGTTAACTAACTGGAATTTAAATAAGAACTTGGAAAAAAAGAAATTTTATTCATCAAAGTACACCATTGTGTATTCATCAAAATACAGCCAAAATGTAGGAATATATGTGGGTAACCATGGGCTTGATTTTAGAATATATCTTTTTTAACTCCCACAAATCAAAAGAGAAGAAGGAGAAGGAGAAGGAGAAGAAGAAGAAAGAAAGAAGAGAGACAAAACAGAAGAAAAATGGAGAAGGGCATTTGGGCATTTGTATGAGAACTCCACTGCTAACCAAATGGCCAATAGACATGTGAAAATATTTACCACCATTAGTAAACAGGAAAATGCAAACTAAAACTATAATGCACTATAGGTTATACTGCCCATCAGAAGGGCTAATTTTTTAAACTTGGGAGAAAAAAAATAGGAGAAAGGGTTATCAAGAATGTGGATTGATACTCTCATTAAGTACTAGAAGTAGTGTAAAATGGTATAACACTGAGAATCTGTTTAGCATTTCTTATTAAATTTTGAAACTCACATTCACTGTGTACTGCTAATTTACTATGAGGTATATATGTACAGAAATATATAGAGAAATGTAGAAATGCAGAAATATATACAGTATATGAAAAAGAACACACATAGCATTATTGTTCATAATAGCCTCAAATTGAAAGCCTCATTGGCCATTAACAGAATGGATAAACAAATTTTGGTATATTCACATAATGGTAAACTAAAACAATGATAAAAATGAAAGAACTTTTATATTCAGCAACATGGTTAAATCTCAGAAACATTGCACTGAGTGGAAAAATCCATATACAAAAGAGTACATACTGGATAGATAGATCAATCTATTGAGAGATTTATGTACATAGATTGATTTCAAAACCATGCAAAAATTTATCTATGATGCTAAAAGTCAGGAGAGAGGTGATCCTTGGATATACTCAAGAGCTTACTTTCTGTCTCTGTATCCCTGTGTATCTCTGTCTCCCTCTCTCTATATATACATATTAATTACATTGGCTTCTGGACATATATCTAAAGGAAATGAAATCACTACATATATTCTGTTGGGCCTGTTTCTGAAGTTTTCAGAGTTTTGAGTTTCTCACATTGATTCTCTAATCTGATTACATTTCAAGTCACTAATGACTCTATCTCTAGCAGTAAAACATCACTGATAGTCCAAGGCATGATGTGGCAATAGAGATACACAAAATACCATCATGGGATACTTATGATCAAATGTCTAACAAGAGCTAAGGTTCTGGATGACTATGTATTTGATACCTTATAACATTGTTTGTCAAACAATTATAATGAGATTGGCTGGTTGTTACAATTGCACTGGTCAAAATGGGGAATGGAATTGATGAGGTCAGGGGTTTGAATTCCCAGCTCAGGGGCCACTTATAGGAGCAGAAAGTCTCTGGCTTGAAAGAATCTCTTATCTCCTGTAGCTGCAGAGCTGAGACTGCTGAAAATCAAATCCAGCCTCTCATCCTTTGAGTAGCTGAATTACAACACAAACTGAATCCCCAGATTTGCACAGTGTCTGTTGTTAAAGGGAGAACATTGACAGGCACGAAATGGAATTCAGAAAATTGGAGTGGAGATATAGGAGATGATCTTCATGAAGTTTGGAACATTGAAACCCCTAGATTCTGATGAGCCTTCTCAGAAAGGACTCTTAACAGTATGGTTAAGAAATGAAATGAAATATGGTCTACTCTAAATGAAGTGGACGTGCCGGAAGTATCTTGGTACATAGTAGTGGAAGAAATCCAAAGGCTTAGAAATATTGGGATGTTAAAGTGGTTTTATCACCTGAAACATACTTGCTCACTCTGGGAGGGTCCAGAAGACACATCTTGCCCCCCAGCTGTGAGAAATAAATTTGTGAAGGGAGCCCCAGTATTCCTGAAGAGCTCTGTGATCACTCTTTTTGTAGGTCAGAATTACAGTGGCTTCTGGGTATATATCTGAAGGAAATGAAATAATCTCAAAAAGATATTTGGACCATATGTTCATTGCAGTATTATTTAAAATAGCCAACCTAGGTGCCCTTTAATGGATGAATGGATAAAGAGATATATACATTATATATATGTATATATATGTCTGCATATATAAGTATATATGTGTACATATATGTGTGTGTGTGTGTATAATGGAATATTTTTCAGCCATAAAAGAGAAGAAACCCTGACATTTGTGACAATATGGATGGACCTTAAGGGAAGTATGCTAAGCAAATAAGCTAGACAGATAAAGAGAGACACTGTATGATCTCATTTATATATGGAAGAAAACAGATTGGCTGCCAGGGACTGGTGATGGGGAGTGGCAAGGATGGATGAAATGGGTGAAGGTGGTCAAAGGATACAGACTTCCAGCTGTAAGATAAAAAAGTTCTGGGGATGTAATGTACAGCATGGTAACTATGGTTAACAAACTGTCTTCTGTATTTTGAAAGTGACTAAGGGAATTGATTTGAAATGTTGTCCCTACCAAAAAAACTATTGTAACTGTGAGGCGATTGATGTGTTAACCAACTTTATTGTGGTAGTCATTTCACAGTAGGTATATATACACACACACATATAAACACACACATTATATATGTAAAATCATTCCATTGTCTATCTTAAATTTATACAATGTTTGAGGTCAATTACATCTCAGCAAAACTAGGGTGAAAAAAGAAGTTACAATGGGAACTGTTGCCGTTGAATTACGAAACCTAAATGCGATGGGGATAATTGGATCCTGGGGTGACAGGGGCCAAGTGGTGCACTTAGCTGCCAAAGGCAAGGTGGGTATGGTTACCATAGTGGACAACAGAGTCACAGTAGAATCAGAATAATCTGGTTCACAAAGACCTATGGCATTGGCTAGTTGATTGTGGTATCCCTAGAAGTGAAATAGATAGGGAGTCTACAAAAGTCTGGACATGATCTGTATAGGCGGAAGAGTTCTAGGTCACGTAAACAAACGTCTAACCTCAATCATAACAGAGTCATGGCTTCCCAATAAATTTCAGACTTGAGCCAGTTTACAGATCCAGAACCCCTTGAATAAAGGAGAGGTAATGTCATCCAAGGAAGACCACTGCACTGCCCAAATTATATACCGTTAGTGTTTCTCCCAGGCTTTCTCCAAGGGACATACCCTTTCACCAGGAGGACTGTGCACTGGGAGAAAACAACAAAAAAGGAAAAGGAAAAGCTAATTTCTGTCATTCCCCATTCCACCAATATCCACTTCTATGATAAAGATGTTTAACTATTGCTCATTTTAGTTCATCTGATGGTTTAAGACTGTTCTCTCTAATAGTATATTTATACTTCTATTTCTTGATTTATTGACTTTTAAACAGTGTCCATTAGCACCCACCCTGAAAGGCAAAGGAATGGCTTATTTTCCATTAGCTCTGAGCCTCTCCTCCCTCTACTAAATGTTAGTCATATTTTATTTTGTTGCCATTCTTCGTCTTGTGGTTATTTTTATAGCAATAAAAAAAATAGAGAATCTAGTTTGATCCTCAGGGTTAAATAGTAACCCTGAACTTAACTGGGTTCATACTGGTGTTGCCTACCTACTTGAAAAAGGACTTAACTCTGGGGCACCTGAGTGGCTCAGTTGGTTAAGCATCCAACTTCAGCTCAGGTCATGATCTCACAGTTCCTGAGTTCAAGCCCTATATCAAGCTATGACAGCTCAGAGCCTGGAGCCTGCTTCAGATTCTGTGTCTCCCTCTCTCTCTGCCTCTCTTCCGCTCATGCTCTGTCTCTCTGTCTCAAAAATGAATTAAAAATTTTAAGAAAGAAAAAGGACTTAACTCTACTTTGAGGAATACAGAGCCAATACTTCTGATTGTGTTTCTTTAAAATTTTTTTTACAAAATGCATACCAGTTTGACAATGAAGTCTTAATTGTATTTGCGTAGCTGTGTTATGCATTGCCTAACATAAAACTCATAGTCAAGAAGGAATGCAAAAATAAGTAATTCCAGTAGCATATAAACGATACAGCAGTTTACCTCTTTTACTGCTACTGTTTCATACCTCGAGGAAGATTTAAGGCAATCTCAATAAATGAGGAAAACTCCTGAAGGTGAATTTGATGCTGTCGTGTCAATATTAATTAGCACTTATTAGATAAGGTGGTAATGACACCCAAATAGCTGAGAGAAAAGCTTTGTGTCAATGCCCCGATCCTCAGATCTGTGAACAAGATCACTGAAAAACTGATTTTGTTCACAGTGGTGATGGCTTTTCTCCTCCCAGGAAAGGAAAGCCTCTGGCGGGTGGATGTTGCCAGCCAAAACTGACTTTTTCACTTCCCTCTTCTCCACAGATGTTAATGATTCCCAAGACACAGAAAGAAATGGAATCCTGCTGAGAAGTCTGCTTCCCAAGACATTGTGCTAACAGTTCTCAAACTTTATGCAAGCAATGGTTCTGAGCAACAAAAGCACTTAGAGAGAGCCACACCATCTGCTTCTGTCATTTATTAAAGGGGGTGAAGGAGCTAAAGCGGTGCTTTTCTTGATGAGATGCCAAGAGCAGAAGAGAAAATGTTGTCACCTGGCCCTCAGGCCTACTACAGTCTCTAACTCTGTTTTATGAAATTCAATCATCCCTGGTACCTTAGTTTCTAATTTACTAGGTTATTGACCTTTATCATTTTAATCTTCCTGGTAAATTCGACTTTAAAAAATGCAAAAGCACATATGCTTCCTGTGGTCCCTAAAACAATGCGGAAACAAGAAAACCCTGATAAGCTCTGCCCCCCATCCCCCCCATCTGCCCTTGGGGACCCAATATTGAGAGCCTGGGGTGTCTTCTTCCATACCTTTCTCTATATAAATGAAAGGTATTGTTTTATTTATTTTGAGAGAGAGAGCGCATGTGCATGTGTGCGAGCAGGGGAGAGGCAGAAAGAGGGAGAGAGGGAAAGAGAGAATCCCAAGCAGTTTCTACACTGTCAGTGAAGAACCTGATGTGGGGCTTGAACCCATGAACAGTCAGATCTTGACTTGAGCCAAAATCAAGAGTCAGATGCCTAACCGACAGAGACATCTAGATGCCCCACAGGAAAGGTATTTTTAATAGAATGAGAATATTATTTGGCATCTTCTCTTTCTTATTTCAGAATTTATGGTGGATATTCATCCAGGTCAATGAATATGGAGCTAAGTTATTTTAAAAGTAACTGCACGTATCAGTCACCAGTTGCTGCCTACTTAACAGCTATGCTCTCCTGCTTCCCTGCAAAAGAAACCTTGATTTTATTCAAGTTTTAAGTAAGCTATAGTTTGCTTAGATAAGGTCAGACTGTCCCCAACCCCAAGGAATTACTCATGATTGGTCTATAATGCGGGTTCTTTATCCTCATAGTCATTCAGTCCCATGTTTGCTTTTTGGTTTCTATACAATTATTACTGAAGTATGATATTAATATATAAAAATATCTACACATCAGTAATGACTTTTACCAAGCAACATACTCATATAAACACCCACATTAAGACATAGAACATTATCTGCATCTCAGAAGCCTACCCCATGGCCCATCTCATACATTACCCTCCCCCAAGGCAATTGACTTTTAATGTTTGTAACTATAGATTAGGTTTTCCACTTTTTGAATGCTATAGAAACTAAACAGTCTATATTCTTTTGTGTCTTGGTTCTATCATTTAACATTCTATCTGAGATTCACCCTTGAACTTATACTATTATGTTCTCTCTTTCTCATCCTCCTCTGTCTTGAGATCTTGAGTCTCTTTAGAGCTCAGTTTACTACTGATTTCCCATATCAATCCTCCCACATTTGGGAGCAAAGCCATATCCAAACTTCTGAGGTCCCAGCTATGATGCAGAAGGCCGACCATACACCCCCTCCTCCCTTCTCTACTGTGCACTGCCTCAAGCATAAGGGCACCTTCTCCCTTGGCCAATCCCCTTTGCCCTGAGCCATTGTTTGTCTCTTCTGCCTTGTTACTTCTCAATCCAGATGTTGAAATATGTTAGCTTGGTTCTTTTCCATTAGGTTTCTGAATGTCCTTCTACTCTGTTTTTCCCTGTTCTCCCTCCCAGGGAATAACTTTCAACTCCCTGCTACTCAGAGTCAACTCTAATAACCTCTCGTTAGAAACATTCCTGTGACAGACACAAGTTAAGATATGTTACCCTAGAATCCAACGTTCCCTCCTCTCTTTCCAACATGACGTACAGCTGCCTATCCACACATGGCATTTCCTTGCATTTTGTGAAGCATGGTGGGGCCATGTGACTGTTTTCACCAGTGAGGTGGGAGTGAACTATGGCACAAATTGCACATCATCTCCCTAAAAGAAATTACTTTTCCTTCACCATTTTTCTTTCCAGCTTTTTTGTTCCAACCATGTATATGGTACTGTATACCATGTATGTGGTATTTTTACCATATGGGTGAAGATAATGCATTCTAGAACAGCTCTGTCCAACAGAAATGTGTGAATCACAGCATAATTTAAAATTTTCTGGACGACAAAATAGAAAGGATGGATGAAATTAAACTTAATAACGTATCTTCTTTAACTCAATACATCCAAATGTTATTCAACACTCAGTCACTATAAAGTTATTAATGAGATATTTTGAATTTTTTTCATACAATTTTTTTTCACACCCGTTTGAAAATGGGTGAGTATTTTATACTTGCAGCATGTCTTAGTTTGGACTTGCTATATTTCAAGAGCTCAATAGGAAGGCCTGGGTAGTGGCTGCCATATTGGACAGAATGATTCTAGAGCATGGCAGAGCAACAGAACAGAAGGAAGTTGAATCTCTGGTGTAGACTCTCCCAGCCTCCCCATACTAACTGGCTAGAGCCATTATGTGAGAAATAAATTTCTACCTTGTTGAAGCCAGTATTTTCTTTTTTACTTTCTTTCTTACAGAAGCTTAGCCTGTGTCTTTACTAGTACACTCACACTTAAACACACACTCATAGTGATTCTAATACAGCTCCTCTCTGAAAACTATATTCAAGGCAGCTAGATACTTTATACAATATCTAAATGTGAAGGAGCCACAACGGAAGAAGCTCTACGTAATATCGCACCGAGCAAGTATCTGGAAGGTCAGATATTCTGTAATAAGTTGGGCTCCACTCTCTGCTGGTTCTCATTCTTCAGCTATCTATTGACTATACACCTCCATCAGCTTCTCTTTAACATTTTTCTTTAGCAACTGTTTTGTAAGAACTGCTGACGACAGAATTAAAAGTGATATGTTTAAGAGGGGATAAAGACCCAGAGAACAGAAAGTGAAGGCATAAAATCGAGGCATAGAAGTCAGGCATATCAAAATAGGGTTAAAAATATAATTTTATAATTTTTTAAGGTTTATTCATTTTTCAGAGACAGAGCGAGACAGATCATTGGCGGGGCGGGGGGGGGGTGGCAGCGCACAGTGCAGAGAGAAAGGGAGACATAGGATCTGAAGCAGGCTCCAGGCTCTGAGCTGTCAACACAGAGCCCAATGTGGGGCTCAAACCCACAAACCATGAGATCATGAGTTGAGCCGAAGTCGAACGCTTAACTGAGTGAGCCATCCAGGTCCCCCCAAATTAATTTTTAAAAGAGAAAACGATTGAAGGGGTTCACTGAACTTTCCAAGGTATTGTACATTCTTGCTATATTCCAGAGACTGGACTAGGGCAGCCTAGACTGGGGCACCAGAGAGACTTCTGGTGGAGAGGACACAGGAACTGAGTCATGAAGCACGTGTAGGCAGCTGACATGGGGCACAAAGTAGTAGAATTCCAGCAGAAGGAGAAGCATGTGCAAAGGTCCTGGAGGAGTACCAGAATGAAACATTTTAAGACCATGGGCGTTCATTTTGACAAAAATATAAATTGCAACAGCAGAGAGTGGCTGGAGATGAGATCAGTGGCATATATGAGGGATGTCTTCTTGAAAATGTTTTGGGGCCCCTGGCAGAGAGCTGTCGGTGGTCTAGAACCTCTAAGGATTTTCAGTGTTACAGACATGGCTGGTGGTGATGACAAGACCAGAACTGCCTGATAATGAATTGGACATCACAGACATGGAGCTGATATGATACTGACCATGTTGGTGAATTTAAGGACAGGGCTGAGGTTTCTGATATTGGCGATAAAATGACTGGTCATCCCCCATGTTTAGAAGAGCATAGAGGATTTAGACAGCAGGATGACTTGTGCAGTTTTGGAAAAGTGAAACATGTTAGAAAGTTGGTAAGAGAATCCAACCATGGAAGAGGAGCCTGAGACACTATCCTAGGGGATATCCACATTTAAGGATAGACTGGGAAGGAAAATCAGAGAGCTCATAAAAGCCAAGGGAAAGAACATTTCAGTGCAAATGCTACTAGGCCTCGGGGCTGGAATATTTCTGGCTCTAGCAATAAGGCAGGTGATGATTTCAGAGGGGCGTTCACTGGGACTGTAGGGGTGAAGCCAGGTAGAAGCGAACGAAAGAGGGAACTCGAATAAGAAAGTGGATATGATAATTACAGACTACCTTTTGAAAAAGAGTAACTCTTACCAACGAAAACTGCAATTGGGAGACAAGGGAGGAGTCCTTTTTTTTTTTTTTCTTAATAGATTATATAAATATTTAATGCTCAGGGAATTCTCTACTCAAGTGGAAGAACATTATATCCTAGAGAAACGATGATCAGTGAAACATCATCTAGGGCAAAATTTTTCTACGGAGGTGGGGAAAAGGAAGCAATTGGTGCTTTGGCAGTAAGTCAGCAGAAGTCTGCAGAAGGCAGGGATGGGAGGGAGTTTTCTCTTTTCTCTAAACTGAGGGAGGATCCCTGCTGAGTGCGGGTGGAAGATGCTGGCTGTGGATCTGGGGCAGCAATAACTCAGTTTAGCCTCTCTCTTCCGCTCTTTCTAGCTGTCTGGGCATTCTGATGCAGAGGGGTAGGGCAGGTGGGTTGGGGGAGGGTTAGGGCTTTGCTGGGAGAGATGGAGGAAAAGATGAATGAGCAAGGGAAGTTAAGGTTTTGGAGGGAAAATGAATTGAATTAGGTTTCTTTGGCGTTTACTGGACAGGGATTGAAGAGTCTGAAATTAAGTCCTCCATTAAGAGCAACCTCAGGCTGCACGTAGCCTCAGTTCCAGGGAAACCTTCAGCTGAAGCCACCCTCAGGACCACCCTTGGATCAGCCAATCAAAAGAAATGTGTAACATTCCTGTGGTCTGAGTCAGGGGTTGAGGATTCTTGCCTAAAACCCCACGTGGGCCCTTCGAACTCACCTCATAATTGGTCATTTTCAAAGGATTCTCAAATGTCATGATTGGGTCCCACCAAAAGTAATGGACACCTCATAGACACTGAATGGTCAAAACTGTTACTATGGGTGCTGTAGAATTATGATTGGTGCTTATGTGATGATGCAATACGTACAATGTGTGCACTGTAATACCCCGTCCCTTACCCTATAAAAACCCTGCTCGCTATTGTTGGGGCTTCTCCTTGCTGCCGCTGCGCTGGTAGACAGGTGAGCCCCTGCTCGAGCTTGTAATAAAGACCCTTATGTACTTGCATCGGTGTCGGCTCCTTGGAGATCTCAGGGGAACTCGCCATTCGGGCACAACAGGATCTTACAAGCCCAGCCTGATTCATCTTCTGTAAAGGAAGAGACTGAAGAGCTTGTCCAGAGTCACAGCTAGCTGCTGGTAGAGTGGTGTCTAAAATTCAGAACTCCTGATCCTGTGTGTTTTGAGGTGTTTCTGTCTGAGCTGTTTTTTGCTCCATACTTGGCCTTGGCCACTACCTTGCCTGGCAGATGATTAGAACAGTCATATAGCATTTAGGAGAAGGCAAGTTTGCTTTGTGTCTGATGTTGGTTTGGGGCATTATTGAGTAGCTCCTTGCTCCTTGCACACCTGGGCTGCTTGAATTTACCTATTATTTGCATTTGAAAACCTTTTCTCTTTCAGCTGTATTCCAGCAGACATCAGGGAGGCCAGCACAGGGTTACTACAATAGGAAAGGAAACTTTATGAGACAAAGCCAGCGACTGTAGTGTGCCCCACGACGGAGAACTTCTAAAATCTTTTCCTATTTTTTTTCCAAATCACTATGCAGTCTTTCCTAACGTCTAGTCCTTTCATCCCACTTTGAATATTTCCTCTTTGACTTTACTGTCTTCTTTGCTACAAGAAAAAACAGTCATCACAGGGATTGAGATCGTTGTGAAATTGCACAGGACAGACTCCTTGCAATATGTCACCGATATTTCAATTGCCACTTTTTGGATTGATGACACACTGAAACGGTATTTATCATCCATTGATCCAATCATTTTCTGGATTGAATATAGTCTCAGTCTCTGTCTCTCAGTGATTATCAGGCTAATCCTAAAAATGAAAAGGGCCCGCTACCAATCAGAATTATTCTTTTAAAAAAATAGTTTTTAATGTTTTATTTATTTTTGAGAGAGAGAGAGAGCATGAGCAGGGGAGGGTCAGAGAGAGAGAGAGACAAAGAATCTGAAGACAGGCTCCAGGCTCTGAGCTGGCTGTCAGCACAGACATGTCCCACAAACTGTGAGACCATGACCTGAGCCGAAGTCGGATGTTTAACCGACTGAGCCACCCAAGTGTCCCCAGAATTATTCTTAAGTGTGGGGGATGTATATTTCAAGGACTTTAAGCTTAATCACGATGCTACGAATGATCTCAGATCAGTAGTAAAATCATTTCCATCCGAACAAACGAAAGATACCATTGAAGTTTACAGTTCCCCAAATAATATGAATGAGGAATACTATAGAATATAGACCTTTCACATAAAACAATAAGAACTGGACCGGAAGTGTTTAAGTGCTTACATTTGGATTAACATTTTATTTTGTTGGACATCATCACCTAACTCAGGATTAGAGTTAACCCAATTTAGCAAATAAAAATACAGAAATGCTCAGTTCAATTTGAATTTCAGACGAATGACATATAATTTTTAGTATAATTATGCACCCTTACATACAAATTTATGCCTTGTTATCTGAAATTCAAATTTCACAGCGCTGTTCTGTCTTTTATCTGGCAACCCTACACAGGATCCACGTAGCTCTCTAGCGTGCTGTGAAAACTACCTCCTTCACCAGCTTGGGTGGGTCCTCGGGGCACGCTTCTTAGGCATCTTTGGGCTCCTGTGAAATTATGGTTGGGCCAGCCTGCTACACAGGCTGCAGACAGGGTGAGGCGTTCAGCAGTATCCACAGAGTAAGTACATGTGGAGAGTGGCCGGGAAGCTGGAGGGCAGAAGGCGAAGACTTAGCACCTTCTTAGAGCTACTTCATCTTCTACAAAACATCCTCTAAAAAACTGTTAAGATTTCACGCCTGCATCCTTTAATTAATTTATTAACTTATTTTGGAAGGCATAATCTTAGAATTTTTAAAATTCAAGTACAGTTGACATATAATATTAAATTTATCTCAGGTATACACAGTGATTCCACAATTACATACAGTACAAAGTGCTGACCATGATAAGTGCATATAAAGGCATCCTTTTAATACTGCCCGGGTGGAACGCTCTCCTTTCAAGTCAGCAAATGAGGCTTTGATCTGAATGTATTCCGGATCAATATTGATGCATGTGTATTAGTGAATGTTCCTCAGCCTTCTTCCAACCATCATTATTTTACATTCCTGGACTGAAAGCCAGCAACTTTTTTTTTTAATGTTTTTTATTTATTTCTAGGAGAGAGAGAGACAGCGTGAGCAGGGGAGGGTCAGAGAGAGAGAGGGAGTCACAGACTGAAACAGACTCCAGGCTCCGAGCTGGCAGTCAGCACAGAGCCGGACGCGGGGCCCGAACCCACGAACCGCGAGATCATGACGAACCGCGAAAGTCGGACGCTTGGGGTTCCCCGGTGGCTTAGTCGGTTAAGCGTCCGACTTTCGCTCAGGTCATGATCTCGCGGTTCGTGGGTTCGAGCCCCGCGTCGGGCTCTGTGCTGACTGCCAGCTCAGAGCCTGGAGCCTGTTTCAGAGTCTGTGACTCCCTCTCTCTCTGACCCTCCCCTGTTCACGCTGTCTCTCTCTCTCTCCTAGAAATAAATAAAACATTAAAAAAAGAAAGAAAGAAAGAAAGAAAGTCGGACGCTTAACCGACTAAGCCACCCAGGCACCCCGACAGCAACTTTTTTAAAAATGTTTATTTATTTTTGAGACAGAGAGAGACAGAGTGCTACTAGGAGAGGGGCAGAGAGAGAAGGAGACACAGAATCCGAAGCAGGCTCCAGGCTCTGAGCTGTCAGCACAGGACCTGACGCGGGGCTCGACCCCACGGAACCTTGAGATCATGAGGTGAACTGAAGTCGGACGCTCAACCAACTGAGCCACCCAGGTGCCCCAGGAAGCCAACTTTAACTGTGAGGGTTTTCTTTGTTGTTCCTGCACGTGTCTGACAGAAGTTGGTAGTTGGTGAGGAAGGGTTGGTCAGGATATGGGGACCAAGTTATCCAGTGGACGAATAGGGGACAAGTAACATTCTCCTCAAAATTTAATGGTTAAGGTAGCACCATGGGGACTGGAGTGGGAAATGGGATGGTGGTTTTGAGCCCTTCTTTACCCTCTGCCTGATCTTAAATAACACCCTGAGGACACTTGATTATTTATAGCCCAGTGGCCATTATGGAGCAGTCCATCCAGAATTGCAGATCCTGTAAGTCTAGGAAAATTTTTTTATGAACTTTCCACCCCTCCCCAGTCTTGTACATCTCCGTGATGTGCACTGAATGTGATAAGGTTATGGTGGCACTAAGTCCCTATCAGGAAGGTACTTTTAAAATATTCTTCTAAACCACACACACATATATACATATAATACCTTGTTAAGAAGAAATATCATGTATAGTCATTGTGGAACAGTTAGTGGATGCCAAAAAGGTATTCAAAAGGAAATAAATCACCCACCATCCAGAGAAAATGACTATTAATATTTTGAAATATTTTCATTGTTATGCACAATCTTTTTTACATATTTGAGATTGTATTTTCTCAGTTACTAGTGAATTCTCATTTCCCAGCATCAGACCCTGCTCTCTGAGGGGATGGGTGTGTCCTATGGCTCTGTGTGACATATTGAGAAATTAGCTATTGAAATTTCATAATCCCTAAGACTCTCCCACGTGATCTTTCTGAAAGACAACTGCCCTTAGCAGGGAGGAGCTGTGCCTTCAAGCTTGTAGCCTCAAACTCTCATTAAGGAAGTTATTGTCACTTTGTGAAGAGCATTTTTTATGAGTTCATAGTCTTATTTGGGTTTTTTTTTGGGGGGGGGTTGTAACTCTTACTTATAAATACTACATAAAAGCAGCATTCTCATATAAACATCTCTACCACCCTCCAGTCCTTCAGGTATTTAACTCACCATGTGAATGTCTAAGGGAAAATTAAGCCCAGTGTAAGGAGTCAAACACTGATTTCATCATGACACTCTGCTCAAGGGGCAGCAAGGGCTGACTGTGGTATCTGCCCTATAGCCAGCCCAGTCCATCTCTGCTTCAAACTAGGTGGTAATCTTAGGCACATCTTTGCCTCTATGGATTTCAGTTTCCTTATCTATAAAACAGAGTCATGGACTAGATGACCTAAGCTTTCTTTTACCTTTGACACTCATGATTAAAATCAGAGTCCAAATCAAGAGGAACATTCTTTTTTTTTTATTTATTATTCTTGAGGGGGGGGGGAAGGAAGGAGGGAGAGCAGGGGAGGGGCAGAGCGAAAGAGGGACACAGAATCAGAAGCAGGTTCCAGGCTCTGAGCTGTCAGCATGGAGCCTGACATGGGGCTCCAATCCACAAGCCATGAGATCATGACCTGAGCCAAAGTAGGACGCTCAACCAACTGAGCCACCCAGGTGCCCCAAGAAGAATATTCTTATGTCATTTTCCCAGGGGTGCCCTGAAGTGTGGGCCGGGTGCCCAGAAGGGAGCATTTCTTGAACCTGTAACCCCTGAAGTCTGACAGAAATAACATTGTTGCAACTAACCTCAAGGGACCCTTTCCCCCTTCCTGACATCTGCCATCATGAAGTAGCTGGGCTGTCACAGAGGTTCCTGGTTTCCAGTCAATTTTGAATTACCTGAATTCCAAGTTTACCTGAAGCCTATCTTTCTCCACATCAACTGGAGACAGATGAGAATTCAAGAATGCCTGTTGTAACTTTTGGTTACTTATCTACCTAGAAATGAACCAGGCTCCGGGAAGCCAGACACACAATAAGAACTCAATAAATGTTTAATAAATAAATGAATGGTAACTAACTAGGTATACTTAGGGTCATGCCTCCTTTCAGAGGGGCCTGTGATAATGAGTCGAAAGAATTCCTGTATTTTTCATAATTTTCTGAGTGTAGTGTTTAAACTATTTGCATGTATAAATTACTAAGTAATTTTTACTTCAGTAGGAGATTCCACAGGCTTTAATCCAAATTCATCTTCCTGATACGGATGCTGGACCAGATGAATATTATATTTAGAGGATGTGTATGAAATTTATCTTAGCCTCGTTTCCCCCTTATTATTCCCTCAACCATCATTGTAGTGCACTGTAAATACGAAATAAGTAAGTAACCTAAATGTACACAGAAGACAGAATATGAGCATGTGGAAGGAAAGAAATTTACATTTGTGGATTACCTTCACTGTGCCAGGTACTGTGCATGTTCTGACTTAATTATCATTACAAACCTCACAGCAGTTCCACAAGGAGGTAAATTTTAATTCATCTACTCTTCTGCTTAGGAGAGATTTTTCATGCCTTAGGTCACACAAATGGTGACAGAATTGAACTTCAAACGTAGGTGGATAAAATTTCAAAGCTCATCCTATTTTCATTGTCTGAAATAAAAGGGCATCTTTATCAAATGGAATTGGTTAAAGGAGTGAAAGAAAAACCCAAAGGACCGTGGGCATCAAATAAAAGATAAAAGATCATGGGTTTTTAACAGAACCAAACAAAAGGTTATAGCTGCTGGTCAATCTCTACAATGAGACCCTTTGGTGAACTGTCAAATACGTCACCTCTATTTTCTAACCTGCTTGTTTTATTTGGTTTGTTCAGGGGGACTATAGAATGGGGAGCAGTGATCAGGGAGTCAAAAGATTCTAGCATCAGCAGGGCCACTTGCTACCTGTTTCATCCTGAATGAGTCATTTAGTTTCTGAGTCTTGGTTTCTCCATTTCTAAAATGTTGACTCCCCCAACCTGACAGTGTTTTGTACCTGTAGGGACCCCAAGTGAAATATACACAAGAATGTTAATTTCATAGCCCTGTACAAAAACTCATAATGACTGCCTCAACTAAAGCCTCCTGAGGCTAATATTTGTTTATGTAAGACTAGCAAGTATGAGGGAAGGAAGGAATTGGGATGCATAAAGGATTCTAGAGATAATTTGGATTCTAGTTCAATCTGGCTGCTGTGGTGACTATAATGATTTTGGGTATACTTGATTATTGTCCTTTCTATTCTGCAGGGAAATAAATCATTTTATGAGTCTAGATTGCATTTAACACCTCGACAATAAAAATGAGGGATTTCACATGAAGCATTGATTTACTTGTGACTAGAGCTATAGCGATTCTGACCAAGTTACCGAATTTGACAGCAGAAAAAATATAAGCATCCAATAGCGGGTTGTTCCAAATGAAAACGACCATGCTGCTTCCAGAAACATTTGGCAAGCAATTTGTGTGGGGAGAAAATAATAGCAAAGGCAAAAATGAACAAATGACAACCCAGCCATCAGTGGATGCCCCATGGAGTCACCAAAGCTAAAAGAGATTTCCTGTGGTGGTTTCAGAATCATAATTCCTTCTTGGGACTGCATGCAAATTAAGGAAGTGTTGGCTTGACATGACCATATCAAGGAATTTATGAGTCAGCATAAATAAATTAAAATGCTGAGTAGAAGACTAA
Organism: Hyaena hyaena; assembly: GCF_003009895.1. Taxonomy (NCBI): domain Eukaryota; kingdom Metazoa; phylum Chordata; class Mammalia; order Carnivora; family Hyaenidae; genus Hyaena; species Hyaena hyaena. The sequence goes on from NW_024080855.1 coordinate 24,685, forward strand.
ATAAAGGCTTCTCTTTACTGTCTAATTGCCTGCTCTTAAAGTTATATCAGAATCATAAATAATGAAATCTGAACAGCATGAGTGCTTGCTTATTAGCTGGATTAGAAGTTCAAACTATCATCAGAATTTTACATGAAGATTTTTTGAAGATGAGTTATCAGTATATCCTGTTCCACAAACCTTATGCCAGATCAAAAATATCATAACATCCCTCTTGTCAGCAACCCCAAAAACTGAAGAATTGTTTCTGGCTTATATCTCAGGTACTAAATTATTTTCAGCCTGCAGAGATGATCAGGACATTGTAAGGTATGTTTGGAAAATTTGTCTTTGGAGTAAGGGGCTTTTTGGGGTCAGAAGAGAATGGATCTATTCACTAATTTAAAACATTTTGCAATTTGCTTCCTCTTAAATGCAGACATGATAAAGGACTTTCTCTTTGAAAAATATGAAATGGCCGTTGACCGATTTTTTAAAAGGAATGTTAAAAATCGTCTTGCTGTAGGACATGGAATGAAGTGAGTCTTACAAATGACCATGTCTTATATTAGCTGCTATTACTGTACTTGTTACTGCCAAAGTCATTATGACTTTCTTTTCTAAAACAGTCATACCTAGTATTTAATTGTGAATTTATTCATCTATTTGGGATGACCTTATTTACAGCTGCAATCTGCTACATGTTTGGCTTTTTTTTTTTTCAACAAGTGACCCCTTTGCTCTAGTATTATCAGAAAATCTTATCTCTGCCATCCAAAATTCCCCACCTCCCACCATGACTAAATGATAATCTTCTTGAGAGCAGGCTTATGTCTGTCTTGTTCATGGCTATAGCCCCAATCCCTTATGCAAAGTATGTGCTCAGTATGTATTTGGGAAGGTGTGGCATGACCCGATCCTTCAGTGCGCTGGGAAGGCAGAAGAAGAAGAGACCAGTAGAAGGAGAAATTCAGCAATGGTATATAGTGTCACAGGAAAGCAGTGTCACCTCAGCCCGCGTTGGGACACTCTCCTCCATACTGATAACACAAAAACTCAAGACTCCTGTGTCCTAACCTCATGGGGAGCTTCCCTGACGTAGTCTGAAACCAGTGCCTTACGCAGAGGGGCGGGCGAGGAGAGACTGTGACAGAGGCAGGCCACACCAGGTTGGCAGGTGGCAGTTTTAATAAGTAAAGGGAACTTGCAGGGGAGGCTTGCCTGGGGGAGCAGTGAGACGAATGGGTCCCTGTACCCTTCTGCCAAATGTTAAAAGTTTACCTTAACTGGGTTCAGCCGCGTATATTGGCAGGTGTTTTCAACACCACACCCCTATCCGGAGGCTGTGTCCTTGAGGCAGCCTCTGGGAGGAGGAAGGACTAGGGAAACCCACATGCCAAGGACAGGGGAGGAAGCCAGGAGCCTCTGAGCACCTGGGTCCAGCTCATGGTCCAACTGGCCATGTAGGCGACCTCTCCCAACCTAAGAATGCTTGAGACAGTAACAACAGTTCGAAGCTTCCTGTTCCTGCGAGAGCAAATGAAACTAAAAGGTGAGGAAATCAACATTTGACGTAGGGCAGCTGTTACAGTGGTGAGCAATGCTGGAGCCAGGCAATCTAGTTTCAAATCCTTGGCCGGCCGTTTGCTGGGTGTCAGACGTTAGGCAGATCATTTAATTTTGATGTGCTCTTGCTTCATCGCTTATAGATGGGGGTTCCTGCCTCACAAAGTGTTGTGAGGATATGTGAGTTAATACGTGTGAAGTGTGATGAGTGTGAGGTAGGCATTCACTGTTGCTTTGTGACTTGCTGGGAAGCAGCCAGCAAGCAGGCCTGGAGGATTAGGTGAACACATTGTTTCCTGCTCTACCATTAACAGGCTATGGCTGTTGTAACATCTCCAGGTTTCTGTTGTCTTATCTGTAAAATGAGGGCGCAGGCTATGAGGAAGGGCTTCCGGCTTCAAATCCTATAACAATGTCTCCAGCCCTACATTTCTTCCCTGACGAAACAGAAATAGAAACATACAGGGCATTGCAGCGATCAAATTGAATAATGAATGTATGAGCATCTTACAAATGGCAAAGCAAACGTAATGTCAGTTTTTAGTGTCAATATAGACTGTATTCAGTACTGTATTCACTCTGAGAACATTTTAATATTAATCACCAAATCCGAAAAGTCCCAGTTGCTCTGAAGAATAAAATTGAGTGGTCATGAAAGGAAATAAGATAACTACAAAATCATTTTACTGGCAAGGGAGGTCTGCTGACCAGTGGTTTCCTCTGTCTTCTCTCTTCTCTTTCCTCTCCAACTTTTCCTCCTGTTGCCACTCAAGGAATCCTGGATGCCTCAAGCTAGGAATGTCATTCTCATTCTTTTTTTTTTCTTTTTCTTTTTTAATGGCAGTACCAGGAAAGTGCCCTGGGAGTTTGTTTGTTTGTTTGTTTTAATTTTTATTTTTTAGAGAGAGAGAGAGAAAGTGTGGGCGAGGAAGGAGCAGAGAGAGAGGGAGACACAGAATCCAAAGCAGGCTCGAACCCACAAGCCATGAGATCATGACCTGAGCTGAAGTCGGACGCTCAACCGACTGAGCCACCCAGGCGCCCCATCGTCTTTCTCATTCATGATGTTCCCAGAATTGAATACATGCCTATCTTTTTTTTAACTGGACTTTTTATTCTTTTCCTTTCATTCTAAAATCTGCTTGGCCTGCTGGTAGATCTGCCTCACATGAGCCACTTTAGCCAAGGATAGGGATATCACAGTATACTGAAAAAATCAGGGCTAAATCTGTAAGTGCTAGAGTTCTATTAATGTGCTCCAGCAGATAGATTGATTATATGAGCTTCCCTGCCTGCTTTTCACTGGAGTGAAATTATAGACCAAAGATTACAAAATTTCTGTTTCTTTTAAATATATACAAATTTGCTTAAAAAATAGTGGGCTCTAGGGGCACCTGGGTGGCTTAGTTGGTTAAGCGTCTGACTTTGACTCAGGTCATGATCTCACAGTTCGTAGGTTCAAGCCCCACATCGGGCTCTGTGCTGACAGCTCAGAGCCTGGAGCCTCCTTTGGATTCTATGTCACCCTCTCTCTCTCTGCTTCTCTCCCCCACCCTCCCTCCCTCAAAAGTAAATAATAAAACATTAAAAAATATAGTGAGCTCTATAAAATATATGATCATAGCATTTTAGGACTGGAAAGGATCTTAGAGCTTATTCTGTCCAAATGTAGTAGTTTTAAAATAGTTGGATGGTGTGACAAGGTCACTTCACCTCTATGGTATTCTTTCCAAAATCCCGTAATTGTGGTGCAAGCATGAGAAAAACATCAGACGAACCTAGGTCAAGGGAACATTCAACAGGCTACTTATTGGTATGCTTTGCCAAATTCATGGAAAACAAGGAAAGACTGAGAAGCTGTCACAGACCAGAGGAGTCCAGGTGGGATGACAACTAAATACAATATGTGACTCTGGATTGTCTCCTGGAGCAGAATGAGAACATTAATGGAAAAAATGATGATGACACCCAAATAAGTCTGGACTTTGGCCCACAGTAATGTACCAATGTTAGTTTTTTCATTTGGACCACTGTACCATGGTAAGATAAGATGTTGACAATGGAGAAACTAGGTAGAAGGGTGTACTGGAGTGCTCTATATGATCTGTGCAACTTTTCCCTAAGTCTAAGACTATTTCAATAAAAATATATTAAAATGCAGTTAGAAACTTCTAATGTAAGTATGCTTTTTTGTGGAACATTGCTCTAATGCTAGCTTACAGTGTATGGGCTGGTTCAGATGTCAAACATACCAGTAAATAATCCCTTTGGATGGGAAGTATGAACATACCTAACTGCTCTACTTATTAAAAACTTTTTTTTAAATGTTTATTTATTTTTGAGAGAGAGTGAGCAGGGGAGGAGCAGAGAGAGAGGGAGACACAGAACCTGAAGCAGGTTCCAGGTTCTGAGCTGTCAGCACAGAGCCCGACGCAGAGCTCAAACTCATGAACTGTGAGATCATGACCTGAACTGAAGTCGGATGTTTAACCTACTGAGCCACCTAAGTGCCCCTCTACTTTTTAAGAAGAATATTACTCATGCATTTCCTTATGAATATTTGTTTAAATTATTCTAAATGATACTTTGTGAACAGTAGAGTGAAATTTCATAAATAAAAATTTCAAACTAAATATAGTATAGACTGTTCCAAAAAGATCTGTTTAGAAAGGTAATCGGTTTCACTCTGAAACTGAAGACAGAATGAGAAGCCAATGAGATAATTTGTCTGATCATTTCCTTTTCCAGTTACTCAGATGTTTTAAACATTAGCTTTAAAAAGATCTATGTGTCTTTATGAATTTCTTAGGACTTTGGTTGAATTGTTTCTTTTCTAACTGGAGATTGAGACCGTAACTTTTATTAATATCAGATAAGAGGAGCATGGGAAAATATATTAGCTTGTTCGCTAACCATAAAGATAGTCATTCAATATTTAGGGTCATTTGTTACTTTTATTATTCCTCAGTTTGAATATAGTAGCAGCTAATAAGTCAACTGGCTTAAATTCATGCCTGGCCTATTCATCCCAAAGAAAAACTGGAATTTGGATCTAATAGGGTAGCTAGTTTTGTAGGCAAATCTGCTTAATTCCGAAACTAATTATGAGGAGAAAAGGAATATTCCATTTATTCAGTTCAGCCTCATCTGTGGTCTTATTTGTAAAGCATGTTAAGTAAGGAATGGCTAACTTCCAGGCAGAGCATTGGACTGACGATGGCAAGATGCGGTCGTGTTATAAAGGTATCCTCTTGGATGGGGTGAAGAATTCTTGGAAATGTTATCCATTTAATGTCAATCCCATCCTGCAGAACACATCACTTTCTTACTTCTGCCAGAATTTAAGCACTGGAGTCTGAAGAAGGAAGTCTGTAGCTGACCAGGAACCAGGAACTGTGTTAATATCTTACAAGTATCATCTTATGTGAATCTCTCCTCACCCGGAATGTCCCTGAATGGTCCCCTCACCCTTTTTTCGCTATAAAGAAATGACATTTGGGGCGCCTGGGTGGCTCAGTCGGTTAAACGTCCGGCTTCGGATCAGGTCATGACCTCACATTCGTGGGTTGCGAGCCGGGCTCTGTGCTGACAGCCAGCTCAGAGCCTGGAGTCTGCTTCGGATTCTGTGTCTCCCTCTCTCTGTGACCCTCCCCTGCTCACACTGTCTCTCTCTCTCTCTCTCTCTCTCTCTCTCTCAGAAAAAAAAAAAAGGAAAGAAAGAAAGAAATGGCATTTATTTATTTATTTATTTATGCTATAAAAAATGGATTTTAACCGTGGCTGTACCTTATAATCAATCACCTGCGGAGCTGTTTTAACTCCAGATCACTCAGGCCACACCCCTCAGCAATTAATCAGAGCCTCTAAGGGTGGGGCCAGTCCCCATAAGTTTAAAATGTAGGCGCCCCCCGCCCCCCATGATTATTGTGAGCAGCCAGGGTTGACAAGGATTATTGTCCTCAGGGGACAATTCTGGTACCAGAATCCTGGCCCTCACCAGAGGCCATTGTGCCCACGAGTGGGACTTTCAGTACTCCTGCCTGGAGTAGAGTGGTATCCTTCCCTTTCCAAGCCTTTTCCCCTGTTATCTCTATGAAAGCCCCAAGCTGTGATTCTCAGGTCATCTGACTATCCAACCTGTCCCTCCTCTTTGTTGCTGTCCCCTTCCACCTACTGCCCCCTCCCCACCACGGTCAGCCCTCTTATTCTCTGAAGATTTCAGTTCAGGAGCCTCTGAAGCCATGCTAGAATTTGTCCAGAAATATATCAAGTTACTGTTAAATTCCAGTGTGTTGGGCATTTCACGTGTCTCATTACAGTGTCTCAGTAGAAAACTGAAGCAAACGCTGTCACATTATCATATGTCCCTCCCAGAAAGATGTGTATGTCTTCTGGTACCCCTTTCCTCTACTCTGTTTGCTGTTTCTTCAATACAAAAGGGATGCTTCTGCCTCACCTCCTTTGTGAAAGTTGGTCTTTTCACCCTAGAAGAAGGCTCTTTGCCATGATCTTCACTTGACCTGCCTCCTCACCTCTTTCAGGCCTTTTCATAAATAGTATCTTCTCAGTGAGGTTTTCCCAATGATTTTATGGAAAATTGTGCACCCATATTTCCAGCCCTCCTATGTCCCTCTTTACTGTACTTTGCTTCACAGCATTTATCATTAGATGATATAATATACATTTCAAAGATTTATTTGTTTCTTGTCTGCCTCCTGGGCAGGAATATCTGTATGTTTTGTTTATGCTGTATCCACAGTGCCTACTACAATCACTGGCACTCATAATTATTGAATTAATCCATTAACCCTAAGAGGTAGGTTATATTTTTGTTGTGATTATACAGATAAGGAAACTGAATCTTGAACCCCAAATAACCTGCTTAGGCACACTGGCTGGCAAGTGATAGCAGTAGGATCCAAGTTCAGGACCCAGAGTGGTCAATTTCCCATCAATTACACTGCTTGATCGATTTCCCATCAATTACACTGCTTTTTCTTCTATGTGTTAAGTGGAAAATTGGCTTCCTAACTGTGTAAATGAAGACTGAATGTTGAAGTAGATAGAAACTAAAGAATATGATCTTGTACTGGTTGACCATACAGTTTGGTTTCTTTCAATGACCATTTGACCAACGATTACAAGACAGAAATAAAATTTAGATAATGAGAATTTCAAATATATTTTAACAACTCAGCCTGAATATTGCAGAGGTATGAGAGAACCTGAGGGGGAAATATGCCGGATGTGTTTCAGGAACATCAAAAACATAGTATTGGAGGGTCAGAGCAGCACAGAGAAGTAATATATCGCTTGCACAAATCTATGTGAACAGATGGCAATTGGAGAAATTTTTATTTCAATTTTCACTGAGTTACTCATAATACTGGAATGAAGTTTTTATGATTCAAAAATAATATAGCTTTTTGATTGTACAAAAAAGGAAACTAATTTTAGCTCACTAAAGCTAAGAATAAATGCTTTGCGGGTTTTTTTGGAAATAGCTTTAAAAGTATTTGGCATCATGGTGATAATTTTGGTAAATTAAAATATTAAATTCTAACCCAAACTGATGAGTTGATGCTACGTGTGATACGTACACTAAACAGTTTACTAAACATCAGAAATAATATAACAGAGAGCTTACATATTTTATGGAGGCTTATAATGTCAATATGACAGATGGCCAGTTTCAATAAAATAGCAGGAAAATGACCCTAAGTAGTTTGGATCAAGAAGCAGGAATTTGACGATAGATAGATAGATAGATAGATAGATAGATAGATAGATAGATAGAAAGAATTTGATAGATATTTCTATTTAGTATTAATAATAGGAAATTTAACTTGAAATCCAATTGCAAACTAGAAAACTGTCATCCCTTGAAGTGAAATGATTCAGCCAGGTGTGTCATGTGTCCAAACACTGCCACAGATTGGGAGAAGGGTAACTGATAAGCACCAGCCCATATGATGGATAACAATCTGCCCCATATATTGAAAGTATTCACATATTTACAAAAGCCCAGAGAGAAGCCAATTTCTGCTAGCTCAAAGAGAATAAAATATTTTGAATATTAATGTAAGAATCTGTGCTTCACTCTAGAGGATGCAATATTCTTGCCTAAGGACAAAAATCACGTCTTTAAGGTTTGTCCTCCAGAAATGAAGAAAACTCTGCAGTGCAGATCAATGCTCTGCTCTGGTGTAAATCAAGTAGCTGAGCTGTGGAACTGATGCAAGATGGAATAAGAAAGAAAGGCAACTAAACTTATCCTGAGGTTTTAGGGTTACAGGACTATAAGAAGATAACAATATTCTTCGGTCATGAGGAAGGCTACAGCAAGGAAGAGGGGGTCTTGCTGTTGGTGTACAAACTTAAAAGGATACAAAATATTCTCATAGAGATGTTTTAGCAAAACAAAAATCACAGAATTTGGAAAGGGACCAGTACTGGTGTTGAGGCATATAAAAAACAGGGAATAAATAACAAAAGAAAAGCTCCTTGATAGCTGAAAGCAAAATGCAATACGGTAGTCCTGGGATGAATCCTGAACCACTTAAAAACAAAAAACAAAAAAGCAAAACAAAACAAAAAAACTATGCAGGGGCACTTGGGTGGCTCAGTTGGTTAAATGTCCAACTCTTGATTTTGGCTCTGGTCACGATCTCATGGTTGGTGAGTTTGAACCCTGCTGACAGTGTGGAGCCTGCCTAGAATTCTCTCCCTCTCCCTCCCTCTCTGCCCCTTCTGTACGTGCTCTCTCTCTCAAAATAAATAAACTTTTTTTAAAAATGGGAGGGAGGGGCGCCTGGGTGGTTCAATAGGTTAAGAGTAAGACTTCGGCTCAGGTCATGATCTCGTGGTTGTGAGTTCAAGCTCCATGTTGGGCTTTATGCTGACAGCTCAGAGCCTAGAGCCTGCCTGGGATTCTGTGCCTCTCCCTGTCTCTGCCCCTCCCCCACTCATTCTCTCTCTCTCTCTCTATCTCTCAAAAATAAATAAATGTTAAATTTTTTTTTAAACAGGGGGAAAGCTATGCAATATAATAGGCATTATTGGGAGAATTGGTGAAATTTGATTTTTATAAGTTTATTTATTTATTTTAAGAGAGAGAGAAGCACAAACTGGGGAGGGGCCGATAGAAGAAGAGAAGAATCCCAAGCAGGCTCTGCGCCATCAGTGTAGAGCCCGATGTGGGACTAGAACCCACCAACCATGAGATCATGACCTGAGCCAAAATCAAGAGTCAGACGCTTAACCGACAAGGGCCCCCAGCTGGTGAAATTTGAATATGGACTATAGATTACAGTATTGTATCAATGGTAAATACTTGATTTTTATCATTGTGCTGTGGTTATAGAAGAGATTTGCCCTTATTTTTAGGAGCACACACTGAAATAACTAGGGAAAAAGGGCATGATACCTGTATAACTCATTCTTTAAAAATGGTTTAGAAAAAAATGTATGTGTTATGTATGTTATAGATAACAAAGGAAAGAGAGAGAAAGACAGCAAATGATTAAGCAAATGGGGGCAAAATGTTAATAACTGGTAAATCTGGATAAAAGTAAAGTACATATGTGAAAATTTTATTACACTTTTTTAAAAAGTTTATTTATTGGGGGGAGGCCTCGTAGGGAAAGAGAGAGAGGGAGAGAGAGAATCCCAAGCACGCTCCACACTGTTAGTGCAGAGCTCGACACAGGGCTAGAACTCACGAACCATGAGATCATGACCTGAGCCTGACCAAGAGTCAGATGCTTAACTGACTGAGCCACCCAGGCACCACTATGGGAATTCTTTTTACTGTATTCTTTCAAAATAAGAAGTTACCAAAAAGAGCTAAAAAAATTCCCATATAATTAGAAATAAAAATTATGCCACACTTGGATTATTAAATAACATTGGTTAAAAAAGGAAATAAAGAAATCTAAGAAATACATAGAACTCAATATAAGTAAAGCAACTTGGAAAAATGCATCGAAGAGGAAAAAGCAGTCCCTGGGAGAAAACAGGTATTTAAAATAAGTGTATCAGAAATAAGCAAGCTTATCCCCAAACCAGCAGTGAGTTTACCATTTTTCCCCTCTGGTCTTCCTACCAGAAGCAATCTGGTTCTAGATGTAGATTTAGCCAAAGATGTACCCAAACTTTCTAGCCAAGGAATAGGAAAATGGGGCTCCAGGAAGGCAGAAAGTGCCAAAGAGAACATAAAGAGGAAGGAGCCCAGAAAACAACCCCACACTATTGTTTACAAATCTGAGGCTCACCTTGGAGCTGCCCTTGCATGACTCTGATCCTAGTCATATCAAAGACTTTAACAACTGAACTAACTGATCACAGCCCACATCTTAGACTGGCCAATGAATAGAAAACACTTGAGACGGATCCAGACAGCACTCCAAACATACCAAGCCACAGCCCACAGAAAATGTGTTGAAACTTGTGACCAGAACCTAACCTGGTTGATTGTTAAAACTGTCAACATTTTCCATAGTATTTAACAAAGCCCAGAGTCTAATAACATAATGTTTCAAATGTCCAAGACACAATTCAAAGTGACTCACTATAAAAAGACCAAGGAAATCTCAACTCATTTGTAAAAAGAAAATCAACAGAAGGCAACAATGAGTTGACAAACATGTTGGAATTGAGCAACAAACACTTAGAGGCACATTTTATTAAAATTCTCCAACAAATAATTATAAATATTCTTAAAACAAATTTAAAAGAATAGGAATAATCAGCAAAAAATAAGTAAATGGGAAGTCTCAGCAGAGAAAGAAAAATCAAATGGAAAATTTAGAACTGAAAAATACACCGAAATGAAAACATCACCAGATGGACTAAACAGCAGAATGCAGATGACAAAAGAACAAGTCAGTTAACTTGACAAATCAATAGACATTATTCAAGCTGAATACCAGAGAGAAAAAAAATAGTTTTAAAAATAAAGTCTCATGGGGGCGCCTGGGTGGCTTAGTCGGTTAAGCATCCGACTTTCGCTTGGGTCGTGATCTCGCGGTTCGTGGGTTCGAGCCCCGCGTCGGGCTCTGTGCTGACTGCCAGCTCAGAGCCTGGAGCCTGTTTCAGAGTCTGTGTCTCCCTCTCTCTCTGACCCTCCCCTGCTCACGCTGTCTCTCTCTCTCTCTCCTAGAAATAAATAAAAAAAACATTAAAAAAAATTAAAAAAAAAAAATAAAGTCTCATGATCCTATGAGAGAATTAATAAAGAATCCCAACATTCGTCACTGGAATCTCAGAAGAGGAGAAATAATATGATGGTAGGAAAAAATGTGAAGATTAATGGAGCTGAAAACTACCCCCAAATTTTTTAAGTTTTTATTTTAATTCCAGTGAATTCGCATACAGTGTAATATTAGTTTCAGGTGTACAATATAGTGATTCAACACGTCCATACAACACCCCGTGCTCAGTCACAACAGGTGCACTCCTTAATCCCCATCTCCTATTTCACCCATACCCCCGCCCACCTCCCCTCTGGTAACCATCAGTTTGTTCTCTGTAGTTGAGAGTCAGCTTCATGGTTTGCCTCTCTTTCTCTCTCTCTCTTTTTTTTTTTTTAAGGTTTTTATTTATTTCTAGGAGAGAGAGAGACAGTGTGAGCAGGGGAGGGTCAGAGAGAGAGGGAGACACAGACTCCAAAACAGGCTCCAGGCTCCGAGCTGGCAGTCAGCACAGAGCCCGACGCAGGGCTCGAACCCACGAACCGTGAGATCATGACCCAAGCGAAAGTCGGACGCTCAACCGACTAAGCCACCCAGGTGCCCCTCTCTTTCTCTCTTTTTGCCCCCTTTGCTCATTTGTTTTGTTTCTTAAATTCCACACGTGAGTGACATCCTATGATATTTGTCTTTCTCTGACTTATTTCACTTAGTGTAATATTTTCTAGCTCCATCACTGTAAATGGCAAGATTTTATTCTTTTTTATGGCTGAATAATATTCCATTGTGTACATATGCCACATCTTCTTTATCCATTCAACAGTTAATGGACATGGCTATTTCCTTATCTTGGCTATTGTAGATAGTGCTGCTATACATAGGGGTGCATGTATCCCTTTCAATTACTGTTTTTGTATTCTTTGGGTAAATATCTACTAGTGTGATTGCTGGATCTTAGGGTAGCTCTATTTTTAACTTTCTGAGGAACCCCCATCCTGTTTTCCAGAGGGGCTACACCAGTTTGCATTCCCACCAACGGTGCAAAAGTGTTCCTTTTTCTCCACATCCTTGTCAGCACGTGATGTTTCTTATGTTTTTGGTTTTAGCCATTCTGACAGGTGTGAAATGATATTTCATTTAAGTTTTGATATGCATTATTTCCCTGATTGTAAGTGACAGTGGAAATCCTTTCATGTGTCTGTTGGCCATCTGGATGTTTCTTTGGAGAAATGTCTGTTTGTGTCTTCTTCCCATTTTTTAATTGGATTATTTGTTTTTTGGGGAGGTTGCTGAGTTTTACAAATTCTTTATATATTTTGAATACTAATCCTTTACCAGATATGTCATTTACAAATATCTTCTTCCATTCAGTAGGTTGCCTTTTTGTTTTGTTGATCGGTTTCCTTTTTTGTGAAAGAAGCTTTTTATTTTGATGTAGTCCCAATAGTTCATTTTTGCTTTTGGTTCCCTTGCCTCAAGAGATATGTCTGGAAAAAAAGTTGCTACAGCTGATGTCAAAAAGGTTACTGCCTTTATTCTCTTCTAGGATTTTTATGGTTTCAGGTCTCACATTTAGGTCTTTAATCCATTTTGAATTTATTTTTGTGTTTGGTGTAATAAAGTGGTCCAGTTTTTTCTTTTGCATATTGCTGTCCAGTTTTCCCAACACTATTTGTTGAAGAGACTGTACTTTTCCCATTAGATATTCTTTCCTGGTTTTTCAAAGATTAATTGACTATATAGATGTGAGTTTATTTCTGGGTTTTCTATTTGGTTTCATTGAACTATGTGTCTATTTTTGTGCCAACACCATACTGTTTTGATTACCACAACTTTGTAAAATAACTTGAAGTCTAGAACTGTGATGCTTCCAGCTTTGCTTGTTTTGTTTTGTTTTGTTTTTTTCAAGATTGCTTTGACTATTCAGGGTCTTTTGTGTTTCCATACAAATGTTAGGATTGGTTGTTCTAGTTCTGTGAAAAATGCTATTGGTATTTTGATAGGGATTGAATTAAATGCGTAGAATGCTTTGGGTAGTACAAAAATTTTAGCAATACTTGTTCTTCTAATCCATGAGCATGAAATGTCTTTCCACTTCTATGTGTCATCTTCAATATCTTTCATCAGTGTTTTTAGTTTTCAGAGTTCATATCTTTCATGTCTTTATATTTTTCCTTGGAGTATTATTATTTTTGGTGTAGTTGTAAATGGGATTGTCTTTCTGCTACTTCATTCATTTGATGTATAGAAATGCAACAGGTTTCTGTATATTGATTTTTGTATCCTGTGCCTTTACTGAATTTGTTTATCAGTTCTAGCAGAAAACTACCCAAATTTAGAGAAAGATAGAATCCTACAGCTTCAAGAAGCTCAATGAATCCCAAATAGGATAAACTCAATGAACTCCATATCCATAAATGTCTTAATCAAAAGGCTAAAAACTAAAAGAAAAAATCTTGAAAGTAGCCAGAGAAAAAGAATCACCTACACAGAAAAACTGTTTTGAAATAATATAATATTTACAGAGAGTTGTCAAGGTAGTATAGAATGTTCCCATAAAGAGTTCACGCAACTCTTTCTAATGTTAACCCAAGAAGATCATGAGGGAACCTTCTGGATGATCAGATTCCAGAGAAAGGAGAAGCAACAGGCTATCTTGGCATTGGGATCTAGTGTGTGGTGCCTAGGGTGGACCAGATGCCCCACCAGCTTCAAACCCACACTGGAAGGATCCTTCTGTTCAGCCAACTCTATCCTTATGCAGGAATTCCTCCACAAACGTAAGGCACACTTGTGTTTATGCACCTTGTCCTAGCAGATGTTCAGAAATTTTCTTGACTTAACTCTCCCACCTCAGAGAGGAGCTGCTGGCCCAGGCTCTTTGATCAGAGGCCAGAAGTGACAGAGAAGTCTTAGGGGGCAGTTTCTGAGAAGAGAATACTTTGTTCTTTCCTTATTCTAGAAAGTGAGAACAAACTTTTCCAGAAATTCACTCCACCAAATGATTTCCCTGGTCCAGCACATCCCAACATTAGCAACAAGAAATGTCTGCAGCAAGTGCTGCATTCAATTTTCTGTCCACAAAACCAGAAAACAGAAGTAAATCACATCTTAAGTAGATCCTACCTTCCAAAATACATACTTCTGAAGATAGAGAACAAAAACAAGGTACATTTTCCCCTTTCTGTTAAAGTAACTTTGGTTTTTTGTCTCCTAGTTTTATTGCTATTAATTAAGAGACTATTCAATGGCCTAAATGGAAGTTTGATATAATTATACTTCTTAGAATAATGTTCTATAATCATAGATTATTCGAATGTGACTCTTATAAATTAATTGCTTCCATTTTATTCTATTTATAGGTAATGTAATTATAGTATTTTTTTTTCTTAAGGAGACCACTAAAATAATCCTGAAACACAGCAATAATATCTTTCTTTTTTTAAAAAAAATTTTTTTTAATGATTATTTATTTTTGAGATGGAGAGACAGACAGACAGAGCACGAGCAGGGGAGGGGCAGAGAGAGAGGGAGACACAGAATCAGAAGCAGGCTCCAGGCTCTGAGCTGTCAGCATAGAGCCCAATGTGGGCTCAATCCCATGAACTGTGAGATCATGGACCTGAGCTGAAGTCAGATGCTTAACCAACTGAGCTAGAAACAGCAAGCATACAGCAGCTCAAATGGAAGTTTGACTAAAATTATACTACTTAGGATAGTGTTGAATAAATGTATTTTATTTAAAAATAAATTTCCTGGGGTGCCTGAGTGGCTCTGTCAGTTAAGCCTCTGACTTCTGATTTTGGCTTAGGTCATGATCTCAAGATTCCTTAGATTGAGCCTCATATAGGGCTCTGTGCTTACAGCAGGGAGCCTGTTTGAAATTCTCTCTCTCCCTCCCTCTATGCCCTCTCCAGTTATTTCTCAAAATAAACATTAAAAACTTGACAATAAACTATGAAAGAAAAAAATAAATAATTTTGAGAGAGAGAGAGACACAGAGGTGAGTGGGAGAAGGGCAGAAAGAGAGACACACATAGTCCAAATGTGTGTCCAAAGCAGGCTCCAGGCTCTGAGCTGTCAGCACAGAGCCAGATGTGGGGCTCAAACCCACAAACTGTGAGAGCATGACCTGGGCAGAAGTTGGACGCTTAACTGACTGAGCCACCTGCCGCCCCAATAAACATTTTTTTTTTTGCTGGAAAAGTTCAATTTTATTTTTTTAACAAGTTGAGCTATTAGTATTTATAATATGGTTTATCTGTATTTATTTCTTTTTTATTTTTTTCTTTCATAGTTTATTGTCAAGTTGGTTTCCATATAACACCCAGTGCTCATCCCAACAAATGCCCTCCTCCATGCCCATCACCACCCTTCTCCTCTCCCCCAATGTCATGAGTAAATTGTTAACTTTTCTCCTATTGCTAGATAATGAAGGGAGGTATTTCACTTGATTGTATTTCAAACATTCCCCACAACCTGAACTCTGGCAAGAGTCTTATGTGAGTGGTCTTGCCATTGGAGGTATTTGAAATTCAAAGTCCATATCTGCGTTCCATGGGCCTAATCGACTCTAGTTGTGAGACTAATAGATTTACCTCAGTAAATGTTAGTTTAAAAGAAAAACCCTCCGATGCCTCTCACTGTGCTTTGCATAAAAGCCAGCCCCCTGAGCGCAGCTACAAGGCCCTGAATGTGCAGGGCCCTGCCGTCCCCACTGACCCAAGCCCTGCTCACTGTGCCCCGGTCCCTCTGTCCTGCAGAGCCTCAGGCGCCCCTTGCTCCTTCCACCCTCTCTTTCATACTCTTCCTGCTGTGCCTGAAATGCTGTCTACCCTCTTTGCCTACCTCTCCTTCATCCTTCTGATCCTTAAATGTGTATCTTGGCAGACACTTTTATGGATTTCTCAGTCAAAACTAGTTCCTCATTTCCATCACATCTTACACATTTTAACTTTTTATTAAAGCATGCGTTTCAATGTGCGGTTGTATCATCAGGCATGGGATTATTTGTTGAATGTGTGGATTCCTACCTCTGTGTTACTAAGGAGTGGCTATATTTACTGTTCACTTCCTGCAGCCAGTGTTCTCAGAGCAGTGACGGTAGGTTGCTAACTGGCCGGTGGTGGGACATTCTCCCTTGTGCAGGCATATCAGGAGCTGCTGTGATAACAAATCAAAAAACACCATCTCCCAGGGAGTTACAAAAACAAGTATTTCCTTCTCCGTCGTGGACCTGCAGATGAACCTGGGCTTGCCCGGGCTCAGGTTCTGGATCGGCTTCATCCTCTCGGGTGGGCTTGTCATTGAGGGGCCGGGCTGAAGAGACAGCAGCGACATGGGCATGCGCCTCCCACTGTGGACCACACAAGCAGAACACACCCCGCTTCTCCAAGCCTCGGCTCCCGACTTGCTCATTCTCGTCTGCCCATATTCCACTGGTCAAAACCAGTCCCAGGGCCCGAGGTCGGGGAGAACCCCAATGATCTGACACTTCCAAACGTTCCTGGGAGCTGCTCCATTACCTCCCTAGGCGCTGGCACTTGAGATTTCGTACCACCCACCCTGAACATCAGGCCTCGCAATCCTTAGAAACAGACTCCACCCAGGAGGAGTCTGTGGGCATCTCAGGTGAGAAACAAGGTGCTCCCAGCCAAGTAGCTGGACAGAGAAATCCACACAGGGTGACAGCATTCCCGGTAGGAGAGAGAAATTTCCTTTAAGGGCCTCAGGTCTGTGCATTTCAGGAAGGCCCTGACGCCACACTGCCTCCCATCAATCCCACAATGCACCTTTAGAACTCCCCTTGGTACTGAGGTCTAGGTTGTCACTTATCTGTCATCAATATTTACGGAGGGCCTAATGGGTGCTGCGCAGTGCTGAGTTAAGGCTGGTGGCCAGGCAAAGTGCCAGGTCTGAATGAGGCCCTTCCTGTATGGTTTCCAATCTCCTCCCTCTTCCTTCCCATAGAGTTGTCCCTTTAATTTAGACTCATCCCTGTGATCTTGATGAAGGAAGGAACAGACAGGCAGAGGCCATAAAACAAACGAGAGGAGAGGGTTACTTGACACCAAGGATGTCAGGAATCTGTCACTTGGGAAGTGTGGTCTAGTGCTTGAGATCTCTTCTGAACTATTTTAATTTAGTCAGATGAGTCAAGTGTGGGGAAGACCTTACCTAGCCAGATGCAAACAGACTATCTTTACATAGTAGGCAGATAATAAATATATGCAGACTGAGTCTGGGAGCCTATGCAAGTGTGTGGTATGGAAGAAGGAGAAACAGTAGCCGACAATGCACCATAACTAAGTGCTGCTAGCTGTGTCCCCACACTGGTACGTGCAGTGGCAGCTTTAGTGCGTGATATCATAACCCTATGATACAGTATTATTATTATCCCTTTTAAATACAAAACAAGATTGAAATGTAATCTTAAAAGCTGTGTAAATAAGAATAAACAGGCCCAGCCATGGCATTAGAGGGAATGAGGCTACTTGGGTATAGAGCACGAGCATGAACTTTGGCCATTCCGGTCCTGCCCCTGACACTTAAACCCACTATTGATGGAAAGTGGGCAGGTCATTTAACACCATGGAGCTAATATTTGAGCTAAGCACCTAACCAAGCGTTATTTCATTTAATCCACACAACTGCTCTAATAGGTGCTTCCGTTATCTCCATTTCAGAGAATAAGAAGCTAAGGTTCAGAGAAGTTAAACAATGTACCTAATATTTGAACTGAATGTCTGAGCCTAAAGCCGGTCCATTCTGTCCTTTTTCATTCAGTAGACCTACTAAATGCCATGCTTTTGTGAACATCAAAAGGATGTGTATAAAAGTATCGTTCAGAACATTGAAACGAATGTCAAACACTATAAAATCAACTGAAACCCTCTACAATTTCTTTAGATTGAATACAGCCAATCATAATATCATTTCTTAAATGTTTGCTATGTAATCATCACACAAGCCCAAGAGGAAGGTCCTATTCTAATTTTTAGGTGTTAAATCATGCGTGCTTTTGTGAAATGCTGTTAAAGCAGATGTGATAAAGCCGCATAAGCAACTCTAAGGAGATGCAGTAGTTCCGTCCAGCTTCCTATGTTTTGGTGAAGAGAAAACCCCAGGAGCGGAAGGGACTTCCCAGGTCCCCATGACAGACACAAGCACAGCCACACCATCAGGAGGAACAAGACAGGCTTTGAACACAAACGGAGCCATTACTTGTTCTGAACACGGACGTAAGAACAGCGCTGTTATCAGATTCCTCTGAGGGATCTTCAAATGAAATTAAGTCCAGTCTCACTACTGACACAGATGAGCGAGGGCCTCAAGCCCCCGTGACTTGAGAGTGTCCGGGTAAATGCGAGAGCGTGGGTGCAGGTTTCGCTGTATCCAGAGCTTTATGGGTGTTCCCTTTCTCCAGGGTGATTCGGGTCACCCCTCACATTCCAAATGAAAGATGTCATTTTATTCCATTGCTTAGCTAACGTTTATCAAGCACCTATCACTCTCCCGATACACATAATGCACCACTGGCCAAGACCCAAGGTCCGAAAGCGCGTGTCCTAGCCTCTGCCAGTACGCGCGAAGGGCTAAGGTGCCCAAACCCCCACCGTGGAGCCTTGGGCGAGCCCCGCGGCCGCAGTGCCCGGCTTGCGCGCGCCCGAGGGCGGCACTGCCCCACGAACATGCACACGCACGGGAGCGCCGCGCTCCCGCGTCCCCGGCGCAGCGCCGGGCGCGGGCGGGAGCCCAGAAGCCTGAGCGGGAGGCGGGAGCACCAGGCGGGGCGGGTGCCCGCGAGCGGCGCTCGTGCTTACGCTCCTCCGCTTACGAAGCCCCGCCCCTGCCCCGCCCACCTCCTCTCCCGCGCGCGGGCTCCGCGCGCCCCAAGCCGCGCGCGTGCGCGCGCGTGCGCAGGCCAGGGCCCTCCGGGGGCGGCCCCGTAGACTCCATCCAAAAGCGTCGCAAGGTCCCGGATTAACCCTTTCCTCGCACGCCCATTTAGAGGCCCTGTCGGGTTCCGTGCCTGCGCAAGCCGGTGGCGCGCCTTCCCCCCGGCCCGCACCGCGCATGCACGGGAAGGGGGGGGTGCCGGTGGGGGTGTTCACGGCCGGCTAGACATTCTGTGCTCGTGCAGGAGGAGGGCTGCTACCGTCAGGGACGTGCACGATTCCCTCCCACCCCGCCCCCTCCCCAAACTCCAAAAAAAAAAAAAATTCAAAATACACTGCCACCCACCGTGCCCCCGCGCCCCGCGTCCAACCCGTCCCCGGCCTGCGTGCAGTGAGCGCGGGGAGCCCACGGCGAGTGTCTGTGGCTGTGCCTGGCTGCAGGTAAGCGCGGGCCGGGGGTGCGGAAGGGGCCCGGGCCATCCGCGAGGCGGCCGCGGGGGCGCGGGGGCGGCCGGCCGCCGGCGCGGCGGGGCGGCCCGGAAGAAGCGCGTTCTCGCCGAGCTCTGGGGCAACAGCCAGTTCCAGGATGTGCGGGCGGCCGCTGGCGGCGCGATGCGAGCGGGGCCGGGCGTGGGCCGGGGCCGGGCCGGGCGAAGGGACCGGGCGCCCTAGGGACGGCGCAGGCCGGCGAGCGGGCTCGACAGCGGCCGGGCGGCGGCGGCGGCGGCGGCGGCGGCGGCCCCGCGCGCGCGCTCGCCGAGTCTCGGCGACGGAGTTCATGGCCGCCCCCGCTCGCACCGCCGCAGTGCACCGCGGTGGGGGTGGGGGTGGGGACGGCCCAGAGCCCGGCGCGGAGCGCGGCCCGCCGGGCGCCGCCCCTCCGAGCCGCGGGCCCCGCCGCGCCGCCCCCAGCTGCCTGCCGAGGAGGGGGCCGGGACCCCCGCGCACGCACTCCCGGGTGCGCCCGCGGAGCTTGGAAGCCGGCCGCGCGCCGCCCCCGCCCCCGGCCGCGGGAGGGCGGGGGAGGGCCCGGCGCGAGCCGGCCGGGGAGTGCGCGGGGCGCGAGCTCCGGGCTCGCGGGGCGCGGCGCGGGGCTGCGGAGCCCGGCCGCACGCCCGCTCCCGCTCCCGCTCGCCGCCGCCACCGGCCCTCCCTCCTGGGCGCGGAGCCGCGGCCCCCAGCCGGCGCTGGACTCCGATTTTGAAAGGAAAAGTGGCCCTTTCACCTCCCGGCTCCGAGGCGGGGAGCTTTTGTTTAGGAAGGGATGCAAACGGCCTTATCCGTTCCCACACCTCCCGGGCCCAAAGAAACGGGAGCGAGGCCTGAGAGGCTCTGAAGTTCTCTCGGGTCTTGCGCTTGGTTCCCTGCTTCCTCCCCATCCCGAAGTTGCGAGCTTTCAACCGGGAAGTCGTGCCGTCGCCATTGTCGCGGCTGCTCCGGGGTAGGGGAGGCGGCTGCCGCTGCTTATGTAAGTTTGGCTTTGCTGGAGCCCCTGCTCCCTGCTCTGTAACGGCGGCCCAGCGCGCCCGCGGTTTGGAGAACCGTAATAAAGGGGCAGCTTTGTTTGGAGGTGTAGTTGGGGCTACATATTTCCCTCCACCTACACAGATACTGGCAACGTCTATCTTCGCGTTTAACTCACCTGAACTTAGCAAACGGAACATCTCAGCAGAAAGTAATAGTCCGCGGCGAGCTTGAGAGTGCGGGGCCAAATATCACACTGCACCCCCTTTCCCCCAAATTCAGCCCAGTGGGATGTCGCCATGGGTACTGCTAGGCCACTCCTCTCCTTGGGCCCATGCACTTTCATCCCACAAGCCCTAGGGAGTTACAACAGTGGAAAGTGGCTAGGGAAGGTTTTGCGTTGATGCCTTCTCTCGGAGACGACTGCAGGCCGAGGTGCAGCTAGGGGACAGGCAGAGTCGAAGCAACCTTCGGAAGTAATGTTGCCTAGCTCTCACCCTGTGCAGATAAGAAGCCCCCTGCTACTTTCGGCCGCTTAGTGGTGTTTGTTTTTCCGGAGAGGGAACTTTTGAGGGGTTTCAGAATGTTGGTCTCTAAGTGCGGGTCTTGCACCACAGTTTTTGTGTAAGAATATTGCAGCTCAGTCCTTGGCCCTACCACACACCAGAGTTTGTGTGGTCAGTGTCCGTAGAGGAAAGATATTTTTCAGGATATTGGTCCGCAGGATGGAGTCCCTTTGGGACTCCCAAAAGCTCCCAAAGAGCTAGAATGTTTTCAGTCACCCGGTAGGGATGGAGGTGAACACACCTGGATTTGTCAATTAGAACCATAAAGACCGGTGTAGTTTAAGTAGGTGCACATTACATAGAAGCGTGGAAAGAAGAAAGCAGCTACTGTGCTCTTTCTTCCAAGGTTAACTGTGGGGGATGAACACTTCTATAACTTTATATTGATTTAAAAAATGTACACTCTATATGTATATATGAGCCTAGAGGTAAACGTGGAGGGCTACATACCCAGCAGGATGTGGTGGGGGTAGGGGTACTTACTGGCTTTTTCTGTGTCTGTGTAGCTATCAACCTCTGTGCAAATATGGGCATGTGCATTGTTAGAACTTCCTTAGTGGTTCTCCAACCCGTTCCTCTAATCCCAGTGTACAGCCCCTGCGTGCCCCAAGTGCCACAGCCTTTATCTGTTCTCATTCATATCTGTTCAGAGCTGGACCTGATGCTGCCAGTCACCCTCCTCTCTGTTCCCAACCTGAAAATGGGTACATGTGCAAGTGGCAGGACGAGAAAGGAAAGTTTATTTTTTAAAATCAATTCTTGAAAATATTCTTGTTTAGAATTTGGGATAGAGGAAGGTCCTACCTTATTCTTGTTTGTCCTTTTCTCTTGTAGGACCGGTGCGTCTCTGATCAGAGCTATTCTGATCTGAAGAATTTGGTGTTTGAAGCATTAAGATAATAGCCTGAGTTGTTCATGGTAACTATAACTTTGGATATTAAGTCTTGAAAATATGGTTTGGTGTTTGTTTTAATAAACGCGGTGTATATGTATAATATATATAATGTATAACATATATGCATGGCACATACATTTACATATCGGTTATGCATTAGCACTTCTCTTTCTTCCAGTGGAATGCTTTGTTAAAAGGAAAACAATGTTTCAAAAAGTAATCATACAGGACACATTATTTTGAAAAGATACTTCCTTAAAACGGTCTTTTGTGCCAGATTTCTCTCCTGCTGGTTAGATTTTTTTTTTTAGCTTATAAATTACTCACAGCACTTGCCAAGCACATCCAGCCTTGATGACACTTTCATCCGGATAGCAGATAGATTGGCATCCAGATGGAATGAAGACGCTTATCACTGTCTTCCCAAATGCCATCTGATTGTCCGAGTGTCATGTTAAACCTTAACCCTCATTCAGAAGTGGCCCAAGGCTGGTGAGGAAAAACCCAGAAGACGACACTAAGTGGGATATTTTGGCAGTGATATCCCTTTCTAGTTCAGCAGTGACGCATCTCTTCTGTCAAGGAAGTATAACACCGAGGCCAGTAGTTGTCTCACAGAATCTCTTCTGTACGTGGAATTAGAGTAGACACGACAGGAGTAGAGGCTATTGGCCTTGGACCTCTTTCTTACACCTTGAAGTTATTTGTTGTCACTACCTCTAGTTGTCAGGAAGCACAAGTTTAAGGTAGGTTGCCCAGCTCTCCAGTAAATAAACTAGGTTATTGGGCAGGTTCCTAAACCCGTGTATAAAAGAGGGGTAAGAATGTCTGTGTCATGAGGTTATTGAATCAGTACGTTTGGGAAGCCATGCAGAGCACATGGGACAGTGCCTGGCATGTATCAGGTGCCCACTAAAAGTGGCTGTAATTATTCCTAAGCAAATACTTCTTAAACTGAAGATGAATAGAAGTAATAGCATGGACATCCCCAAACCAGGATCAGTCTTTTGTACGCCTGCTCTTGACCCACTGCTGACATTGACTTTCTGAAATTGCTAGCTACTAGAAATTGATCAGGAGATGAAAGCCCACCTGTGTTTTGTATCTGGAAAAGCATTGGTCATAAATCTCAAACTTTCTTTCTAAAAATTTTTTTGTAGGAGTTTTTCATCAGTATGTCTGAAACCATTAAATATAATGACGATGATCATAAAACTCTGTTTCTGAAAACACTAAATGAACAACGCCTGGAAGGAGAATTCTGTGATATTGCCATTGTAGTGGAAGATGTAAAATTCCGAGCACACAGGTGTGTTCTTGCCGCCTGCAGCACCTACTTTAAAAAGCTCTTCAAGAAGCTCGAGGTTGATAGCTCTTCAGTAATAGAAATCGATTTTCTTCGTTCTGATATATTCGAAGAGGTCCTGAACTACATGTACACAGCAAAGATTTCTGTGAAAAAAGAAGATGTTAACCTAATGATGTCATCGGGTCAGATTCTTGGTATCCGGTTTTTGGATAAACTCTGTACCCAGAAGCGCGACGTGTCTAGTCCCGATGAAAATAATGGTCAATCAAAAAGTAAGTACTGCCTCAAAATAAATCGCCCCATTGGAGATGCTGCCGACACTCAGGATGATGATGTGGAAGAAATCGGAGACCAGGATGACAGTCCTTCAGATGACACAGTAGAAGGCACCCCCCCGAGTCAGGAGGACGGCAAGTCGCCGACGACAACGCTCAGGGTTCAGGAAGCAATCTTAAAAGAGCTGGGCAGTGAGGAAGTCCGGAAAGTCAATTGCTACGGCCAGGAGGTCGAATCCATGGAGACCCCCGAATCGAAAGACTTGGGGTCCCAGACCCCGCAAGCCTTAACATTTAATGATGGAATGAGCGAAGTGAAGGATGAACAGACGCCGGGCTGGACAACGGCCGCCAGTGACATGAAGTTCGAGTACTTACTGTATGGCCACCATCGGGAGCAGATAGCCTGCCAGGCGTGCGGGAAGACCTTCTCCGACGAGGGCAGGTTGCGGAAGCATGAGAAACTCCACACGGCGGACAGGCCGTTTGTCTGTGAAATGTGCACAAAAGGTTTTACCACCCAGGCTCACCTGAAAGAACACCTCAAAATCCACACAGGGTATAAGCCCTACAGTTGCGAGGTGTGTGGAAAATCTTTTATCCGTGCCCCGGACTTAAAGAAGCACGAGAGAGTTCACAGTAACGAGAGACCGTTTGCGTGCCACATGTGTGACAAAGCCTTCAAACACAAGTCCCACCTCAAGGACCACGAACGCCGACACAGAGGGGAGAAGCCCTTTGTATGTGGCTCTTGCACCAAGGCATTTGCCAAGGCGTCGGATCTGAAAAGGCATGAGAACAATATGCACAGTGAAAGGAAGCAGGTGACCCCCAGTGCCATCCAGAGCGAGACCGAACAGTTGCAGGCAGCAGCCATGGCCGCCGAGGCCGAGCAGCAGCTGGAAACCATTGCCTGTAGCTAGAGGTGATGGGACAGGACCCCGCTTCGCCTGAGCCCCGGAGCCTGACACTGCATCGTTTGCCACATATGAGCGCCAGTCACTGTAGTTTTGTGGAAACTTACAGAGCATTGTACTCACTGGACTGAAGGCAGTGCCTGGTTGGGTATTTTTAAAACTTTGCAAGGAAATAAGTTCCTTGGTTCTGACCAAACAGTTTCACTGTCCCTGTCTGGTGTCTGGTAGTAATGTTGCCAGTAAGTCCCCCTCCCTCTTTTTTATGGTTTTAATTTGAGAACTCCCGAGTCCAGTTCAGAAGTGGGAG
The DNA here is from genome assembly GCF_003009895.1 of Hyaena hyaena. NCBI lineage: Eukaryota > Metazoa > Chordata > Mammalia > Carnivora > Hyaenidae > Hyaena > Hyaena hyaena. Next base: position 49,049 of record NW_024080855.1, read on the forward strand.
ACTTCTGTTCCATGTGTAATTCCTCTCGACACTTGCTGCGCTGGCGAGTGCACTGCACAGAGTGATCACTGAGTACATTGATTTCCTGATCATCACGATTATATGTGACTTAACGGTCAAAACAGCCTTTTTAATAACTTAATAAAAGTACTTCACGTAGATGCAGAAAATACTGGTGGGTGGTTGACCAAGAACACTGCGCGGACACGAATACAAGTTCCGGAAGTGCAGAATGGTATTAGATTTGTATTTGGTTTGTTAATTTTATATCACTGTTTTTCACTATTTTTTTTTTTTTTTTTTTTGGTGGACAAATAATTGTTGCTTTGCTAAAATGTTTCTTCATTTTCATTGCCTGCACTTACCCCAAAAGATGTAGTCACACGTCCCCGAACACAGGCTGAGCAAATCCACGGGGAAGATGGCGGTCGGGGGCCTGAGTTCTTTTTGTTCCTCTCTTTTGGGGCATTGTCGATCGGCAGCAGGTGGGGTTTGTGTGGTAGACCAGTTATCCGAGGGACAGCAAAGGGGGAATAGGAGCCTGGCTCTCAGGGACAAGGTTTTCATGTTTGCAACAATTCCAGGATTTTCTAGATCAAAATAATTCTTAATTGATTTTTGAACTTGGATTTTTATTTAGGGTCAAAATTAGGACATACGTTCTTTACATACATTTGTGTCACTTAAGAGAATGTCATCAAGCGTTTGGGCTCTGCAGCACGTGATTTATAGGAGATGTAATATCGTTGCTTAAATTAATAAATTGAAAATCTTTTAAGTGTGTAAATAGTGTAGAAGTGTTGGTCTTCTGTATTTCAAGTAAAAGTAGACAGCTGCACTTTTTTTTTGCACATTGGATTAAAATAACTTTCATAAGCAGCAAATATCAGTCTCTTTTTTAACTGATATTAAAGACTATCAGACCAAATGTTTATTTTTTTGAAGTATATTTCATCATTGGTGGTTTCAGTTTTAAGTAGAATTTGATTGCCATTCCATAGCCATAAATGGAATTATAAACACTGTTCCAGTTTGGGTGTATGAGAACTTTTTTTTTTTTAACCATTTCTTTAGGAATATATTGAAATACCAAAATAGTTTGAATTATGTTCTGTAATAAAATATTAAGTCAATTATTTTAGAATGTACAATTTTAGGAAAACGTCAGTTTTCAAAATTTATTTTTGATTCCTAGAACATTTTTTTTCTCAACACACAGTAAAGTATTTCATTTCGTACTTATCGCATTAACACCTGTAATTACTGTTGTGGGAGAAATTTTATTTTTTACATTGATTGTATATGTTGTGCCCAAGATCGTAGGATGAAGATGCTGCCTTTTAATGAAAGTTATTTATTGGTAAAATGTTTACTTTAGTTTAAAATTAATTTAATTTTCTTTCTTAAAAGTTGTTTATTCTGTCCTGAAAGTAGTCCTGTCACTGTGTTTATATGCCGTTAGTGGAAGGGGAACTGATTGGTATTCCTTGGCTGTTTTAACCAAAGCAGAGGAAAAATAATTTAACATTTTGTTGATAGCTACTTCAACAAACCATTTTTCGGGGCTTCGTTTTTGTATATAAAAGAAAATATACTTCTATCATTCCTGTTTTCATTTTTTCACAGCAATGTTTCCCGCATCCAGCTTTCTGCCAAAGCACATTATCTATGCAGTCTTCATCATGGTTTTACAGAGTTGCAAGTTAAACACGTGGTATTGATCCTCATTGAAACCACATAGTCTCAGTGGTACCCCAAAAAAGAAAGCACTTCATTTTCAGCACTTGATTTGTATTATGCAAATATCTATCATCTGTCCCATTTTGCGTGAGCAATGTATTTGTGAATTACCATGGCTAACACCGGTTACGGGGTCTCTCTGTGTGTGTGTGTGTGTGTGTACACGCACGTGCCTGTTCTCTTTGTGTTTTGGTGGCAGCAGAGTCATGATGTGGAACCTTTCTTTCCTGTTCTCTGGTCTTTCAGACTGCCTCTCCCACCCTGCTAACTTGAGTGGTCCCCTAGATGGTGAAGCCTTCACATTAGACCTCCAATCACAGGGCATTAATCCTGAAATACGCTACCACTGAATCTGCAATGTTAGAGGAAAGGAAATTTGAAATGTTAATGTTATTACCTTTACATTATCTGAAAGTCAGCTACATTTTTTCCTTTGTACAAAGAAACTGTCTACAGACTTGATTTTAACTTTCATACCAAGCTGCAATATATTGGCAGTGACTGAGAAAGAGAATTTTAGGAAGTCTAAATTTTAGGTCATTGCCTGTTAAATAACTTCATGAATTTGGAATTGTTAGAAATTACAGAAGTTACCATCAAGTGAGCCAGATACTAACAAATTCCTACTGTTTTGTTGAAGAAAAAATTGAGGTGAAGGAGAATGATGCATGTTTATGCCATCCCCAGTTCAGTGGATTATGTTGTGTAAGGATATCTGTAACTTAGTCACTGGGAACCTGGAATTCATTTTCCTGAGTAATGCTGTTGGTGGTGACTAGTTCCCAGAGCAGCCATGCAAGCCTTCCCTGTACGTGTATTGTAGAGCTGGTATAATATAAGGAGTTGAGGCTTCCAGGGAAGTGAATGGAGAAGTCTTGGATTCCTTTCTGTCACTTACCTTTAACATCTACCCTTTCTCTGACGCCCAAATCCCCATCCCCTCCTCACGGCCATGAATGGGAGACAAGACACCAGGCTGAAGGCATGGTGACCCCTGACAACCATCGCAGAGGTGAGGGTCTTCATTCTGCTTCATTCTCGTACTTAAATCAATGAGCACTTCAGTGATCGGCAGCTCCCTACATCCCTTATAATACGCTGCCATTTTGAGATAGCCCTCACCGTTCATTGTTTGAATTTTGTCTTCATTTTAGCATACCCCCTTGTAATGGAATTTCTGCCTCTTGAAACTATCCAAAATAAATTTAATTTCTTCATCTCTTTGGATAACACAAGGTGTGTAAAGGTAGTATATCATTTATCGAACATCTGTTGAGCATCATGTATGAGGCCCTGGGCTGGATCTTGAAGACATCAAGGCAGAAGAAACTTGGCCCTCGCCTAGTAAAGTGTGCTGCTTTCCCAGTCTTTAGCGTTCACCTATTATCCATGATTCCTTAGAGGTCATTATACTAATTTTATGTCAAGTCTTCTACATGTAACTTATCTGGGTTGTGACAGTTTTCAGCAGTTGTATATTTTCATCATCTCTTCAAGAAAGATTCCCCTTTAGCAATATTCATACAAATTGTTTCATCCTGATCAGGAAATGTTTAGTGGAAGGACTTTTGGAAGCAAGCTTGAATTGGATCCTGGTTCTGCATAGAAATTAGATGGTGTAAATTTAGGCACATTCTTAACTGCCCTGAACCTTAGCTCAGTTTTGCCATTTCTAAAATAGTGATTGGGGATTTCTGGTATGCTGTTACACTTTAATCTTACTCTGTAGAAAGAATTTTATGTGAGATTAATGGAAATATTCTCAAAAGAAGAGCAAAGTGATTTAGTAAGCTGAAATTCTGAATTTAAAAGGAAGACCAAGATCTTGGGGTTATGTGTTTAGGGGAGAAAACTACAGATCATCCTGGAATTCCTACAGACTAGGAAGAGAAAGTGAGTGTCGTCTGAAATTCACCCAGTTTTAGAAAAGCAAATATAAACACACTAAAAAAATTAAAACATTGAAGTATACCACATGTGAAGATTCCATGTGATAACCAACATGAAATATTTAGTGTAGCTCCTACTGCTTTTTAGGCATTCTCAGTAGAGAAGTAGAAGCAAAATTGAAGTCCTCTTTTGACTGACATCTGTCAGGTCTATAATCTTTAGCTCCGAGATGTAAACCTCACTTAGTCTTCTAAATTGAAAGTGTCTCCAGAAACTGTGTTTATTTTCACACTTGTGTAAGCTTCAGCCCCTTCCTGGGTTGGTTCTTAACATGCTCCTGGATTCATTTTAGAGTTGTCTTTGGTTTTATAATCTCCCATCATGTAGGTGGATCCTTGGATTGTAGTCAAGTGTAAACCCTGGCCTCTGGATGACTCTCTGCTTTCTGGGGGGCATATCTGATGGCAGGGGCAGAACTGCAATTTCGAGAGCTGGCTCTTGTGTTTGATATATGACATCACTTAATTTGTTTTAATTTTATTTTTGAATAAGCTTGATGCCCAACGTGGGGCTTGGAGATTAAGTCGCATACTCTACCAGGCGGTCTGAAATCACTTACTTTTTTTAAATGTGTTTATATTTGCTTTTCTAAAATTGGATGTATTTCAGACAAAACTCAACCTTGCCCTTCCTAGTCTGTGGGAATTCCAGGGTGATCTGTAGCTTTCTCTCTCAAAGACCCAACCCCAAGAATCCTGATCTTAGTTTTAGTTTCAGAATTCCAGTTTACTAAATCGCTTTGCTCTTCTTTTGAGAATATTTCCATTAATCTCACATAAAATTCTTTCTACAGAGTAAGACTAAAATATATCAGCAAATGCTTATTGAATGCCTTGTGTGTGCCAGGCACTGGGGTAGTAGCTGGGCATGCACCAGCACCAACCCTATTCCCCCACCACAGAGCTCACTCTTCGGGGTTGGTTCAAGGATTGCCTTTCTAAGTTTTACAAAAGTTACAAAGATTTACAAATAATCATCACAAATACGCAAAATGCTCTTTAAAAAAAATCTGTGGTATGTGTATTTTAATCCACTTCCTAGAACACACTTCAGAGAGTTAGTCAGGGCTTTAGTCACGAAATGTGTGGTTTCCAAAAGGAACATTCTCAAATGACTTTTTTGAATATATACTGGAAACGTGTTAAATATGACCATTTCCATGGCATGATTCCCATTTTATCTCACCGGTAATGTTGCAAAGAGGGATGGTGATATGAAACTAAGGGGTATTTCTTAAAAATAATGGATCCTGCCATCAAGAAAGGGTACTGATAGAAAATTAGAAGTAAAAAAGAACGATAATCTGGGCTCCCAGCAGCTTTTAACAAGTATATTAATAACTCAGAAGGTCGTAGTGGAGGGAGCTGCATGAGCAATACGGAATATGTTCTGCAGCAACTCCGAAATGACAATAGTGTCAGTAGGCATTCCCTTAGAGCCTGCCACCAAGTTAAGGATGACAATGTGCAAAGGGTAGGATAGCAAATAAGCTAATGGAAACTGGAATAGAAAAGATATTTCTTCTGTTGGTTTCAGCTCACCATGAGACACCCCATCATTCTGACGGAGTTCTGCAAAAGCATCTTCTGTTGTTAAACTTATTTGGAATGTAGTCATTTTCTGTTTTTAATCAGAGGGCAGAAGCCTTGGATGATTTATAGAAGTGATTCTGATGGGTCTGTGGGGTTTTTGCTTGTTTGCTTCTACATCTCACTTTGCACTTCCATCACTGGATGGTCAAGAGAATCAGGAATTTATTAAAACCTAGCATATGTTGAATATTTACCAGGTATCAGGCACTATATACACAATCTCTTTGTATGCTTTATGACCTCCCTAAAGTACATATTATTACAGACAAAGACACTGGGATTCAAAGAAGTTAAAGATCCCGCCAATGTCAAGTTGTTAGCAGAGTCAGAAGAGAAAATTAGGTCCATCTGCCTCCAGATGTGGCCCTGCACCTCCTCACCAACTTCAGTCCACTGTTAGGGAGGTGGCTGGAAGAGAGAGGGGGGAGCATTGATGCAAATAGCTGCCCTGGGTTTCTATAGTAAATTAGTCCCAATATTTTGACTTCTCAAGGACATTTCCCATGCAAAGGACCAAATACTAAACCAACATTGTTTTACCTTGCTTCAGATCTAGAGGCTGCGCCCAAATAACAGAAAACTGCAGATAGAATGTCATGGATGCTTTGCAGCCCAGCAGAAAGCTGCCCGTCTGCCTTCTACACACATTCCATTATCTGGTGAGCTAGACAGATGCACCAGGAAAAGGCCTTCCAGTTTGGTGCCAAAAAATTAACTCCATTAAAAATGATTATCTGTGTTAGGAGATTCTGCCTGCCTCTTCTTCCACCCTCCTCTCTGAAAAGCTCTAGAAAGTTTTACTTCACATTCTAACTCTGCTTTCAAGCTATGTCACCACTTCAGGCTGGTTGTGTAATCTTTCTTAATTTCTTCAACCAAACTGCAAATGGAGCACTCTTGCTCATTTCAAAAGATAGACTTGTTCCCCCCCTCCAAAAAAAGTAATAGGTAAGAAATCTAGCTTAAAAATGGGTTTTAAGATAAGATAGAATTGATTTAAAATATTACTGACTTCAAACAGGGTGGCAGCGATGGTTAGAAGGTTAATAGTTGGGAACCTGAATTACACTCCATTCTTTTACTGTTTATATAATTAAATGTAAATGATGGGTACATGTGTGTGAGTGCTGTTTCTCCAAAAATTTTGAATGCTTCAGCTGTTTGGATTCTTCCTGCAATCTTTCAGCCAATAAGAAACAGGAAATTGTAATCAGACTGGAAAGTTATGGGAGTAGTTGGCCTGATCAGTGCCAACAAGATTGTATTTAATAGTCTGGATACCTAGAATAAAATGTGGGCTTGCAAAGAGAAGAATGAAAAATGGTAGAGACGAATTGATTTTAGGTGCTATATAATTTATCATTGTTTTCCCAAACTCACTTCTGTGAATTATGAGATCATAAGAGTCTTCTTTTTTTAAGTGATATTACTGCAGAGAAAGCAGTTTAATTTTGGTGATTGAGTTGAACTACCTGTATACTAATTATTAATTATCAATTATTAATTGAAATCTACAGATAGCTTTATAGTTTACAGTAATTAATTCCCAATATTAAGAAGTAAATATCATTATCATTTTATAGACAAAAATAAAATAGACTTAAATCCAAGTTCTTTGATTGTGAAGACTGCAGAGAAATTAATCCCTGACCTACCAGCAGCCTGAAATAGAATAATTAAATATATATACAAGATCTATTTAGTTTATACAAAGCTTTGGCTCTTTCTAAAACTTTCTAATATAATTAGTAAGATTTGAAAGATTGGATTTAAAACTGTTATTAAAGTTTTCATTTTTTATTTTTTTTCCAAGTTTGTTTATTTTGAGAGAGAGAGAGGGTAGGGACAGAGAGAGAGGAGAGAGAGAGAATCCCAAGCAGGCTCTGCACTGTCAGCACAGAGTCCAATGTGGGGCATGAACTCACAAACTGTGAGATCATGACTTGAGCTGAAACCAAGAGTCTGATACTTAACTGACAGAGCCACCAAAGTGTCCCATGGATTTAAAACTCTTGAGTTCCTAAGGTTTGTTGTTTCTTACTTTTACTGTATATGATGATCTACTAGTTATCTTCTAGTATTGTTTCTGCTCTTGATCTGTATACAGCACCTGAATTTTTAGTTGGGGCACTACACTTCTTTTTATTTTTCCAGTTTATTTTGAAAGGGAGACTGAAGGTGGGAGAGGGGCAGAGAAAGAATACCAAGCAGACCCCACACTGTCAGCTCAGAGCCAGTGTGGGGCTCAATCTGAGATCATGACCTGAGCCAAAATCAAGAGTCAGATAGATACTTAACTGACGGAGCCACCCAGGCATCCCTGGGGCATTGCACTTCTGAGTAAAATCTCTGAAGCTAGTTTTGTGGGGATTTTTCTTTTTCTTTTTTTAAAAAATTTGTAAATGTTTTATTTATTTCTGAGAGAGAAAGAGACAGCATGAGCAGGGGAGGTCAGAGAGGGAGGGAGACACAGAATCTGAAACAGGCTCCAGGCTCTGAGCTGTCAGCACAGAGCCCGACACAGGGCTTGAACCCACTAACCATGAGATCATGACCTGAGCTGAAGTTGAACGCTTAACCGACTGAGCCACCCAGGTGCCCTAGTGGGGATTTTTCTCTACTGAAAAATGTTGAGACTATTTGTGTGAGTGACACAATCCAATATATAATTTAGAGTGAGAGCTCTCTGTGTAGACGGCTGAGTGTGAATCCTGGTTCTACCACGAACTGTGTGGCCTTGGACAAGCTGTAGAATCTTTCTAGGTTTCAGTTTCCTCATCTGTAACATGAGATTTAATAAAAGGAGAATTATGTGAATAATCCACGGAAAATTCTTAAGCATGGGAAACTCAATATCCTTGTTTTCAGTCCATCAGCTAAAAGATGAGACTCCTGAATTATAGTGTCTTCTTAGCCTTAAATTGGCTGTACAAACTTTGAGCAACTGATTTGATATTCTGAATCATCTCCCTGTTTTAAAAAGGGGATTGTATTAGATGATCTTTAAAGTTATCTCAGGATTCAAGCCTATTGTAATTATTTAATTAGTTGGGATAATACCCTGTAGACATTTGTAATGTAACTGCTTGAAGTTTACCTACTTTTTAACTCCAAATGGGCACCAAAGGTGATAACGACATCCAAGTTCCTCAATAGTAATGAGAGATAATAGGGGAGGGCTGTTCAGAACTGGTCACCATTTCTTAAGTTTGTGCTGCTGTTCAAAGTGAAGGGAATGGGAATAACTTCACACAAACTGTCACAGACTCCTGGTGAAATAGCTCAAACTGTTGCAGGATTTTTTTTTTTTTTTTTTTTTTTTTTTTACCACAACACCCAGGATTCGTTCTCACCACTTCGAGGAATGAAGAGGTGGACACAAAATGAGTAACAGGCAAAGGTTTATTAGAGTATAAGATTAGAGAGGAAGAATAGAGGGACGCCTGGGTGGTTCAGTCAGTTGGGTGTCCGACTTCAGCTCAGGTCATGATCTCATGTTTGTGAGTTCGAGCTCTGTGTCCTCTGTGCTGACAGCTCAGAGCCTGCAGCCTGCTTCACATTTTGTGTCCTCCTCTCTCTCTGCCCCTCCATCACTTGCTCTCTCTTTCCTCTCTCTCTCAAAAATAAATAAACATTAAAAAATATTGTAAGAAAGGAAGAATAGAAGGAAAGCTCTCTTCAGAGAGGGGACATTTGAGAGGGAATGCCCAAGGACCATAGGCAAGGGGTCCTTGTTTTGTAAAGTTCTGGTCAGCCCTCTCCCTTCCCTTCCCCCTCATTCCTTCTTAGGTGCTACCCTTGCTGGCTTGATAGCTCTAGGTGCTGGGTTGTCCATTTCTGATTGGCTCCTTTCCATTGTATGAGGGGTCTGTGACTACTTACATCTTTTGTCAAATTCCTGAGGGAAACCTGAGTAGGAGTAGATGGGGTCTGTTACATTCTTAAGAGGAACCTTATGCCTGAGGGTGTTTGCTGTGGTCGGACACTCCCAGCATTGTTCCAAAATAAGTGTTTTTCCCCACCCAGGGACCTTAGGCTCTAATCTTTCCCTCTCTGCCTACTGACTCCTATTTTCTCCTATCATAAAAACCACACTTGATGAAATCCAACTAAGCCTGGGCTTGCCTGCTCCTATTTTTGGGACATTCTCAAACTTTGGAGATGCATCTAAAAGAAATGCAAATTTGACTGTAAAAGGTATTCCTGCATCCATGTTGTCCTCTTTTCTTGATTTACTCTCCTGCTTTGGTGGAGGAGCACATCCGCAATCTGAGGAGTGAACAGAAGGTGAACTTTTTGAGATTCATTTTACCTTCACTCTTATTGATGGTTGGCCTCAGGCTAGAATTCTAGATTGGAAAATAACCTGTCAGGAAGTGAGTAATTTCATGTTCTTGCAGAGTCAGAGCTTTTTGAACAAACTTTCAATGGTACCTAGGTTGAAAAACTGGCCTTGGAGACTAAAGGGTAATTGAATAGCCTAGATAACTCCAGAAAGACTTAGAGCTTTATTTCCCACTGTGTGCCCATTTGAAAGGGGATGAACTGACTCAGCCTAGAGCCAGTCATTTGCATTCCAAAGGATTATTAATGACTAGGGATCAAAAGTTTCTAGGCTTCTCTCAAAAGAAGCATCTGTTTTAGGGCCTGTATAAACTCCCAAATTTGTAATTTCAGACAGACCTTCTCTATACAGGGTGATATCTGGCTCTCATCATGTGACCTGTAGGGTACTGGGTATGGGGAGCTGATGCAGTTATTGCTGTCAGTAATAACAGCTTTTAATTTCTGTTCCAGAAATCTCACATCTATTTCAAGGGTAAAAATGTGACTAAATAGACATTAAAAACTTATCATCTGTATTCAAAATTTTTGACGTATCTTGAGAAATCTGAAGCCATTTTGATTTCTTTTTTCTTATGTGTAGCCTATATATTTTTCTCTCTTTAAAGCTTGAAGAATTTTTTTTCTTTATCCTCATGTTTTGAAATATGATGTTTCCTGACATGGGTCTTTGTACTGGAAACTGGTAAGTCTTTTTTTTTTTTTCCCCCATTTTATTCTATTATTTATCTATTTATTTATTTTTACAAATAGTTTATTGTCAAGTTGGTTTCCATATAACACCCAGTGCTCATCCCCACAAGTGCCCCCCTCCGTGCCCATCCCCCCTCCCCCCCCAAAACCATCAGTCCTCAGTTTTTGTCAGCATTCAAGAGTCTCTCATGGTTTGCCTCTCTCCCTTTCCCCCACTATTTCCCCCTTCTTCTCCCCCATGGTCCTCCGTTAAGTTCCTCCTAATCTTCCTATACGTGCAAACATATGGTATCTGTACTTCTCTGCCTGACTTATTTCGCTCAGCATAACACCCTCAAGGTCCATCCATGTTGCTACGCATGGCCAGATTTCATTGTTTCTCATTGCCATGTAGTATTCCATGGTATAGATAAACCACATCTTCTTGATCTATTCGTCCATTGATGGACACTTAGGCTCTTTCCATGTTTGGCTATTGTTGAGAGTACTGCTATGAACATTGGGGGACATGTGCCCCTATGCATCAGCACTCCTGTATCCCTTGGGTAAATTCCTAGCAGTGCTATTGCTGGGTCATAAGGGAGTTCTATTGTTAATTTTTTGAGGAACCTCCACACTGTTTTCCAGAGGGGATGTACCAGTTTACTTTCCCACCAACAGTGTAGGAGGGTGCCTGTTTCGCCACATCCTCGCCAGCATCTAGAGTTCTCTGATTTGCTCATTTTAGCCACTCTGACTGGCGTGAGGTGGTATCTCAGTGTGGTTTTGATTTGTATTTCCCTGATGAGGAGGGATGCTGAGCATCGTTTCATGTGTCTGTTGGCCATCTGGATGTCCTCTTTGGAGAAGTGTCTGTTCATGTCTTCTGCCCATTTCTTCACTGGGTTGTTTGTTTTTCGGGCGTGTAGTTTGGTGAGTTCCTTATAGATTCTGGATATTAACCCTTTATCTGATATGTCATTTGCAACTATCTTTTCCCATTCCGTTGGTTGCCTGTTAGTTTTGTGGGTTGTTTCCTTTGCCGTGCATGGTAAGTCTTTTTAATCTGGAAACTATGTCCTTCAAGTTCTGCAAATTTTCTTGAATTATTTCATTTATGACTTCCTCATCTTTGTTTTCTCTTTTCTTCAGTTTTCTTAGGCAAATCCTCAAAATCCTTGTTATTCCTTATTTTCCATCTCTGACCTTGATCTAATTTCTGAGAGATTTCCTTAACCTTATATTTTCAACATTTGTATTAAAGTTTAAGAGAAAGCTTATTACTTGAAATTATTTTAGATTTACAGAAATGTTGCAGAAAGAGAGTTTCCATATACCCCAGTTAATTCCCCTAATGTTAACATCTTACATAACCGCAGTGTGATTATCAGAGGTAAGAAATTAATATTGGAACAATTCCATTAACCAAACTACAGACTTAATTTTTGGTTTCACCAGTTTTATTGTTACTGTTTTGTTTTGTTTTACCAGTAATGTTTTTTTGTTTTGTTTTGTTTTCTGTTAATGGATCAAATCTGAGATATCACATTGCAATTATTTGTTCTATTTCTTTAAACTTCTCTAATCTGTGATGGTTTCTCATTCTTGCCATGTTTTTCATGACCTTGACACTTTTGGGCTGTACTGGTGTGTTATTTTTGTAGAACGTGTCTCAATTTGAGTTTGTCTGATAATTTCTTATGATTACATTGAGGGTGTGCATTTTTGGCAAGAATACCACAGAGGTGATGTGCCTTTCTCTGAATTATATCAGGAGGTTCCTGATGTTGCTATGTCTTATTACTGGTGACCTTTAACTTAAGTAATCTAGTTCTTGTAAAGATGCTCAACTATAAACTTAATATTTTTCCTCTTTCTAGTTAATATCTGGAGACGGTACTTTGAAAATATGTAAACATCCGATTTCTCCTCAAACGAGGTCACTAATTTTAGCATCCAACTTGGGTGGAAATTGCCTGTAGTAGATAGTACTATGTTGTTCTAATAGTGATTTTTTTGTTTTACTCATTCTTTCTAGATATGTTAATTGAAATTCTTTTATAAGGTAGAAATGTGCTTTGCCCCCCAGTTATTTATTTATTCAATTATTTATATCAAAGCTCATAAATGTTTACTTTATTCTATGGCCAATATGCCAATGCTAACATTATTTTGTTACCCAAATTGTTTCAACTTTGGGAATCATAATGTTTACTTTCCATGCACTATGTTTTGTTTTTGAATGCCTCCCACCTGCTCCCATTCACAGCATCCTGTTCCTGCCCTACAGTTACAAAATCTCCTCTTATATTTCTGAAGATACTATTGATACTTTGTGAATGTTCTTCTCTGGGGATCAATCATTTGTTTACTCCAAGTCTCCCCCCACCCCCCTTCATTTGCTTGTTTAACTTGCTTTCTCCTTTCATGTTGGAGACTCTCCTCAGATGACTGGTAATATTTCTTTGTTCCCTCATTTCTGAAACTGGGTTATGAAAGCTGATGGGAATCTCTGAGCCCACTGGTGAGGCTTCACTCTCTGGTGACCTCATTGGGATGCTTGTTGGCTACAATCTGACTTCAACATCTTTAAATCCTTCCTTTTGATATGGTCAGATATGGCGAAATGTGTTCTCACATCTCCTGCTTGGGAGGAAGGTGGTAGCTGATAGTGTTCTAGGAATCTACAGGCCAACAAGGCTGAAAAATGTCATCACTCAATATGTATGCACTCCCACTAGACTTGTTTTTTAATTTTTTAGTGTTATTTATTTTTGATGGGAGGAGAGGGGCAGAGAGAGGTAACACAGAATCCAAAGCAGACTCCAGGCTCTGAGCCGTCAGCACAGAGCCTGACACGGGGCTTGAACTCAAGAACTGTGAGATCATGACCTGAGCTGAAGTCAGATGCTATCTGGATGAGCCACTCAGGCGCCCCCTAGTCTTGTTTTTTAAATTCCCACCTTCAGCCGGCCCTGATGTCCCACAGTCCAGAGGCTTCCTATTTTGCCTCAACCTGGAGAATGTTTTTAAAAAACCATTTTACTGTCATTTAGTGGCAGTTTGAGGTGATAAAGTAAGTAAATGAATGCCTGTGTTCGTCTATCAGAAGTCCCAGCAACTATTTCAATATGAAATTTCATAAGGGAGTTATTAGAAGATCTTAAATTGGAATGTGCCGAAATGCACCAAGGCTTGTCTATTAGCCTTTGGAGCCAATCAGGAAGTCTGAAGTTCTAATGTCTTTCCTCCGAACTAGATTAACATGAGAACATGCAAATTCTGCACCTCAGTTGTAGGTCTTTAGTTTGTAAGGTTTGGAAAGAAATCAGCATACAGTTATGTTACTGGCTTGGATGTCATGAGACTCAAATAAGTTATAAAAGTGTTACTGACCTTTTTCATCCCCAGGTAAAAACATTTTAGCAAGATGTTTGTAAATGAAATACAGAAAGATATATATCATATTGGTAATAATAATTTATGTGTCTATGGTGGGGTTCATAGGCTTTAGTTCTCTACTTTTTTAAACCCCCTTCTACAGACACCTGTGCTTTATTACAATCCAAGTCCTCTAGCGGTTACCAGAGAAGCAATGAGCATCCTGACAATCTAGTGGAGGTCTAAGATTCATAAACAATTGCAATTTCATGAAAGAGGCATTTATGGAGAGGTGGGTGTGTGTGTGTGGGGGGGTGCCACACAGGGCAGTGTAACTAATTCAAACAGGGAGAGAGGAGGGGAGGGAAAGCTTTTGGAGGGAGATTCTTCAATATAATGATCTCCATATGGATTCCTAGTAGGCATCTCAGATATATCCTATCCCAAACCATACTCCTGACCTGCCCTCACCTCTCTTCCCCACCTCTTTCCTGTCTCACTAAATGGCAACTCTGCCCTTCCCATTGAGGGTATAAAAGCTATACTCTTGCAGCTAACATCCAATCCACATGCAAGCCACCAGCACCCCCTGTTGGCCCAGACTTCAAAATTCTGCCTACCTTCTAAATGGTCATCTCTTGCTAAGATATTACAGTGGCCTTTTGGGCTTCCTATTTTTGCTGTTGCCTTACTCCACTACATTCTGTTATTTATATATATATATATGTTATAACACATATATAATGTATATAATATATATTTATATATATATATAAAATTTAACATCTCTTCCATCACTTTCCTGGGGGCCTTTAGGATACTACTCAAATGTCACCTGATCAGTGAAACTTTCCTGGACCACTTTATACAGACAGCCCTGCCTACCTCCACCTGGGCACTCACTACCCACTATGCTCATCACTGCCTAACACATTGTATCTTACTTTTGTGAATTAACTATTGTCTATTTTCCGTATTTCCCCACTGGACTGTGAACTCCAGAATAACTAGAATTCAGTCTGGTTTGTCCATTGTGGTATTCCCTAGATAATCCTAGGGAGGTGTAAATTTCTTAACATTATGCCTTCCAGACATTTTTCTATATAAATACATGTATTTAAATATACATAGGATCATGCTCTACATCCTGTTTTGATCATAACTCTTTCACTAAACAGCATATAACAAATATTTTTCAGTTCTGCAGTAGGATTTTTATTTCTGCATAGAATTCCATTATTTGGATATTACCATAATTTACTTATTCAAGCCTTAACTTTTACTCTTTTTATATGTTTAATTTTTTATGCACATAAAGTACACTGTTCTTTAAAATGTTTTTAAATGTTTATTTATTTTTGATAGACAGAACCACGAACAGGGGAGGGGTAGAGAGAGACACAAAATCTGAGGCAGGCTCCCGGCTCTGAGCTGTTGTCAGCACAGAGCCTGACATGGGGCTCGCACTCATGAACCATGAGATCACGACCTGAGCTGAAGTTGCACGCTTAACCAACTAAGCCACCTAGGCACCATTCTGATCAAATATTTCTGCATATCTCTGAGCACAATATTTATCCTTAAGATGGATCTTAAGAAGTAGACTTTTTGGGTCAAAATTAGAAAGGTTTGTTATCAACTGCCAAATGGCATTTCAGGCAGTTGATGTCATTTTATACTTCTACCAGTTTTGTTTGACAGTTTTAACACTTATATTAGCAGGTTTAGGAGGTATGGAATAACACCAGTTTTTTAATATGAAGCTTAAGAAACCAGAAAGAACTGGAACCTTTTCTTTAAAGAGAAAAATCATCCACTTTCAGTCTATTGCTTTGTCATTCTAACACCTTGTGGAAGTCACTTAAACATGGTGAAATAACCTTTTCAGTGGTTTCCTGAAGATTAGCTTTACCTTTTACAAGACTTTCTCATACTGATACATTCATTGGGCTTCACTTGTTTTCCACAAAAGAAATTTAAAATAATAAAAAGTAATAGTCCAAACTTTTTGGAAGGCTACCCTAGAGCAAGAAATAACTACCAGTCACATGTAGGCCCCACATTTTTTGTGTGTTCAGGAATACACAGGCACCAGGAAGTGCTATCTCTTTTATTGTCACAGGATAATAAAAATATTATTTTTATTATGAAAGTTAGACTTAATACCTAAGAATTGTATTCTTGCAAACGGCATTGACAAGTAAAAGACTGGCCACTTCATCAAAACCATTGATAAAGTAATGTGTACCTTAATATTCTAGACGTAGACTACTTAAACATACATTTATTTACCTGTATTTTGTTTGATGCACGGTCCAGACCTTTCTTGTAAGTCCAATGACTAGAATGTCATAATCAATGTCTTAAATAATTTATACCCATAATACCATTGTTTCTTTAAAATAAGAACGTAAAACTACTGTGAAACAGGGGGTACCTGGGTGGCTCAGTCGGTTAAGCACCCGACCTGGGCTCAGGTCACCATCTCATGGTGTGAAGTCGAGCCCCATGTTAGGCTCTGTGCTGACAGTGTGGAGCCCGCTTGGGTTTCTCTCTGCCCCCTCCCTGACTCGTATGCATGCCCTCTCTCTCTCTCTCAAAATAAATAAAGAACTTTAAAAGTAAAAATAAAAAATACCCCACAAAATTTTTTTTAAAAACCTATAAAATAGTTATTGCTTAAAATTATTTTTGGCCCAAACTTTATATTTGTCTCAACTATACTGTAGCAGGATTCTGGCATAGAGAGATGGGACACTGAGGCTCTTCTTTTTAGGAAGCAGCTTTATTCCTGCCTGTACGAGCTCAGCAGGCTCAGATCCCAAAAAGGCTGAGCCCCAAGCATAGCAGGGTATAGCCTTTTATGCAATTTCTACTTCTTTGTCTCCCGTATATGGTGACACATATATTGGACACAGTCCAGGTTACAGAGTTGTGTCAGAGTTATGCATATGGGTATAAGAGTTGATTGGGCCACGTTGCATATGGCCTTTGTTCTAAGAAGGCCTCCACCACATTCCTTAGGGAGCGGCTCGACTGCAATACGTAATATAACAACTTAGCCATTCAATTTTTTTAAACATCTAAATAATTTTTTATAGAAGCAAACATCCTCTGGGGCGCCTGGGTGGCTTAGTCGGTTGAGCGTCCGACTTTCGCTTAGGTCATGACCTCGCGGTTCGTGGGTTCGAGCCCTGCGTCGAGCTCTGTGCTGACTGCCAGCTCAGAGCCTGGAGCCTGTTTCAGAGTCTGACTCCCTCTCTCTCTGACCCTCCCCTTTTCACGCTCTCTCTCTCTCCTAGAAATAAATAAAACATTAAAAAAAAAAAAAGAAGCAAACATCCTCTTGTTATAATTATCAGTTTGTAAAATATTTAATTAATATTTATTATTAAAAATTTTTTAAATATTTTATTTATTTATTATTTATTTCTGAGAGAGATAAGGGTTCTTGGGATCTGGCCGCCCTGGGCTCTGTGCTGATAGTGGGGAGGCTGCTTGGGATTCTCTCTCTCTCTGCCCCTCCCCTACACTGTCTCCAAATAAATAAATAAATAAATAAATAAAGTAACTATCACCCACAATATATCTGATTTACTTTTGCCAAAAGTATAGTATTTTCATTCCAAAATTTCCTCTGAAACCCATCATACTTCTTTGCCCTAGCTCATCTTTTATCTTTTGTCCTTTGGACTATTACAAGTTTTTGTTTGTTTTTTAAAGTTTTGGTAAAACTCACCTATAAAACTACCTGGACTGTTTGTATTTATTTATATATCTGTCCTTTTTTTGTGGGTAGGTTTTATTGTTGTTTCAGGGCTTTTTTTTAAATTATTCTAGATCTATTCAAATTTATTTCTTCTTGGATTTGTTAAATTATATTTTTCTTTAAAAGTATGGATTCCTAGAAGTCTTCAAAATTTTTGTCGTTGGGTAATTTGTACCCTTTTCATAGAGTAAAAAATCACTACTTAATTTGATGCTATAGCTGTTTTATATTTTTATATTGTATATGTGTGTTGTCTTCTTTTTTCTGATAGTCTTGCTAGTACCTTGTCTATATTTTAAAGAACCTGTTCACTTTTGTTGCTATATTCTGCTTTTCTTGCTTTTCTACTTCATTAATCTCTGTTCTTATTTGTTCAAAATTTCATTCTATGCCTGTGCATTTATTATCCATCTTTTTCTTGGCTCTTCAGTAATATAAAACCCATTTATTTTTATCTTTATTGTTTTTATTTTGTAAGTTAAAAATTAAACAAATTTTGATATGAATGTTTTTATTATTTAGTCCTAAATATCTCTTATGTACATTCTAATTCCTTCCCTGAGTTATTAAAACTTCTAATTAAAAAAAAAAAACATTTTGGGGCGCCTGGGTGGTTCAGCAAGTTAAAAATCTCACTCTTGACTTCGGCTCAGGTCATAATCTCACAGTTTGTGGGTTTGAGCCCAGAGTCAGCAGTGCAGAGCCTGCTTGAGATTCTGTCTCCTGTGCTCTCTGCCCCTCCCCCACTTGCTCTCTAGCTCTCAAAAAAAAAAAAAAAAGATACCAAACTGCGTGTAGTAAATTTCAAATTTAGTTATATTGTGGTTTAAAAAAGGTGGCCTATGCAATATTAGTTTTTTTGCAATTTACTTTGTAGTTTGCTGAGATTTGCTTATGACCTAGTAAATTTGAAACTTAAAAAAAAACCAGTCTCTATTTGTTGCATGATGTTTTTTGTCTTTATTTATTCTTTCAATTTTAAGTAGGCTGCAGGCCTAGTGTAGGGCTTGAACTCATGAACCTGAGATCAAAGGCCTCATGCTGTACTCACTGAGCCAGCCAGATGCCCACATGAGGGTTTCTAAATGCATCTTTTAGATAATGATTTTACATTTTGCTTTTCACATATTTTATATGAATGCTAAAATGTTTATAGCCCTGTGTATTAGTTTCTAATGATTGTGTGTATAAAAATGCCACTATCTTTTTGGTTTAATATCTCATTGTACTTTGTTCATTTTACTGTGTATTTTTATACTATATTGTTAGGTTCATTAAGTTTACGATTATTGAAGTTTAAGATTGTATCTTTTTGGTAGCTTTTTGTTAATTTCTGTATAATATCTCTCTTTTCTTAATGTATTTTTGCTTAAATTATTTTTATGAAATGAGCATTTCCTATATAACTTTCTTTCATTTGTTATGTACCTAAGATACTGATCTTCATCCCTTTATTTTTAACCTTCTGAGTAATGTGTTTAGCTATCACCATATAACTGAATTTAAAAAAAGAAATCCAGGAGCGCCTGGGTGGCTCAGGCTGTTAGTGGCCAACTTTGGCTCAGGTTATGATCTTACAGCTTGTGGGTTTGAGCCCCGTGTCGGGCCCTGTCCTGACAGCTTGGAGCCTGGAGCCTGCTTCAGATTCTGTGTCTCCCTCTTTCTCTGTACCTCCCCCCATTCACACACTCTCTCTCTCTCTCAAAAAATAAACACTAAAAAAACCCCCAAAAACCCAAAACAGTCTGATAATATTTATCTTTTTATTGGTGGATTTAATTAACAATTTTTTATTCCTAATAACATTCATACTATTTCTATTATAATTTTGAGTTGTCCCTTATTCAGCTTTTTCATTTCATCTTTTTTCTCCTGTTCACTTTCTGTTCAAGTCCTCGCTACTGACCCCTGTTCATTTTTTCCCTAGTATTTAAGAAACTATTGCTTCTATTCATATTTTTTAGTGATTACCACTAAACATTTAACATACATATGCTTAGACCTAGAAGTTTCTAATAAAGTCTACAGTTATTTGGAATCTCTATTGTGTTCTTGAATGTAGTAAGAACCTTAGTTTAGGGGGCACCTCAGTGGCTCAGTTGGTTGAATGTCTCTCTCTCTCTTTTTTTAAATGTTTATTTACTTTTGAGAGACAGACAGAGACAGAGCGTGAGTTGGGGAGGAGCAGAGAGAAAGGGAAACACAGAATCTGAAGCAGGTTCCAGGCTCTGAGCTGTCAGCACAGAACCCGTCACGGGGCTTGAACTCACGGACTGAGAGACATGACCTGAGCCAAAGTCGGCACTCAACCAACTGAACCACCCAGTGCCCTGAGCATCTAACTTTTGACTTTGGCTCAGGTCATGACCTCATGGTTTTGTGGGTTTGAGTCCCACATTGTGCTCTGCAGTAACCCTGCAGAGACTGCTTGGGATTTTCTCTCACTCCCTGTCTTTCTGCCCCTCCCCTGCTCATGCTCTTTCCCAAATAAATACATTTAAAAAAAAAAATCTTAGTTCATTTTAACTGTCTATTGAATACTTCTCCCATAAAGTTATATTTTAATAAAGTTTTGGACTTGCCTTTTTAGAAACATACAAAAATTATCTTTTTTTTACAGTCAATAGTTAAGTTTTGCAAAATAACTTATCAATTTTTTCTTAACATTGTTTAGTGATCCATGACCTTTCCTCTGAATTCATTTTATATACATACACATGGTCTTTTAATAATTCTTTTAGTGAGAGGTCTGTGAATAGAAATCCTTAATCTTTATATCTTTGGAATAACAGTTTAGCAGGGTATAAAATTCCAAGTTATATCCATCAACACCTTTCAGACGCAATTAGAGTGACTGGGGTACCTGGGTCGCTAAGTCTGTTAAGTGTCCAACTTCCTCGGGTCATGATCACATGGTTCATGGGTTTGAGACCCATGTGCTGTCAGCACAGAGCATGTAGCCTGCTTCAGATTCTGTGTCTCTCTCTCTGTCCTTCCTCCACTCACACTTTCTGTCTCTCAAAATAAATAAATAAACAAGCAAAACAATCAAGTGTCTCCTGTCACCTGCTGCATTGATAGGAAGTTTACTACTATGAGTCTACTTGTCATTTTTTTGCAGATAACTTGTTTTTTTATCTCTTAGATATTTAAGAATTCCTTTTTATTCTTGATATTCTAGTGTAGACTCTATTCTTCTTACTTACCTCTATAGTGTACATTTAATGGGAGGACTCATCTTTATTTAATTCAGGAAAATTACATCTGGAATCTCCTAAATATTGCTTCTTCATCAGTCTACTAGTCTTTATATTCTGATTTGATACAACTTCTCTCTCTCAAACACACACACACACACACACACACACACACACTCTAGCTGTTTAATCTATCCTTCATATTTCACAAATGCTTTTTTAAGTGTTGGTCTTACTTTGCTTAACTCTATCTCTCTGAGCAAGATTCTGGTGAATTACTAAGTACTATCTTCCAATTCAGTAATTCACTCATGTCCAGGCTAGCGTTTATGTCATCATTTGCATTCTTCAGATTTCACGTATATTAGTTTTCTATTGCTGTGTAACAAATTACACAGCTTAAGTTAACATACATTTATTCTCTCTACTTCAAAGGCTTAGGAGTCTGCAGACAGCCTACCTGGGCTCTCTGCTCACTATCTCACCAGGTTGCAAAGAAGGTGTCTGCCAGAGCTGTGATGTCACCTAAAGCTCCAGACTCTTCTAAGCTGAGTGGTTATAGGAAAAAGTCAGGTCTTATGGTTATAGGGCTGAGGCCCTCAGCAACTACAGGCTGCCTGCTATTTCCTGCCACATGATAGTTTACTCTTTCAAGACCAACAGGAGAGTAGCTCTGCTGCTTTTTGTCTCTTACCTATGGATCTACTTTTAAATGGATTGCCTGATTAGGTCAGGCCCACCAAAGATATCCCTTTGATTGACTCAAAGTTAACTGGTTTGAGACCTAATTGCAAATGCAGAATTTCTTCACTAATGCCACAGAACGTAAGCTGATTATAAGAGTGATATCCCAACATATTCATAGATCCTACCGACATTCAAAGTGTGAAATTGATACAGGGTATGAGCACCAGAGGTCAGAAACTTAGGAGGCCATTTTATAATTCTGACTAACATGCTTGGTTTTTTCCTCAAAAATTATGAATGAACTATTTTCTCTATGCTTTTAAAATTTCTGCTTATTTCCCAATAATTATTTTATTAGTTTTTTGAAATATATTTGATGCACAATAAGCTTGATAGCACTAAAATGTATGATTTGATTAATTTTGTCATATATATTACATGACACTATCACCACATAAAAGATAACATGCATTTCTTTTATTGCAGATACAAAAAGTTTTATTGCAAATACACTTGCTAATTCTTTGTTCTTCCATTTTTCTTCTCTCATTCTAGGACTCCAGTCATACATAGATGATAATCTGCTTGATGTTTCACAGATCCACTTAGGTTTTCAGGGTTTTTTTTTTTTTTTTTCCCCTCTCTGGTTTCATTTTATCTAGTTTCTATTACTGTGTTCTCAAGTTCTCTGATCTTTTTACTGTAGTTGGTAACCACAGCCAGGATGACTTTTATCTCAGACATTATCATTTTCATCTCTAAAAGTTTGATTTGGGTCTTTTTTTAAAAAATGTTTTATTTATTTATTTTGAGAGAGAAAGAGAGCACACATGCGAGCAGAGGATGGGCAGAGAGAGAGGGAGAGAGAAAATTCCAAGCAGGCTCCGTGCTATCAGTGCAGAGCCTGACATGGGGCTTGATCTCACAAAGGGTGGGATCATGATATGAGCCAAAATCAAGAGATGCTTGACTGACTGAGCCACTCAGGCGACCCCCTGATTTGGGTCTTTTATATCTCCTTTTTGTTTTCTTATATGCGTATGTTTTCCTACACTGTCTGGAACATATATTTATAATAGTTTTTAACACCTTTGTCTAGTAATTCTTTTTTTTAACACGTTTTTTAATGTTTATTTTTGAGAGAGAGAGAGCATGCATGCACGTTTAAGTGGAGGAGGGGCAGAGAGAGGAGACAGGATCTGAAGCAGGGTCAGGCTCTGAGCTGTCAGCACAGACAGCTTCATGTGGGGCTTGAACCCATGAACCCAACTATGAGACCATGACCTGAGCAGAAGTCAGACGCTCAACTGACTGAGCCACCCAGGCGCCCTTGAAAACAAGTTTTTATACAGTACAGCTTGATAGAAGGGTCTGAGAAGACCAGGGGGAAAAAGTAGAGAAAAATATTTGGAAAAATCGAGTGTTTCTCTGTAGACACTATAACAATGAAGATATCTTAACTTTTCAAATAACCTAAGATATTTTTTCTAATAAGCTAAGGTGATTCACCAAATCAACAAAACTAGACATTACCACTTTTTTTTTTGTTTTACTAATTCTATCATCTGTCTCATTTCTTGGTCTTTTTCTTTTTTTTTAAAATTTCTCTTTGTTATGAGTCATATTTTCTTGTCTCCTTGTATGACTGGTCATTTTTTTTATTTTATTAAGTATTTTATTTTAATTCCAATATAGTTAATATGCAGTCTTATATTAGTTGCAGGTGTACAATGTAGTGATTCAACAATTTTACACATTGCTCAGTGTTCATCATAAGTGTACTCTTAATCCCCTTTACCGACTTTACCCATCCCCCCTTGCCTCCCTTTCGTAACCATCAGTTTGTTCTCTATAGTTAAGAGTCTGTTTCTTGGTTTGTTTCTCTCTCTCTTATCTCCCCCTTGGATTGTTTGTTTTGTTTCTTAAATTCCACATATGAGTGAAATCATATGGTATTTGTCTTTCTCTGACTTATTTCCTTTGCGTTATACTCTCTAGCTCATCCATGTTGTTGCAAATGGCAGTATTTCATTCTTTTTTATTCCGTTGGATATAAACACCACATCTTCTTTATCTGTTCATCCGTTGATGGGCACTTGGACTGTTTCCATATCTTGGCTATTGTAAATAATGCATTAATCATAGGGGTGCATATATCCTTTCAAATTAGTTTTTTGGTATTCTTTGGGTAAATGGCAAGTAATGCAATGACTGAATTGTAGGGTAGTTCTATTTTTAACTTTTGGAGGAACCCTCCCTACCGGAGCTGCACCAGTTTGCATTCTCACCACAGTGCATGAGGGTTTCTTTTTCTCCACGTCCTTGATGACTTGTTTTTTGTGCTGGTAACTTTTTTTTTTTTTTTTAATCACATTGAAGACACTGTGAAGTTTACCTTGTTGGAGGTTAGACTTTGTATTTCTTAAATCGTTCTGGGCTTCCTTCTGGGATGCAGTTAATTTACGTGAATAGTTTGGTGTCTTTAAGACTTGATTTGATACTTTGTTAGGTTCAACAAAGGGCTAAAGTGGACCCTCTGTGAGAGTGCCACATTTTCCTACATGTCACAAGTGGTCGGTCTTCCACCCTGGCTGGTGGGAATATGTACCAGCCCTGGCTCTTTGTGAGATCCACAGGTTGTTCTGCTTGCTTCTTTCTAGTGGTCTCTTTCCTAACCTCCATAGTTTATTCACTCACACAAGTGGATCAGGACTCAGTTAACGACCTGAACGGATCCCTCTAACAGATGTCCAGAACGTGCACTTCTCTGTTGCTCTGCCCCGCGAATACCAGCTGTCTTGGCCTCCTCCAGTTCTGAACTTGGGGCACATCTAGGCCATGATTGTGTTCTCCCTCCCTGCTCTCTCACTGGAAATTCTCCCCAGGCAGTAAGGTAGGGCAATCGTGGGGCTCATGAATATTTTACGCTGTGGGTTATAATCCAATACATCACTATTTTATTACTCAATTTATTCCAGCTTTTACAATTGTGAATTTTTTTCAGGATGGTTCCCAAGTTCTTTTGACAGGCCCATCTTTTTAATTGTTTTGAATACTTTGTTATTTTCTGGTACTGCAAGATACCCCAGTGTCTTCTTATATATTCTCTGCTCCTCTCCCTAGAATCAACCATTTTGCTCTGGTTCCTTTTATTGGAGAATAATATAAGAAATCAATATTTGGGGATTGGATGTCTATTATCTCTTTAAAAGCAAATTAAATGAGCTTCTGGAACCTAGGTAAAACTCACAATAATTTCCTGTTCATCTGCAAACTTTAACATGAATGGTGGTATACAGTATGATATTATTTTAGTTTATTTCTTTATTTGGGGGAGGGAAGGGAAGGGCTGAAAGAAAGAGAATGAGAATCCCAAGCAGGCTCTGTGCTGTCAGAGCAGAGCCTCATGCAGGGCTTGAACTCACAAACCGTGAAATCATAACCTGAGCCAAAATCAAGTCAGATGCTTAACTGACTGAGCTACCCAGGCACCCCTACAGTAGGATATTTTTAATGGCATTACAAAAATATAAACATTTAAAACTGACAAAGTTGTACAGTTGAGGATAGGTACACTTCATTCTAATTTAAGTCAACAGTAGGGTAGCTTTCCAACGACTTGGTTACCAGTTTTAATCAGTTATGTATAAGGATATGAACAGTGTTGCTTTTTAAATTTAGAATAATAGACTTTTACAGTAAATGGTAATTGAACATTAACTGATGGTATGTAATTTAAAATAATATAATTTCCATGTTTTGTTACATTGAGAGTTAATTATAGAAGTGTTATTAAGTAAAGAATGATTAACTTGAAGCAAAAAATTAGCTCCTATACTCATAAATAACGTGCTTCAGAATTGCCTCATGTTTTTCACTTTTCATATCTTACTGCCAATCTACATCTTTGAGACAATAAATGGTCACAAGCCTCTTCTTGTTATTTGTAGTTAAGTTATTGATTCTTTTTTTTTAATGTTTTATTTATTTCTGAGAGAGAGAGAGAGAGAGAGAGAGAGCATGAGCAGGAGAGGGTCAGAGAGAGAGGGAGACAGAATCCGAAGCAGGCGCCAGGCTCTGAGCTAGCTGTCAGCACAGAGCCTGACATGGGGCTCGAACCCACCAACCGTGAGATCATGACCTGAGCAGAAGTTGGACATTCAATCAACTGAGCCACCCAGGCGCCCCAACAGTTATTGATTCTTGAATCAGGACTCATCCTTACCCCACGCTAGTTGACCACCCTAAGTGTCACAATTCCACAAGAAGATATAAATAGAGAGCAGATGAGGCAAAGCAAAGCAGAGTGCTCGAGCAATTGTCCAGTTACCCAGAGCCTATTCCAATGGATCTCTAAAAGAGAGCTGTATTTAAATACATTCCACCCCCCTCAGTATTTTTTTTAATTCACTTTTACAAAATCTCAGGTATTTTTTATGCTCCCACTAAGTTCCCTGATTCCCAGGAATTATGTGCAGTGACTTCAGCCCATCTTCTTTTTCAAGCTTAGTAGGCATTATAATTAGTATCTTTCCTTTTTGACCTTAACTACAGCTTAGTGTAGTACTTTGTAATTTATTGTCTTTTATTATACTATACTAAGTTCCTTGGCTATGTATTAACTTATTTATCCTAACAGGTGAAGTTACTTGAGGTCTATAATTTAAATATTTCTCCTTTTTATTAACCCCAGCTCTTACCATTCTTAAGTTCTAATGGATTATTGGATATTTGTTAAGTAGAATCCATATTCAAATATAGGCCTATTTGATATGGAGCTCACAGATTTGGGCAAATATAACCATTGAATTCAATATTTGAGTTAGGAAAGTCTGAAATCAAGGAGCCAGTAGGGCTCTGTTCCCTCTAAGATTCTAGGAAAGAATGTTCCCATGCCTTCTCCTAGCTTCAGGTGCTTGGTAATGATCCTTGGCTTCTTTGATAGCAAGTCTTTGGCTTGCAGCTCCATCACTAAATCACTGCCTCTATGGTCATATGGCTTTCTTCCCTTGTGTTTCTGTGTCTCTCTGTGTTCTCTTCTCTTATAAGGACATCAGTCATATTGGATTTAGGACCCATCCTAATTAATAGGGTTCACTCTAACAGTTACATCTGCAAAGATCCTCTTTTCTATAGAAGATCACATTCTGAGTTTCTGGGTGAACATGAATTTTGGGGGGACATTATTCAAACAAGTACAGACTCCCTTCCATCACTCCCCATTTTTTTTCCTTTTCTCATTGTTTCTTAGAACTTTAATCAATTACAAGATAAGTAATGAGCTGGTTGTGTTCTTACTTGTTTTTGATGACCTTTTACAAATCACTCCTTGTTATGTTCTCAGCATTCATGAATTATAAGATCATCAGTAACTCATGAAGATACATTATTTATTTTAAACATGCTCATTAGTCAAGCTTCATATATTTTCTTGGGCTGTTTGCTTGTCTTCTTTAATTATCCTGCTCTTTTTGAGCTTGTATGAACTTCAAAGGTCAGTCAATGCATTTTTCATAACATGTAATGAGTTTTTTTGGTTTCATTTTGAATAGGCCTTTCAAAAATGGAAAATATCTCTATCAACTTATTCTTTTCCCATTTTTAAGACAACTGGAGGTTCTGTATGGCTGGGTTTTTGTTTTTTTTTTTTTTGATGCAAATATTTATGGTTGCCTGACAAAGGCTTGGCTTCAAACAACAGTGTCTAGTAAGAGACCTGGGGGACATATGTAATATTGCATCATAAAAATGGCAATACCACTCCTGCATCAAAATGAATAGTGAACCTGAGGTACTTTTGACTACTGTCTCCATTTTTGTAGGCCAGACTTTCAAATCTCTTCAGGTAGATCAAATGAGCTATTTGAGGAAATTAAACAAATGATGCAATCATGGCTGGTGTGGACAGTGCACCCAAGTAGTTAGAGGTAGTTAGAAGGCTATGGGCATTCATGACACAATGCAGAGTGACAAGAAGCCCTGGGGACCCGCTGTGCCTGGGTGCGGGAAGCCCATCTCCCCATCCCATCCACAAGGAAAAGGATGTCCAAAGACTAGTGATCTCTGATCAATCACTTCATCCCCTTCTCCTTCCTTGGGAAGGAGCAAGACAGGGGATGTTGAAAAATGGAAAGAAAGCCTCCCATATTCCTGACTGAGGAGAGATGAAGGAACGCTTCCCACACATTTATCTATAAGGCCTGTCATTTCTGTCCCCAAAACATACCTCAGATCTGTCCTCCCTCTTTCCACTTGTGCCACCTCCACCTTAACCCAGAGCCCTTTCCTTTCCCACTTGGATTATTGCAATTCAGGCCTCAGCTGCCCGAATTCCAGAGAAGAGGGTGTATGAAGTCCCAAATAGTCTCCAAGTCTATCAGAAGCCTACATTATAGGGTGTTTTCCTAGGAATTAATCAATGATACTGCCTTATTTCCATCTCGCAGTCTTCCCTGTTGTGTATTCTTCAACAGTCAGGACCCTGGAAGGAAGAGTTGGCTCACACCTTGAACCTCAGCCAAACATATTTGGATTGGCTCAGCATGATTAAACATTGCTCCCTCTTCCTCTGTCATATGCAGTAGTTTAGTGTTAAGTCAGAGCTCAGATGGCATGTCCTGGACTGGCAAACACCTTCCCATCCTATTTTCTCCAGCCATAATGTATCAACTTGATAGTATATGTGTAGTTATCTTTTGCTACATACAGTAGCTTAAAAATAAATGTATGATTGCACAATTTCTGTGGGTCAGGAGTGCAGATGTAGCTCTGCTAGCTACTTCTGGCTCAGGGTGTTTCATAAGGTTGCAGTCACCATGTTGGCTGGGGCTGTAGTTATCTGAGGGCTTGACTGGACTGGCCATCTGCTGCCAAGATGGCTCCTTCTCATGGCAAGTTTATGTTGAGCATCCTAGGCCTCAGTTCCTTACCACATGGACTTCTTCAGCTGCTTGAGTGTTCCCTCCATATGGCATCAGACTTTGCCTGGAGCTAAGAATCTAAGAGATATCAATGTGAAAGCCAGAATACCTTTCATAAGTTAATCTTAGAATCCATGCACCATTATTTCAGACACAGTCTATTCATTAGAGGCAAGTCACTAATTCTGGCCCACAAATAAGTGAAGGAGAACTAAACACCTTTAGAAGAGCAGAGCATCAAAGAATTTGAGTCATATTTTTATTTTTAAAGTTTATTTATATATTTTGGAAGAGAGAGAGATAGAATCCCAAGAGGCTCCTCTCTGTCAGCACAGAGGGACATGTGGCCTGAACTCACAGACCATGAGATCATGACCTGAGTGGAAACCAACACTTAACTCACTGAGCCACCTAGGGATCCCTGGGGAGATATTTTTAAATCCCCCCAATATATCTTCTCTTTTTGAATTCTGTTCCCTCCTCACCAATTCAACCCCTTTGCCCCTTCCAAACCTCACTTCCCCACTTACCCTTCCCCAACACACACACATTTTCTGATCTATTTCTGGTATCAGTTAGAATTGGCTTGGACTGTAGTACCAGGAAGGTACAATTTAGCAGGAGCCTAAATAACGGTAGACGTTTATTTCTATCATGCTGTTAAAAACATCTCAAAGCAGGCAGCCCATAGCTAGTAAGGTGGTGCCTTCATCCTCGCAGATCTGGGCTCTACCGTCCCCAGGTTATGATCCTCATCCTTATGGTCCTGAGATATTGGTTAGGGTTCTCGTTAGTGAGTGGCTCAGTTGGTATCTATTTGCTTTTAATTAGTTCCAAGTGTATTAGTAGCCAGAGATAATGTCTTAGATCATTTTTAAACCTGAAGACTGGAATTGTTATGTCCTGGCATCTAAGCTCTGCCTAGTCTCCTCTTCCCCTCCTCCCAACACCCCTTGTCTCCAAAAACTGTTGACAATCTGTTGGCAATCTTGAGACATTTTGAGACAATAGGCAGAACCTGGTCTAGGTCCCACTGACTGGCACTTGCTTGATGGAAAGTACTCAGGAAAGGATTGGGCTTGGGGTACAGTAACTGGATTAATCAATTTATTACTCCTTCCCCTATACAAATGTACACACATGTTGTACTATAGATTTTAATAAAATAAAGGATATGTGGCACACAAGTGACAAGTAATGATAAAATATACAATGCTCCTTATTGCAAATTCCTTATAGCCATTGAGTCTTACAGAATGCTTTGATTTTTCCTAAACTCTCATTTCTGTAGCTAAAGCCATGGTTGTAATTGATAAGTAAGTGTAGTTCCAACATAAATTTTGGTTGATATTTTCATTGCTAATGAGTGAAAGGAATGTGAAACAGTGAAACAATGAAGTTGGAACTTCAACTGTTTGTCAGTGAGGTGACATCTTTGTGGAACTGGGTAAATTTCCAAATATTGGGAGGATATTTCTGTAATTTCTTTTGGTATTCACAGTATAATTACTACAGACTTAATGCACGTTAAAATTTAATCTGCATCATTATTTTCTCTATCACTTTCTTAAGCGAGGCAATCGACAAAACAATAACTCAACCACTGATTTGTAGTGTTTGTCAGTTTAACAACAGCTGGTTTCAAGTTCCTAGTGGCAACTGAAACACGCTAAATTTCCAGAAGACACAATAAATGCAAATAGGAACATAGACAGTAGTAAAATGTAGTAAAGTAACTCAGCAGTCATAAATTTTGAGTATTATCATTGCCAATATAATTTAGTTATAATAATTTAATTTTAAATAATGGCTGCATTTAAAATCCGGCTTGCCAAAGTCCTGAGAATGTAGCAATAGACTCTTATGAGCTGGTAAGAAGGGGCCCTAGCACACTCCTGACTCTGCTCCCAACCATGACCTTCGGCTTGGCCATTAGATTTGCTTTGGCCAATGATAGATGCTTAGTATATCTCAATCTTAAGTAATTCGACCAAGTCGTAAGGTGTGCACATGGATAAAATGGAGAAACGTGGCATGGTGGTATAATTAGATGGATGTGCAGGTGTTCGACACTGTTCCTAAGTGTAGGAATAGGGCCTCTGCCTATTCTCCCCGTAGGGTCCCTAATCATCCCCCAGCTTTGTTGAACTACCTACAGTTCCCTAAATGTATCCCATTCTCATACCTCTGGGTTTGGGGAATACTAGTCCTTTGCTTAGATGTTCTTTCCTTCCTTCCCTCCTTCCTACTCATCAGCTTTGGCATCCGTCTTCGGAAGCCATCTCTGGGTCCCTGTCTTAGTCGGCTCGGTTGCTGTACCAAAGGCCATCGACTGGGTGGCTTAGAGAAGACACATTTATTTCTCACAGCTCTAGAGGCTGGAAGTCTGAGATCAAGGTGCCAGCAGATCCTGTGTCTTGTGAAGGCCTGTTTCCTGGTTTATAGAAGACTCTCTGTGTTGTACCCTTACAGAGTAGAGACAGGAAGCAAGATCTTGTGCCTCTTTTCAGAAGGGCTCTAATCCCATTCACGAGGGCTCCGCCCTATAGCCCAATTATCTCCTAATACCAGCACATGGGGGTTAGGATTTCAACTTATAAATTTTGGAGAGCATTTAGTCCGTAAGACCCTCCAAGGCTGAGGTTAGGGGCCTCCCTTTGTGCTGTGACAGACACACTCTTCCTACCTCCCCGCTGCAGTCGTGCATTATAACGGCTTGTTTGTCTTCCCAGCTGTAAGCTCCTCGAGAGTCAGGACTGTCTCCTTCAGAGTTGTGTCTTCAGTACCTAGCACATTATATGATATGTAATTGTCTGATGACTAGTAATGTGAGCTCTGCATGTTGCAGGGATGCTTGCTGCCTCTGTTCAGAACTTATGAATGGTACAGAAAACATAAAACAGATTTATCAATTTTGTACATGATATGAAGTATGGAAGATGACAGGATTAAAATTCAAAGATACAAAAAGACCTCAAGAGGCTATAAGGAAAGGGTGAAAATTAACAAGGTAAGATTCTTTTTTTTAAAATTTTTTAACACTTTCTACCAGTTTGTGAAGAACTTCATTTATAGATTTAATTTCTATTTTATTCTTTTTTTAAATAGTGTATTGTCAAGTTGGTTTCCATATAACACCCAGTGCTCATCCCCACACGTGACCTCCTCCGTGCCCATCACCCCCCTTCCCCTCTCCCCCACCGCCATCAGCCCTCAGTTTGTCCTCAGCATTTAAGAGTCTCTCATAGTTTGCTTTATTTTTTTTTCAAAGTTTATTTATTTTTGAGAGAGAGAGAGAGAGTGTGTGAGTGAAGGGCAGGGAGAGGGAGAGAGACCGCATCCCATGCCGGCTCAGCACTATCCCCGCAGAGAGGACCCGTGAGATCATGACCTGAGCTGTAGTCAGATGCTCAACCGACTGAGCCACCCAGGCATCCCAACAAGGTAAAATTCTACAGAGAAATGTAAAGTTATATATTTAGGCTCATATTGTGCAGTGGTTCCCTGACCAATGTCAGGGAAACGTAATTAAAAACAAAATCTCTTGTTAACCTAGAAAAACTCTCCATAAAGGTAGAAGAGAAAGAAAACAGTTTTATTATTGAGTAAACATTGAACCAGAATGTGGGTCACAGGAAAGCCACTGAAAAAATAGCAAAGGCAGGAAAAAATCCCACTGATTTTTTAGGCATCACAACCATATTCTCAAGACAAAAGGTAACTGATTCTTGAGTAAGAAGCCTGATTGCCTTCCTACACAGGAAGAATAAATTTCTCATATGTTATGACAGAAAGTAGGTTTGTCATTTGGAGCCAGGTGCCTTCTGAAGTTAGCCTCTGATTCTCCCAGCAAACTGGGCCATAGGGGTGCCGTCTTCCCTGATGATTACATTTCAAAGTGATGGCTCCAGGATCCATTTCAAAGAGAAATTCCTGGATTGTTAAGTGAGCAAAGGGCCTCCTTAGCCTTTAAAAAGGTTCCTGCACATTTCAGGAGGCAGAGAAAGAGACCACAATGGTAGATTTTCTAAAGTAACTGCTCTCTTTCTTTTTTCTTTGCACCAGGGAGAATTAAATATTTTTCTCATTTCTGATTTGTTTTATTCTTATGCCAACCGCGTCAGCATCACCTAAGAATTTTAATTAGAGATGCAGATACTCAGGTCCCTAACCTGGCCTCCTCAATTAGAAACTCTGAAGATCAGACCCAGCAATATGTGGTTTTTAATAAGCTCCTCGGGTGAGGCTGATGTTCCCTCACACTTGAGAATCACTGCACAGGACGGCTGACAGCAGGTCATGTAAAAAGGGTCTAGGGAAGATGAAGGATTTTATTTAACTTGAGTTCATAGTTATCTGCAGTTTGCTTTACCTGCTCTGCTAGCAAATGACCTTTAATTAATTGGCACGAAATCAAGATGTCTGAAATATAGTAAATGAATTAAACTTTAGCTAAGACAGTCAAATCTTAACAACTTGCATAAGTGGGAAATAAAAGCAAAAGCATTACCAAAAAAAATAAAAGATTATGCTCATTTGGCTCTAGAGCACATTCTCCAACTTAATATATGAAGAGTTGCCTGAGTTTCTGGCAACTCACAAAATGCCCAAATCAAGTAAAGCTATAGAAGCAGAACTTAAGAGAAACTAAACAGTTGTGCAATGTTTTTTTTTTTTTTTTTTTTTCTCACATTGGACCCCTTCTTAGGCTTGCCTGGCTCCCTAAGGGGGAGTGAGGGGGACAATCTGTCTTTTATCAGTACTCCTCAATTTTGGATGTAAATTTGGAATCACTTGAGGATAAAAAGGCACACTGGCAAAGGGGTCTCCAAAGCAGTAGGTGAGGGAGGAACGGCAGATTATTGGGGTGCATCAGCTTGCATAAGCCGTTGGGGCAGTGAGCTCCGCGCCCCTTCATCAGCATAGGCAGAACCAGACATAGACTCAAAGAGGAAAGTTTCACTTTCACGAAAGGAAGTGCAGAAAGGTTGAGGTTGGAGGCTGCCAGCTGTAGCTTGGGCCTGAGGACACATAGTCCTGTTACTTGTGCATGCTCTGAATGTATACTCGTTTCTTTATTTGAAAGACCTGCATAGAGACCTGTAAGAGGGTAGACTGTTAGCTTTGTGTTCTAGAGAGTTACCAAGATCAGGAAGTGTTTTGCACATTGTTGGTGCTGAATTAATTTTTGTTGGACTCGTGAATACAGTTCTAGAGAAAAATTGTAACTCTTACAATCAACATAATTTCAGTTTTTGTCATCAGATGCTTTTGAGGGGTCTTAACACTACCCAGCATATAACAAAGTTGAGTTACTTCATTGTTTTATGATGAAGCAGTGTGCACACCTGTTGTCGTATTATAGTTTTAAATTCTATCCCTTCAAATTTAAGTTCATCGGGTCAAATGTGCATTTGACATATAAATATGTAGTGTGAAGAGCTGAAGGACTACAACTTCTATAAATATTAAGTCATCTTTAGATTATAGCATTTTATAGTTTGCTGCTGCTCAGAGAGGTGTACAAAATTGCAGTGGATTTTCAAGCCAATAATTACATGATTTATCCCCAAATATCTTTTAAATTCTCCAGTTGTTACTGCTATGCTGATCCTGGCTATTTGTGTTAAGTCATCATATTAAGAGTGTTCTAAAGAGAGGGGCGCCTGGGTGGCTCAGCCAGTTAAGCCTCCGACATCAGCTCAGGTCATGATCTCATGGTTTGTGGGTTTGGGCCCCACGTCTGGCTCTGTGCTGACAGCTAGCTCAGAACCTGGAGCCTGTTTCAGATTCTGTGTCTTCCTCTCTCTCTGACCCACCCCTGCTCATGCTGTCTCTCTCTCTCTGAAATAAATAAAACATTAAAAAAAAAAAAGAATGTTCTGAAGCGAATCCCCTATTATTAACTCATTTTTTAATTTTAATTTTTTTAAAGATTTTTAAAAATTTTTTAAAAAATGTTTTATTCTCTAGGAGAGAGAGAGAGACAGCGTGAGCAGGGGAGAGTCAGAGAGAGAGGGAGTCACAGACTGAAGCAGGCTCCAGGCTCTGAGCTGGCAGTCAGCACAGAGCCCGACGCGGGGCTCGAACCCACGAACCGTGAGATCATGACCTAAGCAAAAGTCGGAAGCTTAACGGACTAAGCCACCCAGGCACCCCCCCATTATTAACTCTTAAAGGGCAGTGGAAATGGGACAATAAGTTTACTCTCCTCAGTGAGGCTTCAGAGAAGGGCCACTGGATGAAATGAAAACAGACTGCTTTGCCTCTTCGCTTTTCCTGTTGAAGCCAGTCAGGACTGTAAAGGTGCCTGTCCTTTAAAATACTTTGGTCACTATTGGAGGGAAGTGGTGTGGTTCTGAATGGTCAAATAGGACTAATTTGGAAGTCTCATGAATTGCTATGTAGGGCAGCACTCATAGTTGTGTATTTAAAATATAAAAGATGTATCAACTTTGACTAGGAACCTGACCCCCGTGCTTATGAATCATATATCTATGGGCCAATTTCATGCACTGCTGACTTGTATGTAAAAATCTCCCTTCCAGTGTCATGTGTGAAGTTAGTTGTGTGTCTAAGTTCCTCCTAAGTACTGAATAAATACTTTTTGTCTGGCTGGATGTGGGGTTGCGGGAAGAGGAGAACTTCAGAGCTCTAGCTGAGGTTCTAGCACAGGGATGGATGGAGGTGAATTGCTTGGAGCAGTTTGAAATGTCGTTTAAGGAGTCTGCTTTATGAACAGTCTTTTTTTTCCTCTCTCATCATGTCAGGTGTTTTTATTGGAGATTGTTTACCATGGCTTCTGTTTGGTAACTGCTTTTTGTTCTTTTACTTTTTGTTTTTTATTGTTCAATTCCAGTATAATTAATGTTGTCATATGAGCTTTGGATGTACAGTATAGTGACTCAACAATTCTATACATTACTTGGTGCTCGTCACACTAAGTGTACTCTTGATCCTCTTCAAGAATAGTCTTTTATACTTCAAATTTGGCCTGCTCCTGAATGACAGCCCTAATACATTGGTTTCTGTGGCCACTGAAACAAACAGCATTTATTATGCCACATCTTCCTGAGGAAGTCCACTTAAAGTGAGGCTGGTGGCATTTGATTTCTTAGGAGTTATGGATGGTCCTGTTTTAGACTCTCCCCCATGTGTCCTTGGGCTATGGACCTGCCTCTGTCCACTGGTCCCATCATGGATGTACTGCAGTTTATCCAAAACAACTTGGCCTTGGCAGTTAAAGCCAGGGGACTGGAAAAAGCTGGAGTTGAAAAGCAAATGCAGGGAGCTCCACAAGAAATGCCTGGAGAAAGGGGCGCCTGGGTGGCTTAGTCGGTTAAGCGTCCGACTTTCACTTAGGTCATGATCTCATGGTTCGTGGGTTCGAGCCCCGCGTCGGGCTCTGTGCTGACTGCCAGCTCAGAGCCTGGAGCCTGTTTCAGAGTCTGTGACTCCCTCTCTCTGACCCTCCCCTGCTCACGCTGTCTCTCTCTCTCTCTCCTAGAAATAAATAAAACATTAAAAAAGTTAAAAAAAAAAAAAAAAAGAAATGCTTGGAGATGGGGAAAGTTATATGGATGGAGTTTTAGGGACTGTACCTGACGTGATGGTGGAGGGTGAAACAGAAGGAACCTGCCAAAGTTGAAATTTAGGTCTGAAAGGAAAAGCTCCACTTCCTATAGACACAGACTCCATAAAAACACCTTTCTCTGAACTTTTCAGGAGATTTGAAAAGCAGGTGACTGAAGACTGACTGTCCCAAGAATGAAGGAGTGTACTGAAGGCTACATTTTATGAATGAAATGTTAAGGCCTAAGATATCTAGGAAGAAAGGCCCACACAGAAGAGAAACTCAGTCTAGCAGCTAAGGATATGGCTGAGGTCTGGAGGAGGCTCCAGGGGCCCATTGCCTCTTCTAGGTGAGACTGGCAAGGGCCCAGATGCAGAACCATGCTTCCAGACCACTCAGCAGAAGGCTAAGGAAAATGATGAACTGATCGTAATTGATCAGGAACTGATCTGTTATGATCTGATTTCAGAGGTGGAAAAATCTGATATGGAAGTCACTGACCTGTTGCTTTCTCTTCCCCCACCCCTGTCTTTCCATGTAACTGTAAGCAAGCCTCATGTGCTTTCTCCTGTTTTTAGAGCTCAATGATCCTAAAAAAAAAAAAAAAAAGGTAGAAAATTAAGTATGAGACATTTTGACTTGAGTTACATTTTTTTCAGCTGTATTTGACTTATTAAATGTTGATGTTGACCTTTCTCTCCTTAAGAAGCTTTTGTATCCTATCAAATATGTACTCTTGTGAAATTTACTGAAAAAATATTTTGGTGGCATATCTTAGGGACTATTTTTTTTTCTGTGAAAAAAATGCTGCTTTGAACGGTCAGTCACTATGTCCAAGATTCAGTTTGTTAGTACATATATGCAGCAAAAATGTGGTTTATAAGAGGTCCTGTCCAGGGGCCCAGTTTCCTTATAAACTCCTGTAATGCTAACTGGCAATGATAAAATAATTGTTATAACCTGTCCTTTAATCATATCTTGTAAAAATACAGAGGTTTTTTAAACTATAGTCCTAAGGTATATAAATTGTCCACAAAAAAGGCGGTGATGAGTTTTTCAACTCTTCCATCCTCTCTTTCTATAGAGAGGGCATGTGCACACGGATGTGCATGCAAGCAGGGAAGGGTCCGAGAGGGAGAGAGAGACTCCTAAGCGGGCTCTGCTCTGAAGCACATCTCCACATCAGGCTCTGTGTGGACAGCAGGGAACCTGCTTGGGAGTCTCTCTCTCTCTCCCTCTCTCTCAAAATAAACATTAAAAAAACCCCAAAAATCTTTAAAAGGAAAGGCAATTCCAGATTTTCCTTTCTATAGGGTTTCAAGAACCCCTTTGTTGCAAGGAGGTCTGGATCTTCCTTTTTCTTCCACTTGACCCCATGAGAGAATCACAGAATTTTGAACCTAAATTTAATAATCAAGTAACTTTAATTATAGAAGAAAAACTGAGGTAAAACATGTATGTAAAAAACAGTGCTAAGTAATTTAATATAAGGAAATAAAGCCAAGTGGCTGGAGTTCAAAGAATGTACCATCCCGTTATTTGGCCACAAGTTTTAAGTATCTTAAAATAAAAACCAGCCTTTACAGAATCAGTAACAAATCTAAAAGCTGCTCAAATTCAGGTCTGCCTCCTGCCTCCTTTGTAAGCTACATGTGTTTTTAACTCATTAAATGGGGTAAAAAGTTAGAAAGACTATTAAAACAAGAATCCAATATGCACTCTTCACACACAAAAGCAGGTTTTACCAGGCATCTGAATAGGCACTTGGAATTTTTTTCTCAGGACAAAATCGTGTTCCTGAGGTCATATATTTTGTCTTATTCATCGCTGCCTTTCCTGTAACACCAAGTATAGTACTGGGAATATGGTAATGTACGACTTATATTTAAGATCTTAAGAGTAAATACTTTTTCCGTGTAGCGTCCAGTGCCTGAATTTCTCTGCCCAAAAGGCACATTCTATGAGACCTGTGGTTTCGGAAGAGTATGGAAAACTGGTTCCTGTGGGAGACATGTCCACTTCGCTGCCAGGCATAGCAACCCTAGAAGCTGTCTCCTGGCCTGAGCTATCCAGAATCAGAGAATCCGTCTCTATAGAGGTGTGACAAGCCCAGGCACTTCCCAGGCTGGGCCTGGGTTTCAAAGGCGGTCAGCGCCAAGTTCAGAGACCGGAGGTGGCAGAGCGTGATCCTGGCTGGTCCGTCCCATTTGTAACAGGTCCCCTCTGCCGGCGGGTGAGCTGCTGGGCAGGGCACAGGGCCCCGCAGCTGGTCACTGGGGAGCTCCCCGTGACCCAAAGCCAGGGCGAGAGGCTCGCAGCCGTCCCTTCCCCCCCCCCACACCCCCGGCCCGCCCCCAGGGGTCCCTGCCGGCTGGCGGCTGGTTTTCGGCTCCAGCGCGCCCGCGAAGCCGTCGTACTGAGCCGGGATAGGGATAGGGCTCGCCCTCTCCATGCAGGATACTACCCGCTCCTCGGCCGCCCCAGCGAGGCGGCTGATTAAAAATGCCACCTTCACGGGGTCGTTGGAGAACCCGGCCTCGAAGAACCTCAGAGCAGAGGCCGCTTCGAGCCAGAACTCGGGGAGCCCGGCGGTGATACACTAGGGGTTTCGGCGGGAGGACGCCCCTGGGCTGGCGGCTTGGCACTGTCGCACAGAAGCCACCGCACCCGGTCCGTGAGCCCGTTGTTCTCCCTTCTGGGTCAGGAGGTCTTGCACCGTGACCATCAGCGCGTCCGTCGCTCCCCGCCGCCCCGCTCCCCGCCGCCCTGCTGGGTCCCAGCCGCCGCGTCGCCGGAAGTGCGTGTCGGGTGGGTGGGTCGGGCTGGCGGGTCCCCGCGGGGCGGGGCCGCGGAACGGGTCAGGTCTAGTCCAAGGTCCGAAGGCCGGCGGGCGTGCTCGCCGGGGCTAGTGGCTTGGGAAGAGCGAGCCCAGAGCCCCGAAGCCGGCGATGGGCGACGCGCTCGGCGGAGGAATCTGGGCGCCAGGCCGCGCGCGGGCGCCTCGCGCCGCTCCCTCCGCGGGATGGGCGCGCAGGTGCTTAAAGGGGAAGCGGCCGGCCCGCCGCCGCGCGCGAGTCGGGTGGCTGCGGTTTTCCCCGCTCATCGCCAAGATAGTATAGTCCTAATGTTTCTTGAGTGTGTTGCACGTTCCTGGTTCTTCACGTGTCGGGCTCAAAGCTTGACAGCTACTGGGAGGTAAATCGAACGAAGCCCTCCGTACCTCCAGAAGAGACTACACCTGGGCGGGGCGGGACGGGACGCGACAAGGTGCATCTGTCTCCCTCCCTTCGAGTCCTTATGTGCGAGGTGCCTTAGAGAATCTCATCCAATCCTCCGGACTCCGTTAAGCCTATACTGTTTTTCCTGGAAGCCAAAAGGCAGCTCAGGGAAAACACAAATTTACAAAATGGATAGAACACTGGGAAAAATGTTTCCGGAGCGCCAGGTCTTTGGATAGGAACTTAAACTTCAAGTGGTGGGCAGGGTTCATAGATGGGAAAGGACCACGTCTAGATTAATGCTGTCTCTATATTGATGGTAGTGACGGAGACGTATACCATCTGCTTCAATCCAGCCACCATGTACAGTGCTGGTTGTGAGCACTGCATCGCTCCTGTAATAAGGCTCAGCTCTGACCCACCTAAACAGGTGGGTCTTTTTTCCCATCAATGCTGAGATATATACGAGGTAGAGAAGGCTTCAACTTCGTGTGTGTCTGCAGCTAGCAGTTTGTTAAACGATCATCAGCTACACGTTACCTTACGAAGTGGAAAGTTCTACCCAGAACCACTCTCAGACCCTGGGACCCCAGGTGTTTGTCCCTTATCCAAACGTGAGACCCTCAAAGATTGACCCTGTGGACCCTCCATTGCCAGAACCACCTGAGGTAGAAATTTTCGATTGAGTTTATTGATGGGGTAGCTCAGGGACTAAGAAAGTCAAATAATATATCTTAGAGGTAACTTTTACTTTAAAGAACATAGTTTTTTGGCATATTTTTTATTTTTAATGTTTATTTTTGAGAGAGAGAGCGCGCGCGCGCACTGGGGGAAGGGCAGAGAGAGAGGGAGACACATAATTTAAAGCAGTCTCTAGGCTCTGAGCTGTCAGCACAGACTCATATGCGGGGCTTGCACGCTCAGATGTGAGATCATGACCTGAGCCAAGTTCCATTTACTCGACTGAGGCACCCCGGGGCCTCTTAAATTTTCAGAGATGAGAATTCGTATTTTATGCCAGAAGCTTCCACTTATCATTTATGTGGATATGGTGGGTTTTGATTCTGGCTTTTAATTGGTTTATTTAGTATTTTACTGTTAAAGACTACTTTTTATTAATAAAATACTGTATTTCCTAATGAGACTACAGGCACTGAGCTGTGTTAAAATACTTTCAAAAGAAAAAAGAACACTTTCAAAAGCAAAATGCTAAACTAGGTGAATTTTGATGTCAATTACTTAAAGTCTATGTATCTCGAGAAAGAAAAATATATATAACAAAAAAGTTGTTACCTATGGGTGGTAAAACTTTATATGTCTTTGTATTTTTGAAGTGACTATTGATTTTATAATTAAAAGCAATGCAATTAACTAAAATGAAAAGAAGTTAAGGAAATAGAAAAGAAATACTTTCCATCTTTGACATGCTAGTCATATAGAGGGGATTTTGGAAACCACAAAGGATGGAAATAGAACTTAATTCTGATTGCATTTCAGATCTCAGGCTTAATCTAGAGAACATGTAGTGTTCTTGTAATCCTTTGTAGCTAGAAATTGATTTTTTTTGTTGAGGAAAGAGATAATATGTCATCATACTCACTTCATCTAAAAAAGGAAAGCCATTTACTGAGTCAGTATAATTTACAGAGCTGGAGCTACAGATAGAATCAAAATGTCATTTAAAATTTCAGAGCCAAAATGAACTCTTACTTTGGCCTCAATATGAGATTTATGAACCCAAATACAAGACTGGGCAATCATGCTGAAAATACTCAGGACATGCCTGCTATTAACTAATGAAAGCCACATACATTCTTTTGTAAATACCATACATTACAAAATACATTAAAAAACTACATTGCCAGACATATGATAGATGCTTAATAAATATGTAATGTATATATTTAAGTTATGAAGCTTGCTAATAAAGCAAAGACTCTTGAATCTATGACTCAGATTAAGGCTTAGATTGTGGAATTTACTATATGGTATTCTTCTATCCTGTCTTCCTTAATTAACCAGTATCTGAAGTTTGTTAATCATCCTCTGACTTTTAAAAATGTATAGTTTCGTATTTATCTATACCTATGGATCTATTTGCTTAGCATTGCTTATTTCTGAACTTTATAAAAATAGTATCAGAGTGCTTTAGATTACTGCGGCTTGCTTCACTTATTTAAAATTATGTTTCTAAAATTGCTTCAGGGGTGCCTGGGTGGCTTAGTCGGTTAAGCGTCTGACTTCGTCTTAGGTCATGGGCTCAGGTCATGATCTTGTGGTTCATGAGTTCGCGCCTGGGTCTGGCTCTGTGTTTACAGCTCAGAGCCTGGAGCCTGCTTCAGATTCTGTGTCTCCCTCTCCTCTGCACCTCCCAATCTCCCAGCTCGTACTGTGTCTTTCTCTCTCTCAAAAATATATTAAAAAAAATTAAAATTGCTTCAAATAGTGTCATGCATTAATTTGTCTTTTTATACAGTTTATTTATTTATTTTGAGAGATAGAGAGAGGAAGGGAGGGGCAGAGAGAGGAAGAGCAAGAATCCCAAGCAGGCTTCACGCTGTCAGCAGAGAGCTGAACGTGGCACTCAGTCCTATGAGCTGTGAGATCAGCACTCCTCAAGAGTTGGATGCTTAAACGACTAAGCCATCTAGGCATCCCTAGTTTATTTCTCTTAATTGCTATACAACATACCACTGTGTGACTATACCATCATTCATGTGTGCATTTTCCTGATACTGAATATTTGAATTGGCTCTAGCTGTTTGCTATTACAAATGATAATATGATTATTATTGGATGTATCTCCTGGTGCACATGTTAAGAATTGCTTTAGGGCTACAATTAGGTTTAGGAGTGGAATTGCTAGATTGGAGGGCATATGGATATTAAACTTTACATGATAAAGCTATCTTGCTTTCTAAAATGATTGTACCAATTATACTTTCACCAACACTTGGTATTTTCAGACCTCTTCAACATGTCAATCTAGTAGGAGTAAAATCATATCTAATTGGTTCTTTTAATTTGCATTCTATATTTTTGAAATATATTTGAGCAGCTTTTCATATTTTTTTGGACCATTTATGTTTCTTGTGTGCCATGCTTGTTTATGCATTTTAGCCATTCAGGGGAAGTTGTTTTCCTTCCTTCTTTTCTTCCTTTGTTCCTTTGTTCCTTCGTTCCTTTCTCCCTTCCTCCCTCTCCCTCCCTCTCTCCTTTTCTAAGTATAATTGACAAAAATTATACTGTTATACAAAAAATATCCTGTTGGTTTTAGTATATCACAATGATTCAGTATTTTTATATATTATGAAATCCCCATGATGTCTAGTTATTATCTATCACTATGCAGTTATAATATTATTGGCTATCCCCATGATTATTTATTTAATAACTGGAAGTTTGTATCTCTTAATCCCCTTTATCTATTTCACCCAACCCCCAAGCCCTACCCCTCCAGTAACAGTTTATTGCCTGTATTTATGAGTCTGCTTCTGTTTTGTTTTCTGTTTTAGACTCCGTATATGAGTGAAATCATATGCTATTTGTCTTTCTCTTTATTATTCACCTAGCATAATGTTCTCTAAGTCCATCAATGTCATCACACATGGCAAAATTTCATTATTTTTTATGACTAATATTTTATTATATATATATCTCATATGATTTTTATCCATTCATCTATAAATGGACTCTGAAGTTGCTTCCATTATCTTGACTATTGTAAGTGATGCTGCAGTGGACATAGGGGTGAAAACATCTCTTCAGATTGATGCTTTCATTTACTTCAGGTAAATATCCAGTAGTGGAATTGCTAGATTGTCTGTTAGTTCTTTTATTAATTAATTAATTAATTAATTTTTTACTTTTTAAAGGAATCTCCATACTGTTTTTCACAGTGATTGTATAATTTAAATTTCTACCAATAGTGCTTGAAGTTTCTCCTTTCTCCACATCCTCACCATTACATGTTGTTTTTGTTTTTGATAATAGCCAACCTGAGAGATATGAGGTGATATCAAAATTAGTTTTGATTTATATTTCCCTGATGATCTGTGATGTTGAGCATTTTTCAAGTGCCTGTTGGCCATATGTATGTCTTTCTTGGAAGAATGTTTATTCAAGTTCTCTGCCCATTTTAAATCATATTATTTCTTTTTGATGTTAGGTTGTGAGTTCTTGGCATGTTTGGATATTAACTCCTTATCTGATGAATGATTTGCAAATATCCTCTCCCATTCAGTAGGCTGCCTTTTGTATTGTTGATTGTTTTCTTTGCTCTGCAAAGGCTTTTTATTTTGGTGTAGTCCCAATTGTTTATTTTTGCTTTTGTTTCCCTTGCCTGAGGAGATATATCCACA
Organism: Hyaena hyaena; assembly: GCF_003009895.1. Taxonomy (NCBI): domain Eukaryota; kingdom Metazoa; phylum Chordata; class Mammalia; order Carnivora; family Hyaenidae; genus Hyaena; species Hyaena hyaena. The sequence continues at coordinate 92,453 of NW_024080855.1, forward strand.
AATATGTTGCTAAGGCCCATGTCTAAGAGATTACTTCTTAGGTTTTCCTTTAGGGGGTTTATGGTTTCAGGTCTCACATTTAATTTTTTAATCCATTTTGAGATTTTTTTTGTGTGTATGGTATAAGATAGTGACCCAGTTTCATTCTTTTGCATGTAGCTGTCCAGTTTTCCCAGCACCATTTGTTGAAGTGACTTTTCTCTCCATGTTATGTTCTTTCCTCATTTGTCATAGATTAATTGACCATATGAATGTGGGGTTATTTTTGGATCTCTATTCTGTTCCCTTGATCTATGTGTCTGTTTTTGTGCTAGTACCAAGCTGTTTTGATTATTACAGCTTTGTATTGTATCATAAAATCTGGGATTGTGATCCCCCCAGCTTTGTTTTTCTTTCTCAAGGTTGCTTTGGCCATTCAAGGTCTTTTGTAGTTCCATACAGGTTTTAGGATTCTTCTTCTAGTTGTGTGAAAAATGCTACTGGTATTTTGATAGGGATTACATTGAATCTGCAGATTGTTTTGGGTAGTGTAGACATCTTAACAATGTCAGTTCCTCCAATCCATGAGCATGGTGTAGCTTTTCTTTTAAGGTTTTGGATGTTATTTTAAATGGTTTTTTTTTTCCTTAACTTTCTTTTTGGGCTATTCCTTGCTGGTGTATGGAAATACAACTGATTCCTGCATCCTTCAACTTTGCCAAATCAGTTGCAAATTGATAAGTTGTAGTAGTTTTTCTTTGGATTCCTTGGAGTTTCCTATATATAGGATATGTCATCAGCAAATGCAGGTAGTTTTACTTTTCAATTTGTATGCTTTTATTTCTTTTTCTTGCCTAATTTCTCTGGCTAGAACTTCCAGTACAATGCTGAGGAAGTGGTGAAGGCAGGCATCCTTATCTTGCTCCTGATTTTTGAGGGAAAACTTTAGTCTTTCACCATTAAATATGATGATCATTGTGGATTACATATAAAGCGGTCCTTTATCAGTTTAAGGAAATTTCCTTGTTTTCCTAGTGTATTACATGTTTGTGTGTATTTTAATCATTAAAGCCTATTGGATTTTGTCAGAAGCTCTTTTTGTTTGTTTTAAATTTTAGAGAGAGAGTGTGTGAGTGGGGTTTGGGGGCAGAGAGAGAGAAAGAGAGGGGGAGGACCTTAAGAAGTCTCCACATCAAGTGCAGAGCCCCATGTGGGGCTTGATTCCACAGTCCCAGGATCAAGACCTGAGCCAAAACCAAGAGTCGGACACCCAACTGACTGAGCCACCCAGGTGCCCCTGTAAAATGCTTTTTCTGCACCAATTGAGATGATCGTGTGTTTTTTCCCCCTTAATTATATTAATATGGTACATAACACTGCTTTTCATATATTGAACCACCTATGTATTCTTGGGATACATCCCACTTGGTCATGATATATAATTACTTTAATATTCTGCTGGATTTAGTTTAATAGACTTTTTTTTTTTCTGAGGATTTTTATATGTACATTCATAGGGGACATTTCTTTCTTTTTCTTTTTCTTTTCTTTTCTTTTTTTTTTTTTGGATCATAGGTTATGAGTGTATTTAGTCTTTTTTTTCTTTTTATAGTTTATTGTCAAGTTGGTTTCCATATAACCCTCAGTGCTCATCCCAACAAGTGCCCTCCTCCATGCCCATCATGCCCCTTCCCCCTTCCCTCTCCCCCATCAGTCCTCACTTTGTTCTCAGTATTCAAGAGTGGTTGAATACATGGTTTGCCTCCCTTCCTCTCCCCAGCTATTTTTTCCCCTTCCCCTCCCCCATGGTCTTCTGTTAAGTTTCTCTGGTTCCACTTATGAGTGAAAACATATGGTATCTGTCTTTATCTGCCTGACTTATTTCACTTAGCTTAACACCCTCGAGTATTATCCATGTTGCTACAAATGGCCAGATTTCATTCTTTCTCATTGCCATGTAGTATTCCATTGTATAGATAAACCACATCTTCTTGATCCATTCATCAGTTGATGGACATTTAGGCTCTTTCCATGATTTGGCTATTGTTGAGAGTGCTGCTATGAACATTGGGGTACATGTGTCATAGAGGCCATTTCTTGAGGTGCCTTTGGTAATAGGGTAAAAGTGGCCTAAAAGAATAAGGTGTGTTTCCTTTTGTTCTTTTTTAGGGAAGAGTTTGAAGGGTATTGGTTTTAATTCTTTTTTAAATGTTTGGTAGAATTCACAAGTGAAGCTATTTGCTCCTGGAGTTTTCTATGTTGGGGGATTTTTTTCTTTCTTTTCTTTTTTTTTCAAATCACTGATTTAATCTCTTTACTTGTTTAAAGTCTGTTCAGATTTTCTATTCCTTCTTGAGTCGGTTTTGGTAACTGTTTGTTTCTAGGACTTTGTCCATTTCATCTAGGTTATCTAGTTTATTGGTGGACAATTATTCACAGTATTCTTTTATTCTTCCCTTTTTAGTTTCTGTAGAGTTGGTTATAATGTCCCATTTTCATTTCTCATTTTAGTTATTTGCATCTTCTTTTTCTCTCTTTCTCACTAACTCTGACTAACTCTAGTTAAAGTCTGTCAATTTTTTGATTTTTCCCTAAGAACAAACATTTTATTTCATTCTCTTTTTTTTCCTATTCTCTATTTCCTTTATCTCTGCTTTAATCTTCATTATTTCCTTCCTTCTGTTCACTTTGGGTTTAGTTTACTCTTCTTTTTCTAGTTTCTTAAAGTGTGTTATGCACTGAATTGTGTCCCCTCAATATTCATATGTTGAAGCCCTAAACCTGAATGTGGCTGTATTTGAAGATAAGACATTTAGGGAGGTGATTAAAGTTTAAAGAGGTCATAAGTATTGTTACATTTCTCTGGAGAACACTGACTAATACAGTCTTCTTTTATTCATTTCCAAATCTTCAATCAAGGGTATATTCATGGATATATTCTTACAGCAAAGTATCTTTGAAGTGTTTCCTACCAAAAAAAATCCTTATTCCAAGTAAGAACCAGGACAATAATTTCTTGTGTGTGTATGGTTCTACCACATTCTCAAGATATTTTAAAAGGTTTCAGAAAAAAATATGTTGAATGACAGCACATGACTCCTTTGGACAGGGACAATGTTTGAGTAGAGGATGTTAAATTTAGTAAAAGGGGTGTGTATGAAAATTGCCATTTTCAGGATTGTCAAGTTTGAAACTTGTAGGGCAAGGTGGCAGGCTCAAGATTCAGGTATGAGTTGATGTTGTAGCTCTCAGACTACAGGCTGAAAAAGCTCTGGCAGAATTTCTACGTTGTGGTCTGGAAGGAAGCAGAATTCTTTCTTTGGCAAACTTTGGACTTTGCTCTTACGATTGATGGTCAACTGATTGAATGAGGCCTACTCACATCACAGAGTGCAACCTGCTCACCTAAAGCCAACTTATTTTAAATGTTAATCACATCAAAAAATAAAAACACCTTCACAGCAACACATAAACTAGTGTTTGACCAAATAACAGTCACCATAGTTTTGCCAAGCTGACACACAGAATCATCCAGGTAGAAATTTGATCATTTTAGAATAATATTTGAAGATATTCAAAGAGATGGCCTAAACAAAAGTGGGAATTTATGAGAATTCATCTTAATGTTGGTTTCATCCGACTTGTACTTCTATTAGAAAGCAAATCAGGAATATTCCAAAACAGCCACTTCCTTTAGGCGAGTAAATGAATAAGCATGCCTCTATCTAGTAAGGAGTTAGTCAGAATACATTTGAAACTACCGGAAGCCATTGTGACAAAGGCTGCTGCAACCATCAAATAAAGGATTGTTTCTGCTGTTGAGGATGTTCCCTTTTTATCACTTGGTCCCTCTCTTTGGGAGATCATTGACAGTGACTCAGACTGTGAATCAGGAAGCAAGATGTCCCCTGATGTCACATTAAAAAGACTTGTGAGACTTACAAGCTACAGGGGTTTGATGAATGGATAAACTATGGGATTGAAATAGCATTTTTAAATGAGTATATTTTTCTTGCAGGTATCCTTGGGAGACAGTTCTTCTGCTTCCTGGAACGGGCTTTGTTTTGACATGGGCCCCATGCTAAGGTAACAGCCTCTTTTGATCATTTGTCGGCATGTCAGGAGCCCCAACTACATTCACCAACCTTTTGGATTTGTTAGGGGCATCAAATGAATAATGCATGTGAAAGCATGCTGGAAGGGATCAAACATGAGAAGGTTGATGACACAGGATAGACAATGTCTGAACCAAAGAGATTATGAAATGTGTCAGAATTTATCAGGGGCCACTTGTTGGTTTCAAAGCTTTTATAATATTTAAATGAATTTTGGCATCTTAGGCAGGAGGGATGGTTTTATTGAATTTTAGGGGTTTCTGTGTGGGAAGCAAAGCATTAAGGAATTCACTGAATTCAGTCTTTAAATAGCAGAGGCAGTCATATGGCTTATATGCCTATCATATAGCTTATATGCCTTAACAAGGGTAGGTTGTCCTTAGAAAGACAGAATTCTAAAAGCAACTATTTTAGTTTCTTGTGTAGAGTAACAATCATAAAACATTTTTGAGAAGGTGTTCTCTTCTGATTCTTCTCTTTCTTTCTGCATTCCTGTACATTCAGATATTCCCCATTCTGTGCCTTCATCTGTCCTCTCTGTTAAATCAATCAGGACCAAGGCTTCAGTCTCTTGTAGACCCAAATTTTCCAGATCTTTGCTTCTTGCTGCCTTCTGATCTCTGGACCACTATTTCCAGCTGCTCGGAAGTGTCAAAAGAATTTATCGTACCTCTGCATCAGCCTCCACCTCTGAATCTCTATCTTGGTATCACCATTGCATTCGTTAACTATCTCCCCTAGTTATGTTAATCTCCAAATCCTAGTGGCTTAACATAGTATATGATTATTTCTTACTAATGCAAAGTGCAATCAATGGAAAAGGAACACGAGCTCTCCTTTCAGGAACCCAGGCTAACAGAAGCTCTTCTTTTCTTCTTCTTCTTTTTTATTATTTATTTATTTGAGAGAGAGCACATGAGTGAGTGGGGAAGGGGCAGAAAGGGAGGGAGAGAGAATCCCAAACGAGCTCCACACTATCAACGTAGAGCCCACCAGCCCAAAGTGGGACTTGTTCTCACCACCCTGAGATCATGACCTGAGCAGAAACCAAGAGTCGGATGTTTAACCGACTGAGCCACCCAGGCACTCCCAGAAGCTCTTCTTTCCATCATCCCCACACTGACATACAGCTGATAGGAGAAGAGAATGGAAGAAAGACCAGGAGAGATTTTTATTGCCTAAGACAAAGTGGTGCTCATCATCTCCACTCACACTCCTTTGACTGAAATTCAGTCACACCTAACTGTAAGTGAGGCTCTGCTACGTAATCTGCTTGTGGGCTCAAAAGTAAGATGAAATAATTTTAATGGGAATTTAACAGTATCTTCCATAACAGCTTCCCATTAAAAATGAAAAACCATCTCATCTTTGAGTTCCCCTTCTTTTGTAGCCATCAAATTCAGTAAGTGAATTTTATTCCACATGTCTGTCCCCTCCTTTCAATTTTCACTGTCACTACCCTATTCTGGACCTTGATCATTTCTTCTTCTGTGGAACAGTTTTCAAATACCACTCTTGATTATGATCACTGGAATTCATCCTTCATGCTGCCAGTGTTGTCCTTCTGTGACACCAAACTAATTATGTCACTCCAGTGCTTAAATATACTTCAAGAGGCTCAGTAGAAAGTATAAACTCTGATAAGGACTCATTCTGTTTTCATGCCTTATCCTCTGTGTGGTGAGCATTTACTTATATACTCATTGCCTTCTCTGTGGTGTCTAGGCCCTAGAAGAACTAGTTACTTCTAGTAATAACTAGTTACTTCCAGAATAACAGGTAATACATTCTCAACAGATTTTAAACTTCCCAGGGGCTTGCTCTCTGCTATGTTTCAAAGGCCAACAAACCTTGGCACATAATAAGCATTCAATAATCATTGAATGAATTGATTGTAGTTTTTTTGTGGACATTCTGTTTGCCATGTTGGATTATATAAAAATTCAAGATGAAGATAATGCCTTTAAATTTCCAAATCCTTTATGCCTGGCACATGGTTCGTACTAAATAGATTGTTACTGACTTGAGTAAAACAGGTCATAGGACACATGAGATAAAATTAATGAGGACGATTGACATAAGATGTAGTAAGATGGTTGTGAAGAAAGAAAGCATTAGACATATATGTGCAAATAATGCTGTTATTTATTTATAAGAAAATATTTACGTATGCCATTTATGTGTCAGGATTGTCCTAGGTGCTAGGGATATGACAATGAATAAAAACAGAGACAATTGCTGCAATTTTGGAGATTGTGGTCTATGATTAGAGAAAACTGGGCCAAGCATACTGAAAGAAAATTAGTATTGAGAGCACACGACAAGGGATCCAACTTCCACTGTGGAGTCAGAGAAGTGGTCCTTGCAGAAGGGGAATTTAAGGTGAGATCTGAAGCACATGAAAGTATTAACCAGGTGGAAGGGAGGGAATGGGGGCTTTCACAAAGGCAATAGGCAAAGTCTCTGTAAGAGTAACTATGGTATGTTTGAAGATTCAAAAAAAATCCCAGCATGTCTAGAGCACAGGGAGTGAGGGGGAGAGCAGTGCAAGGTAGGGCTGGAGAAAGAGGCAAGGACTAGACAATGGGCCATGTTCCAAATTTTGGTCTTCATCCTAGGAGCAGTAGAAAGCCATGGAAGTTTTAATAAATGGGGGACAGGATTAATTAGTTGTTTTGAAACGATGATTCTGATTATAGCTGGGATCAGAGCAGATGTGGGGAGACCAGTTAAAACGCTATTGCAGCTGTCCTCGGAAAGGGATGAAGGTAGCTTGGATTAAAGCTTGGATGAAGAGTAGCAGGGGAGAGGAGAGAAGCGGACAGCATGGGGACTTCTATAAAGGGTCACATAGACAAGATGTAGTGATGCATGCAGTGAAGGAACAACTTCACAGTTGTTTTACTAAGTTAGAGAATATTGGAAGAGGATCGTTTCATTGTGGAGGCTGCCATTGTGCAGGCTGCCATCACCACTAACCAGAACCATCCTTAATCCCAGTTTCCAATACCCTCTTATACCAGTTCTAATGTTTCCATCTCACTTTCTCTAATTCCTTGGCTCCAATGTTGCTTTTCCCACCAGAGCCTATAAGACATTGATCTCTCACCGTTTCACCACAACCCTACTTACATTCACTTCTCCATCTGCTCCTCACCTATGCTCAGGCTAGCAAAAAACTCAAAGCCATGGTGAATGGGCTCAATGTTTGTGATCACTACCGTCAAATGTGTCCATCATGCTGCCTGGAAATCATACTGGCTTTCACTACTACTCAGTCTCCATCTCTCCTTGATGACTGTTTCGTACTGACCACACCCAAATTGTTCTTCTGCAGTCCTCACTCTAAGCTGAGGAGCTTGCCTCCATTGCACTGAGAAACAAGGAATCGGAAGAGAACTTCCACAAACTGCCACCACTATGTCTACCCACCTGCAGGTGTCTGCATGCACTTATATTGTCTTTTCTTTTCTTACTGTAGATGAACTATACTTGCTCCTGGCATAGGCTAATTTCCTCACTTGTAGTCCCATTTCTTCTTAGGATAGGACCACTCGGGCAAGAGCAATACTCCGCACCCTCTCTCCCCTCCTCCCTGCATCATCTCTCCTCTCCTTGACCGAAATCCTCTCCTGACCTCACTTTTCTCCCCAGCTAATGTCCCTTTCCTTCTCTTAATGGTGAAGCTCCTCAAAAGAGTTGTCTGTATTCACTGTCTCTATTTTATCTCCTCCAGTTCTCTCTTGAGCCGCTACAACCAGACTTTCATACTTGCTACTTTATTTATCCTAAAGGTATCAAGGTCACTCTGACCTCTATGTCATTTTTCAATCCTCATCTTGTTTGACCTGTTGGTAGTATTTGGTATAGGTGATCATTCTTTCCAACTTGAAACTCTTTCTCTTGGTTTTCAGGCATTACACTCTCTTGGTTTTACACCCATTTCTCTGGATGTTCCTTGTTGTTTCCTTTGCTGGTTCCTCCTCACCTCCCTGAGTTCTAAATATTGAGAGCCTATATCTCATTTCCTGGACCTATTTTCTTCTTTTGTGATCTTATCCAGGCTTATGGATTTAAATACCATATATGGAACTGAAGACTCCCCAGTTTTTCTCCTCAGCCTAGACCTCTCCTTGAACTCTAGATTCATATATCCAACTGGCTACTTGAGGGCTCCTCTTGGATGTCTAATATGTGTCTCAAATTTAACATGTCCCAAAATGAGTTTCTGATCCTCATTTCTGAATTTGCTCCTTCTGAAATCATCTCCAACTAAGTAATGGAAACTTCATTTTTCTAGTTGTCCAGCCAAAAACCTGGGGATTATCCGCCCTCTTCTTCTCAAACCCTATATCTAATCCATCAGCAAATTCTACTGACTCCATCTTCAAAATACGTATAGAATCTGACCACTTTTCACAACTTTACCTGCCAATGCTCTGGTCCAAACCATCTGGATTGTTGCAGCAGCCTCCTAACCAGGTTCCCTGCTTCTGCTTTGACTCTCCGTCTAGCCACCTCTCACCCCTGCCTGAAGCCAGAGTGGTACTTCTAAAACATAAGTTATTTTCTCTGCTTAAACCCCTCTAATAGCTTCTCATATTTAGTATTAAGAGCCAAATTATTTACTATTGCCTAAAGGCCCTATGTGATATAACCTTGTTAACATTATGACTTTATGTCCAGTTTTCTCCCTTATTCGTTCAGCCTCACATATGTGGCCTGATCATGGTTTCTTGAAGACACCATGCCTATTGCCACTTATAGGACTTTGCACATTTTGTTCCCTTTGCATATGTGTCCACTATCATTACTTTCCCAACCCTTTAAGAAGAGTGTTTTTTCAAATGTCACCTCAGTGAAGCTTAACCTGATCACCCTAAAATTTCCAACTTCCTCTCAACACTCCCTATTCCCTTCTTCAACTGAATTTTTCTCCATAGCATTCATCATGGTGAAAACAATGAATTTTATATATTTTTGCTTTTATTGATCTCCCCTCAACTAGAATGTAAACTCTATGAGGACAAGAGCTTTGTCTCTTTTGTTCATTAATATATCATCAGTTCCTAGAACAGTGATTGGCCTAGAATAGATACTCAGTATTTATTAAATAAATGAATTCATGGATTCAAGTGCACATAGCCAGTAGCCAATTCAGTTTTGAGTATGGAGCTCAGAGAAGAGGTCTTCACTGGGGAAATAAATTTAGGACTCATTGGCATGTATATGGGGTGACACATATCCAAATTGGCTCTGAAGAGTTTAGGCAACATTGCTAATCGTATCCCTCCTTTACTTTTAAAAATGGTCTGGTTTGAATGATAAATTATATAATTCTCCTAAAAATGCATGATAATTGAAATCAGGGGACTGGATGGGATTGACTATAGAAAGCCTACAAGTGAAAACAGGAGAGGAACTAGGAAGAGTTCTTAGGTTCTCTAACTTTGAAAGGCTCGTAGAGGAGGAAGAGTCTGAAAATAAGATTGGGAAGGAGCAATCAGAGAAGGAGGAAGAAAACCAGAAGAATGGCCAAAGCTAAGAGAAAAGAATAGTTTAAAAGGGAAGAGGGTGGTCAATAGAGTCCAAATCTACTGAGAAATCAAATACTATAAGGACTGAAAAAATATCTGTTACATCTTGGGAGTCAATAATAATCTCAGTAATACATCTTTCGGTGGAGTGATTAGGGCAGAAGCCAGCCTGATGAAATGGTGGGAGGAGAAATGAGGAGATGAAGACAGCAAGTAATAGAAAACTCAGAGATTTTGGTTGTGAATATGAGAAAGAAAGAGCAAATTCTGGATTATCCATTCAGCAGATAGAGTTAGTGCCTATAGCTCCTAGCAAAGCAGGAACACCAAAATAAGACAACTTTAGAAAGAATTTAGTACTTGATAGTTTGAAGACAAGGAATTAAAGGAGTTGTAATTTAAAAAACTCTTAATTTTATTGGCTTTCTGTGCGTTATTTTAATGTTTATATCACATGTAGAAAAATGCACTACATTTGCACCTCAATACTTAGGTTCGCTGAATAATGTAATCCAAATATGGTTATAGGTGCCAGTGGATATGACATAGAGAAGTATTGTTTTCTATTTGTTTGGAAGAGAGTTGAGCTTGTTGAAATGTTGACAGAAATGATCCAGGTGAGAATACACTCCAGAATACACAGCTGGAGAGGGAAGAGAAAATCGATGGTGGCGTTTTATCTGAGAAGGTGGGAGAGAATTGGATCTGCAGACAGATGAAGGATTGGCTTTACCTCTCTACTGTAACTGCAAGGATGGAGGAAAGGCTGGGCACATATACAGCTGTGTTTGTAGAGTTCAATAGGGAGGGAGAGAGCTTTGCTCTTTGAGCTCTTCAATTTCTCTGAGAAGGAATGAGGGAGGTGTCTAGTGCATAAAGCAGTTCAAAGAGAAAGTCACAGACCAAGGAAACAATGTTAAGGGCCCTTTTGAGGTTGGTGCTCATGAATCATCAGTGAACAATTCTTCAGTCACCTAGGTGATTATAGGAAATAACAGGATTTTTCTTTGATTAAGAAAAGATCACTGACGGAAAAGCAGTTAAGAGATAGCATTATCTTAAGTGATCAAATAGCCACTTCTTTTTTGCTATATAATGAGTCAACATATGCATGTGGGGAAGTAGGGATAGTTTGGAGAAACACTCTCTGGAAGATACTCAGTCTGTTTCATTTTATTTCTCCTTTAGGAATGAATGAGATCGGGTAGACTATGGTTCTTACTGGACTGGGTGGGAGTCAAGACACCTGAGTCACAGTTGTGGCTTTTGCAGCTGGCTAGGTCCTCTCTCTGGGTGTCTGTTTTCTCACCAAAAAGCTACAAACAGATGATCTTATTTTCTTTCCACTTCAAAAATCTCTGAGTCTAGATTTGGTTTCCAACTGACAGGGAGGGATATAAATCATGGACTTTTAGAGTTGGAAGTGTACTTATAGATCACTGGAAGTGTACTTCCAGAGTTGGAAGTGTACTTATAGAGTCTGAATTGAATTTGTGTTCCATGATACTGGCTTTCAAGGGGATCTGATGAACTTGAAACTTCTTGATGGCCAGAGTTTTGAATCAATTAGGAGATAAGGCAAAGAAATCAGACAGACAGATTAAAACATTGTCTTTATAGCTGGTAAATCTGATATTGGAAAATGTGGCCTAGAGCTATATAGACATGGGCTTTAAAATACTGAATTCCAGAATGAGACAGACTTGCCCAACAAAGTCATGGGCAGCACAGGAAATTGCAGACCTTTCGATATTGTCCCTGAGGATTATTTTCACATAGGGAAATGGAGCAGAATAAAGGCTTTCTGTAGGCAACCACCTCCCTAAAGATAAGGCAAGAGGAAGGAGTGGAGCCCTCAAGTATCAGGTTCTCTCCTGGATTTACCAATCAAGTAAGTTACTTCTCCTTAAGCGAGAAGTACGGATGGGGCAAAGAGGGAGACAGGCATAAAGGGCCAAGAGTATGAAACTACTTCCTTTGACTTCTTTGCAGCTTCTTCTGTTGGTTTCTCCACATCTACCTGAATTCTAAATATTTGAATGTTTCAAGATTCAGTCTTGAGAACTCTTATCTATCCTATTCTCTTTCCACTTGGTCTCCTCTAGTCTCATGGCTCTATATACTGATGATGCCCAAATTCATATTTCCAGACTGAAATACTTCTTTGAACTCTGGAACCTCATCTTCTTTCGGTCTTTGCTCAAATGTGCTTTTCTCCATGCAGCTTTTCCTGATTCTCCTATATAAAAGACCTAGAATTCTCTACCTAGAACTGTCTCTCCATTTATACTACTTTATTTTTCTCCATAGTACTTATCACCCCAGCTGTCATATGTGCTTAGTATTTTGTTTGTCTATTCTCCACAGGCAGTGTCTGTAGAGTGTAAGTTTTATGAGAGCAGGGTTAGAATGTGCCTGGTATATAGTTATCAATAAATGTTGGTTGAATAAATGAGTGAATAAATGTTATGATGCTTCTCCTTCTGGGAAGGAAACATCAAGAGTGGGGAAGAAATATTCCTTCTTCCAACACACGAGGAAGTCCTGGCATGAAGCACTGACTGGGATCCATTCTGAACTGGGCACTAGAGTGGGAAGAAGCTAGTCCTAGGTGGCAGTGCATCTAAGAGCCAAGTGTTCAGGGATGAGATCAGATTTGAAGGTCAGGTCATCCAAAGGGGCTGCGGGAACAAAGCACCTAGCATTCTGTCTAGTCATCATGTTCAAAGAGCACCAGTTAAGACATTCTGGGGGGTTTCCCTTTCTCCTCCTTTTCTACATGAAGACAGATGAGAGGAGTGGAGCTACCCGAGTTCAGATCCTTACCTAACTTGACAAAGTGAAGAAGTCATTTCTTCCCACAGTGATGCCCCTGTTTTTGGATACAGTGGATTATGTCACCATTTTATTGTACTTCTTCTGCTGGTATCACTAGTTCTTTAATTGGTTTCCTCCACCACAGGGCAAATTTCTTGAGTGCAAAGATTGCCTTATTCATGTTAGTATTTTCAAGGCTCAGCATGGACATACTCAGCAAATGCCATTAAATTGAATGAGTTTTGGTGGGTTGTATGGAAGAGGGAGGAGACGAAGCTAGAGGGCTGGGGCATCTCAGTTCTGGGTTCTGGTTTTCTATATGGAAATTCCCAAGAGCACAGTAAACTTTCACTTTCAGTGACAACTACCCAGTTTAAACTTTAGTTCAATGGAAGTGTGTAGCTGTGTAGGTAGATGAAAGTCCTGGAGAAGAGATAAAAAGTAAACTAGTATCTCATCTTGAAGGGTAGTATCTCATCTCTCTTTCAAAAGGATTATTACTATTACTATTATTCTTTATTCTTTCACCTCAATAGTAGTTTTGGTAAACTATTCTTTACCAAAGAGAATCTCCTTCATCGGGAGCCAGGTTATCTTGTAGCTATAGTAAGCCAGTGTTTAGGATGGGAACTTGTTTTCCCAAGAGTTCTAGAGAAAAGGAAAGAACAAGATCAGGAGAGGTGTAATTGCAAAAGTCGAGGATTAAGGATAAAGGCTTTCAAAATCAGGTGGTACAGGAGCAATGGGTGGGGAAGCTGTTTCCTTCACACCATTCTATGTTGACATTGTTAAAGAATTATTCTGTACATCCTTCTAAATCCCATCTGCATGATTGAGAGCAGCTCACAGAAAAGCTTCATCCTTGGTTGTGGGTTATGCCGACCCAACTTCTGAAGCTAAAGGCAAGTCACAGATGAAATCATACAATACTTCCATTTTAAGCACAGACCCCAGTCTACTTGTGTACTTCTGGCTCAGTTTGTCTCATATGAGAGCAGTGCAAAAAACATCAAAAGATGTTGAACAATTATAACAAAGTACCAGATGGCTTGTGTCAGGAAAATGTGCATAGTAAGGATTTCTCACATACACCTGGAGAACAAAGACATCCCAGAGGTAGTAGTGTCAGAAAATTTAGGAACTGACCTATCTTGGGCCATCCTCCTTCTTGGCACATTTCAGCTGAAAGATCTGAGACTCTCAGCTATTTCTGAGACAAAGGAGCAAACATTAGAAAGTCGAACTGTAATAAATGCTGACTCCCCATAGTCCCAGAGGCTGCTCCTGAGGTCTGACTTTGCTTTTCAAAAGGCAAGGCTCCTATGACTATCTGCCAACTCGTTCTATAGTGTACCTGCTTCCTGCATTAAGGGCCCAACCAGACCTCAGAGCCTTTCTGGAGAGAAAACTATGTCCCTAGGACCCCGGGGCTTCAGGAGAAAAGGAAGAATGTGCACAATTTGCTCTCTTTACCACTGTGTCCCTGGATATAGACTTTTATTTTAAAAGCTTTGGTGCTCAAAGTGCTTAATTTAACCAGCTTTATCTAAACTAGGTAAGAACCGAGATTCTGGTGATTTTTGAGAGCTAAGATTTTACCTGAACCATAGGCTTAGTCTGAGCCCATTCTGAGTGGGGAACAGGCCCTCTTCTACATTTGCTGCTGTAGGTGGTGCAGATGGGAAGCTCATGGTTGATAAAATTGATGGAGTTCTTGTCCCAGTCGAATCCAGCCCTGTCCAAAAACTAAGATGGAGAAATGGTTGGTGAACTGAGAAAAAAAATAATAAGTCAATCCAAAAACTAATGTAATAAAACTATCCTTCAAGAACAAGGGTGGAATAAAAACATTTTTAGATATAATCTAAAGTTTTGTTATAAAAAGGTCTCATACTAAATGGATTTTAAAAGTGAGCTGGCTTTTAAAATATGTATGTTTATAAAGTCATAAATATATGTATATATAATATGTATATATATTATATATATATAATTTCTAATTTATATATATATCTATATTATATTTATATGATATATATAAATATATAATTTCTAAGGGATACATACACATATGCATGCACACATATTGATATATCTAAAGACGTATATGGCAGACAGGATGGTAGTATTCAACAAGCCTTATTATTTCATTTATATAAATTCTTTTAAAAAATCAGACTAGTTTAGTGCATCCATTCAAACATTCATTTATTCAATAATCATTTAAAAATATTTACAGTTTCTGGGGATCCTGGGTGCTCAGTTGGTGGAGCGTCTGACTCTTGGTTTTGGCTCTAATCATGATCTCACGGCTCATGAGTTAGAGCAGTGTGTCAGGCTCTGCATTGACAGTGAGATACAGAAACCCTTCACTGAAGAACTGGTAGTTAAGAGGGAGACAGGCGAATAATTATGATTGGGTGCAGTACTAACAATGACAGAGATAAACAGATTCCTGGGAGACAGGGGAGGTCACTGCTCCTGTGTGGATTATGGAAAGCTTCCAGAAGGCCATCTGGGTCTTGTCAGAAGAATAAATAGGAATTAGCCAAATGAAGAGGAAACGTGAGCAGGTCATTCCAGGCAGACTAGAATCATCAGGGAACAACCTCTGTGTGCAGGGAACTAGATATAGTTCAGTATTATAGGAACATGAGATGAAAGGCAAGGAGTGGTGAGATATAATGTAAGACAGTAGGCAGCAACCAAACCAAGCTCATAGGCCATATTTAGAAGTTTGGATCTTCTGTAACAATGTGGCATTATCAAATATTTGATGATTTTCTTGGAGACATGGTCAGTGCTGCATTCTCTACAGATAACTCTGATACCAATGTCGTAAATTAGGGGCTACTCTGGCCCTCCACCTGCTTTTATTGCTTTATTGAAACACAGCCACATCCATTCATGTCCTCATTATGACTCCTTTCCCACTCTGAAGGCAAAGTTGAATGGTTGTGAAAAAGATGAATATAAAGCAGATGACTATAGATAAGCAGATGAATATGGAGACACAAGAGCAGTTAAAATGCTACTGCAATAGTCCAGGCGAGAGATCATGGGGGTTTCCTAAGGGCAGGGGCGATGGGCATGGAGAGTAGTTGGCAAATTAAGAAATATTTAGAAAATAAAGTCAGCCAAGTAAAGGGTCACTTGTACACTTCTAGCCTAGACTAAGATGCCACCACTAATGGAGAAAGAGAACATATGAGAACATTAAATGGCAGGAAAGCTGATGAATTCAATTTTATATAAAGTGAGTCTGAAACCCCCTCTCTCTGCCCACTTGTCATGTCATTCACGAACCTCAGGTTCAGGAAGTTCTGAAGTTTGGGACTGGGACAGGGTGGCTATTGCAGTAAGGTAGTTTACAAAAACGTTATTCAAATGTTTTCTTTTTAAGCTGTGCTGAAATTTCCTGGAGTCAAAAAATGCCCCACGTTATCCTCAGCCAGGTAACCCTTTCCCCTGCAGTGACATCTGAAACCTCTACTCTGTCAGTGAACTCCTGTATACCCTTGGGCTGAATAGTTCCTCCACTCATTAATTTTCTAGAAACCAAGTAGAAACTGTTTGGCCCACCTCCTGGTATCGTGGCCTTGGGGTGGGGTCACTGGTCATCGTCTTCCCAGTACCACAGCGATGGTGAGGCTCAGGCCATTGGCTTCTGTGTTTGTAAACAGAGAACATGTCCCACAGGACACAAGAGAGCATGCTCTGGAGTCCGACATGCTTCGTTTTTTTCTCCTTTCTACTTGGGTTTAAGTTCTGGCTCTACCATTACCTGGCTTTCCAAAGCTACCTAATTGCTCTGTGGCTCATTTTCCTTGCCTTTAGAATGAGAACAGTAACAGCATCTCAGGATTAAATAAATTTTGGCAAATAACAGCATACAGCTTGGCACGGCGATGTGTGTTTATTGAATGGCTGTTATACAGGGAAGACCATGCTATGCACTGTGAGTATTGTGACAATCAAACAGGAACAGTTTCTGCCCTGATGGAGATAACAGTGTAGCATTAGACAGGTAATTAAACAGACATTAAATAGGTAATCAAACAAAGAACTAGGAAATAGCAAACTGAGGAAAGTGATACAGAGGCAATGAATCAAGGACCCTGAAAGGGAATGAGTGGTATGTGTGTGGGTGTGTGTGCGCTCACGCACAGATGCACACACGCTTGTGTGTATAGTGGGGAATAGGTGTTGGACCTTCTAAGCCTGGTTAGACAGGAAAAACCTCTGAGAGGAGTACTATTTAAACTTGGATGAGATAGAGGCGGCTGCATGGAATGGAAGTAATAACATTTCAGGTAGCCAGAAATGGTGTGTGAATGTACTAAACAAGTACCCAAAAATGTTAGAATTTGGTAGAAATGGGTGGGCCACTAGAAAAAGATTTGTCTCTAACTAATGCTAATCTGTTTATCAGGTTGTTAGATAGCAGAACACTTAATCCAGTAACTTCTGGGCAAGCTCAGTCAAAATAATTGATTACTGTCATTTCAGAAACCTGAGTAAAACTGGGGATCCTAGATAAACAATAAGAGATTTCTACTGTGGACCTTTCTTTAGAGGTTGTGTCCAAACTAACGGGTATAGAGTACCCTGTTTTCAGACACCAGCTGTTCTCTGGCAGCTACTGAGATCTCAGGGACTTTGTCCTCTGCTTGTGGGACTGGATCCCTGATCCATCCTCCTAGATGGCTGTGTCTCACCGTGGCCTTTGGTCTCTTTGTTTGGATCGCTTCCTATTCTGACCTCAAGACCCCTGCTGTGACATGTTCAATCCTTCCCATGTGTTAAAAGAGAAACTGAGTCATATTTGAAGAGTTTATCTGAACAAAACCTGATTCATATCAGGCAGCTATTTAGCTGCTAGAAAGGAGGTGTACAAGATGAAAGACTTTTTCTTTTAAAGTTTCTTAAAAAAATTTTTTTTTAAATGTTTTATTTATTTCTGAGAGAGAGAGACAGCGTGAGCAGGGGAGGGTCAGAGAAAGAGGGAGACACAAAATGCAAAGCAGGCTCCAGGTTCTGAGCTAGCTGTCTGCACAGAGCCCGACAACGGGCTTGAACCCATGAACTGTGAGATCATGACCTGAGCCCAAGTCAGACGCTTAACCGACTGAACCACCCAGGTGCCCTGATAAAAGACTCTTACAGGCACAAGGGAGCAGGAGCAAGGAAGTTCTATGAGGCAAAAAAAAAGAAAAAAAAAAAGCGCACAATTTTTGCTAGGTTGCTTTCCTTTAGGGAATAGCAGGGGTCTATTAGGCACATTATCTAACTACTGCTGATCAGGCAATGCCTGATTGACTGGTTTAAGATTCCATTACTGGGAAAGCCAAAGCTGTAATTAGGTCTCTGTTTGGTGACTTGGGCGCTTGGCATAAGCGGCTTCCATTTTGAGCCTGTTTTCTTGTTTTTCACAGACTCGTATGAGACTTCACTGGGGTTAGGAAGGACCTAGGAGGGGGCCCTAAATTTTATCTACCTGGACAACTCACTCTTCTATTGGTATTTATCCCTCCAGCCATCAGCCGGGAAATTTTTCAAGAGGCTGGAGGTCTTTCTGAGCTATATATATATGTCCTTGGGAGTCAAATGAAGGTCTTGGGTCTTCTCCAAATTCATTGGTGCTATTAGTCACTTCCTTCTGAGGCATTACCTCTTCACGGGGTGGCCAGGGTTGCGTTGCAGACATAGGATAACAGTCTCCTATTTTGGAGACCCTGTTACAGCTGCAGTTTCTTAGCTGTTCTTGTAAACAAAATAAAAACAAAACAAAAACAAAACTTGTCCTCAAGCCCAGAATGAATTTGCAAACCGGCTATGCTTTTTTTTTCTTTACTCACCCAATGTTGTTTATTTTGCAGACTTTACAATTTGAGCCCAAATTGTAAAAAAACTAACACTAGGACTAGGATAGGACTCAAAAAGACTTTTTCCCCCTCCACTTCGGCAATGAATTGAAAGCCTTGGCTTTCAAGACATAATCTCTACATTGCATTTCAGGCATTTATTTTAAAATTCAGGGGATGCCTGGGTGGCTCAGTCGGTTGAGTGTCCGACTTGGGCTCAGGTCATGATCTCACAGTTCGTGACAGCTCAGAGCCTGGGGCCTGCTTCGGATTCTGTGTCTCCCTCTCTCTCTGACCCTCCCCTGCTCACGCTGTCTCTCTCTCTCAGAAATAAATAAAAAATGTTAAAAATTTTTTAAAAATTCAGATGCTAAGAATTGGCTTGTTTTTTTTCTCAACTCATTCCAGCCTCTTTCTAAAGCTGTAAGAATCAGCCCAATGTCTACTTTTGTTACATAAGTTGGTGTAAAAAATTGAATTCTCCACTTTGAAAAATGTCTATTTCAATTTCCAAATGTTAATCATGCCACTTAAGCATTATTAGCTTATTTGAAGAACTTTTAACTGTTTTCTCCTTAGATTTATCTGGTTACATCTCAGTACAGTTGACCCTTGAACAACATAAGGGTTAGGGGCACCAACCTCCCCTCCTCCACAGCTGAAGAGAGGTGTGTAACTTTTGACTCCCTCAAAACTTGACTACTAATAGCCTACTGCTGACTTGAAGCCCCACCATAGCATCAACAGTCAGTTAACATGTATATGTGTGTTAGATGCATCACATACTGTCTTCTTACAATAAAATAAGAGAAGATGGATGAGAAAATACACATACAGTGCTGTACTATAAAAAATTCATGTAGAAGCGGGCCCCTGCACTTCAAACCTGTGTTGTTCAAGATGCAAGTGTATTTCTAACTACCCCTGATAGAAGCCAAGCTGTGAGGGTCACTATCTTCTCCAGCCTATGTGCACCTACCATCCAGGAAGGCTTCAATGGCCCAGACAATTCTCTCTCAGGATTCTTTCACTTCCTGTGCGCTCAGGCCATCACTAAACAGAGCTGCTGTCAATACCTTGTCATGCCAAACGGCTCCACCTTAAACTCTGAAATCCTGCCTGAGCTTTCTCAGTATGATAGGAAAAAAATAGCATGAAATAGGCAGAGAGGGAAAGGGACTGTAACGGACCTGAGGGCTCTGGGTGGGGAAGGACACATTTTGGAACAATGCTGGGAGTGTCTGACCCACAGCAAACCCCCTCAGGCGACTTCCCGTCAGGTTTCCTTCAGGAATTTGACAGAAGACCTGACTAAAAATAAGTAGACCCACAAGGAACTGGTATGGCCATAGACCATCCCTCATACAATGGAAATGAGCCAATCAGGAATGGACAACCCAGCACCTAGAGTTATCCAGCCAGTAAGAATAAAACCTGAGAGGGGCGCCTGGGTGGCTTAGTCGGTTAAGCGTCCGACTTTCGCTTAGGTCATGATCTCGCGGTTTGTGGGTTCGAGCCCCGCGTCGGGCTCTGTGCTGACTGCCAGCTTAGAGCCTGGCGCCTGTTTCAGTCTGTGACTCCCTCTCTCTCTGACCCTCCCCTGCTCACGCTGTCTCTCTCTCTCTCCTAGAAATAAATAAAACATTAAAAAAAAAAAGTCTTCTTAAAAAAAAAAAAAGAATAAAACCTGAGAAGGAACAAAGGGGAAGGGAATGGGGAGGGTGACCAGAACCTTATAAAACAAGGACCCCTGACAATTGTCCTGGGGCATTCACTTTTGAATGTCCCCCCTCTCTAAAGAGAGCTTGCCTACTATTCTTCTCTTCTGATCTTACACTCTAATAAACTTTTGCCTGCTGCTCATTTTGTATCCACCTCTTCATTCTTCAAGGCAGCAAGATAAAGAATCCTGGGTATTGTGGTAAAAATTATCCTGCAACAATGCCTTTGCTCTCCCTCTCTAGGTGCTAGTCTTTCAACCTCATAACTTCTAGTTCAGACCTCTCCCTTAGAGAGTTCCTCACGCCTTAGTTTCCTTATCTTTCCAATTGGATTTAGTGGCATTCTCCTGTGTTAAAGGAAAAACACAATAATGATAAATTTTGAAAAGATCATACTGGCTTTATGCAGTGATTCATGAGTTGGGCACCATTTAATCTAGCAGATAGAAAGCTCTGAAGAGCTGTATAAGGTGAGAGATTTTTATAGACCAAAGTGACCAGGAACAAGGAAGTCATACTGGGCATTTGCTGACTGGTTAAAGCAGGGTCACTTTTCTTGCATGGAGCAAAGGGAAGTGTTGGAGGCTGGTCAGGTAACTTGTGCTGAGCAGGCAAATGCTGATTGGTTGACCTAGACCTTCCTTTGCTGGGAGAGCCAAGCATAGACACTTAGGTAAGATTTGGTCTGTGGACATGGGGGCTTAGCATGCACAACTCCATTTTAGGCTTATTGTAGATATTTTAACATATCTGCACCCTGATTTCATGAAACCGTGCCTCCTGGACACCTCTGTAAATAAATATTTGCAGATCTCAACTGCGTCTCGGTGTTCTTCTCTCCCTTTGCCTCTCCTTTGCTCCTACGTCCCCCCCCCCCGCCTTTTTTATTCTACGAGACTCTAAGCTACTTGAGAGCATCCCTGTGTCTTATGCCTCTGAATCTTTAGTATCTGATACTATTCTTAGTATTGATCCCCTGATCAATAAATGCATGTTGAATAAATGAATACAGAAAAGAATGCTTATTTTTAAAATAAAGTGTAACATTTTATACCTATTTACTCATTCTTCATTCATATTTGCTAAATACAATAATTCAAAATTATTGAATAGAAAATATGAAATTAGATTTAACATATTTTTAAAAATTAGGAAACACTGAGTTAGCATATTTTATAGTTAATTCTAGTTCTCAAAATACTCCATTTTTAGGATATTCTTATCCATATTTCTCTTGATTAGAAATATCAGATTGTCACAAACTGCTTTTTAGATTAACCTTATGGCAATATACTTTACATAAAGTAAAATGCGCTCATTATAGGCATACAGTTCAAAGGGTTTTAACATATATATATACACCCATGTAACCACTACTAACAGTAAAGATATTGCGTATTTCCATCATCCCCAAGAGTTCCTTTGTGTTTTTAGCCAGTTTCAATCCACTCTCCCATGTCCTCAAGCCCCAGATAACTACTGAATTGCTTTCTGTCGTTATAGCTCTTTAGCCTTTTCTGGAATTTCATATAAATGGAATCATACAGTATGCCCTCTCTTGTGTCTGGCTTCTTTCACTGAGTGTGTTTTTGAGGTTTATCATGTCGTTGTCTCTGTATGCAACAGTTTCTGTAGCCATACAATGTTGAGAGACTTTGAGGTTGTTTTTACTTCCCGGCTATGATGAATAAAGCCATTGTGAATATTCATACATATGTCTGACACAGTTTTCATTTCTCTTAGGTAACCACATAGGGGTGGAATGGATAGGGGTGTCCTAGGGGAAGGATAATTTTAATGTTCTAAGGAACTATGAGACTGTTTTCCAAAGTGGTTGTAACATTTTACATCGTCACCGGCAATGTTTGAGAGTTCTAGTTGCTCCATATCTCATCAACACTTGGCATTGCCAGTCTTTTTAACTTTCCACATTCTCCTAGGTGTATAATGATACCTCACTGTGGTTCAAATTTATATTTCTCTGATTACTAATTGTGTTGAGAAGTCTTCATATGCTTATGGGCCATTGGTAATACATTCATCTTATGAAGTGTTCATTTAAACATTTTGGCAAGTTTTAGTTGGGTTGTTGTCTTACTGAGTTGCAAGAGTTATGAATATAGATATCAGATATACATATAGTAAATATTGTCTCCTAGTCTGTAGCTTGTATTTTTCTTAGCAGTGTTTTTCAGATAGAAGAAATGTTTAATTATGACAAAGTCCCATTCATCAATTATTTTCTTTTATGATTTGTGCTTCTTGTGTCTTATTTAGGAAATCTTGTCCTACTTTAAGATTGCAAAGGATCCCTCTTATGTTACAAGCAGATTTTTAAAATAGGCTAAAAAGTAACCAGAGTCAATATTGCTATTTTCTTAGCTACCATGGTCTAACATATAATTCTTCTCTGACACCAAAATCCCTGTGTAGTGCACTATGACTCATAATTCTGAACTGAGCCTTCGAATAGAGATGAAAAACTTCGATCATTTAAAAAACCCCTAAGTATTTCTTTCTTTTTAAAATATTTACTATTATTTTAAAATGTTTTTTATTTTATTTATTTCTAGGAGAGAGAGAGAGACAGCGTGAGCAGGGGAGGGTCAGAGAGAGAGGCAGTCACAGACTGAAACAGGCTCCAGGCTCTGAGCTGGCAGTCAGCACAGAGCCTGACACGGGGCTTAAACCCACAAACCGCGAGATCATGACCTAAGCGAAAGTCGGACGCTTAACCGACTAAGCCACCCAGGCGCCCCATATTTTTTCTTAAACATATAGCCTAAGTGAGCAGATCTAAGATCTAAGGCACCGAGTTTCTCAATTTGGACTGTATTGAGGCTCTAATCTTTGTTATCATACTTAAAGAAATTTTGATATTCTTTATTTCTTTTTTTAAGTTTCTTGAATCTCTCAATATGTCATTTTTTGTCTTAGAATCTTTCTACCTTTTTAAAAATTTTATTATTTTTGTTTAATGTGTATTTATTTTTGAGACACACACACACACACACAGAGAGACAGAGAGAGACAGAGCACAATCAGGGGAGGTGTGAGGAGGGCAGGGGAGGGGCAGAGAGCCAGAGACACAGAATCCTAAGCAGGCTCCAGGCTTTGAGCTATCAGTGTAGAGCCCTACATGGGGCTCAGCACTCCCAAGCTATGAGATCATGACCTGAGCCAAAGTCCAAGTGCCCTCTTTCTTCCTTTATTTATGCTTTTCCCAGGAAGCTCTGTTTCTATTTGCTGCCTCCTTTCTTTCCCCATCTCATATTCTTTTCCTATCTTTTACTTCTCTCTTCACCTCTTCTCTTTCCATTTTTTTCCCTCATTGATTTTTCCCTTCTCAAATGGACTTAGTTTGGAACCAAAATATAAACAGATAAATTTTTGCATTTAGAATTTATTGTCTATTCACAATTTTGAAGCTGCATGGAATATTGAATTAAACACTTTGTGCTTCTTTTTAAAAACTGACCAAATCGGGGGCACCTGGGTGGCTCAGTCGGTTAAGTGTCCGACTTCAGCTCAGGTCCTGATTTCACAGTTTGTAGGTTCGAGCCCCAGGTCGGACTCTGCTGACAGCCAGCTCAGAGCCCGGAGCCTGCTTCAGATTCTGTGTCTCCCTCTCTCTCCGACCCTCACCTGCTCATGCTGTCTCTATCTCTCTCTCAAAAATAAGTAAAATATTAAAAAAAAAAAAACTGACCAAGTCAGTTTTAATTTGAATGTTGTTCTCAACTGATTCTCCCTTTCCTGTCATCTAGTAAAATCAGTGTGTGTGTGTGTGTGTGTGTGTGTGTGTGTGTGACACTTGGGAGAACTTTTAGTACAGAAATGGACATGGATACATAGCCCTTTGGTAGGAGAAAAAGGTCTTCAAACAATGTTAGAATTTTTTTTCAGGAAAATATTCATTGTGCATGAGCATGCTGTAAAATTTTAACTGTTTTGATTTACTTTTTCCAATAGAGACATTTTGCTGAGGTTTCCTTTCAGAAAATATGGCTCTTTCATAGACCATTTAAAGCATCTCACAGGACTCATAAACTGCCTCATAAAATGCAAACCTACAGAGACACTGTCCTTTATTCTTCAAGCCTGAAAAATGCTTTAATATTTTCTATTTCTTTTCTTCCAGCAGTTTAGTCATTATTTTCCCTTCCCTTTTATTCCATCTTCTCTCTTCATTTTTTTTTTTTTAATGTATGCCATTTTCCTCTCTAGATGTATTTTTACTTCACTTTCTTTAAGTCTTTACAGATTGGATAGCAAAAAGATTAGTTTTTCAATGTCTTCTCCCTCATTTAGTTTTTCTCTTTGCATGTCTATGCCACATTCTCTCATTTCTTTTTAGATTCCTGCTTTATTCACCTCTATGGACTTTCTTAAGCAATTCAACAACTTCTAGCAGCTCTTAGAAGAAAAGAGTCCTTTTTCAGCACTTTATTTCTGCAATCATTTGCAACCTATAAGCGAAGACATTTGGAAAAAAATATGTTTTAATGCTTCATAATGAAAATTCTTCTTTTCAATCTATTTCAACTGTCCTCAGAGATACTAAAAATTCTTTGAAATTATAGTTGGTTGAATAATGCATTCAAATAAGTATGGAGTGAGAAGAATCAGGGTATGGCTTGAGCCAAGGTGAGCTGCAAATAATGGAATTGGGGAACATTTCAAGATGGCTTTTCAAAATTTTCTATTTTTTCAAGCTCTAAAGACAGAGTAGAATAAATTAATGTTAGAGGGAATAGATGGGAACTTGTGGGAAGTCTGAGAGTAATAGCTCTAATCTGCCTATCCTAGTTTCATTGGAGTTTCTAGTTTAATGTTTATGTGTCACTTGAATCATTACTTCATAGTGTGTCCATGTTCATTTTTGTAAGAAATATTCTCCTAAGTTTCTGGGGCGCCTGGGTGGCTCAGTTGGTTAAATGTCTGACTCCTGATTTTGGCTCAGGTTAAGATCTCATGGTTCATGGACTGGGCTCTGGGCTGACAGTGTGGAGTCTGCTTGGGATTCTCTCTCTCCCCCTCTCTCTCTGCTCCTCCCCACATTCTCTCAAAATAAATAAATAATTAAAGTTAAAAAAAACAAAAAAACATTCTCCCAAGTTTCTAAGTATAATAGTTGATTCTATTAGGTGACTTTTTTTTTTTAATATATATATTTATTTATTTCTAGGAGAGAGAGAGAAAGAGAGAGAGACAGCGTGAGCAGGGGAGGGTCAGAGAGAGAGGGAGTCACAGACTCTGAAACAGGCTCCAGGCTCTGAGCTGGCAGTCAGCACAAAGCTCGACGCGGGGCTCGAACCCATGAACCGCGAGATCATGCCCTAAGCGAAAGTCGGACACTCAACCGAGTAAGCCACCCAGGCGCCCCTAGGTGACTCTTTTATTTACTTTTTTTTCCCCCTTCTGTGCCTTCCAGTCCATCCAGCACCTTGTTCAAGTGTCTGTAGGTAGGGGTGCCCAGTTTCATAAGCTCAGCATGAGAATAAGAAAGTTGTGGCATCCAGTTCAACTTGTTCACTGTCTTGCTTCCTCTCAGTAGTCCCATCATTTGACTAGAAATGAAGGTGCTAGAATGAGGTAGATGGTGGTGGTTGAGTGGGCTGCTCCCTGTCTGGTAAATGGCTATCTCAAAATGCAGTAGATTGTTCAATAAAGAATGAGTTGCCTTGAGCAGAGGTGTTTCAACAGAAACTCAGTGAGATTATATTGGGAACTTAAGCCTCAGTGTGGAATAAGACTGCATCTATCAAAGAATCTAGCTCTTATGGTAGAATAAAAGGAAATTTTTATCTTCCTATGAGACAGTTTATTATATTGATCATTTACACTAAGATATAAAAAATCTAGTAGCACTATTCAGGTCTGTAAATTAAACCAAGAGAATAATACCCCCAGTAGTAGTAAGTATTAGAGATAATATTGTTGAATATAAAATTTACTGATGAAATAATTGTAAATAAAAAATTATTAAAGTGCTTGGATTTTACTGGGAATAATATTAATAGCTCTTACTATAATACAAACATGCAACAACTGAATTGGGAGTATATTGTCCTCTGGCTAGGTAGCAGTGATGTATTGGGTAGAGAAAATGAAGAGTTCACAGGAAGAAGAGGTAGAAGAGCTGAGGATGGACTGAGGAGTTTTTTCTTCTGTTGACCTGTTGCATTGGTTTTTACTGGATCATCTTACCTGCTACTGCCATAGCAAACTAATCAAAGACCCTCTTGAGACCATTTTCAGGCATTTGTTATTTCTACTACCATCTTGGCTTCTGTCTAGCTTGGAAGTCTATGGGAATCCATCTGCATTCCTTCCTTATTTAACATTTAGAAAGACATGCTTTGAGGTTGGAGGTGGTATAAATGGCTTCTTTTTAAATGCTGAAATATCTAATACCTTGCTACACAAACTGTGTTCTATGGGCCAGCAATACCTTGCAGCCTGGACATCATCTGGGAGCTTGTTCGAAATGCAGAATCTCAGCCCCCACCCTGGTCTACTGAATCATAATCTGCATTTTAAGATCTCCATGGGATTTACATGCACATTAATATTTGAGAAGTTCTGATTTAACATATTTAGTTTGCATTCCTGTAGGGCATCATCTACTCCCTGTGTGTCAGCAATTTCCTAGAATGGATTTAATTGGAGCTGTGCTCCCTCTTAATTAATCGGTTAATTCATTAGCACATTTAATCCCTGCAACAAACCTTCACAATACTTTAATCCTCATATTGCAGATTGAGACAGTTAAGTAAATTATCCAGGGTCACACAGTTAGTATGTGGTGGAGATGTTCTCCTTGAGTCTGACTCATTTCCAAGTCTTTTTTCTTTTCCAACACCACATTGCTTTCCCTTGACTTTAATCATGGATAATTTGTTTATGAATTAAGAGAATAAAGCCCTGAAAAAATACAGGTTAGAGAGAGATCTTTTAGAGAGGACTTTCAATCATTTAAAAATTATTTTGAAGAGTGTATCACACTTCTGGTGATAAAGCAAGGAAGACAGAGTGAAGTACTCTTGGTCCCTGATTTTTGGAGCAAATTGGGGAAGGGAGAGGACTACATCTTGTCATGCACATACTTTCTCCTGTCCATCAGCTGACCTGCGCCTTGCTGTTGCTGAGGCAGCTTCCACCTGTTTAAGCCTGTGTTGAGCCAGGTGCTCAGAGCAGAACTGATTGTGTTATGTTGAGGCTGCCCATATGCCTCCATGCAAACTGCAGTTCAAGAGCTGTAAAGCTGCTTGCATTTTAAATCTATCAGATGGCTTTGAACAAAACCAGTGCCAATAAGGCTATTTGAATGCTTTATATTTGGCAAAAGTGTGCAGAACTTGTGGCCACCCACCAAATTATTAAGAAATATTGTAATTTCAGAATAGCTATATTTCCCAGGGAGAGGTGTACGTGAAGAAACCCCATAAGATACTGGAGATGACCCAGATCACCCTTTGTTCTTGGAAAGCTCCATTCAGCTGGAAACAGAGAAAATAAAACCCAAGGCAACTGACATCTGCTTCGAGACCAGAAGATCCTGGGTTATGTTAGTCTGGGGTTGTAACCCAGCTGGACTTGTTTCAAGCTGGGTAACATCTAGTCTGGGCTATATCTGCACTACACAAACATTTCTTGGGGGGGGAGGGGGACTAGATAATGATTTATTTATTTTTAAAAAATTTTAAATGTTTTTTATTTCTGAGAGAGAGAGAGAGAGAGAGAGAGAGAGAGAGACAGCGCAAGCAGGGGAGGGTCAGAGAGAGAGGGAGATAAGGAATCTGAAGCAGGCTCCAGACTCTGAGCTGGCAGTTGGCACAGAGCCTGATGCGGGGCTCGAACCCACCAACCGTGAGATCATGACCTGAGCTGAAGTCGGACGCTTAATCGACTGAGCCACCCAGGTGCCCCTAGATAATGAATTAAAATGAGCAGTGACTCAGAAGCATGAAGTGAGTGTGGGGCACCTCTCAGTGTCTTTAGAACTGGGGGACACAATTTTCAGTTGGATGAAGGCAGGGGAAGCACTAATGTTTCTTGATCAGTTTCAGAGCTATTCTAATACTTAAAGGGAACTCTGTTGACTCAACCTTTTATGGAATGTGTGAATTTGTTGGTGAGGACATGCTTCACCGAGCTCCCTTACCTCTGCATTGGCCAGCCCTGCTCTCTCTAAAGTGATGACCTTGAGGACCTCCAAGTTTAAGAGCTTTCAGAGCGGATTGGCTGCCTGGGAGCAGGCCTCCAGTCCCCCTCACGTGCTCCAGTCACCCTCTCCTACCCTCTAGCTCCCTTTCTGACGTTAGTAAGAAGACTGAAATTGAGAGCCAGAGAGGAGTCGTGGACGCCAAGCGCTGATTAACTTGGAGGCCCCACCCCTCTATTCAGAGCCATCCAACCCGGAGGACCCAGAGTCATCCACAGGAGTGAAGTTCTTTGAGTTATATATATAAAAGAGGGCAAACCCATCCTAAATGTCAGTCCAATATCCACCGGGGCGAGAGACAGCAGGTAATTAGAAGCAATTAGTTGCCCCCTGCCGGGAAGCCGGGCAATTACCTTTTTCTCTCTCCCTCTTGCGTCCTTCCTTCTCCCGTGGAAGCGATAGAAGTGCTTTGCTCCCTAAGCAGCCGTGTACGCTGAGCTGGCACAGGAATGAGGGATGAACTGAGCAGGATTCGGTCTCCTCCTCCCAACGGCGCGGTGGCCGCCGGCAGAGCAGTGCATTGTGGAGGCCGAGCGCGTCGCGGTGGCTGGGGCTGCGGCCCCGGGAGTCGCGCGGCGGGGAGCTGTCCGAGGTGCTGACCGGCCCGGCCCGCGCCCTGCGCGCCCACCTGCACCGGACCCCTCCAAGTCCTGGCTTTTCTCCCACCCCTCCGTCTGCCTTTGTGTCCTCCTCACCTAGGGGAGTAGCGGCTGGAGGAAATCATGGTGTTCGCTCCAGGTATACCTGAACCTTGCTTTTTCACCAGGTGTTCAGGCGGGGAGCGGGGAAGAGAAGGGAGAGGATAGGGAGAAAAGGCCTCTTCCTTGCCTCCCATCTGCGCGTTTTGAAGTTGCTGTCTGTAAGCCAGGGGCGGGAGAGTGCCTCTGTGCGGAGTTCGCCTTTCTCCCCAGTCCCGTCCCTCTGTCCTCTAACCATCCCCAACCATAGTCCCGCCGCTGTTCTTCCCACTAGGCTCCTCCACATCCCATCGGAACTCAGGCACCTTGAGAACTGGGACCTTTGCCAGACACACAGGCGCCTACGTGGGCGGGAGGCTGGAGCGATCCAGCCAGGAGTCGTGGGCTTCTGGGTACTTCGGTGGGGATCTTCTTCACAGCCATTTCCTCCTCTGCAAAAGTGGCGGAGTGACCAGGTTCCTCCCGATCTCCTGAGGAAAGAAGTGGGTGAAGCCCACGGGAATGGGACCATGGGCAGAGGAGTGATACTCCTCAAGGAATGAGACCTGAAACTCTGGCAGGAGGCTGCGGCGCAGAGGCTGCTACTGCGGCCGCTGGCGCTTGCAGTGTCTTTTTGGAGCTGGCGGTGAAGGACTTTGGTCCCTTTGCTGCTATCCGTCGCTACAAGTTGGTGAAAAGTCAGATTTGCCTGTGGTTGATCGGCTTACTGGTGTGTGCATGTGTGTGTATTTGAGTAATGCGTGTGTAATTTGAGCAACGGGTCATTGTTAACCTACCAAGCTGTCTCTAGGGGTAAATACAAGGTCTTTCAAATTACAGCCTCTTTTTTCATTAAAGACTACTGGGGGTGGAGGAGAGTTTGGAAGGGTAGAGGGGGCTTAAACTCTAAGTTTGTTATGGTTCATTCACTTGGGATGTTCTTTTGCATTTGCTGTAGACTTTGGGCCTCAAATAGCTGAGGAGGAAAGGTATAATGCAGTTTTAAAAGGGAAATTTTGAGTCTGGGTTTCAAAATATTCAAATAGCAAAACTTGAGAAGGGGAAGGTTCCCACTCCCAGCTGAGCGGCAGGAGTGAGTTTCACTCAGTTCTGACCCTCACCACAGGCATTGAGTCAGAGGATAACAGGAGCCCTTCTGCTGACCATCCCAAATACTTCACTGTGGGAGGGGTGGGGGGGGGGAGGTTTGGTCTGGACAGTGAAGAATATTCATTCAATCAACACAGGATCTGGTGAAGTTGAAAAACAACAGTTCTTTGCTGCATTTATAAATTACTTACCACTTTATAAAGCACTTTTATGCCATTATTTGATTTGATCTTCAAATCACCCTCTGAGGTAAGCAATATTGTTTGTCTTTTACCACCCACGGGGAAGCTGATTTCAGATAGCCTTACAAGCCTCAGCTGTAGTTTTTCTACTCTGCTGAATCGCTTTTTTCCTATACTTTACAACTTACCAGTTTCAGGGGTAGCTGCTTTTTGGTCCAAGGTCAGGTGTAGCCAAAGGGAAATGTCCTTCCCCTTCTGAGGTGAGGATGGGCTGTGTTGTCCAGAGTTTGGATTGCTGAGTGATGTTAACTAGGCATTTTCTAAAGGCATGACTGCAGGTAAAAGAATGTGTGATGAGCAGTGAGTAATTCCTGGAGTGGACTGATCTGGCTTAAGCATCCCACTGCTGGGACAGGGCTTCTTCTAAGTTTTGTATTCTTTTTTTTTTTTTCTGTAGGGAAAGTAGAAGTTATTCATAACTGTCAGGGATGGCATAAATTGACCTGAATAGGATATCTGCAGAAGCCTGTGGGGAAACATTTTTGGGTCATTTCTTTAATTTTGAGTTTCTCTTAAAAATCATAAGCATTTTGGGGCAATGAGAATAGGATGCTAAAAATATTGTATCATCTTAACCTTTTCATTTACTGACCGTATGTCTTCCAGTTCATATAGTGATATCATTCTGAAACATTACCAGAACAATGAATTGTTTTTGAACTCTGCAATATTTTCATCATTACAGTCTATAGCTTTTCTAAATCTTTATAATCTGGAGATCCAGATGTTTTGTACTAGTCAAGGGAAATACTCCCTCATCCTTTTCTCCAAGCCAACCCAACACTCAGGAAAGGAAAAACAGGGGCATGTGCTATGATTATTTCAAAATTAATAAAGTAAAATAAATAATACAAAATGAATATAACAATAAATTCACATTGAGCTGTTCATACAGTTGGGTCAGTGGGTACTGTGCCCTTCTAAACACATTGTAGCTCTTTGAATTTTAGCAAAGGGACAAAAGAACCCTGAGATCTACTTCTGTCCTTGCTTCAGCCAATTGACCTGCTTTGAATGATTCTGCTGCCTCTTTGCTTACCTTAAAGGCAAAGGTGAAAAGTGACAGAGATTCAGGAAGCAGTTTCAGTCCAGAAGTACAATGTAATGAGGGAGAGATGAATGGGAATTTATATAACTCTAGCTAGGATTCACTCTTATCACATGGTATAAAATAACCTTGCATTCTCTTGTTTCAGTTAGTCTACAGATTGTAAGGAACAGAGCTTAAGCTGGGCAGAGTCTTTGAGCGGTTTCTCAGTTTACATAGGGCAGACAACTCAATTTTCTCCCTCTTATACCATTCATGGACATTGTAATTTAGGAGGATTTTAGTTATGTGCATGTTAATATTTTAACCCCTTAATAGAAGGGATCATGACTAATTATTTAAGGTTTTAGTTATCTAAAGCCTATCATGCATTTATTCTTCCCTCTATAGGAATGATACAAAATCAATAACAGTTAAATGAGGAACAATGTATTATTATATTCATTTCTCTATAAGTACCAGATATCCCTCAGTATAGGTTAAATTAAGCTGGGGCACATGGCTGAGACAAAAAACCAAAATGAAGCCCCTTGTTTTTCCTAAGTCTCTTATCTATTCCTCCTCTTTCCTTTCTCCAAAACTGAAGGTGGAATCTTTCTTCATAGAGCAATGTGAGAAAATTTAGAAGCATATTACCTCTGCCAAAGGAAAGAGGGTAACACTACCATTATGGAAAAATATTTTGGCTCTGCTGCAGAATACTAAACTGACCCACATTACTTAGTCCATGGCTATGAAAAAGCTTCCACTTGGGAGGAAAAAGTTCTGAGATGTCTGGGCTTTACATATGGTACTGCAAGTTTTGTGTGTGTGGGGTAATCAAGACATTATTATCAATTCATGGAAAAAGTCAAAGTGGAAGAAAGAAGAAAGACCACTAGACATTGGTGTTAGAAGTGAAAAAGTGCACAAGAAAATTTCAGACTATTTCCTGGCCTGGTCCAGGATGAGAAAGGGTATGTTCACAGATTCAAATGACTTTTCAATGCTCTGGTTTCATCAAAAGAATTCTAGACTGGATAATCAGATTAGCAACTCCTTCTCCCCTAAGGAAAAGCTAATAAAAGAATAGGTTGTGAGGTAGAAAGTGAGGACAGAAGTTTCCTTATCCCTGGGTGATCCCCTTCTTTCCCCAATGACTGGTGTATACTTCCGGAATTAATGTACCTCTCTTTGGGGATGGCCTAAATATATACTTGTCTTGTTTGGATTGCCTTCAAGTAGGATATACTGTCAAGAAAAAGATCTTTCTTCTCTTTTATGTGAATTAGACAAGGTATGATAACAAGAATTTCAAGGTGGAATAAAATGGTATAATTGTAAGCAATTAAATAGCCAGAGTCTTGACTTCTAAGATCAGTTTGAAAAACATTTAGCAGCAATAGTTCTACAGAGAACTATCAAACTGTTTAAGAAAATATTCATTGCAAGATAGTTATAATTTTTATTTATATAAACCTCTTACCTATTCCTGAGAGAGCAATGAATAAGTAAATTATATAAGTAAATTATATAACAGACTGTCTTAACTCTAAGGTTTACAATCTGCCAAGATGGGCAAATAAATTATCTTCTGTTAGCATAATTTTTTTCTTTCATTAATTTACTGTTAAAAAAGCTTACATACAGTTAAATTGACTTTTTTGGTGTATAATTCTGTGTGTTATAACACATGCATAAAGTTGTGTCATGACCAAAAAACCGTTCCATTGTACCAAAGGATCTTCTGCTACTCCTTTGTAGTCAGACTCTTCCCCCCACCCATCAGGTGACCATTGATCTGTATTCCATTCCTATAGATTTGCCTGTCCCAAAATGTCACATAAATGGAATCATACAATATGTAACCTTTTGAGACTGGCTTCTTTCAGTCAGTAAATGCCACTGAGACTCATCAATACTAGTGCATGTATCAAGAATTCATTTCTTTTTATTGTTGAGTAGCCTTCCATTGTATGGATATAACAACAGTTGTTTATCTCTTTCCTCCTTGAAAGATACTTAGATTGTTTGGTGATTATGAGGTAAGCTGTGATAACCATCTTGTACAGATTGTATGAATACAGGCTGATCTTATAGTAAGTATATGCTTCACTGTTCTCCAGAAATACTGTATCATTTTGTACTACCACCAGCAATGAATGAGAATTCTAGATGCTCAGCATCCTTGTCCTTCAGATAGGTATAGAATGGTCTTCATTGTCATTTTAATTTGCATTTCCCTATCACTAACGGCTTTGATAACTTTTTTTTCAAGAACTTATTTGCCACATGTATATCTTATTTGGTAAAGTGTCTGTTGAAATCTTTTGCCTATTTTTTTTGGATGTTTGTTTCCATATTGTTGAGTTTTGAGAGTTCTTTTGAGGATATAAATCTATTGTTGGATATATGATACGCAAATATTTTCTGCCAGTATGTGACTTTTCATTCTTTTAATACTACCTTTTTTAGAGCAAAAGTTTTTTATTTTAATGCAATATAATTTATCAATCTTTTCTTCTATAGATTTTGCTTTTGATCTCATAGCTAAGAACTTTTTGCATAACCCAAGATCAGGAAGATATTCTCCCATATTTTCTTCTAAAACTTTTGTAAATTTACATTTAGATCTAATCGTAGATTAGATGCCTACCCTCATGATTTCATTTAATCTAATTGTCTCCTAAAGGCCCACGTCCTAATATCATCACATTGGAAGTGAGGGCTCCAACAAATGAATTTTGGAATGACACAAACATTCATTCTGTAATAACTTGACTTTTGGATATGTTGTGAATTGTAGGTTAAGGTTTATTTTTTTTTTATATGAATGCTCAGTTATTCTAATACCATTTTTGAAAATTGCTTTGGCTATTATAGTTCTTTTGGCTTTCCATATACATTTTAGAACCAGCTTGCCTATATCTACATAAAATTGAAATTCCATGAAATCTACTGATCAGTTTATGGGAATTAATATCTTAACTATGTTGAATCTCCAGTCCATGAACATGATATATCTCTTCATTTATTTAGCTCTTCTTTGATTTCATTCACCAGTATTTTGTAGTTTTCAGCATACAGATATTATATATATTTTGATAGATTTATACCTAAATATTTCTTTTGGGAGGAACTACTATAAATGGTACCTAAAAATAATTTAATTTCCAGAAGTTGATTACAGAAATATAGTTGATTTTTGTATGTAGACCTTGTTTCCTATGATCTTACTTACCTCTCATTAGTTGTAGGAGCTATCTTGTGGATTTCTTAGGAGTTTTTATTTAGGCAATCATATTGTCTGTAGATAAGGATCATTTCATTTCTTTTCCAGTTTTATGCCTTTTTGTGTTGGCTAGGGGTACTAGCTCTATATTAAATAGAAGTAGTGAGAGTTCATATTCTTGATTTGTTTTTAATCTTAGGGCAAAACATGTAGTCTTTCATCATCATTCTATGGTGTTAGCCATAGGATTTTTCTTAGATCCATTTTATTAGGTTGAGGAAGTTCCTTTCTATTCCAATTGTGCTGTGAATTTTTATCATCAATAGACACTGAATATCAACAAATGATTTTTTGATCTAATGATATGATAATGTGGGTTTTCTTTTTAAGACTGTTAATAAGATGGGTTACATTGATTGACTTTCAAATGTTGAACCAGCCTTACATTCCTAACACTCATTTGGTTTTGATGTATTGTTCTTTTCATATGCTGAAGGATTCAATTTGTTAATATTTTGCTGAAGGATTTGATGATCAATGTTCATTTTACATATATATATGTATATATATATATGTCTGTAGTTTGCTTTCCACACACCATCTTTGTCTGGTTTTGATATCATTGTAATGCTTCCTCATAAATAACATATAAGTATTTCTGCCTCTTTGATTTTCTGAAAGAAATGGTGTAGACTGGTATAATTTCTTCCTTAAATGTTTGGTAGAATTCATCAGTGAAACCATGTGGGCCTAGAATTTTCTTTGTGAAAGCTATTTAAACATGAATTCGATTTCTTTAATAGATACATACAGGACTATTCTGTTAATCTTGGGTGAGTTTTGGTCATTTTTAAAGAAATTGGTTTATTTTATCTAATTTACTAATTTTATATGAATAAATTTTTAATACTCTCTTATTATCTGTTTTATATGTGTGGGATTTATAGTAATATCTCCCTTTCATTTCTGATACTACTGATTTGTAGATTTTTGTTTGTTTATTTTTGTCAGTTTGGCTGCAGGTTTGTTAATTATTTTTTATCTTTTCGAAGAAATATCTTTTTGGTTTTATTGACATTTCTTATTATTTTTCCTGTTTTCAATGTCATTGATTTCTGCTCTTTATTATTTCTTTCTTTCTCTTAGCTTTGAGTTTATTTTGCCCATCTTTTCTAGACTTAAAATTAAACTTAAATTGTTTACTTTAGATCTTTAGTCTAATATAGACTTTTAATGCTATAAATTTCCAGAAAAGCATTTCTTTTAGAATATCTTACAACTTTTAAACTGTATTTTTATTTTCATTCAGTACAAAATATTTTGTCATTTCCCTTGATACCTCTTCTTTCCCCCATGGATTATTTAGAAATATGTTGTTTAGTTTCCAACCACTTAGAGATTCCTTACATATCTTCCTGTATATGAACCATATCAAAATGTCATTTTGATACAGTTGGTTGCTAGTATTGTTCATTTCTTCTGTATCCTAGCTCATATTCAGCCTACTTGGTCTATTGATTATTAGGTAAGGAGTGCTAGAATCTCTAGCAAAAATTGTGGATTTTTTCATTTTTCCTTTTGGTTTAACACCTTTTGCTTTATGTATCATGAAGCTCTCTTATTAGACAGACAATAATCTAATAGACTGCTATGTCTCTCTGAATTGACTCTTTTATCATTAAGTAATATCCTTTTTTATTGCTGGTAATTTTTTTTTTTTTTTTTGCTATGCAGTCTATTTTGACTGATAATAACATGGCTCCTCCAGCTTTCTTTTGATTAATGTTTGTATGGTACTGTCAATCCTCATTATTCACAGATTCCATATTTGCAAATTTACCTACTCAGTAAAATCTATTTGTAAAATAGATCAATCAAAAATCAGTACTTGAAGTACTTTTTTTCTGTCATTCAAGGACATGCACAGGATGGCAGAACAATTGAGTTGCCTGACATGCGCATTCCCAGCTGAGGCTGAACAAGACAACACTTTGTCTTCTTGTTTCATTTCTCTTACTGTTAACAAGTGTGCTTTTTCTGGTCTGTTTGGTTTTTCACACGTTCGTCTTTGCTTTTTCTTGGTGATTTAACTGTTTAATGTAGCTCTCAAGTGTAGTGCTAAGATGTTATCTAGTGTTTCTAAGCAGAAGTTGGTGACATGCCTTATGGAGGAAGTTGTTAGGTACGTTCCATTCAGGCATGAGTTATAGCACTATTGGCTGTCAGTTCAGTTTTAGTGAGTCAACAACATATATTAAATAAAATGTCTTTAAACAGAAACACACATAAAACAAGGTTATGTATTGATCAGTTGACAAAAATGTTATGACCAGAGGCTCATAGGAACCCAACCCTGTATTTCCTTTGGGAGCAATGGTTCCATATTCACTAATTCACTGGTTACAGCTACCTTATAGAACATAACTTTTGTAAATAATGAGAATAGACTGTATGGTATTTCTCATTCTTTTACCTTTAAACTACCTTGATCAGTGTATTCAATGTGGGTTTCCTTCAGACAACATATTGTTGGGTCTTGCTTTTTAATCAAATATGTAGTTTTAAAGGTGGTTTAAGTTAGGTATTGGCTGCCTGTATATCTTTCTCCTATAATTACTACATTTTCTAATTCCCCATTATTGTTTAAAATTAAATAATATTTTACCACTAGAAAATTTTTGTTGTTAGAGTTTTAGAAATTTTAGTAAAACATAGATGATCAAAAGGAAAGCAAAAATCACAATATTATCCATCAGTAACCACTGTTAGTATTTTATATATAACTTCACCAACCTTGTCTGTATGAATATAGCTCCCACTTTTTAAGGCAAAAATGTTATCCTACCTACGCATTATTAGTTTTTGATATGATTGTTTACACAATGTACTGTTATCATCTTTTCTTGCCATCCAGTTATCTTATACATATCACTAAAAAAGAAGACATAGGGCAAATGGTATCATTATCCCCATTTTAATAAATGATGAAAGTAAGGCTTAGAATGCCCGGCCAATATTGGGTTTCAGAACCCAGATTTGACATTGGATCCACTTACTTTCTATATTCCACGTAGTTTTTAAATAAATAGCAGGTAACAAATAATCTGCACACTAGGATTAGAGACAAAGAAAAAGAGATTGGGTGCCTGGATGGCTCAGTTGGTTAATCGTCCGACATCGGCTCAGGTCATGTTCTCACCGGTCATAAGTTCGTGCCCCACACTGGGCTCTCTGCTGTCAGCTCAGAGCCTGCTTAGGATCCTCTGTACACCTCCCTCCCTTTCCCTCTCTGCTTCCCCTCACCCACTGGTGTGCACGCATGTGTGCTCTCTCAAAAATAAATAAAAACATTTTTAAAAAAAGAACAAGAGATAAAACTAGTCTCCTTTGGAGAAAATCTTCTGTACTTTGAGAATGCCTTCTTCCAAATTAAAATTTACAAAGTGTTCTCTCAACCACAAAGCAATGAGCTCTGTCCTTTCACCCTCCCTTGATTCTTCATCTTCTCCAGGCTACTGCTCTTAGTGAAGGTGAAAGAATGGACAGACAGGATTGTCAAATTTGACTTGGAAAAAAAAAAGAGCCAACAAATTTATTAACTAGATGTCATATGTAAGACAGTCTTTGAATTGAAAATAAATGGCAGTGAAATAAGGATAGTCTCTCCTCTAAACAACTGATGAGAATATTTCAGTTATTCCATAGCCGTTCAAATATGAGGCAGGGTTAGTTTCTGCAGAAAACATGGATTTGAGGATAGATAGGCCTGGGTTCAAAGAGCTCACCTCTGCCGTGTCCACACTTAGTGCCATTAGGCAAGCCCCAAATCTTGCTGATTTTTTGAGTTGTAAAACAAAGAACATAGGATCTATTAATGAAGATAAAGATGAAGTGTCTGGCCTGCAGCAGACTAAACTGTAGCTATCACTAATGTTATTTTTTTTTTTAATTTTTTTGTTATTTATTTTTGAGAGAGAGAGAGAGACAGTGTTGAGCAGGGGAGGGTCAGAGAAAGAGGGAGACACAGAATCTGAAGCAGGCTCCAGGCTCTGAGCTAGCTGTCAGCACAGAGCCCAATGCAGGGCTCAAACCCACGAACCGTGAGATCATGACCTGAGCCGAAGTCGGACGCTTAATGGACTGAGCCACCCAGACGCCCCTAATGTTACTGTTTTAATAGCGAATGAATAATAATGTGCTTTTATATTCATATGCATGTATATGATTTCAAGATTGGACCATCGGTCTTGGGGAGAGCTATACAGTTGATTTTCTTTCTGTGGAAGGAGACTGATTTAATGGCTCAAACTGTTACCTGGGTAGAGGTTATGAAACTTTAAAGCCAAATGCTATGACAAGCCGAACTGATGATAAAGCAGATGTCTGAGTGCATCCTGGGATGAATAAGTTATGAATCATGAAAAGTTGCTGTTTAAAGGCTAGCAGCTGCATGCTTGAAAGCAGATGGCCATCTTGCTGATCTGAATAATTCTGATATCGTCTAAATTTAAAAGCTGAATGATGATTTTCTGGTGAGGGTATAAAGCATTATGTTGTTAATATTTATTTAATTAGCGTAGATTTGTATTTTGAATTTGAAATATTGTTTCATGTTATGTTTGCCTTTTTTTTTTTTTTTTTTTTTTTGAGACCTAAGCTCCCATCCTGTGGTCTTGTGTCATAGCCACACACACATTCTTAAATACTATTCTTTGAACATTATCTTTGGTCCTACATGAATTTTCTTAGGAAGAAAGCTTTTACTTTTCTTTTTTTCTTAAATTATTATTATTTAAAAATTTTTATGTTTATTTTTAAGAGAGAGAGAGAGAGAATGAATGGGGGAGCGGCAGAGAGAGACAGTAACAGAAGATAGAGCCCGATGTGGGGCTCAAACTCATGAACCATAAGATCATGACCTGAACCGAAGTCAGACACCTAACTGCTGAGCCATGCAGGCACCCCGAAAGCCTTTTATTTTTCTTATAAAGATACATTTTTTGCATGAAACAACCATATAGTCACTAGCCAGAGATAGGGAGAGGCATTGGAGTTTTCCTTCAAAAGTTTTTCTGACTTACTATGTGACTTGGAGTTAGTTAACCTGCTTCCTGTATCATTTTTTTAATCATTCTCTAAATTTTCGGGCGCCTGGGTGGCTCACTCGCTTGAGCGTCCGACTTAAGCTCAGGTCACGGTCTCGCAGTTTGTGAGTTCGAGTCCTGTGCTGAGCTCAGTGCTGACAGCTCGGGGCCTGGAACCTGCTTCGGATTCTGTGTCTCCCTTTTCTCTGTCCCTCTCCTGCTTGTGTTCTGTCTCTGTCTCTCAAAAGTAAATAAACGTTTAAAAAAATTAAAAAATAAAAATGAGAAAAATGGTGTTCAAGAAATACACTCAAATTATGAGCATAACGTCTTTGTTCTGGACACCTCACATAAGCCACATTTGTTGGGTCTGTTTGGTATTTAGATGGGAGGCCTCCATGTCATCCCCATCTTGTGTTTCTGGCAGAAGTTGTTATTTTTTTCCTCCATGGAATTTATTTCCAAGATTCCTATGCACTTATTTCTGCTTCTCTGTTTTAATTTTACATTTTTGTGGGAATGAAAAGCGAAAGTATATGTTTCTTGCAGTACCATAAATGAGATTTCGATCACCCCAAACCAGGGACTTTAGAATGAAATCCCCTAAAGCCTTAATTGCAATCTGACTCATGCCTCAGAATAGATTCATCACATCATCAGGCCATGCTATACAAGTCAATAAATAATCATCGTTTGGCTCTGAAAATAACTTATGTTAAGAAAGACAACTTTTGTAGCTTTATTTATCTTGCCATTATTTCTTGTGTCTACAGGGCAATGTTGATTGGGTGGAGCTGGTGTCCATTAGACCAGAATCAGTAAAAAGGAGTAAGTGTGACCCGTTCTCCACCCAACATTTGGACCAGAGCAGATGTCTCAGTAAACGTCATGTGTAGCCTTGCCTGGGGAAAGAAATGGTAGTAGCCTTTGTGGGAGTAAATCTGGGGATATCAGGAGAGGCCATAAATAAGCGGGGAGGGGTTATAAATACTTTTATTTTCACTCATTTATTCAACAAACATTCACCAACTGACTGTCTTCTCTGAGCCATGCACCCTTCTGTGTGATGGGCACTCAGACTTTATAATATAAAAGAAGTACATGAAGTGTTAAGGAGAGTAGAAGGGGATGGAGAGGGGGAATGGGTCAATTCTGTGGAAGGAAGTGACTGTTTTGCCTGAGTGGGATTCCTCCTGGGAAGCCTGCCTTGGGACTGGTTAAAGCCTTACTCCAGTAGAGAACCCTTCTCTATGGATCATTCTGTAGTGCCACTAGGTCATGTGTAAGAACTTGTGTGTGAGGGCCGAAATGTGGGACGGGGAGGCATGACTTCCAAGGGAGAAAGAGAGAATCTCTTCTGTCTTATCCTTTTAGTTCCCGATATGCATTTTATAAAGAAATGGTCTGTATTACTTTGAAATGACAATAAGGGTGCCCTCAAGGCAGGAGCATATTAAGCAACTGAAAGGAGACTCTGTAAGAGGAGCAGATGTACTTGATCTGGGCCTGACTCTGGTCCCCAAAGTTTATCTTTGCTTGAGTCATCAACCTCAATGATCACTGCCACCACCAGGACAAGGTGAGGGTGTCCTGTGCTCCCTTTAAAGCTTTGCCTCAAGCATGGATAGATATGTGTTTTCTTGTTTTCTAAGCATAGCTAAGGTGGACTTTTACCCAGAGAAAACCCAAAGGAAGTTAACATATACACATACTAAAAGCGTCAGGATTTTGATCCAGTCATAGATGTTTTACTTCTTGGTCCCTGTTCCTGCACATTCCATCACTGTCTGTGCTGTAGCTCAGGGGCTCTCAGTGCTGGCTACACATTAACATTACCTGGGGAGCTTTTAAAATATATCAACGCTCTGGGTCCAACCCAGCCTGGTAAAATAAAATCTCTGATGGTGTGCCCTAGGCATAAGAGTTTGTCAAAAGCTCTCCAGGTGGTGGATAGTGCCTTTGGGC
Organism: Hyaena hyaena; assembly: GCF_003009895.1. Taxonomy (NCBI): domain Eukaryota; kingdom Metazoa; phylum Chordata; class Mammalia; order Carnivora; family Hyaenidae; genus Hyaena; species Hyaena hyaena. The sequence continues at coordinate 134,050 of NW_024080855.1, forward strand.
TGAGAGGCACTGATCAAACCTCAAAGGGCAAACACCACCGGCAGGCAGCTTGCCTGGTTCCTTATACTCTTGTTCCTCTGTATCTTCTCTTCTCAGAAGAGGGCACATACAAGTGCTTTGTACATGTTGGATGAATGAATGAATGAATGGATGAATGACTGAACAAATGGTCATCCTACTTTTCACCTCATAGTGATCTCATTAAACTAAAAACCAAGAGAAGATTCTAACTCTCTTGCCCACTGGGGGCCTTCCTATCCAGGCCCTGCCCTGGCTCGAGGAAGATACCTCTGCTGGTTATTGACAAGACTGTAGGATTGTCACTGCTTAAAAACTGGTGGTGGTCTCGTTCCACTTATTCATGGTGAGATCTCCATCACTCAGTGATCATATCAGCCATTCAGCCAGGATTAACACACTTCGATGAGCAGGAGGGTCTGTATAACCACAGGCAGATGAGTCCTACCGTGATTAGGCTAGGGGTCAAAGTTGACTTCGCATCATCTTCCCGTGTAGGGCAGAGGCAGGAGTACCTGGCCCCAGAGGGACATGGCCAGGGATTTGCACTGAAGGTCTTGGGAGTGTTATCCCTCTTTCTTGGCTGTGTGCCTGCAGGCGTGTCTCCGAGAGAGGCTCAGAGTCACATTTGAGGAAAGAATAGGGCAGAACCCGTGATATGTGTGCCAGGGATTGCTCCCAGCAGTGTAGACTCTGTATCCTCTCCAATGACGTCATAGGAAGCTTTTAACGTTCCTACAGTAATCTGGGTAAAATGGAAAAATGGGATCATTTTCTTGGCTCCACATTTCAGAAGGTCATATTACTGCAAATTTCAACCACTGAGGGAAAGAATCAAGGTAAGTATATAGTCAAATCAATTTTTTTAAGGCTTAAGACATAGTTTTGTTATAGAATTTAACTTAGAAGCAACTCTATGTGGTAAAATAAGAATAGTATATTTATTATTTATAGATACTACATATAATGCATGAATCTAGAAATACATTTTTAATGCTATTTAATAAGTTAAGTGTCCTTCTTTGTTTTGGGAATCCTGGGATTGAATTGCCTGAATGTTTTGTTATACTGTCATAAAAGGCCATTGTATATATTTAATCTTTAAAATTATTAGTCTTCAAATCTTTTAGGAAAATATAGTTCATTTTTTTAAAGTTTATCCATTTTGAGAAAGAGAGAGAGAGCCTGAGTGAGCATGCCCACGAGTGGGGGAGGGGCAGAGAGAGAGAGAGGGAGAGAGAATCCAAAGCAGGTTTCATGCTGTCAGTACAGAGCCTGACTCAGGGCTTGATCTCACAAACTGTATGAGATCATGACCTGAACTGAAATCAAGAGTCAGACACTTAACTGACTGAGCCACCCAGGCACCCCTAGGAAAATATAATTCAAAGTTGACATATATAGTATACAGGCCACATGGCGCTGGGAAACATCCCCTGGCTTGGAATCAGAAACTTGGCTTTAATACCAGGATTTTCGGGGCACCTGGGTGGTTTAGTCGGTTAAGCATCTGACTTTCGCTTAGGTCATGATCTCGCGGTTCGTGGGTTCGAGCCCTGTGTCGGGCTCTGTGCTGACTGCCAGCTCAGAGCCTGGAGCCTGTTTCAGTCTGTGACTCCCTCTCTCTCTGGCCCTCCCCTGCTCACGCTGTCTCTCTCTCTCTCCTAGAAATAAATAAAACATAAATATATATATAGAGATAAAGAGACATATATAATACCAGGATTTTCTACATACCTGCTGTGTGATTCAGAGAAAGTTACTTAGTCTTTCTGAACCTGAGTTTACTTAATTATGGAAGAGTAACAATACTAATCTTTTATATCATGTGGGGTTGCAATAGTAATTTATAGAGACAATACTTAAAATTTGCTTAGTAGATTATAAATCACATAAAAATTTGAGTTATACTTTGTATTAAAAATTCTTAACCTTACTGAGAAGCTTACCTTGCATGAATCTATAAGAAAAAAGTCTCCTGGTATCCATAAGCATTTTCCATCTTTTTACAAGCTCTCTGCTGCCCCTGAACTGAGGTCCCGATTGCATCTGGTGCTGGACTCTGGGAGTCACTGTATTTTGTAGACTTGTTGAGACCAACATACCCCGAGGCGACAACTGCTCTCTGAGTGGAACTAGATGTATTCGTAGAAGTATGTGAAGATTTTCCAAGGCAAATGTGGTTATGAGGAGAGTTTTAACGGGATCAGTTTCTATGTCATTATTTTAAATATATGTCCTCAAAATTGTTTTGCTTGAGAAAACACCTGCAGTATGCAGTTTCCACTATCTAGCTACTAATTTCACAATTGCACTTTTCTTCTTGTACAAAAGAAAGAGCTCTGTTTCACCCTCCTTTGATCTTACAATGTCCTGAAATGAAAAACACCCTGGAGGCACCAAACAAGAAGAGATTTTAAGTTTTAGCCTCTTATCCAGCACTTGGCTCCTACAGTCTACAGAATTTCTTTTGTTTTATTTTTAAACATTTATTTATTTTTGAGAGAGAGAGTGTGAGAGAGCACGTGTGCATGAATGGGGGAGGGGCAGAGAGAGAGGGGGACAGAAGAGCCCAAGAGGGCTCTATGCTGACAAGAGTGGACCCCCAAACCCTGAAATCATGACCTGAGCCAAGGTTGGATGCTCAGCCAACTGAGCCACTGGGGAGCCCCAGTCTACAGGATTTATTTATTTATTTATTTATTTTTTAAATTTATTTCTAGGAGAGAGAGAGAGAGAGGCAGCGTGAGCAGGGGAGGGTCAGAGAGAGAGGGAGACACAGACTCCGAAATAGGCTCCAGGCTCTGAGCTGGCAGTCAGCACAGAGCCCGACGCGGGGCTCGAACCCACGAACCGCGAGATCATGACCTAAGCGAAAGTCGGACGCTTAACCGACTAAGCCACCCAGGCGCCCCTCCCTCCCCCCACGTCTACAGGATTTAAAACATGAGGTTTCATAGCACTGCCAGTCTTTTCTAAACACATGCTTTCTAGGGTAGAGGTTCTTATCCGGGGGTGATTTTGTTCCCCTCCCCCATTTCCAGAGGGACATTTGGCAAGCTGTGGAGACATTTTTACTTGTCGTGACTGAAGGGTACTCCTGGCAGTGCCGGCGACATGATTTGCAGGGCACAGTGTAAAATGAAAATGTGGGACCCCTTGCTTAAAAAGCAAAATGTCATTAAAGGCACTAAAATAGAAAGCTTTTTCTTTCTTCTTTGGTCTCCTTCCCCCTCTCCTTCTCCCTGTTCTTCTCTCAATATGTTTTTGATTTTCTACATAATGTTTTCTAAGTCAAGAAAAATTAAAATTTTAAATTATCAGCATGAATTTTACCATTCATCTTAATACTGTGCAATACTACTTTTCTATTAAATGTAACTTGTATGTGAAAGTGCATGATTAGAATTTCATAGCCCGTACATGCATATCTGTTTCTGCACAAAACTTACTAAACCATTTTTATTTCACTTCTTAAAATGCACATGGTCTGCCAACATGCTCTGCTTTGGCTTACCCATGAATCAGGAAGGGCTGAAAGTGAAGCAACTAGGATTGTCCATCTTTTCTTTTTCTTCCATGTCATTATTTCCAGCGTAACTGATCAGCTAATATAGAGAAATAACAAGAGGAAAGAAGAATATGATAGGGCCCCTTGGTTGTTCATGTTTCTTAAATGCTATTGCCTTCTGTGTCCTAAGTAAGTTATGGTTCTAAGAGTAGCCTTCCAAGCCCTCCCTCACTTGTAGACGGAATGCTTATACTTTGTGGCTTTGAGCCTTGCTGAACTCATGAACCACTGGAATTCTGTACTCACTCATTGCTAGAGTGATAAGTGTGGACATATGGAGTGGCAAGGGATGACATACCGTGTACATCTCTGCACAGGCATATGCTCCATTGTCCCATTGAACTTCACTCACAAAACACAGATTCGAGGATAAGACTGTTAAGAATTTCAAGATGGCGGGTATGTGGGTAATTCAGTGTGTTTGTCTGACTTCAGCTCAGGTCATGATCTCTCAGTTGGTGAGTTTGAACCCCAGTTTGGGCCCTCTGCTGTTGGTGCACGGCCTGCTTCAGATCTGTCTGCCTCTCTCTCTCTCTCTGCCCCTCCTCCATGCATGTGTATGCATTCCCTCTCTTTTGCTCTCTCTCAAGAAATAAACATTAAAAAAAAGAATTTCAAGATGGCAATAGCAGGTTAGCATTCTCTTCTGAATATGGGGCTCTGTGTGACTGCACCAGTCATATGCCTGTGCAGTGAGCCCTGGATACTGGCATTGAGTTGCTAGACGCTAGGGATGCTGGTAAACATCCTACATTGTCCAGAACAGCCCCCCACATCAAGGCACTGCTGGAAAGGTTGGTATGCTGTCTCTGAAAAGCATCTGACATGTACACAAGGCCAGTTGTCTCCTTTTCAGGAGAGTTTTCCCATGGTGGGGCTGCTCTGTGTTTTAATAATGTCATGGTCATTGCACCTAAGACAAGCACTTTCTGCTCTCTGAGGGGCATTTTACTCTGCAATGGCAGTGCCTCATCTGAGCAGGCAGTTTTGCTTACTGCTCTTTGCTGTCAGTTGACTAACGAGGTCAGATACATTCTCCAAGTTGGACCTTGACTGCTTCTGGAGGTAGTACATGAACCTCACTGTTCCTGTAGGCAGGGCCCCCTTGAAAGGGAATCCTCAGAACACTGCCTCTCTTGGAAGCCGGGACATTGGGAGCAGCAGCCCTCAAGAGCTTCGTCTTCCTTATGCTACGGATCCTGAGGTTGTCTTAGCCGGGCTGGATCCTCTCTAACACAAGAGTCTCCGGCACTAATGCAACTTCCCTGCACATATGAAAGTCTAAAGAACCGTTGTGGGAGAAAAGCTGGCTTATGCAGCCAGGAAACCTAGGGTAGGGAGCAAAGAGCAGGACAGGGATAAATGCAGTGGTGAGGGGAGGCTCTGGGCAAGCACTTGGAGCATCTTTCTTGGATTTTGGTCTTCATGTGTCAGAAAAAGTATAGGAGCAGATGAACAAAATGTACCAGGCAGCTTAGACATAATCCTGCCCCCCCTGCCTTTTTCTGGCTGTAATCCCATTTCTGGGTCTTTAACTGTGCACAGCAGATGGTAGAGAAGGGCTCATGCCAAGGAGGGCTCAGGTGGGACAGGTGCTTGCTGCTTCCGACCGCTGCTGTAGTCAAGGGCTCTGTGGTCACCAACCCCACTATGCTTCTGTTCTCCTAGAGTTCAGGATGGTTCTTTGGACCTTATCTCTGGATTCTTCTCAGCATCTATAACAGAGCTTGGTTCATATTTTAATCAATTATTTATTAGGCAAACATATGTGCCAGACCTGGGCTAAAGCTAATCAGACATGACCTCGCATGTTTAGGCAGAGTCTAGAAAAGCAACACTTACTGGTAGTCTCCACTGGGTTTTCTCTCCCAAAGGAAAATACATCATTTTATTCCAACTAGAAGGTACCGCAAGTCAATCCATCATTGTTTGGCTCGCAGTCGAGTCACCAGCTGCTTTTGTTGGGCTTCCGTGTCGCTGATGGCTGTTCTTCTTTTGGGACATGAGGAAAATGTCAGTGTCTTAAATCAGTGATTTGGGGAAAAAATACACGGAAATTGGGAAAGCTACAAAATACAATACAACATACACAGAAAAACAACTACAGCACCCCATGATCTGATAGTTCATTTTTGTTTTGTTAATTTCTAAACAAAAGGCTTTTAGCAATTGTGTTCATTAAGTCCCAAGGGCATTCACACGTATTATGCGGTGGTGTTATGGTCAGTTAAACAAGTTCTCTCTGGGGAATGGATTTGAGCATTTTCATGGTTAGCAGTAGATAGAATGGTTTATTATGCTTTTTTCTTTACATGTCACTGTACCGACTTGCAGTATTTTAATGATTAACTGCTTTTTAACCAGTTGTGGAATGAAACATTTTTTATGCCATAATTACTCAAAGTTTAAAACAACGTTTCACCAAATCATTTATCTTGCTTCAAAATGTCTAATTATGCTGTAATCTTTAAAACAAAAAGTGTGTAATTTAGATACCACCTTTTTTTTCTCTTCCATCGTAACTCTTTCCCTCTTTGGCAGGACTCTGAACTTTATAGTCTTTATATTTCCTTCAGAGGGAGTTTTACAGATATGATACAAAGGAATTGAGTCGGACTGCACAGAAATTGCTTCACCCAGAAGTAAAATTTCAATATCTTTTATTTTTGGGAAATATAAATAGAAGAGGCCCAAAATCCTCTTTCTTGGTACAGTTTTTTTCTACAATACTATTGTCAAATGGTAACAGGATTTCCTGGAGGAAATACAATACGTGAAACTTATGTAAAATATGTAACAGGGGTGTCTGGATGGCTCAGTCAGTTAAGTGTCTGACTCTTAATTTTGGGTCAGGTCATGATCTTGCGGTTTGTGGGTTCGGGCCCCACATTGGGCTCTGTGCTGACAGCACAAAACTTGCTTTGGATTCTCTGTCTCCCTCTCTCTCTGCCTCTCCCCTGCTTGCTCTGTCTCTCAAAACATAAACAAGCAAACAAAAATCTATATAACATTAAATAATTTGGTTAAGTGAGATGCATTGTGAAACATCACAAGGGGTAAATAGGGCTATAAACCAATCACAGACCATTCTTGCCGGGAGCCGCACCGGCCTCTCTGGATGGCAGTCACAGCAAGGAAATGGCAGTGTTTGCACAGCTCCTGCCATGAGAAACGAAAACTGGTATCTCTTTCTGCTACTACTGGCTCATGTTGGAAATAAGCCTGCTGGTATTGACCAGGCCTCACAATATTCCATATCAGACCCATATTCTGAACACAGATACCTCATAAGGAAAAGCATATTCCTGCCTTTACAAAAGAGATTTTAGATGAAAGCTCTTTGGATGATTATCAGAAGGCTCTTATGGGCCTTGCAGATCCAAGACTTAGATAATAAAGGGGGTTAAGAACACAAGAGTTACAATTGAGCCTGGCCTTGAGACAAAGAGCCTATTTTGGGGTTAAGGTACAGATAAGGACAGAACATAGTTACTACATATATCTTTGCTAATTGGTGAAGCATAGCAGTCCCTTCCTCAAGGCCTACATTCCAAAAACACCCTCCCTTACACTGGCAACTGGGATGAGGATAGATAAGAGTAGCTAAAATTTATACCCAGGTGCAAAGACTGACACATTTAGGGCCCCCATGATAGTTTCCACAAACAAACCAATTCAGAAACATTCATCCTCTTGAGAGCCAGACAGAATGACTCCTAGCTTATCTATATACAGTTTAACCTATATGTTATCCTGTTTTTCACTAAGAGCATCCTGTTAATTCCTTGGTTGTAAATTCACTATGATTGAGATAATCCTGCAATTGTTATCGCAAAAGGCCTCCCATTGTAGAAATTCCTTTCTCTGACTTCATGTTGTTGCTGAACTTTTAAATAAAGACACTAAAACCGACAGGACAGAGATGCCTGCCTGGTGATCAGAAAGAATCTTGGGGCTCTCTCATTCTTTCTCTCACTGACACCGTCCATCCTTCAGGGACCCCCGGACACGCTGGAGCCGGCCTCCAACACATTCTTTTCATAATTACTTACTAAGTGGAAGGATAGCATAGTGTCTAAGAGCCCAGGCTGTAGAGGCAGACTACAGGGAGTCAAATTCCATGCATAAGCTGTGGGCTAGGGCAATTTCCAGTGTCTCCTTGCTTCAGTTTCCTCATCTGCAAAGAGTAGATAAAATACCATCAGCCTTGTTTTAGTTGCCTATTACTGCATAACAAACCACCGCAAAACGTAGTGACTTAACATGACACCACTCTTTTGGTTGTGAATCTTTAATCTGGGTCATGGTAGGTTTGCGAGTGAGGTTGGCATGGGTAGCTTGTCTCTGTCCCACTGGGTCTCAGCTGGGATGACTTGAATTCTTTGGGCTGGAATCATCTGAAGGTGCATTCGCTTCCATAACTGGCCATCAGCCAAGATGTTAGCTGGATGCCATTGGTAGGAACTCTTATATATGGCCTCTCCATGTGGCCTGGATCTCCTTACAGCATGGTAGCTGGGTTGGCAAGACAAGCATCCTCAGGGAGAAACAGCCAGGTGGAAGCTGTAGCACCTGTCCTTGGAGGTCATGCCATGTCCCTTCTCCCATATTCTGTTAATTGAGGTAGTCACAAATGCTTACACAAGCTCAAGGGGAAAAGAAATCAACTCCAGCTCTTGATGAGTGATGGCAAGTTTCTGAAGAACATGGGGGGGACCATGGGGCTTCTGGGTGGCTCAGTCTTGCTTCCGACTTCGGCTCAGGTCATGATCTCATGGTCTGTGAGTTCAAGCTCTACATTGGGCTCTGTGCTGACAGCTCAGAGCCTGGAGCCTGCTTTGGATTCTGTGTCTCCCTCTCTCTCTGCCCCTCCTCACTTGCACTCTGTCTCTCTTTCTCTCTCAAAAATAAATAAACTTTAAAAAAATTACAAAAAAGAACACAGAGACCAGAGCTACTGCTGTGGTCAGTTTTGGAAAATACAAACTTCTACCTAATATGGCTTTCATGAGAGCTACATGAGTTGATTTATACATAAAATGGTTAGCACATGTTAAAGAGTAAGTGAATGTGCCAGTGTTATTATGGAGACTGTGAGATGTGCTGGGGCCGTATAAATCCTTTGATTAACAGGAACTCAGAATTCTAGAGTTGCCAGTCTAACTCCTAATTTAAACATAAGGAAACTGAAGCCCAGTGATTAAGTTGTGCAGCCATTCAACGGAGGAGCTAGGGCTGTGAGACCAAAGTGGTGAATGCTTATTACTTAAGGTCCGACTAGGGACTGTGGAAACTTACAAAGCTGACAATCATGAAATAGACCTCTAATTAAGTGGGGTTATTTGTTAAGTCAAGTCAGTTAATCAAATCAAGTATTGAATACTCTGTATCCAGAGGTCCTTGGAATCAAATATAGACCTGATTATAAAAGGAATAGATTTCCTCTCTACTGCTGGTATATTTGTGTTCAGTGGCAAAGTTGTATTTTTTTGCCTTTATTTTGTGATTGATAGGATCAGATGAATGTCAGCCAAAGTTGCTAGTACTGCCTATTTTTACCACATAATGCATACTAGGCAGTATTTTTGTTAAATATCAGAATGTTTTTGAATATCCCAGACGTGTGAATTAGTATACAGAGGGTGTGCCAGTCTGATGTGCAGATATAATTGTATGCAATGTAAATCTCAAACTTACAATTATTAACACTTTAGGCTAGTATAGGACTAAAAGGTCCCAGGTGGGTGAAAAGTAACTATAATTGCTAGACACTGGCTATAATGATAGATAATTAATACAGATAGATTTTAATGAGAGTACTCATTTCTCTCCCATGGAATTAACGAGGTAGTTTATTTTAATGCTTTATCTTTTTGCTGAGAAAGACGTTAGTTAATTGGGACAAAGTGCTTTTCTCACATTTAGTAGATCTGGATTTTCTAAATCTCTCCGTGAGACCTCTAGGGACCTCAGGGGAAACTGAAACTACCAAGTGACTTGGCGGGCATGCTAGATATGATCCGTGACCCTGGTGCTGTGGTGGGAAAGGATGTGCCCTATGTTACCTCGTAGGCCATGGGGGAAGTAGGTTCCATCTCATATTCCAATTCAGCCCGGCTTCCTGGAGCCGAGCCGTGTACAACTCACTGGGGAACAGGGCTTTGACTGATGAACGGTGCCCGTCATGGTCTCAGGCAGGGTGGGTGGCTGCAACAATATGCTGTGTATTTGGTGTCTTTGCCATGAATTTCACCCAAGTCCTCCTGTGGTGGTTAATTCTATACGTCACTTTGGCCAGGCAGTGGTACACATACTTCAGTCAAACCCCAGTCCGGTGGCTGCTGGGAAGGTATCTTTTAGATGTGATTGACATTTAAATCAATAGACTCTCCTTATAGCAGATGACCCTCCAGAATGAGAGTAGGCCTCACCCACTCACTGCCAGGCCTTAAGAGAAAAGACTGAGATTCCTTGAGGAAGAAGGGATCCATTTCTTCTGTGTCTCTAGCCTGCCGACCTGTCCTGCAAATTATGGACTTGCCAGCTCCCACGGTTGTGAGTACTTTAAATTCCCCTCCCCATCTCCCCCCAGTCCTCTCTTCCTCCCTTGCCTTACCTCTATCCATATCCATATCCATATCCATATCCATATCCATATCCATATCCATATCCACATGCCCATCGCCATCCCTATCGCTATTTCTATCCCTATTTGTAATCTATTTCTGGTTCTCTATCTAGTTGATTCTGTTTCCCTGGAGAACCCTGACGAATACATCCCTTTAGGTCCTTTATGTAGTCCCTCCCCATCCCACCTTTTTGAGAGTTCCCTCATGTGGAGATATGTTATCCAAACGCCAGTTGTGAAATGAACAGAGCCCAGGAGTAAAAGGTACCACATAAGGAACACACTCAGTGATGTTGTAATAGGCATGTAATGAGACAGGAGGCACTACCCTTGTGGTGAGCGCAGCTCTTTTCACTTTTTTAATGTGATAGAGAAACAGGGGCCGTTCTTTAATAATTAGCACCTCTATGCACATTAACATAGCAGATTACTAGTCACTGTCACCTAAGCCAGTCACCTGCTACGTTTTGCAGATGGTGAAAAACATTATGGAAGATGTGACTTCAAGAGCAGAAGCATGTTTAAAAGAAGTGCCTCTACCTGATTCCAAAGGGAACAGATGCCCCCATGTTTTTGTGAATTCCAGTTTAGGGTTACTACTCAAGATGTTCACTGTGATGAACATTCTTGCAACCTTAAATCACGCTCCACCAACTTCTAAGAAAACAATTTCAAATGTCATTTTGAGCAACAGTGGAATAGGAACCAGCAACAAAATCAGGTTCTGGTCTTCTTTTCTTCATGTTGAGTAGACTTTTCTACCTGGACTTGATTTGTATCAGCAACTTTTGTCTATTCTTTTAGTTTTTCACTGAGATATGGTTTCAATATAGTTCTTAGCCGATGAAGTGTGCAGTGATTATGGTGATGCTGAGAAACGGATTTTCTGCATTTGAACACAAGATGTGGCCTTGCTCCGTGCGACAGCACTGAGCCCTGGTTCTGTGTGCTGGATGTGGGCTTGCAAAGTGAGAGAGAAACAGCCTAGCAAAGACTTTGTCTCTGTGTCCTAAAAATAAGAGGGGAAATGGTGGCAACTCACTAGTGCCCGAGGAGTCAGATTTATTATTTCAGAAAAATAAAAACTCTAGCTTTTTGTTGTAGCAAAATAGCAAAAACCAAATGCATTGCTATAAGACATGAGCATTTTATTTTATTTAAAAGTTTTTTTTTAATTAGAATTTTAGCGGACATACAATGCTATACTAATTTCAGATGTACAACATAGTGATTTGACACTTCTATACATTATGCAAGTATAAAATACTCATTTCGGTGAGATGTGAGTATTTTAATTACTCCCAATAATTAGTAATACAGTTATTTGAGAGGGGCTTACAGATTGATAACAACATGACACTTTAGGTAATTTTTTATTTAGTTCAGGGAACCTTCTCACCGATAGATGCTTATAATCTTTCTGGAAATTGCATTTTAATTAATTTGCTAAAAACCAGTTTAAAAGCGAAGAAGATAATTTATCACAATAATTGCACAGTACATTTTGGGATGTCGATGAGATTTTCCTTTTTAGAAAAGGAAGCTTGAAGCCAGATAGGTCAAGCGAATTGTCCAAGTCACTGGGTAGGCCAGTGGTGAAGGTGGCTACTTCTCAGCCCCGTGTGGGGTATGCTGTCGCAAAACTGCGGGCTCTTTTCTATGAGGAGCAGGTAACTAGCAGGGGCTGTTTGGAGAACGTTTTTGTGGGCCAGTCATGCTCCTTTATTAACAAGTGACACGAAGGTGTGGCAGTGCCTGTCTTAGAAAGAGGCTTAGAGTGGGGCGCCTGGGTGGCTCAGTCATCAAGCGTCCAACTTTGGCTCAGGTCGTGATCTTGCAGTTTGTGAGTTCGAGCCCCAAGTCTAGCTCTGTGCTGACAGCTCGGAGCCTGGGGCCTGCTTCAGATTCTGTGCCTCCCACTCTCTCTGCCCCTCCCCCACTCACCCTCTGTCTCTCTGTCTCAAAATAAACATAAAAAAAAAAAAAAGAGGATTGGAGAGACACAAGGCCTATATCTGCTCTTCTGCATTCCATCTTTCTTTTCCTTAAAGAGACCAGCTTGTAGATATTCTTAGCTTGTATGGGAAGCATTTCATTGGACATGGGGGTGAAGCTCATTGCATCCGATTTAAGGGTCACATGAACGGGGGGAGAACAAGGGCTCAGATCAGAACACCTCACGTCCCATCTTTGAAAACCCCCTCTCTGCTTAATCTGAACTGGATGCAGCCCCAGAATGTCGTTATTCTCAGATTTTAAGTTCATACTGTAGTTACAGTGAGGAGACAGAGCACCAGGAAGTGAAGCGCTGGGTTCTTGCTGCTATTTCCTTGCAACTTGCTCTCTCTCACCCTGGAGTGTCGACAGGTGTCTGCGAGGTGGGTCTCACCACTCTCCATTCAGGAGCTGAGCCCAGGGAGGGGCCAGAAGCTGATGACCTGTTGTGTCTACTTGTATCAGACATCCATTAACGTCTTGGATGGGTCTCCCCTTGATAAGTGCAACACATAGATTGAAACATTTCAATAGAATGTTTCGCTGGGTTCATCTTTCTTTTTTAGTGGGCACTTGCACTGATCCATATTTCCTCAGTTAGTTTTCATGTGCTATAACCTATTTAGGTGATGGATTAGAATAAACAATTTAGAGACAATGGTTGTATACAGTAGGACTTGTAGGAGTTTAAATGATGAGTTGAAGATTATTCAACTAATGGGTTAGGAAGACACCAGTAGAGTATATTTTTCATCTTTTATCACCTTGCTCTGAATTAACTGATCCCTCCCTCATGGTAGCACGATTTTATATAAAATCACATCCATGTGTATGTTAATTGATATGAGTTGGTTTTTTTTTTCACCATCCTTTTTTCATCTTGGTCTAGATTTTCTGCACATGATTGGGGAATATTTTCCAAATACAGGACTATCCGTTATCCTTGGATACATTCTAAGACCCCCAGTGGATGCCTGAAATCACAGACAATACCAAACTCTCTCTATACTATGCTTTTTCCTCTATATACGTAGCTATGAAAAAGCTTAATCTAGAAATTAGGCACAGTAAGAGATTAACAACAGTAACTAGTAATAAAATAGGACAATTGTAATAATATACTATATTAAAAGTTGTGTGAGTGTGGTCCCCTCTCTCAAAATATCTTATTGTGCTGTATCCACTTTCCGTATGATGTGAGATGATAAAATACATATGTGATGACATGAAGAGACGTGAGTGGTGTAGGCATTGTGATGTAGCATTAGGCTACTCCTGACCTTCTGAGGATACATCAGAAAGAGATCACCAGGGCGCCTGGGTGGCTTAGTCGGTTAAGCGTCCGACTTTCGCTTGGGTCATGATCTCACAGTTCGTGGTTTCGAGCCCCGCGTCGGGCTCTGTGCTGACTGCCAGCTCAGAGCCTGGAGCCTATTTCGGAGTCTGTATCTCCCTCTCTCTCTGACCCTCCCTTGCTCTGCTCATGCTGTCTCTCTCTCTCTCTCTCTCTCTCCTAGAAATAAATAATTAAATAAAATTATTAAATTAAATTTAAATATAAATTTAATATATAAATTAATTATATTTATATTTTTATATTATATATTATATTTATATATTTATACATTATATATTATATAAAATTAAATTATTAAATAATTAAATTATTAAATAATTAAATAAAATAATAAAATAAAATATTAAAAAAGAAAGAAAGAAAGAGATCACCTGAGGCACCTGGCTGGCTCAGCCGGGAGAGCATGTGATTCTTGATCTCGGTATTGTCAGTTCGAGCACCATGCTGGGTGTAGAGATGACTTAAAAATAAAATATTAATAAAAAAGGAAAAAGAAGATCATCTACTTCCTAGACCATGGTTGACCGTGGGTAACTGCACCTGTGGAATGCAAAACCATGGATAAGGGAGGGGGGAAACATTTGTGCAGTTATAGTCACTGTCTATGATATGTATTCAAATGTGTAATGATCTTTTCTGTTCATCTGATAGTTAGAATTACAACCCCCCATTCTCTAAAAAAAAAATCTAGTACATGATTATTGTACTATTGGATTTTTAAAATACACTGCCCGGTACATTATGTGATTCAAATAAGTTTACCAGATGGATCCAAAAGATACTGAGTCATATTGCTTAGCCTTCTGAACACACATATCGATAACATTATCTGCCAGCATTTTTTCCCCATCATTTGCAAATGTTCTACACTGATTCACCTGTGAATGCTTCATGAGATTTAGAAGTGTGTCTTCTGATTTTCTTACTTCTTGGAACCCATTTTAACTCATACCTATTAACTCCAATCAGGTATTGAAATGAATACCTTCAAGGATGCTAAGAAGACAATATGACTTCGGTTTAACGTTCAAAGAATTTTGTGCATTTATAAGAGGGGAAATTTTTCCATAGATAAGAACTTCTAGGGGCACCTGGGTGAAATGGTCGGTTAAGTGTTCGACTCTTGATTTTGGCTCAGGTCATGATCTCAGCATGGTTCATGAGACTGAGCACCACGTCAGGCTGTGTGCTGATAGCATGTACCCTGTTTGAAATTCTCTCTCTCCGTCTTTCTCTCTGCCCACACTCTCAAAAACAAATAAATAAACTTAAAAAAACCTTCTAATTTGAGGGTGTTTCTGGCCAATGATACCTTTGACTTCACAACATAGTAGAATTTGAGAATTTTTCACTTGGTTTATTTCCATTTCTCAGTGATCCAAAAAATTATAGAAGCATTCCATTTCCCTTCCACAAGAGGTTGTTTCTTCTACTGTCAATAAGTCTGAGTGTTTTGGAGCCCCTGGGTGGCTCAGTTGGTTAAGTGCCCAACTTCGACCCTGGTCATGATCTTGCAGTTCATGAGATTGAGCCCCACACGGGGCTCTGCACTGGTGGTGCAGAACCTGCCTGGGATTCTCCGTCTCCCTTTCTGCCCCTTCCCCACTTGCGTGCTCCCTCTCTCTCAAAATAAATAAATAAACTTAAAAAACAACAACCCTGAGTGCTTTGACAAATTAAACTACAACTGATGTAAAAATGATGCTAATAAAACTGAAAATAATGCTAGTTTCCATAACCCTGGTTCGAGACCTAGAGAAAGGGTGGATGGAGTAACAGAATTTTGAACTTAATGGTTAAAAACCTTGCTGATGATTGATGCCTGGCTTGTTTTCCAAAGTACAGCGCTGATTTGGCAGTTAGCTAATTTAGTAAATGGAAAAGGCCACCTGTATTGTTGTTTCTTATTTATTCTTGAGAGAGAGACAGAGAGAAACAGAGAGAGAGAGAGCACGAGCAAGAGAGGGAGACACAGAATGTGAAGCAGGCTCCGGGCTCTGAGCTGTCAGCACAGAGCCTGAGGCGGGGCTCAAACTCACGTTCCTTGAGATCATAACCTGACTTGAAGTCAGGTGCTTAACTGACTGAGCCACTCAGGTGCCTCAAGGCGAGTTTTCAATAACAGGGCAGGGCGCCCCACCTGAAACCTGTATGGGAATTACCTGCAGTCACAGTTAAATATGCAAATTCCTGTGCTGGGTCCCATAACTATCAATCCCAGGCTGTGCTTATGATGCCAGAGTGTGAGAACCACAAACCAACAGATGCTCACTGACTTGCCTGCAGCCTGATCTTTCCTGTACCGGGTCATCCTCTTGATCACTTTGTTCTTTTTGTACTGCCTGTGCTGTGATGGGGAAGCCCTTTCTTTTTTACACCCCTAGTAGCATTGCTTTGGGGTCTTTCTAAAGAGAAAATGAGAATTATAAACTCATGACAGAATTTGAAGGAACCCCACCAACCTTATACATAAATATATTAATGATATGATATGTATATATCACATTCAACTCTTTTTAATGTCTTACTTATTTCTGAGAAATAATTTATTATTTATTTCTGAGAGACAGTGTGAACAGGGGAGGGTCAGAGAGAGAGGGAGACAGAATCTGAAACAGGCTCCAGGCTCTGAGCTGGCTGTCACACAGAGCCCGATGGGGGGGCTCAAACCCTAAACTGTAAGATGATCATGACCTGAGCCCAAGTTGGACGCTTAACCGACTGAGCCACCCAGGCATCCCTCACATTCAATTCTTAATAGCACTTAAATATTATAAATTTTTACCCTCATATTTCTCCAGTATAATCTACCAGGGAAGGCATTTGTATTGTAATTTGAACGAGGAGTTAAAGAGGCTAGAGAGTTAAAAGCCTTGTTCATAGAACCAGATTATATCCTGTGTCTTCTGTGAACATCTTGAATGCCAGGAAATGTAGACTATTTGAATGTCCCTAATGCCTAGCACATTGCCTGCACACACTAGTGCTCAATAAATGTTTGAATAAGTCCATATATCATTTCTTTCTTCCAACAGGCTCAGCCCTCCAGGGCAAGGGTGGAAAGAGCAATCATAGCAAGGGTTTGTCTCTTATTCTGAATCCTTACACCTGGGGCTGGGAGATGAGATCACTTGTCCTAGCCCTGTGTTCCTGATTCCTGAGGTTTCTAACAGAAGCTGCTAGTAAATATGTCAGGTGAGACAATGTAGCTGTGAAACTATATAATTTGTTAGTTTCGCTCACTTTGGCCTCAGTCCCTAGAATCTCTTTAGAGTATATAGACTCAGGTTACTCCTTTTACACAGAAATCCTTTCCTTATTGGTTACAACATAACTTTTTTCTTTTTCTTTTTTCTTTTTTTTGGTCTGTGGTACAACCTCCTCCATCTCTCTCTCTTTTTAAAAAGGTTTCTTTCTTCCTTCCTTTTAATTAATTAAATAAATAATGTTTATTTACTTATTCTTGAGAGAGGGAGGGAGGGAGAGAGAGCCAAGTAGGGGAAGGGCAGAGAGACAGAGAGAGAGGGAGACACAGAATCCAAAGCAGGCTCTGAGCTGTCAGCACAAAGCCCGACACGGGGCTGGAACCTATGAGCTGTGAGATCATGACCTGAGTGGAAGTATGAGCTGTGAGATCATGACCTGAGTGGAAGTCAGACACTTAACTGAGCCACCCAGGCACCCCAAGAGCTCCATCGCCTATTATTATTTCCTTCATTTGCTTGTGACTATCCTCATTATAAGTTTGTTACTGTGAGTTGGGGTTCTATGTCAAGGCATCCCTCAGTGCTATAAGGGCAATCTGCTCCGAATACTCTAGTCTACTTGGTTAGATTCCTTTTGGGCTTTCTGGCTGCTGTCACTCTGTGGTTAAGATAATATCAACCAATGAACAACTCTTTTTGCTTTCTTGCCTGGTTTTTCTGCCACACTTATTTGACTCATTTTTCAAACTATAGTGGAACTGCACAATTTCTCCAACGTTTACTTCTGATGTCTGTCCTTTACCCTCTATCCTATACTCCTGTATATCCTGTATCCCATTCTGATTAGTCCATTCCACTTAATGACAAAAACAAAATGAAATGCTTGTGCCTTCATTTCTCTAGAATGCAATAATAAACACACCGAAAGAAAAAAACTTTGGCTTCTCATTCATGTTTTCCTTTACCAAAAGTACTTGCTATGCGCAGCAGTGAGTTCAAACCAGAAAAGAAATCACTGAATGGAAATGAAAAAATTTGATAGATTTGATTATATTAAACAATTTCTGTGGGTTAAAAAACCCCACAGATTTAAGAGGAAGTGGAAAAAGACCACAGAGAGAGAGAGAGAGAAGATATTTGCTGCACATATAAGTGACAAAGGGATCGTATCCAGAATATACACAAAGCAATTAAAGAAAAGGAAAACAACTCATTGGGAAATGGGCAAATAGGTGCTTAATAAAAGAGGAAATCATAATAGTCTCTGAAAAGATGCACAACCTCATTAGGTATCTGGGAAATGCAAATTAAATCCAGAAGATATAATTACACATTTACCAGGTTGGGAATTTTAAAAAATATGACACTTGCTAGGTATTGACTAGGATTCTGAACAGTGGGAATCTCCCTTGGTGTTGGGAGTGTACATTTGTGCATTTCCTTTGGATAACAAGTTAGCAATGCTTAGGGAATTTGAGCATGCTTCCTCTCTACACCCCAGAAGTCTACTCCTGCTTTAAGATTTGGAAATTCTTGCACATGTGTCTTCGTAGGCAAAATCAAGAATGTTTGCAGCAGATTCATTCATAATAGTTTAAAACTGGAATCAAGCCAAGTACTATTAGTGGGATAATAAACATTTTGATCTAATTGTTTTTTAATTGTTTTTTTACATTTATTTATTTTTGAGAGACAGACTGAGCATGAATGCAGGAGGGGCAAAGAGAGAAAGGGAGACCCAGAATCTAAAGCTGTCAGCACAGAGCCTGACATGGGGCTCTAACTCATGAACCATGAGATCATGACCTGAGCTGAAGTCGGGCACGTAACCGAATGAGCCACCCAGGCACCCCTTGATCTAATTGTTAAATGGGTTACTATGCAGCAGTGAAAATGATCAAACTAGAGCTATGGGTAACAATATATAGGAAACTATTAAAGAAAAGCAGGGGAGTAAGGGAGTCTGGGTAGCTCAGTCAAGCATCTGATTCTTTTTTTTTTTTTAATTTTTTAATGTTTATGTATTTTTGAGAGAGAGACAGAGTGTGAGCAAGGGAGAGAGGGCAGAGAAAGAGAGAGGGAGACACAGAATCCGAAACAGGCTCCAGGCTCTGCTCTGTCAGGACAGAGCCTGATGTGGGGCTCGAACTCACAAACCATGAAATCATGACCCAAGCCAAAGTCGGATGCTTAACCGACTGAGCCACACATGTGCCCCATGCATCCGATTCTTGATTTCAGCTCAGGACATGATCTCAAGGCTGGTGAGATTGAGCCCTGCATCTGGCTCTGTGCTGATAGTGCAGAGCCTGCTTGGGATTCTCTCTTCCTCATCCTCTCTCTGTCTCACCGCTGCTTATGCTCTCTTTCTCTCAAACTAAATAAACTTTAAAAACTAAGAAAAGCAAGAGAATAATTATGAGAAAATTCAGGAGAAGGTTTACCTTTAGCAGGCAGGAGAGAGTGTGATGGAGAGGGCACTCAGTGGCCTTGGAGATCCCCACTAATGCCTAGTTCTTATATGGAAAGATGGCCAAACAAGCTAAAAACTTATGGTGGAAGAATCTGTGACTAAGGAACTTTAGATTTCATGAAAAAAGTAAGATGAGAGGAATGGAAGGCTATAGATCCGTCTGTGCCAACCCATGCACATATATTATTCTCACTAAATAAAGCAAAAATGAAAGCAATTAACTCCTAAAAAGTATGTCAGTATCTGGGGTGCCTGGGTGGCTCAGTTGGTTAAGTGCCTGACTTCAGCACAGGTCATGGTCTCATGGTTTGTGAGTTTGAGCCCTGCATCAGGCTCTGTTATGCTGACATCAGAGCCTGCTTTAAACTTTTTAAATCATTTATTCATTTTTGAGAGACAGAGAGAGACAGGGTGTGAGCAGGAGAGGGATAGAGAGAGAGACACACACACAGAATCCAAAGTAGGCTCCAGGCTCTGAGCTGTCAGCACAGAGCCCAACGTGGGGCTTGAACTCATGAATCATGAGATCATGACCTGAGCCGAAGCCGGACACTTAACCGACTGAGCCACCTGGGCGCCCCCATCAGAGCCTGCTTTAGATCCTATGCCTTCCTCTCTCTCTGCCCCTCCCCAGCCTTATTTCTTTCTCTCTCAAGAATAAATATTAAAAAAACATTAAAAAAAAAAAGTATGTCAGTGTCAACCCTTACATCCTAAACCGGGTATGAGGTGTCTTGTATAATTAATTTCTATTTACCATAGCTTGCTTGCTAGAAACTTTTAAAGGCACCATCTACAATTTCATTTAGGTGCATATAATTTGATTTTATTTGGGGGCAGCTAATGCGCCTCCTTGGAGATACTGTTTCTCATTTCCTCCTTGTCTCTTCCTCACCCTCCTTCCCTTTCTTCTTTTTCCCATACGGATGCTTAGTACCCAGGCTGCTGGCCTCCACGGCTCCTCGAGACGCAGGGAGAGATGCGGGAGATGAGCCTCCCATCACATAGCTCTAGCACACACGCCCGAAGTCTGGGTTTAGTTTCCTTCAGCTTCTTTCTCCTGCAGTACCACTGAGAGCAAAAAAAAAAAAAAAGACATAAAATATCTGATCTTGTTCTTCTTTCCTTTTCTATTTCCAGCCACCTGTTCTTTTCTTCTAATTAACCCCAACACAGTAAAGAGATCCAAGATTCTCATGGTTACATAG
The DNA here is from genome assembly GCF_003009895.1 of Hyaena hyaena. Classification (NCBI taxonomy): domain Eukaryota; kingdom Metazoa; phylum Chordata; class Mammalia; order Carnivora; family Hyaenidae; genus Hyaena; species Hyaena hyaena. Next base: position 154,506 of record NW_024080855.1, read on the forward strand.
AAAAGGTATAAGAAGAGAAAAGCCACATGTAATAGAATTTTGCCTAAGGAGACTCCTAGTGGAGGAAATTTGGTATGTGTCTCTGTCCAATTTGAAGAAGCAATGGTGACTTGCCCCCTCCTTCCTCTGCTTTAGAGAAATGAATCAGAGGCACCTGGGTGGCTCAGTGAGTTAAGTGTCTGACCTTGGCTCAGGTCGTGATCTCAGGGTTGGTGGGTTCAAGCCCCACATGGGGCTGTCTGCTGTCAGCACAGAGCCGGCTTTGGATCCTCTGTTTCCCTCTCTCTGCCCCTCCCTGCCTCATAATTAAAAAAAAAAAAAAAAATGGTTTCACTTGTTTGTTACCCATTTCACATGTATGATATGATCTAAATATGAGAACAATGGGGCACCCGGGTGACTCCCTCGGCTGAGTGTCAGACTCTTGATTTGAGCTCAGGTCATGATCTCACGGTTTGTGGGTTTGAGCCCCACATCGGGGTCTGTGCTGACAGTGTGGAGCTTCCTTGGGATTCTGTCTCCCTCTGTCTTTCTGTCCCTCCCCTGCTCATGTGCTCTCGATCTCTCTCTCTCTCTCAAAATAAATAAATACACTTAAAGAAATAAATATGAGAAAGTCGAGGCTTGTTCGGGCGAACTCAGAATGGCCCAGAGACGAGGTTCACACGTGGCACCTCTAGGCCTGGGACTCCGTCAGCGCACATGGATGCCTGCCCAGCCTCCGGGCCCTGGGGTGTGCAGGGCTCAGGGAGGGTATAGGCGTGGAGAGTATTTGGTGGCCCAGGAGGAACTGCACCACCTGGGAACGTCCCTGGACCCCAGTGAACGGAGGGAGCTGTTCTCGCACTGCCTACCCCTGCAAAGTACTTGAAATCAAACGGAGGGAACTGGAACTGACCCTTAGAGGGGCTCGTAGGGGTGCAAAGGGAGGAGAGCGTGGAGAAGACCAGGGCGACAGGAAAAGAGAGACTTGTTGCCACATTTGTACATGCTAACTGGCCGAGGTACATGTGGCCTGGGAGTTGGAGCAGCCTTTCTGATACTCTTACTGCCAGCCGCTTTCTGCACTGTTACTCCCATGCCCAGAGAGCATCTCCTCAGCGGTTTCCTCCCGAGCTTGAACTCTAATTTCAGGGGAGCAGGAAAGCGAGGCAAAGGAGGCCAAGGGCAGGAAATTAATGGAAGCAGAGTGAGAACGGAAAGAAAGCTGGGACAGATTGGAAAACGGAAACTGGAAAACAGTGCAACCATAATTCTTTGCACAAGTGGCAAGTGTCCACCGTGAGCCGGTGCTGTGGTCGGTCCTGGGGACAGAGTGCTGAGCGAGACAGACCTTGCTCGTGTCCTAGAGAGCCGACACTCTGGAGGGGAAGGTGGATGCCCTTCTAAGCCCAGCTAAGCCCAGGCGGTGTGATCGGTGGGCGGGGTGTTTTGGGTTGAATTTCTGGCAGCTGCAGAAAGTTTGTTCCCTCTTTTTTTTTTTAATTTAACAGTTTTTAATGTCTATTTATTTTTGAGAGGGAGAGAGAGATGTGAGCCAGGGAGGGGGCGAAAGACAGGGAGACACAGAATCTGGAGCAGGCTCCAGGCTCTGAGCTAGCTGTCAGCCCAGAGCCTGATGTGGGGCTCGGACCCACCAACCCGGAGATCATGACCTGAGCCAAAGTCCAATGCTTAGCTGACTGAGCCACACAGGCGCTCTACGTTTGTTCCTTCTGAAGGAGAGGTTTCTGGGGAGGTGTTGCCTATGTAAGGCTTTCTTCTCAGTACTAATGTCAGAAAGCTGAATGTAGTATTGCTACAAGGGTTGAATCCCTGCATTAAGGTTTTAAATCTCAGGCCAAGATAGGCTGCTTGGAAACCATGCAGATCCAAACTCTTTTTGTTTTTGTTCTTTTTATTTCTCCAACTGGCACTTAGGTACTGCTCACTTCAAGTCCCGGCTCCCAGCACTTTACATATATTCACTTATTTAATCAGAACAGTCCTATGCTGGAGGTGCTGTTATTGTCCTCATTTTATAGAGGAAAAGTTAGCTTGCCCACATTCCCACGATGTTATGGATGGAATGTGTCCTCCCCAAATTCCTATGTGGAAATCCTAAGCCCCAAGGTGATGGACTTAGGAGGTGGGCTTTTGAAAGGTGATTGGAACATAAGGGTAGAGCCCTCCTGAATGGGGTGAGTTTCTTAGAAAAGAGATCTCAGTGAGATCTCTTGACTCTTCCACCATGTGAAGACTCAGGGAGAAGATGGTCATCTGTGAACCACAGATCTGGTCCTCACCAGACGCTCAATCTGTCAGCATCTTAATCTTGGACTTCTAAGCCTCTGGAACTGTGAGAAATACGTTTGATGTGTAAGCCGCTCAGTCCACGGTGTTTATGCTATAGTAGCATGAGCAGATTGAGACACGCAGTAAGTGCTAACCGCCTAGTTATACATTCAAAACAACATATCATCTGTGAGTAGTCGAATACAAAGCAGGGTGAGAGAAGGAGGGAGGATGTGAGGCTGGACAAGGGGCAGGGGCCTGGTCAGCATGGCCCTGAAGGCCATGGTGAGAGGCTGAGCTCTCATTCATTTCCCACCTGCGTGGGAGGCCATGGAAGAATTGGAGCACTTGAGTGACATACTGGGTTTCCTTTTTAAAACTTGACTCTGGGGGCGCCTGGGTGGCTCAGTCGGTTAAGCATCTGACTTTGGCTCAGGTCATGATCTCATGGTTCGTGGGTTCGAGCCCTGCATCAGGCTCCGTGCTGACAGCTAGCTCAGAGCCTGGAGCCTGCTTCAGATTCTGTCTCCCTCTCTCTTGGACCCTCCCCTGCTCATGCTGCCTCTCTCTCTCAGAAATAAATAAAACATTAAAAAAATTAAAAAAAAAAAACTTGACTCTGGCTACTTTAGGGAGCAAGTGGAAAAACAAACAGAAGGTGTAATAATGGGGTAATTATTTGAGATGGAAAAAAAAAACAATTAGGAAAGGACTGCATATGTGTTTTCCATTGTGTGCAGAGAAGGGAATAGTTTCTGGGCTCTTTTCCTAGCTGTCAATTCCTTGCCTTCCTGTAGGTTAGGCAGCAGTGGAAAAGTGCCATGCAAGGCTCCAGAGCATGGGGTTCAATCTCTGGGACTTACAGAGTGCGAGCCCAAGTGAGAGACTCCACACATATCTGGGCCCCCCTTTTTCTGCTTACAAAACCTGAGAATTGATTCTTGATCTCTGTTCATCTTTTAAAAAATGTTTGTTATTTTTGAGAGAGAGAGAGAGAGAGCAAGCGAACAGGGGAGGGGCAGAGAGACAGGGAGATACAGAATCCGAAGTAGGTTCCAGGCTCTGAGCTGTCAGCATAGAGCCTCGTGCGGGGCTCAAACCGACCCGGTAGATCATGACCTGAGCTGAAGTCGGACACTCTACCGACAGAGCCACCCAGGTGCCCCAGTCTCTGTTAATCTTTTAAGTCTTAAAATATTTTGGGTTACTTAAACACAGAAATTTTAGCCATCCTTTCCTTCCTGAACGTGAAAACTTGGTCCGTCTTGTGCAAACCTGGCACATTTAGACATTTAATAAATGTTTCCTGTGACTACTGGAGAGAGGGTAGCATTTGCGGAGAGCCCCTGGGCCCCCCGCATTCCATCATTAGGAATTAGTTTATAACATCTGCCTGCCTTTTCTTGCTTCCACCGTCTCTAGCCTGAGGTGGGACCGAGAAAGCTCCTTGGGAGCTGAGCAGGCTGTTTCGAGAGACAGGGGAGGAACATTTGCCCCGCATTCTTTCTGTGGGTGAACTACACAGTTTCGCAGAACTGTTGCAATTTTTCAAGTGTATATGGAGACTGTTGTGATTAATAACATTCAAGTTCATCTAAAAGCATTACTGCATTCATAGCCTCTTTTCTGTCATTGTATCTATCACGAGCGGATATGTGAAATATTTTGACATTGCCAAGAAATCATCTTTAGAAGGTCGGAAGCTGTTCCTTCGAGGAGCGTAGGCCAGATTTTATTTCATGTCAGAGTGTAATGTTCCTCTGGTTAGCCCCGTGGGGTTCTTGCTGTATACTCGTATCCTCCAGGTCAACGGGGAATTACTTTTGAGAGATTGTTTAGTTAAATTCTAGGCTTGTACGTTCCGGTGACTTGTCACAGCTGGGAATTTGATTCCTTCTTTGGCGGAAAATAGTGCTTGTGAGGATTAGCCTGTTCATTGTTTAGGGAGAAGAGCATGAGAAGGGTCTTTGGTTTTGTTTTTTAAAGATTCCTTTAAAATTATTCAAGCAGCTAAATTCCTTCCCTCCCTCCCTCCTTTTCCACGAGAAGGAGGAAGGCAACGGCTGTGGCTAGTTTTGCCTTGGATCTGAGTCCTTCCAGAGTCACTCAGTCAAGGAGTTTTCACCTGAACAAGGACAGGATGCTCCAGGGCTGTATTTCCAGCTGCTCCTGAACTCTTGGGAGCACGAATCTATAAATGGCCGCATGAGAGTTTTTGTGGCCGGAAAGTACCACGGGTGTGCTAGTTACTCTAAATGTGTCTGGTGAACTCACCACAGTCATGTTGTCTTGTCTCCCGAGTCAAGGATTTCCCCTATGCACACACGCGCGCAGCACACACACACCAGATCTCCGGGAACCAGGGCACACAGCTCCCTGCCAGAGGACATCTGTCCTGGGTCTGTGGCAATGCTAGGAGTCGCCACCAAGGGGCAGCAGAGGCTGCAGAACTGAGCGAGGGCCCAGCGGGAGGTGGTGGACGGGGAGCCGAGCCCTGGAGGTACAGGTAAGAGTCTGGGGGCAAAGGCCTCGTTCCCCGTGTGTGGGAAGAGAGCACGTGATCCGTGGTTCCAAACGTGTGATCCTGTGTTTTGCTTTCTATTCAAGTCTAATGTCACTTTTTTAAAGACAGAGGCTCACATAGTGCTTACTTCTTCTGTTGCCTTAACACCTGACTCCCATATTTGCAGAGTGGCTATCTGGGACGTGCTGTCCCCACCTACTCTCCCTGCCTGGTGTACCCCTGGGGCAGGAATGCAGGAGCCAGGAGTTTGGGCTGGTTTTGTTTGGTGGCTCCGGGAGGGGAGAATGAGCACTGGGTGACATGGCTGTTCTGGAGAAGTGAGCTGGTCAGAAAAGGTGAGGGGACAGGCAATCACTGTCACAGGGTGGCCGGGCCCCATCTCCTCCGCCACACCCACTGTCGTGTGATGTGCCAAATGGACATTTTATCAGTCCTGTGTAAAGTGCTGTGCACACCCCGGATTCGGGACAAATTCTTCATTGCTCCTTCCTCTGGATTGTCGTTCCCAAATCCTTCGTAGAACTTCTAGAGCTGCTCCTGACTGCAGGAAACTCAGGACTTGGGGAGAAGTCTGATTTCCCTAGTCCTTTGGGGTGAAAGGAGGGAAACCTGTAGCTAAGTTTTGCCTTGAAATCTATGTGGTGGTCATGACAGCCTTTTGGGTCTCTCTAAACTCAGAACGAGTCTTGGTAATTTGTTAGCCACGTGTTCAGAAAATCAACTACGTAAGGCCTTTCCACAGTGGCATTCCACAAACATTTTCCTCGCCTTGACTTCCTCAAGTGGAAAGCCTTTTCCGTGTCTGTGTTTCCATGACAAAACCCACTTCCTTTAGTATAGTCTGGTTTAGCAATGTTTTCCTTTATGGTTGTTGCCTTCTGTGTTCTGTTTACCAAATCCTTGCCCACCCACATGTCATAAAGATATTCTTTTAGACTTTCTTCTAAATGCTTGATAGCCCTTAAAACAGTTTTTTTTTAACGTTTATTCTTTGAGAGCAAGAGAGGCAGACAGAATGTGTAGGGGGGAGAGGGGCAGAGAGAGAGAGAGAGGATAGTCATTTAAAGACTATTTTCTTTTAGGGCAGTTTTAGGTTCCCAGCAAAATTAAGGGGAAGGAACAGAGATTTCCCACATGCCCCCTGCCTGCTGTATCGCTAATCCGGAACCGCAGTGGTGCATTTGTTACAGCTGTAGAACCTATACCAGTACATCATTATCCCCTGCGGTTCATAGATGACGTTAGGGCTCACTCTTGATGTTGTACATTCTATGGCTTTGGACGAATGTAGACTAACCTGTTCTCTGCCATTACAGTGTCACACAACGTATCTTCACTGTCCTAAAGAGCCTCTGTGATGCAGACTGTTTCACATTTCAAGTACAGATATGAAGTGCACCTGGACCTGCTTATTTTATGTATAGTATGAGATCGCCAAAGCTCATTATCGTTTCTATATGAATAACTATCTGGCTCCCCTCATTGCCTGAAAATACTGTCTTTCCCCCGTTGTGCAATACTGTCTTTCCCCCGTTGTGCTGTGGTGTCCTATTTTTCACAAATCAAGTGACCTCAAAGGGGGAGGGCTCTTCCTGGATTTCTAATTCTATTTCGTTGGCCAAGTTTTCCATCCCTGCATCAATATCGCACTTTCTGAATTGCTACAGATTGCTGGTGTTGAGAGCTGGTAAATTAGGTCCTGCCTCTCTGCTGTTCCTTTTCGAAATAACCTTTGTTTCGGCCGACATACTCAAACTCGATTTCTAGTTTAAAATTGTCTTTTCCTTTTCAGGTTTTATTGGCACCCTTCCTTACGGCTTTCCTAAAAATAACACATGGCAGCCCAGTAATAAATTATGTTCTAAAATAATGAGCTAGCTCTACAAGGTCACAAGCTTTCTAGGACACCGAGTCAGTCCGTCACATGTCTGTGCTGCCCTCAGAGGCCAGGGCAAGAACTCTCTTTTCCCAGTGGCCTTTCCAGATTCAGCCTGTATATCTAGACCTGCTCCAAACCCTGTGTGTTCCCACCTCGGTTACATACTTCTCCTCGGACTTCTCCAGCTGCTACGTGGGGCACAAATTTAAGAAGCTTCGCTCTTAAAAAAAAAAAAAAGACCTGAAGCCTCCAGCCTGCCATGACTTGTACCACCAGGCTGGCCCATTTTCTTGGGCACTGACTCTGGTCTCCCCTCGCACCATGGGTACCGGGCCACCAAGGCTACCTTCTATTCCCCACAGGGCCCTGCTCCACACACGTGAGGGAATTTCCACTTGGGCTTGATTGATCTTCCTTCCTGACATGTTCTTCCCTTCCCGCTCCTGCTACGTTCCTTTTGGTTAATACCTTGTTAACCTCAAAGTCGCCTGCCGAGGGCATCCTTCCCTGACCTCAGACTAGATCAGTTTCTCTTGTAATCGGCTCCCCAGGTCCCTTCATGGCATGGGTCCCAGTGCAAAATTATAAACCTATTTGATTATTTTCATCAACACCTGACTCTTGCACTATATTTTAAACTCCAGTAAAGCAGGAATCGTGACTATTTTGCTCAACATTTTAGTCTCTTATCCCTCATCCAATGTTTGCCATATAGGAAGTGCTCCGTAATTTTTAAGAATGAATGCAAGGCTGAATGAAACACTTGGGCCTCGGGGTCCATGTTACTTTCCACAGGACCCTGCATACGGATGCTCAAGAACTATCTCCCATCTCATCTTGTTCTATAGGACACTTCAATTAAGAACTTTGTGTGGTTTATGGGAGTAGCTTGCCATGTTGTAAAATGGCCAGCTTGGCCATTGCAGGCAGTCAGGGGTGTTTCTTCATGCCCTGTGCTTGATCTGATGTGGGTGCCAGTGGTGATGGGGGGCATCGCTCAAATATGACTTAGAAGTGTCCTGTACCTGCCAATGCCTGCCAAGCCTTCCGTGTCTCAGCTCTACCTTTTAGAAACACGAAGATGATGCTTCTGATTTGGTTGGGGTGCATAGGAAAGCAGCCCTGGTTTGGGGGTGTTAGCAGCAAGCTGGAAGCTCAGCGACTGTGCCTTTCCATTGCCAGGAAGGCATGTAACTTTGGCTTGCTCAGTGGGAAGGCAGGGCAGCCAGGACAACTGTGTTAGCAGTTGGCATAAATGACTGAGAGCTAACATCTGGTCTTTCATGGAAAATTCCTGTACTTCGAGCTGGAAAATAGACTATCATTCCATTAATAAAGGGACCCGAATTAGTTCTAGTTCTCTGTGTTCCACAAGCTAGTCATTGATGAATGATAATGCTGTCTTTATGGTCTCAAGCAATCAGAGGGGAAGATAAAAAATGTGCTCCCTGGTCACCACCGGGAGCACTGAGCATTTTGGAGAGTATGGGCGGCTGTGGTGACAGGGCCCTATCCTGCCCTGCTGGGCCTTCTGTAATTTGCATACTTAGTGAGAAGAGACCACAGAGAGAGACGCTGCTTATGGTTCAGCCTCTGCCATACTCTCTGAGTGTTCGAAGGAAAATCACTAAATAGATTCTGCCTCAAAATGGCACCGCTGACCTTTTCTAAAACACACCCAACTGCAACATAATAGGGTTAATGTAATAGAGGCCAGTGGCATGTAGATTGTTAGAGGGGAAAATTATCCATTTTTACCAGGAGGATCATCCTGTGGTGATTAGAAGCATGGTTTTAATGGATATAAATGCAGAATTATGACCAATTATTAGCCGTTTGCATTGAGTTCCCGACACCTTCCACTGAGGAGCGGGGAGGAAGGCTTCCAAGCTCAGTGTCATCTGTGGAAGGCTGATCCCCATGGACTGGGCTGGGTGTCACATGTCAGCAGGACATGAGGATGCCTCTCTCTCTCTCTCTCTCTCTCTCTCTCTCCGTGTGTGTGTGTGTGTGTGTGTGTGTGTGTGTGTGTGTGTAGGTAGGTAATGATTTGAGGTGGAAAGACACGAAAAATTTAGTTACATCACATTCTTGACTTGGGGGTATTTATATTGGGCATTTCGAGTTTAAAGCTAATTAAATCGATTCATCATCTTTTGTGAAATACCCGAATGATTTTGTAAATGCTAATTAGGATAGAGGACATTTGCAACATTTAAAATTAGTCAAGTGGCCATGTGCAACATGTAGGTGATTCATTAATTTCAAGTAAGTTTAATGCATGTAAGTAAATGGCAAGACTCTAAGGATTTCTCTGGTTGGCTCTGCCTTCTGTGGGGTTGTAAGGCACTTTTTCATGCTGCATTTTTATTACGGGTCTCCATCAGGATATTCTCAAATGTCCTCTCCTTTCGAGTGAATGCCATAGACGCACCAGTCAGTTTTTATACTGGATGAAGCCAACTGTGTGAGTCTAGGCTGTGCCCTCAGCACCTTACTCAGGTGGGGAGCCTAGGTGGTTTCTTCCTCCTATGCAGATGTGTTCTCCCCATCGATCCAAACTCTGAGGCCACAGCTGATTGAGCCAGAATGAACCACGGGGCCTTCAATCAGAGGAGGTGGCCTTACATGAAAGTCCACTTTTTCAGGGACAGAGAGTCTTTCAGTTTCTCTCTCAGGAACTTCACCTGAAGTTAGGTGGAGAATCAGGCAGTTACAAGTAGAACTTTCACTGAAATGCCCTCAGAAGGAAGGCAGTATGTACAACTACAAAGCCCTACAAGTAGTGGTGAATAAGCAGAAAGAGGGGTAGGTAAATGCCATGAAGTCAGGGAGACTCCGGAAGGAGAGCTGCTGGCTGGAAGCAGCTGATGGAGAGTTGAAACTATCTAATGGCAGAGAATGGTCTAGAGAGTCCAGTTACTAGAGATAGATTGGATGATTCCAATTTCTGAATTGTAATGTGAGACTCAGTAAAAAATTTCTATGATGTCTGGGCTAGGATGCATATATCCCAATAGTAATCATACCCCACAAGAGACCTCCAAACTTAAGGTAACAGAAGAGTATCTTTCCTTGAACGCCAAAGAGCTAATACACAGTATACACCTGTGGTTTACCTAACTTTTTCTTTCAGCTTTATTGAGATAATTGACATAGGTCACTATGTAAAGGTTTAAGGTGTACAGGACAATGACTTGACTTATGCACACTGAGAAGTAATTACCATCCATCATCTCATATAGACACAAGGAAATAAGAGAAAAAACTTTTTCCTATTTACTTATTTGTCTTTTAAGCGTAAGTTTGTTCCTTTTGATCGCCTTCACCCAGCACTTCTACACTCTTTCCCCACCTCTGGGAACCACAATTCTGATCTCTTTTCCCTGTATATTTGGTCTTCCTTCCTTCCTTCCTTCCTGTCCCACATATAAGTGAGATCATACAGTATTTGTCTTTCTCTGACTTAGTTCACTTAGTACAATACCTTCATGTCTATCTATGTTGTCACAAATGGCAGGGTATTTTTCTTTCATGTACTATATACATATGTCACATTTTCTTTTTTAGTTCATCTGTCAATGGACACTTAAGTTGTTTCCATGTCTTGACTGTTATAAATTTTGCTGCAATGAACATGGGGGTCCAGATATTTTCAAGATAGTGATTTTGTTTCCTCTGGATAGATACCCAGAAGTAAGATGGTTGGATCATAGGATAAGTCTATTTTTAATTTTTAAACTTTATTTATTTTGAGAGAGAGAGAGAGAGAGAGAGAGAGTGAGCATGAATGGGAGAGAGGCAGAGAGAGAGGGAGAGAAAATCCCAAGCAGGCTCTACACTGTGAGCACAGAGCCTTATGTGGGACTTGAACTTATGAACTATGAGATCATGACCTGGGTTGAAATCAAGAATCAGGCGCTTAACTGAGCCACCCAGGCACCCCCAATTTCAATATTTGGGGGAACATTCATACTGTTTTCCACAGTGGCTGCACCAATTTACAGTCCCACCAACAGTGCACGGGGCTCCCTTTGCTCCACGTCCTACCTAGCATTTATCTCTTATCTTTTCGATGCTCACTGTTCCAACAGACATGAGGGGCTATCTCATTGTATTTTTAATTCATATTTCCCTAATGATTATTAATGAGAACCTTTTCATGTACCTGTTGACAATTTGTATATCTTCTCTGGAAAAATGTCTATTTAGGTCCTTTGCCCATTTTAATTGTGTTATTTTTTGTTGTTATAGAGTTGTATGAATTTTTCTAATATATTTTGGGTATTAACTTTTTCAGATATATGGTTTGCAAATATTTTCTTCCTTTTCTGTGGATTTCCTTTTTAAAAACTTTTTTTTTGTTTTAAAAGTTTATTCATTTTAAATGTTTATTAATTTTATGAAAGAGAGGGAGAGAGCAGGGGAGGGGCAAAGAGAGAGGGAGAGAGAATCCCACGCAGACTCTACACGGTCAGCACAGAGCCCAACGCAGGGCTCAAACTCATGAACCATGAGATCATGACCTGAACCAAAATCAAAAGTTGGACACTTAACTGACTAGGCCATCCAGGCACCTCTGCCTTTTCGTTTATTGATCATTCTTTTTGTTGTGCAGAAGCTTTTGAGTTTGAGGTAGTCCCATTTGTTTTTAATTTTGTTGCTTGTGTTTCAGGTGCCATATCCCAAAACTTGTTGCCGAGATTCATTTTCATATTTTCTTTTAGGAGTTTTATGGTTTCAGGTTTTCAAGTCTTTAGTCCATTTTGAGTTAATTGTTGTGACTAGTGTAAGATAGTTTCACTTTTACCTGTAAATATCCAATTACCCCAGCACCATTTATTGAAGATATTGTCTTTTCTCCTGAAAAGTATTGAATATTCTTTGTGCCCCTGCCCAATATTAGTTGACCATATATGCATGGGTTTATCTCTGGGCCCTCAATCTGTGCCATTGGTCTGTATGTCTGTTTTGAGACCAGTACCATACTGTTTTGATCATTGTAGCTTTATAATATAGCTTGAAATCAGGAAGTGTGATGTCTCCTGCTTTGTTCTTTCTCAGGATTGTTTTCGCTGTTTGAGGTCTTCTGTGGTGCTTTATAGAATTTTTTTCTGCTACTGTCTAAGTGCTTTGTGTGGCTTTTACCCTCATTTTCATTCCTCGCTTTTTCCGTTCCAGCTAGTTGCCACTCTTTTCGTCCTGTACTCTTCACTGCAGATATTCACGACCCAGAGCGAAGTGGTGATGAGGGCCGTGAGGGTCAACAGTCTTGCAAGTCACCAAAGGGATACTCTAGACACAGCCTAGCACAGGCTCCTTTGACTTTCTAATCAATTTATCTTCATAATGGATAGAAGAGGACGTGAAGATTTAGCTCAGATGTTAGGTTGCAACTAAATTTAGAGTAGAATCCCTCTCTCTCTCTCTCTCACTCTCTCTCTGCTATTAACGTTTCGGCTTACTCTTATCCTTATATCCCCCTTTTCTCCATCCAAAGGCAGAAAAATAGCTGTATAGCAGGGACATTTTGAAGTTAGCACATACATAGTTTGGCTAAGATAGTCTTTCTGGGAGCAAACACAAACCTTGTAGATTATTCCATTTGTCTCCACATTTATGCTCTATAGTGATGGGGATGGAGCTGCCTGAGTATCATATCTGACCTGCCATAAATATATACTCTTCCTTTCAAATGAGCCTTGGCCATTGCACAGAAGTAACTGCAAAAATCTGTAATTGCTTCTTTGTTTTAGCATTAGAACCTCCCTGAGTTTCAGTACAGGGTATGGCTGCCCAGTTTGCACCTATATTTCCTACCTAACCTCCCGTGGGGCTAGGTGTGGCTGTGTGACTCAGTTTCCCCCAAAGAAATGTGAGCAAAGTAATGTTTGCAACTTATATGATAGTTCTTAAATTTTTTTTAACATTTACTCATTTTTGAGAGACACAGTGTGAGCAGAGGAAGGAGAGAAAGAGAGGGAGACACAGAATCTGAAGCAGGCTCCAGGCTCTGAGCTGTCAGCACAGAGCCCGATGTGGGGCTTGAACTCATGAACCATGAGATCATGACCTGAGCTGAAGTCAGACACTTAACGGACTGAGCCACCCAGGCGCCCCTATATGATAATTCTTTTAAAGGAAATCACCTTTATCATCCTCTGCTTTCTCTTTGGCTACCTTCCAGTCCTGGATGGGATACTGGTTAACCAGCTCTACTCATGCAGATGAGATCAAAATAGTAGGAAATGGCAGAAGACGAAGATAGAAGGATGTAAACCTCTTATATAACCTGTGGAGCAGAGCCACCTACACATTGGAGTACCTCTGGGATGATGCAAGAGAGAGTAACAAATATCTTTCTGGTGTGAGTTTTCTTGTGTATTTCTGAGTTACTTCATTCCAACAGCCTCATCTATGCCCTAACCAATACACAGTCATGGACACTAAGTACTCAGGAACCAGACAGGGTGTTGAATAAGTGTCATGTCACACACATTGTAGCATTTGATGCCTTCTCTGCTTAGTTTGGTGTAGATTTCTCATTTTATTCTTTTTTTTTTTTTTTTTTTTTGAGGTGGGGGGAGGGAGGTGAGGATTGTCCCTTCGTTTTGAATAGATTCATCTTACCTTGTTCATTAGGCTGTAAATCCCTCAGGAAATCGTGCTAGTGACACAAATGCTGCTGAGTAAATGACAACTCTCTGTCTCAAGGGATAAGAGCTGCTTGGTCTTCCAGAATGACTCCGTATTCTCTTACGTGACATCTTTTTCCTGGCTGTATCAATTCTGTTGTTAATGAATCAATCCTGGTGAACGCCGCCCTCCCCCTGACCCCCAGTTTTAAATCCATTTTCATGGCAGCAGCATATGCGAAGAGAGGAAACATCTGAAATGATGATTTTGAGTAAGGAACGATGCCCATTCTATTTATCACTCTAAATATAAGCAGGTGGGATTTAAAATGCTCATGATTGCACTTTAGTCAAACGTTCGATTCATGATCATTCTGCCATGCGTGAGTTAGTAATACGCTTGCTGCATAATAAAAGAAAGTTCAAGATAACAGTGAATCAAATAAGATACATATATTTCTTCTAACATGAAAGAGGCCTGGAGATGGACAGCTAAGAGATGATATGTGGCTCTCAGTCATTCATTGGGTTCTCAGGCTCCTTCCAACATTTTCTTTGAAAATCTCTGCAGACGGCTCATTCTAAAGATTCCCTCATGGTTAGCAAAAGCCCCTGTAGTGACAGCCAATGTGACAGAGTCACAGGCAGTGGGATGAGGAGAGGGCAAAGTGCCTTTATCTGCCTTGTTCCTTTTAAAGACCTTTTTCCGAATTTTTACTAATTCAACTTTCACTTCGTTGGTCAGAACTTTGCTATACCCAGTTACATGGCTGCCCAAATAAAATCAAGGTTTTGTCTTCTTTTTAACTAAGGATGAAGGGGAAGAATCAATGATGGGCAGACCGCCTGCCTTCTAATTAGAAAATTCTCACCGTTCTAGACCAGGGGTTGGCAAACTATGGCCTATGCGCCAAATCTGGCTTGCGGCCTACTTTTCATAAGTAATGAGTTATTGAAACAAAACCATATACATTCATTTATGTGTCGTCTAGGGCTAATTTAATGCTACAAAAAGCAGAGCTGAGTAGTTTTCACAGAGATGGTGTGACCCACAGTCTAAAGTATTTCCCAGCCGGTCCTGTTGAACAAGTTTGCCAACCCCTGTTCTAGATCATGGAGGACAGATTCTGATACGTGAATGGCTTCATTCCTCGGGAGGTTATTAGAAGAGCAAGGGCGAGCCTAATGTGGATTCAGAAATAATCTATCCTCCAGCCCCAGTGAAATGGAGTCTATTAGGCATACATTTGGTCGCAAGCAACATAAAACCTGACTAATGGCGGATTCAACAAAAATTTGTTTATCTTACACACAAAGAAGTCCAGAAGTACCTGGTCCAGGGCTGGTGTGGATACTGAATGATGCTTTCCAAACTAGGCTCTTTTTTTCCTTTCAGCCATGGCCAGAATGTTGGCTTTCATCTCCATGCTTATTGTAAGTTGCCTGTTGCACCTAAAGGCATGATGTCTGCATCCTGCATAGGAAGAAGGAGTAAGTGTCAAAGGCCAAAAGGGGCACAAGTGTGTCCCTACGCATAAACTTTCCCAGAGGTTCTCGTTGGCCACGGCTATCTTCTCAGGACAACTGCTAGCAGTAGAGGATTCTGGGATGGTGAGAACATACATTGGGCTCATGAGTGGGGCGAACAAATGGAGATCCTGTTGGAAAGGGAGACGGTAGCAGTGTGTGCCCTCCGGGGCTCCTCACAATTAACTGGGCCACCCTCGCACCTTCTTATGGTGTCACCTGGCCTGCCTGACGCTTCCTGTAACAGCTCATGAAATTAATTTTGTTCTCTTTACCTCCCTTCCCTGCTTTTGGCTAGGTGAGAAACCTGCAAATGAGCCCGAAGAGGTGAAGCTGCAGAAAGCCAGCAAACAGATTGTGCAGAATGTCATCCTGCAAGCCGTGCAGCAAGTCTCGCAGGAGAGCCGGCAGAGGGACGGCAGACCCGCTGACGACGGGGGCAGCTTCCGGCTGGGCGTGGGGGAACTAACCAAGAAGCACGAAAAGAAGTAACACAGTGGATCTGGCTCTTGTCATCTGCTTGGTTACCAGACTTCCTCTTAGCATAGGATGCGTTGCCAAAACGTTGCTAGTAAAGCAAACCAAAGTGTCATGGGCACCTAGCAGTAGAATGAGTCTGCGCTCGACCTTGGCTGAGAGGCCCTGATTGCAGAAGTGCGTTAGGTGATTCTGTTTATATTAAGGCAGTGCCTCTGAAACATAGGGCCGACTACAACACCGTAATTGCAAAAGTAGTTTTGCAACCCAATTTATTTTTAAGGTTCTTTTTATCTAGATTCTGTCTTGTGTATTCACTTTTGCCTTTGATGCATCTTTCTGTGGATTTAACCAGCAATCCTTTTTGTTGAAAGACTGAGTGCGGTACTGTGTCCTTTATACTGTGTTAAAAAGACATGCTGGACAACTGAAGGAATGGAGATTGTCAAATACGCAGTTAGAGGCTTCACTGGTTCAGGTCTGAGATCAAACTGAGCAAAGGCAAATTGTAAGGCGTCGCTCCTCAGGATCTTACAAGGCATATATTTATATTACTTTTTAAAAAGGAGGAGTTTAGCTTTTTAAGAATTCAGGTTTTTGGTCTCAGTTCTCTCAAGTGTTTGATAGTGGGTGTTTACTCTCTGAGCACAAATCCTTGGGGAATAGAGATTCCTTCCTCCACGTCAAATTATAATAGGACAAGTGATAGATCTAGATGCAGGAGTTGCCAATGACTCTGTTTTCCAGCAGCCCCACGGAGAGGAACTACAACTATGGATTCCATCCTGGGGGGTACGCCAGGGTCCGATTATGGGGTGCAGTGTCCTTGGAAGGAGCTGCGGGGCTTTATAAGTCCTATGTTGTCATCAAGCTGTGCATTCGCAATAGTACCTTGCTGGTGGGAGTTCTTCTTTTCCCCTCCACAAATTAAAATGGTATTTTTGAGATTATGAAAGTTACGCATAGGAGGAATAAATAACACTGCAAATGGGAAAACCATTTTTCACCTCTCTGAAGCATGACAACCCAGTGGGAGCAATTCAGTAAATGTTTTGGACCGTGCAGTATAGACATGTATGTGTATGAAGAACGCCATCTTCATGGCAATAGTAGGGATGTCTGTTCCACTCCCATGTGGATCATGCACATCTTCCTGAAGTCACTAGAACCCCACAGTCTGGGTTTCACAACAGTTATTGAGTTGGTGCTACTGAGGACAGAGAGAGAATTTGGCCTTTAGCAAAAACCCTTTGGCTTCAGTATATCAATGTCTATGTGTAATAGTTTTTTTTAAAAGCCAGTATTAGCATATATGGTATGACTGATATTACGATAGACTTAGAGAATCCTAGTATGTTACACTTTCCAGAACTGATACTATTGATGATAGTAGATGGGTGAATATGATCTCTTATCAACTTTGTTGGACTCTCTCATATGATGCACAGATGGGATAAAAAAATTCACAGGACTAATGGCTACGAGAGGGAGCAGAGGGGGTTAAAACTTAAATGGATTTATTCATAAATATTTTTCATGTCATGAACTCATGGCATCGGAAGAATGAATTTAAGTTGATCTGAAGTCATATAATTGATATATAATTGTACAGTGTGGTTAATGGGAATGAAGGTATTGTGGGAAATTATTCAGAAGAATCTATAATAAAAAAATAAATAAACCCAATGCTTGTAGTTTCCATGTGATCTGGCACCATGACTGCTGAGATGTGTGGGTGTAACCAGCCGTGGGCCTTGGTGTCATATCGCGTGGCAGAAACACACAGAAACAGAAATGCACCATCTTTCCTCTCTGGCGTGTCTGTGCCAATCCAGTGGGAATCTTTGAGAACATCCGATTAACCTCTGTATCTCAACATTATTTGTAAATAAAATATATCCAGCCTTGAAATACATTGTCATTGTAAGCCAAGTTTTCTACACCCTACTGTTGGGCTCATTTCATATGTGGACCTTACATTCATATGGGACCATGAGGCTCCCCAAGGTTTCCAAACCCCTAGAGGTCATGTCCCTGAGAGTGCTTTCTCCATGGGCCTTTACTGTCAGCCTGGGGGATGGTGGTTCCTGAGGCTTGGGCAGAAAAGGATGTGTGGTAAGAAGTGACCCTTCGATCTCAGGAAGTGAAGGTGAGTGGACCTGGAGAGTTGAACATCTTCCATTGTCTTTCTGAGATGGAACATCTACAACAAGAAACAGAGATATTGATGAATTCTTGGAAGGAGAAAAGAAAGTTAAGCCACCCCTGCACTCCACAGGTCAGTGCCATATTGGCAGAATCCTAAGAAAGTTCAGCCATAAAAACAAATCACTTTGTCAACTCTTTTTTTTTTTTTAATGTTTTTATTTTATTCCTGAGAAAGAGAGAGACAGAGTGCGAGCAGGGAGGGGCAGAGAGGGAGCCAGAATCTGAAGCAGGCTCCATGCTCTGAGCTGTAAGCACAGATGTGGGGCTTGAACTCACAGACTGTGAGATCATGACCTGAGCCAAAGTCGGATGCTTACCCGACTGAATCACCCAGGTGCCCCTCCATCTGACAAACCCTTGCTGATCTCTCTCAGTATAAAGATAAATTTATTGGCTCTGAAAGGAGCCTGTGATCTTCACATGGCCTAGGATTAAGGTGGGCTTCCACTTGGTTATTATCATAACCCAGCACACAGCTTTTGGTTTTAGGAATTTTATCTTGATTTACTACATGATCAAGCATACATGGGCCTTGCAGCTCCGTGTGATCAGCTCTTCATCTTTTACTTTGCCGGTCCCTGGAGTAGACCAAAGAGAAAAATCCTTTGGTGTTGCTTTTCTGTACTCATCTATCCACTGTGAACAGTATGGTGAATAGATGCAAAAAAACCTTATTGCTTCCTGGGATTTATTTTTCTCCCCTCTCTCTTTTTTACCTACTTTGTCTTCTTTTATGGTGAGATTTCAGGTTATAAAAAAAAATGAATGAACCATTTAAAAATAAACACGTTATTTATGCCAATCAGGAATGAATAACTATTTTCAAGATTTTAAGGTCTCTGTGAAAAAAACATTTTTAAAAAGGAAATTTTTTAATTTATCCACTATAACAATAGAGAATACACTACATAATAAAATTGCTGAGAAACCTGGTAACTAGTATAACCACTATTGTACCCAAAAAGGTGAACGACTAAGCACTTGAGCAAATTCTTCAGTTCATGCAAGGAGAATGTGGAAACCGCAATAATGTCTTTTCTCTTGAATGTGAAAAGGTGTTCTGAAATATATTACTGCACGTTAATTCATTTTTCTCGTTGCTGCAACCTTACAACATGTTGCATCTGGGAAGATCTCGTTCTCCTTTTGCAGATAAAGGCATACTAAGTCTCAGAGAGGTTAAGTATATCCTAAGTGAGGAACAGCAAGTACTGTTGGGCACAGGAATACACGAATCACTGATCTTGAACTCAGTGAGCATATGAATTAGCTAAGAATCTTACGAAATACAAATTCGGAAGATATCTATGTTAAGATGGAAGACTAAAACTGCCTTGTAGAATATCTTTCTTGGAAGAAATGTAACAAAAATAGCAAAGGGGCCAATAAATCATCATCAATAGAAATAGTTCAATGCCATTAGCATCAAAAAGTGGTAGCTAAGGAAAGAAAAAGGAAATTGCAGAGGGAACAAAATAGACCACCACAGAAATGGCTCTTAGGAAGAAACAGGCAAAATAGGAGAAGGTGTTTCTCTTACACAGAAAGGACAATCCTACAAGAAAGAAAGAAAGAAGGAAAGAAAGAAAGAAAGAAAGAAAGAAAGAAAGAAAGAAAGAAAGAAAGAAAGAAAGAAAGAAAAAGAGAAGACAGGAAGAAAGAAAGAGAGAGAGAAAGAAAAGGAGATAGGAATAAAAAGAAACATGTATAATCAAAACAATTCCCTCATTGTATTCTAGGAAAATGGATACAAAATGTTCAATACCAGTACTTCCAGAGTAAGAGAAAAATCCTTGCCATTTCTAGGCTGAGGGCAAGCCATTTACAAAGGTAAAAACTTCAGGCTGGCTGGCATCAAACTACTTCAGAGAAATACTCAATACTCTAACTTAAGGGAGAAAAGGCTACAAGGTAGCTCTGAAAAGGAAAGCATGAAGTAAGGGTATTATTACCAGCCAAGATGTCACTCGAGAATAAAGGCAAGCATAGATAAACAAATAAATGAATAAGTAAATAAATCTGTTTGTTTTTTTTGGAGAGAGAGAGTGAGAGCACACATGTGGGCTGGGAAGAGGGGCAGAGGGAGAGGAAAAGAGAATCCCAAGCAGGCTCGACGCTCACTGCAGAGCCTGACACGGTACTCAATCCCATGACCCTGGGATCAAGAGTTAGATGCTCAACTGACAGAGCCACTCAGGCGCCTCTCTAGCCATCTATCTGTCTTAAAGTTTCCTGGTGCTCAAGGGCCCTTCTTGAAAAAAAAACTGCTTGGCCATGAACTTCGCCAAACTAAAAAAAGATAAGTCAAAGAGTTTAGCAACGTAGGAGCTACAGTAAAGTGATGGTGAGGAGCAGTGCCTGCACTTCAATATCAAGTAAATATTACACAAGTGTGAAAATCAGGCCAAAGAAAAGAATGTAAATTGTTAGATCTTGGCAGTATAAAAACAAAACAAAAACTGTGAGGTGGGGCCAGGGAAATGACATCATACTAATGATTTCTTCTGTCGGAGGAAAGAGAATTGATAGGATCTTAAGTTGAATGATCTAGTTAAAAATCCAATGCTACAGAATTCTTAATTATGTTCATAATTCGTTTTCTTAACCTTAGAGGAATGTATAAAAAATAATATATGATGATAAAGACTTATTTGAGGTTAACAATACCTTTAGTTTCATTTAGGTTCTCTTTCTTCCAGTAAATAAAAAAATTAAGTGATATACGTATTTTGTGTACGTGCTGTTTATCTCCTACCTATTATCTATCTATTTATCATCTATCTAAATTCCTTGATGCCATACATGACAGCTATTGGCTCATTCTTCCACTGAAGCTAAACAGGAAGATTCTGGAAGCTGGTGAAGACCCAGAGTGACCTTCCTACTGAGAAAAGTAATTCCTTTAATCATTAGACTTAGGCCACATAGATGTCCCACAGTCTAAGTAGTAAATGAAGAAAAGAACAGCTTTATTCTTACAGTGTTTTTCAATTTTTATTATTAAAAAGAGGGTTTTTTTGATGTTTTTATTTATTTTTGAGGCAGAGAGAAAGCACGAGCTGGAGAGGGGCAGAGAGAGAGAGAGAGAGAGAGAGAGAGAGAGAGGATCTCAAAGCGGGCTTCCCACTGACAGCAGAGAGCCTGATGCAGGCTCGAACTCCCCAACTGTGAGCTAAGCCAAAGTCAGATGCTTAGGCTACTGAACCACCCAGGTGCCCCTGTTTTTCAATTTTTAAAGCAAGTTGCTATTGTACACAGATGCCCACCTGATTTCGACTTAAACAATTAATCAACACTTTTCTCACATGTCTCACACCTGTGTCTAAGAATCGAGGTTCTTACATGCTCCACTAATTGAGATAGGTATGTGTCTAGCTGAAGCTGTTGGTGGCCGTCCGTACGCTCTCAACATTTGCCGTTTCCCTATGCACAGATGGCTTCTTAGTGCAAATCACTGTCACTTTTCACCTGTGGGCTTTTTCTGGCTATAGCTGTGTGCTCAGTCCACACAGGGGCAGCTGAAAGTACTGGGGAGCCATCGCCCCACCAGCAGCTCTCTAATGATGATGGTTGGGAGCTGGTGCATATGTAGCCCAGCCCCACCGCCCCTCAAGTGGGCTAACACTGCGTAGTCTCCCAGCAGTTGATGAGTCCCAGCCCTTGCCTTCTCTCTCTCTCCGACATCTTCCTTTCCACTGGTGCTTCCTAGGGTGAGATCTTAAATGAACTGCTTTCACTCAAATCTTTGTTTCAGGGTCTACTTCTCAGGGAACCAGTATTACGATTGTTTCTTATCAAAGAAAACTGGGGCTACTAATGACTTCTGTTCTGTTGCAGGAAAATTGGACCAGCCTTTCTGCAGGTACAATCGGCTCCAAGCAGATAATGAGCAGTAAGTACTGGTGTCTTTCAAAACAAATCCCCGAAGTAATAGACCGTGAGTTGGTTAAGATATCAGATGTGTATTTTAATTTTATTACCGATATCTTGGTTGCCTTCAGATTGATTTATCTCAGTGCTGTTTTCTAAGTTGGCTAATGTGTAACCATTGGATCCAGATAAATACCAAATAAACAGGCATCAGAGGCAGCTTTCTGCTAGAGGAAAGTGGTTGAGAGGCCACTGCCAGGCCATAAACATTATGAATCTAAGGAACTGAGATGTAACCACCAGGAAACAAATTTTAGGCCCAATAATTTTGGCAGTGCCTTGTCTGATGAAATTGTGTTTTTCTTTGGCAAACCTTGGGAGAATCATCCCTTTAACTGTATTTATTGTTTGGCTCATGCTTTATAATTAAAGGTTGACTTTTAAATCTGGAGAAATAAATTCATGTAGATCTAGAATTTGCTCCTAGTTTTTAAAAATCTCAGTTTATGGAAACGTTGAAGTTAAGCTAATCTGTTAGCCAGATGAGCTGGGTGCCAGCCCCCAAGGCAATTGCTAAAAACACCTGTGTCACTCTTTCACAATATTGATCAGTATTGATTGGCCATGGTGATCCCTAAACTTCTTTCTAGTTCTAAAAGTAAATGATTCTATGTGGGTTTTTTTTGTTGTTCTACTTTTTATTGAGGAGTCACATAAGTATACAGCTTGATGAGTTTTTACATGTCTATATAGTCAAGTAAGTTCCCCCAGACTGATACAGAAAATTACCAGCACCCCTACAAGTTTCTTTATGCTCCTGCCAGTTGATATTTTCCCAAAGCTAATCACTACTCTGATCTAATAATCATAAATTCATTTTGCTCATTTTTAAAAAATGTTTATTTTTGAGAGAGAGAGAGACAGAGAACAGGGGAGGGGCAGAGAGAGAGATATAGAATCTGAAGTAGGCGTCAGCCTCTGAGCTGTCAGCACAGACCCCCATGTGGGGCTCAGACTTATGGACCATGAAATCATGACCTAAGCTGAAGTTGGAGGCTTAACCGACTGAGCCACCCAGGCGCCCCTTGCTCATTTTTAAACTACATATAATGGAGTCACACAGTATACATTATTCCTTGGTCTTCTTAAAATTTTGTCCATGAGATTGACTCACGTCGGTGTCAAGAATGGTAATTTGTTCTGTTTATTTACTGTGTATTATTGTGTATAAATATACCACTACTTATCAGTTCTACTAGGGTTTTCCCTCAATTTTGGCTATTACAAATAAAATCACTATAACTATTATTTAAAAATTTTTTAGAAATTAATTTATTCTTAGAGAGCATGAGCAGGGGAGGGGCAGAGAGAGAGGGAGAAAGGGGATCCCAAGCAGACTCTGTGCAGTCAGCATAGAGCCCAATGAGGGACTCGATCCCGCAAACTGGGAGACCATGACCTGAGGCAAAATCAAGAAGCAGATGCTTAACTGACTGAGCTACCCAGGTACCCCAATCACTATAAATATTCTTGTGCAAATCTTTGGGGAAGGAGTCTATACCATCTCCCTTGGGTAAATACCCAGAAGTAGGATTACGGAGTTATAGTGTGTGCTTATCTACTGGATTCTGCCAAAGAAGCTGCCAGTGCAATAGTATTAAGCTGTCCTCCAACTCGTAAACTGTGACTTCCAAGAGATTATGGCAAATGTCACTCTGCCTTTCAAAGGCTTTGGTTCCCTCACCTCCTGCTTAGAATTCTAGAATTCGTCCTTTGAAGGGTGGGAAACTGGCCTCATTTTGGATACTTCACGTTTCCCTTCTGTCCATCTGGCCACCAATACCCTTGCTGATCTCATTTTCCTCCACTCCTCACCTAGAACCAGCCAACTACCTCCCCCCAGTAAGAAGACAGTTAGTGATAGCTCACCCTGGAAAGATGTCCCCTGATTTGGAATTCCAGTTCATGTAATTCCCATGGCATCGTTGCTGCTCTGCATTCATTAAGCTGTGCTTTTTGTAATTCACTCATTCTTTCCTAGATGCTGCTAATGTCAGCATCCTTCCCAGAAGCAGAGATCCTCTGACTCTGTGAATTATTAATCCAGACATGGTGGGCCCGGTACTGTTGTATCCATGACCGGTCCCATTTGGAGTACCAGGATCAAACAGAAGAATGAACACTTGATTTTCACCCTCATTTGTTTTAGAATCCAAAGCCTGGAAGCAATCTTGAATCCCCGCTTACTCTATTGATGTCCTTGCTGATGTGCAGTGGTTCATACTGAGCAAATTTTGATAGGCTTGTCGTCACTTAAAATTATGCTTGGGGTGGGAAATAATTCCAGTGCTATTCGATAACCACTCTTTTCATCTCCTGTCTTTTTTGTCTAACTTTCTGTAAACCCCCTTGCACCCTCTACAGTAATCTCCTCCTTCACCAAGCTTCTTCCTCATCACCCTCCCTTAATTTTGAATCCAACTGTGAAAGGAGAAAAGGTAGGGGGGTAAGGGGGAAGCAGCCTAAGATAAATGCGGCAAAGAGTGTGCTTTATGCTCGGGGTAGGAATGCGCGTGTGTGTGCATGCCCACGTGCAAGCATGTGTGTCAGTGTGTTTGCATGTGGTAGGGTATGCTTGTGTCCTAACTCCAAACCTGTACGTGTACAATTCGTTTAAGCAAAATTTTCTGGTCTTGGTTCTAAAAGAAAAGTCAGCCTATTTTATAACAAAAATTCTCGTGTTAAACAGAAATAATTTGCGTAGGCACTAGGTACTGAGACTTTCACTCTCTCAGAGACTAGAGCTCTGTGGCATCAGGGTGATTAAAGGTGGTCCTTGTCACACACGTGACCTCTTCATTTCCTGGAAACTTGCCAGCCAAACTTCCACAGAAAAGTTTTTCATTAAAATTGAATGACGAACTCTGAGCCTTACTCCTCTTTTAGGAAAACAACTCAACAAAAATACTCCATATCATTTTGTAAAAATATTTTCCCTTTGGAGTAGCTTCATATCCTTTTTTTTTTTTAATTTTTTATGTTTTATTTATTTCTAGGAGAGAGAGAGAGACAGCGTGAGCAGGGGAGGGTCAGAAAGAGAGGGAGTCACAGACTGAAACAGGCTCCAGGCTCCGAGCTGGCAGTCAGCACAGAGCCCGACGTGGGGCTCGAACCCACGAACCGCGAGATCATGACCTAAGCGAAAGTCGGACGCTTAACCGACTAAGCCACCCAGGCGCCCCTGGAGTAGCTTCATATCCTAATCGGTCTTAAATATCGTATGCTCATTTTTATTACATTAAAAGTTTATTGAAAATTAGAATTTGGCTTGAAAGACTTATTCAACCATCATAAGTCACTCCAATGCTGATGTTTGTTGAAAGCTAATTAATTTCATGCCCTTAAGCAAATGAGTTTATCTTCCCAGGGCTTGTTTTTATTATTTCAGAGAAAAGAGGATCATTATACCAGTTCTGCTTATTATTAGGTCAGTACATAATCAGTGTCTGAATGTCGGGATCATTAAATTCAGTCCTGGGGATCCTAAGACCTGAACGTATGGAAAGTTCTTTAATACTGGATAGGCATCTGTTCCAAGAGCACTATGTAGTTTCTTAACCTGGTGGAACACACAGAATAAATCTTTTTACTAGACTAGTAAAAGGCCCTAGTATCTTGCCGTACACTTGCCTTGTGTGTGTATATGTTCTTATGTCCTTGATTTTTCTCTTTGCTTCCGAGGATAAGAGTAATCTTTCTATACCATGTGTGTGAGTGAGAACCATTAAAAGGTTGGTCCTATGCAGAAAAGGTTTCCAAGAAAATATATTTTTTTTCTCCAGTCCCATTCTATTTATACTGCCCGTCAAAGCTATATAGTCTGTGGTTAATGATTTAGGTGTACGAGGATTCCCTTTTGTCCTGGACACACAAGATGACAAGTCTTTAGTGGAGCGAAAGGAAGTTCCTCGGCTCCCTCTAGAGGGAGGAGTGTGCTTTTCACATTACTTCGGAGGGTTCATTCAGGAACGTGTGTGAAGGACTAGGCTTCATTATGTAAATTCAAAGTCCCATGAATTCACTCAGTCGAAACCCTGTGATACTAGACACCGTGTGAAAACTCTAATTTGCAAGATGCTTTTAAGAAAGGTGTAAGAAAGGGAGGGGAGGTAAAATATTAGTTGGGCAAATGGATGGAATATAAAATAGAAACAGGTTTACTAAGAGAGATACAAAAGGGTGAAGGAGGGAAGGAGCAGTGCTGGGAAGGAAAGGATATTTCAATAGAAATCTTTACGGACTAGAGAAATGGAAACACAGGAAGGAAGGATCATTGTGTTACATAGAATTTCTAAATCATCTTTAATGTTCTGGGTTTCAAGCGTACATTTCTTCTGTATCAGAAATACTTTGTAAAGTGTAGCCTTCTTCTACCTGTTTAGCTCCATCTCCTGCCACTTTCTACCTAAATCTTTATTGCAGTTTCTCCGATTTCACACCTCCGTATCTGTGATCACATAGTCCCTTCTGCTTAGAACACTTTCCCCAACCTTTTATCTTAGAATACTTTATTTATTTTTTGAAATAAGGTTTATTCATTTATTTTTAGAGAGCGAGAGAGTGAGAGAATGAGAATACTGTCAGCATGGAGCCAAACGTGGGGCTCAGTCTCCCGAACTTTGAGATCATGACCTGAGCTAAATCAAGACTTGGACGCATGGGGCACCTGGGTGGCTCAGTCTGTTAGGCCTCCAACTTCAGCTCAGGTCATGATCTCACAGTTAGTGAGTCTGAGCCCTGTGTGGGGCTCTGTGCTGACAGCATGGAGCCTGGAGCTCACTTATAGTTCTGTGTGTGTCTGTCTCTCTCTCTGCCCCTCCCCTGCTCACACTTTCTCTCTCTCTCTCAAAAATAAACATTAAAAAAATTAAGAGTTGAACGGTAATTGACCAAGCTACCCAGGTGCCCCAGAATCTCTTATGTACTTTTAAGAATCCATTCAAGCGTCTTATCTTCGCAAAAGTATTTCTCACACCTCTACTAGCATTCAGCCAATGAGACTGGTCGAAACACAGTCTCCTGTGTGTCCAGTGGTCCCAGGGGCACCACTCTCCATATCTGCCACATATTCTTTTTTGTTGTTGTTGTTAATTTTTTTTTATGTTTTATTTATTTCTAGGGGGGAGAGAGAGACCGCGTGAGCAGGGGAGGGTCAGAGACAGAGGGAGTGACAGACTCTGAAACAGGCTCCAGGCTCTGAGCTGGCAGTCAGCACAGAGCCCGACACGGGGCTCGAACCCACGAACCGCGAGATCATGACCTAAGCGAAAGTCGGACGCTTAACCGACTAAGCCACCCAGGAGCCCCTATCTGCCACATATTCTTACAATTGTCTACTGAAGTGTCCGTCTCTGCTGGTAGATTCTATGTGCTTCTAGGACAGGAGCCATATCGTAATCATTCTTCTATTCACATGATAAAGTGCCTTAAATACACGTTCGTCCTCAGTAGATGCGGAATTGAGTTGTACTCTGACTTTCCAGTGTATATTCTAAGCTGTGCTGCATTTCAGGGATGGGGCGCAGAGGAAGGTGGGTCCTGCTCAGCCTGGACTGTCTTTATTTTGTATGTGTGATGAAATGGATGAGGGAATTTTATCACTTTTAATTGTAATGATCTTTGGCAGCTGCTGAGAAGTGTAATGAGGGTTAAGATTCACATTATCTTGTGCCAGGAATGACTCCTGCCAAAGGGGTATTCAATAGCAGCATTCCTCAAATCTGTGAATCAGAGAACTCTCAGGGGAAAAGCCAATATTTATGTCTGTTGTAAAGAAAGAATCACTTTTGTTGATTATTATAGTTGAGAGTGACCTGACTCCCAATTCTTCAGCAGGCCACACAGAGAGTTTTCAAAAGATCCTCTGATCTTCTAAGAAGTCTTCTTCCTTGTATTATCTCTGTAATGTCCATGTTTTTATTTGGCTACACTTATCTCCATCTCTTCCGCTACTGTTAAAAGTTGCCCCCTCAAGTGTCCTGAGGGCATTCCCAAATGAAAGAGAAAAACATGACTGTTGAGCAAAAGGTGAAAAGGGCTCCTGAGAGTCTCAGTTTGGATTTATAACAAGACCCCTCAAGATAGAGGCCAACCAAAGCTGAATTGAAACAGGTTTGTTGAATCCTTCAGAAAAATTACCTGCACACCCAAGACCTAAAGACTATGGTTTTCATGCAGTATTTTCCCAAGTTTGTGGGCGTCCCTTGAATCTTTTTACTCTATCTAAATGAGAATTTAAGATAGTGGTTTAAGTAACATAATCTTTAAAAAAAGGTTTTTTTAATGCTTATTTTTGAGAGAGAGAGAATGAATGAATGAGTGTTGGGGAGAGGCAGAGAGAGAGGGAGACACAGAATCCAAAGCAGGCTTCAGGCTCTGAGCTGTCAGCACAGAGCCCGATGCAGGGCTTGAACTCATGAACTGCGAGATCACGACCTGAGCCAAAGTTGGACACCTGACCAACTGAGCCAGTCAGGTGCTCCTCAAGTAACATAATCTTAAAAAAAAAAGAGCACCTGGGTTAAGTGTCTGACTCAGCTGAGGTCGTGATCTCATGGTTCATGAGGCTCTCTACTGTCACCATGAAGCTTCCTTGGGATCCTCTATCCCTCCCCAAGCCTCTCTCTCTCTCTCAAAAATATATAAACATTAACACAAAAGTTTATTTTGACCAAGAGAGTGAGAGCAAACAAGCATGCAGTGGGGGAGGAGCAGAGAGAGAGAGGGATAGAGAGAATCTCCAGCTGGCTCTGTGCTGTCAGCACAGAGTCTGATGCAGGGCTTAAACTGTGAGCTGATATCAGGAGTGGAATACGTAACTAAGCCACTCAGGAGCCCCACATATTCTTTAAATCTAAGTGCTGACTGAAATTCTGCTACCAGGAAATCAGTTTGAAGAGATAAATGGAATTTTTGGAAAATAAAGGTATGTCTACTTTTTGAAAAGTGTTATAAACTTAATTTTTCTGATTTATTGCTATATAAAAATACTTTGGCCTACCTAGATATCCTCTACCACACAGTACTACTCTTGCTTCATGGGGTATTAGGATTACTTAGTCTTAAGCTTTCTGGTCTCTTTCTCTGTTAAGTGCTCTTACAAATTAAAATAATTATAATAAAATAAGTACAAAATACATGAGGGCAATGCCTGTGACTCCCTTGCCTGGCACACTGTACATGTTTTGGATGGATAAATGAATTAAGGATTCAAGAGACCCTTTAAGTAATTAATTAGCATTTATTATGTACTAAAATCCCATGGTTAGTTTCTTACATGCACAAACTAATTCAGTCCTTGACTCTCTACAAAATGTGTGCAACAATATGCTGATTTTTACTGTCTGGGAATTTGAGATCTTAATTAAGAGAAATTAAGTAACTTACAGCTGCCTTCTAATTTTTTTTTCATGTTTATTTTTGAGAGAGAGAGAGTGCGAATTGGGGAGGGACAGAGAGAGGGAGAGAGAGAGAGAATGAATTTGAAGCAGCTTCCAGGCTCTGAGCTGTCAGCACAGAGCCCGTCACGGGGCTCAAACTCACAAACCACAAGATCATGACCTGAGCTGAAGTCGGACGCGTAACTGACTGAGCCACCTGGGGGCCCCTAGCTGCCCTCTAGAAATAGATCAGAATCTACAGAAAGGCATCCTCTTGTTTCCAGGTTGTGACGCTGGGTTACTGTGGGGCCGTGAGGCAGGATGGGAGTGGCCAGAAAGTAAGGTCCTTGTTCCTTCTATTGGGCGTGTGACCTCTCCCAGCCTAGCCTGGGTGTCCTCACTTGTAAATGTAGAGGGTGATAACTTAATTATTGTGAGGATTAGATTAAGACCAGGTGATTATGAAATGTCTGGCCAAGAAGTAAATGTATTTCTGGAGTGCTAGGTAAACTGAGAATTGAGAGTTGGATTGTAGGCAAGAAAGGAATAGGTTACCTTCTCTTAATGTTGACTAAACTGAGGAACCTGAGGACTTAGGGGAGACTGAAATTTCCCTGGAAACATTAGTGGATCAAGGGCACTGGATGTAGGATGTGGAATCAAAAGAAGAGGCATCCTTTTGTTGTTTGAAATAGAGGGGCACCTGGGTGGCTCAGTCGGTTAAGCATCTGGCTTCGGATCAGGTCATAATCTCATGGTTTGTGGGTTCGAGACCTGCGTCGGGCTCTGTGCTGATAGCTAGCTCAGAGACTGGAGCCTGTCTTTGGATTCTGTGTCTTCCTCTTTCTGTCCCTTTCCTCACGCTGTCTTTCTCAAAAATGAATAAAACATAATTTTTTTTTTTTTAAATAGAGACTGGTGTTTCCAGAATCGACATGCATGTACATGCATATAAAGATCATAGACATTAACTGGCCTTAGAAAGTCTTCATCAATGCTACAAAGTATTTTTTAAATAAGAAAAGTGCTTATTTGTAGTTTAAATGTGATCTGACAATGTTTATGGTTACAGAGTGATACAGTTTGCCAAAGCTTATTCCTTTTGTGCTGTATCTGGAACATCTCAGGGTTCCTTTCAAATACAGGATAGAGTTAAAAGGTCTTTCTCATCTAATTAAGGATGCAGGATTACCTAACTGAATTATAACGGGGCTGATCTCTCCATCCTTCATCCCTGGTCCTCCTGCTTCTTTGTATAAGCAAATTAACATGCAATTTAAATCAGATGAGTGATAGCCTATCAGGAGATAAACTTTAATAGCTCCCAGAACAAAAACTAATAGGAAAATAAGCTTAGCTGCATCTAAAGTTGCCTTAAACTTTAGTTGGAGACTGGATTTTGAATCACTTAATATATAAGTTCCAGAGTTCACAAATACGTATTTCAGTTTTTATTGTTTTTGTGTGTGTAAAATTTTGACACATTTCTAAACCATGGGGTTTAATTATAGCAACGGTGACTAAATTGACATTAATAGTTTATAATTAACCATAATATGTTGGAACTGGAGTGGACTTTGAGCACAGCATTTCTCAGAGTTCTGCAGAAGCCTTGCCTCATAAGATGCTCTGGAAATAAATTATTCTCTGTGCAATCAAGTTGGGAAACACTGCACACAGTAGCTCACTCTTGGAAATTGACTATGCACACCCTGTGAACTTATTCAAGACTGAGAATTCTGTAACAATGAAACTTATCTTTGTTTAAATGAATCTTTCTGAAGTATATTTCACCATGGAACCTTTCTAGACAAACAGCTATTAGCAACTTATAAGGAACACATTTGAGGATATTTAGTCCCAGGTCAAGTGATTTTTCCCATGGCCACCTAAACTCATGGATCTTGATTCCCAGTTTATTACAGCTAGTTAATGTCCTTACCAAAAAGAAAAGAAAAAAATGTAGTTGTCACGATTTATTTTTAGACAACATATGGTTAGTAATTAGTGATTTTTTAATGTTCATAAACCATCTCTTTAATAAACTGTTGTGAAATGTTGCTGGTTATTAATATCAAGTTTATTAATATGTAATTAATACTTTCTGAAACTTGAAATATTTGCCAATTTTCAACCCTCTGATATTTTTTCACTTGTGCTTTCCCAAAGATGATTGATAATGATTCTGTAAACACTTATTCCAGTGTCATGATTCCTGTGTCAAATATCATCTGTTTGGATATTTAAACTCCTTGGAAGCAGTAAGTTACTCTGATACAATTACCTTATACAGTTTGACTTCTTTTCCCCATTAACCATTGTTTTGCCTCTTTTTTTGTTTTGTTTTGCCTTTCCTAATTCTTCTCCTTTTAAAAAAATTTTTTTTAAACATTTATTTATTTTTGGGAGAGAAAGAGAGAGAGCACAAGCCGGGGAGGGGCAGAGAAAGAGGAAGACACAGAATCTGAAGCAGGTTCCAGGCTCTGTGCTGACAGCTCAGAGATGTGGGGCTCAAACCCACGAATGATGAGATCATGACCTGAACCATAGTAGGACACCTAACTGACTGAGCCACCCAGGTGCCCCCTAATTCTTCTCTTTCTTAAAGAAACAAATGGAAGATAAGTTTTATTTCTGTTTATTACTAGTTGTATACAACAACACTAATGGTGTATTTAATCTAATACATAATACTTGTATGATGGCTTTTGGAGCTTTAGATAGAACACAAATATTTCAGTGTTTTTGCTTAGGATATGCCCATACTTTAACTTCAACTCTGTAGTATTTATAGACTTTACCCTGAAAAATTGACTCATACATTTGGATTAATTCCTGATTCATTGCACACATTAGTGTCCTGACTCTCCAACAAAGGGGAAAATTCATACAATGATACATTATCTGAGTTAAAAAACAGAAAACCACCCTTGTATAAATAGTAAGGGATTCATTCCTGGGTAGTCGTGAAATTCTTACGGTTGAACTTCTCTGAAGGCACATCAAAGCCGAGGGAGCCCACATCCTGGCAATATAAAATAAGAATTTGGAGGGGCTAGTGTCAAATGATGTTTATTCGTAAGGAGACAGGAAGCCTAGAGAGGAATACAACTCAAAGCCAAGAGGCTTTGAGTAGGTACCTTATGCTTACAGGTCCAGAACATTCCGCATATCATAAATAACATTTCTGAAGCTTCGGCTAGTCCATGTATTTTCAAAGTATAATTCCATGTCCTCCTCAGCACAGCCATGTGAAATATGACCATTGTCCTCACTGTATAGGTTTGAGAGGGCTCAGGGAGGTTAAAGGATTTGTTGGAGATCCTGTGATGTGGCAACGCCAGAATCTAGATCTGAGTCTGTTGCTTCCAGAGTCCAGGAACCTGGCCAAGTCCTGGTTATGGTGTCCTCTGATAAAAATGTCCAGGAAAGACATTGACTCTGACCACCCACGATAGCTATTCACTCAGCTTCATGTTCTGACCTTTAAGAAAGGGTACGAAGGACCAGGGCCATAATGAATTAAAAGTAGTATTTGCTTTCGGGAGGTCTCAGTCCGATGTATGAGACAAGTACCTCCAATGCATTGGGACGGCAGAGAGGGGATGTGAAAGCATCTGACTTTGCGTGTCTTCTGATAAAGTATGCACTTCTCAGATCCCAGAGCCTTCTCCACTTCCTACAGTGGCTGTATTCATGCATTTTCAATATGCTCTTGACCCCTAAGATATTAGCGTTGGCAACTTGGCCCCTGTATCCGCTGTACAGAGGCAGGAGGGGCAGTGTTTAAATAGATCCAGTTGTAATGAGATCATGAAAATAGCAGCAGGAGGGGCGCCTGGGTGGCTCAGTCAGCTAAGTGTCCAACTTCAGCTCAGTTCATGATCTCAAGGTTCATGGGTTCGAGCCCTGGATTGGGCTCTGTACTGACGGCTCAGAACCTACAGCCTTCTTTGGATTCTGTGTTTCCCTCTCTCTCTCTCTCTCTCTCTCTCTCTCTCTCTCTGCCCCTCCCTGCTCATGCTCTGTCTCTCCTCCAAAAATAAATAAACACTAAAAAAATAGGAAATAATGTGACATCGTTTATAAATGTTATACCTACCAACATTTTCTTCCTACCCAATTTTATGTATAATTTTCTCCCTAATTCTAGTAAAAATAAATCATCCTTTTATTTATCTAATTTATGGCATTTTGGTATCTTCCAGTTTTCTTCTAATTTAGATTTTTGCCCTTGGTAAAAAAAAATCAACTGTATTTTTATTGCCAAAATGATATACATTTTAAAAAAGAGAAAAAAAGTCACCTTTAGTCCTATTGCTCAAAGGCAAGCACTGTTATTAACTTCTGGGGTAATATGTACAAGTGTATATATATTTTAAATTTTTTTACAAAGTCAGGGTATTCTCTGTTACGTAGCTCCTCCCCCACTCAACCAGCAGGATATCCTGTTTTCCCCATATCATTAAATATTTTAACTTTTTAAAAACTATTTTTTAAGTTTATTTCTTTATTTTGACAGAGCATGCAGGAGGGGCAGAGAGAGATGAGAGGAAGAGAGAGAATCCCAAGCAGGCTCTGCACTGTCAGCAAAGAGCCTAAGGCAAGGCTTGAACTCACCAATGGTGAGATCATGACCTGAGCCAAAACCAGGAGTTGGACGCTTAACCAACTCCTATTTAGCCCATTTTCTCTCTGTGGATATTGTTTGACCTTTATATTAACGATTCTCATCTACTTTTAACCTGAATTTGCAAATAAATATTCAGTGTACCATGTTTGGTTGAGAGAGTTAAGTTTCCCCATGATTCTTACCATTGTCCATGCTGGTGACTTCCTGTTAACATTTCTGAGATGACAAGAGCCAAAAGTGGTCCATTGTAACTAATCCTTGACAGAAGGATGTGAAGCAAAGGAAGCAACCTTCAGTCAACTCTCAGCTTGAGAACGGCTTCACTTCTCTTTATGGACACTAGGTGTCACTGTAGCTGTTGAAAAGAATTCTCAGGCCTTCTTTAGACCCAGAATTTGTTCAGAACAAACATGTAGGTTTAATTTCTGCTTAATTTTTACGGTGACGATTACTCTCATTTTTTTCTTCTTTGAGTTTTCTCCTCTCTGACTACCCTGTAGCAGCACTATTAGATAAGTCCATATCTGCCTAATTTTGTCTACTCTTTTTTTTTACTCTCTGAAGTATTAGTTTTCCTTTCTCTCTCATCCTTGTTAGTCTGAATGAAAACACAAAACAAAGCAAACAAACCTAAAGTAAGTAAAACCCATTAACCAAAATACCCAGATTGAAAGATCTTAAATTTGAGGAGTCTGAATTCAGTCGTAAAATTCAGCATAAATAAATAAAGCGTTTAGTCTTCAATCAAATAATGAACATGAACTTTCAAATTCATGTTTATGAATTATCCCTGTGTTGATGATCTGTGGGGTAGGGTTAAATCCAGCTCGGTTGTTCTATTTTCATCTTGTTAAGTGCTACACCCCCGGGGTATGTTTATATATACTGGAGAAAAAAGCTTGGTTCAAGGATACTGTAAGAAGCCATGTACTATGAAACTTCTTTTGATGACTACAAGTGGTTAATTTCTTGGGTTATCAGATGTTTAGAAGATATCGAGTTTCCTTGACAAAAGGGCAGATCTCTTGGAGGGAGCTTTTATATTAGTTTAAACTTGACATTGATGGACATACTAATTCTCCAGCCAGGTTGCTTACCTCTCTTGTTGGGACTAGTTTAATTCCAATTGTTTATGGAAATGAATGTCTTTGTGCTTAAAGTTTTTTTTTAAATTCAACTAATTTCTCAAGGATAAAGTCCTATAAATGAAATTACGAGGTCAAAAGATAATGCATGTTTTAAAAAATCTTCTTGGGCTGCCTGGGTGGCTCAGTTGGTTAAGCGGCCAACTTCAGCTCAGGTCATGATTTCACAGTTTGTGAGTTCAAGCCCTGTGTTGGGCTCTGTGCTAACAGCTCAGAGCCTGGAGCCTGCTTTGGATACTGCATCTCCCTCTCCCTCTGACCCTCCCTCACTCACACTCTGTATGTCTCTCTCTCTCTCTCTCTCTCTCTCAAAAAAAAAAAAGAATAAACATTTAAAAAAAATTAAAAACCTTCATATATGTTCCGTGATTGATTTTGAAACTGATCACCTGATTCTTAATGTAGAAGGGCCATAAATTTCTTCTTCCATGATAGATTCTTTCTTTAGTTGTGGTTCTCTTACTGATGACAGGACCATTTCAGAGGTGTTTAAAGATTTCTCTCTCAGGGCAGATTTATGGGACCATCTCTTTCCTTTTAAAGAAAATTAGATTTCTCTTTTTTTGGTAACATAGTATTATTCAATATGATTGTTTGCAATAAATTATAAAGGTTTTTGTAAACTGACTTGTTAGGTTTTGTTGCTGCTGTTGTTATCTTGGAATTTGTGCCATATGGAACTGCTGACTTTATGTTTATATTATGTTTTCCATCCTTATTGACTTTAATTATCCTTTCTTTCCTTCCTTCTTTCTTTCTCTCTTCTTCTTTTTATTGTTTTTTTTTTTTTTTTTGCAAGTATTTTTCTGACCTTTTTTTCTAGGAGTTAAAAAGGGGCTTGACATATTAGAGGATAGATTTTTTTTTTTTTTTTTTGAGACAGAGACAGAGCGAGACAGAAAGAGACAGAGCATGAGCAGGGGAGGGGCAGAGAGAGAGGGAGACACAGAATCTGAAGCAGGTTCCAGGCTCCAAGCTGTCGGCACAGAGTCCTATGTGGGGCTCGAACTCACGAACTATGAGATCATGACCTGAGCCGAAGTTGGACAATTAACCGACTGAGCCACCCAGGTGCCCCAAGGATAAATCTTTAAATTAATTTAGTCTGTTTTCTTTCCTTATTTGCTTTATAGAAGTTGAGACATGGACATCATTCTTGGCTTCCTGATAATCTCTCTGGAGAAAGCTGTGGGGGTGGCATCCACAATATCTGAAAAATCTTACCTCTTTTTAAAGGACTATGGGACCCGGGTGAGCCAGCAATCCCTTAGACTCTGTGAGTCATACACCTGGGCTCTCTGCCTTGCAGTCAAAGTTAGGAGACTGTCCCCTAATAGGGGAAAATCTGGTTTATTCCTTTGATGCTTTTGAGGCCATTTATAAGAGAAAGACTCACAAGGGCACCTGGGTGGCTCAGTTGGTTAAGCATCTGACTTTGGCTCAGGTCATGATCACATGGTTTATGAGTTCGAGCCCCATGTTGGGCTCTGTGCTGACAGCTCAGAGCCTGGAGCCTGCCTCAGATTCTGTGTCTCCCTCTCTCTCTTTGCCCCTCCCCTGCTCATGCTCTGTCTTCCTCTGTCTCTCAAAAATAAATAAAATGTTTAAAAAAGAAGAGAGATAGACTCACAGGATGCTATGTATTAGAAGTAAGCAAAACGTATAGTAGACTAGCTGGAATACTCTGTCAGTACAATTCTAACCTCAATTTTTGACTTGCCTGTATAATTATCTTAGAAAATATGCCATCAATATCTGATTACTAAAGCAATATATATTTAAAATAAAATGTGAGAATTGAAACAAGTACATAAAAAATGCCTTAGTTAGGAGTGTCTTGTTATCAGATGACAGCACCCCATTCAAACTAATATGAACGCAGAAGAAATGCATTGTTCCCATAGATAGAAAGCCAGAAGGTTGAAGTTTCAGCAAAATCTGCATCTGGTGGTGGTGCTGAATCTGATGATGATATTCTCTCTGGAGAGAATGTGTCTTGTGAGAATCTCTTTTTATCTCTCTCATTGTTTCTACTTTCCTATGTCCTGGCTGCATGTGGGAGGCCTGTCTTTTTAAATTTTTTAATGTTTATCTATTATTTTTGAGAGGAAGAGAGAGACAGAGAGCATGAACAGAGGAGGGACAGAGAGACAGAGACACAGATGTGGGGCTCAAACCCACGAACCACGAGATCATGACTGAACTGACATCAGACACAACTGATTGAGCCACCCAGGTGCCCCAGGCCTGTCTTAATTAGGAGACAAAACAGCACCAACAAGAGAAGGTCCCACCAGTAGCAATAGGTGAACAGTGACTTTACCACTCTGTGATCCCACAGAGAAGACAGGAACTCCTTCCCGATGGCTCTGGGGAAGGTGTTGATGAGTCAGGTTCAGAGTCTGTTGCCCGTCTCTGAACCAACCCCACTGTGGTCAGTGGTTTACCAGCATCCTCTGACTGGACCTGGTCACGAGCCTCCCTCTGCACTGTGGTGACATCAAGCTACTAAGCTCACAGCAGGGTCAGCTATAAGGCAGAGAGGTTGTGTTACCTGGGAAAAGTAGAAAGGGGAATGTTTTTGGTCGAGAGAATAATAGCTACTCCAGTTATCTATAGAAGCAAATGATGGGGAAAGGAGCCTGCAGAAGAGTAGGTACTTGAACTTGAGAACAATGGTTCTACATGATGTGCTTGGACTGTGAACAGGGAGCCAGGGAAGCAGGGCTTTGACGGTAGACCTCTAACACTGGGACCAGTGAACCATGTTCTGCTCTCCAGCTCCCCACTGCTAACCTTCCGTGTCTTTGGAAGGCCAAGGGGCTAATTCTAGGGAAGAAAAATGAAAAGTTCTGCACTGCTAAAGAGCTTAGGGGCACCTGGGTGGCTCAGTCGGTTAAGCGTCCGACTTTGGCTCAGGTCACGATCTCACAGTTCGTGGGTTCAAGCCCTGCGTTGGGCTCTGTGCTGACAGCTAGCTCAGAGCCTGGAGCCTGTTTCAAATTCTGTATCTCCCTTTCTCTATCTGACCCTCCCATGCTCACACTGTCTCTCTCTCAGAAATAAAGAAACATTAAATAAAATTTTTAAAAAGAGCTTAAAGCCTAAAAGTACACAATGTACCTTTCTCTAGAAAAGGAATGGGTAGCATCCATCTGGTCCTTGGACTTCCATCTCACATGGTAACGTCTTAAATTCACAGTAGTTGTTATTGGGGCATTTAGGACATAAGCAAATGAAGAAAAATATTTAGCAAGTTGTAGATGTTTGTAGAACTTTTTGCCATGATTAGGCCACAATGCCATATGTTTCTTCAGGGCGGAAACCACTTTATCTTGTTCACCCTGTTTACTTTCCATTTGACAGAATGGCCGCCATATTGTAGATGCTATTTAAACAATTAGATTTATTTTTTTTTTTAATGTTTTATTTATTTCTGAGAGACAGAGCCAGTGTGAGCAAGGGAGGGTCAGAGAGAGAGGGAGATACAGAGTCCAAAATAGGCTCCAGGCTGTCAGCACAGAGCCCCACGTGGGGCTCAAACACACAAACCATGAGATCATGACCTGAGCTGAAGTCCAACACTTAACCAACTGAACCACTCAGGCAGCCCAACAATTAGATGGATTTAAATGACTCTTGCTGGATACCTACCAGTGGAGGATCCCAAATGCCAACTGTTCCTCAAAGACTTATGGCCCACAGATGTTCACGCTGTTTTCAGCAAGGACATGACTTCCTACAGCAGGACACCTTGGGCATCCCTCTGAAACTCCTACCCAGAGGACACCAGGGGTCGTAATGTTCCAGAAACAGAAGGTGAATGTCACCTGCTCCCCCTTTCTAGCCACTGGAATTCCACCTATTTTAGTGGGTAATCTGGGTGATGCTTTTGCTCTGGACTTAGTAATGGTTCCACTGCTGATGCACTTCTCTATTTTGGTGGTGTTCGTGGACAAGAGGGGGGCTTGAAAGGTGAGAAGGGTATGTGTGGGAGCGCAGGTGAAGAAGGGAAAGACTGAAGAGTGGAAGAGAGGAGAAAAGAAAAAAAAGAGGGATCTTGCACATTGTGGAGGTGGATATTAGCTTATGTGTATATGTCTATAGCAATGTGGTCAAATGCCATTTTCAACCTTTCCTATAATTTTTTTGAACATTTTTTTTAATGTTTTTATTTATTTCTAGGAGAGAGCGAGAGAGACAGCGTGAGCAGGGGAGGGTCAGAGAGAGAGGGAGTCACAGAATCTGAAGCAGGCTCCAGGCTCTGAGCTGGCAGTCAGCACAGAGCCCGATG
The DNA here is from genome assembly GCF_003009895.1 of Hyaena hyaena. Taxonomy (NCBI): domain Eukaryota; kingdom Metazoa; phylum Chordata; class Mammalia; order Carnivora; family Hyaenidae; genus Hyaena; species Hyaena hyaena. The sequence goes on from NW_024080855.1 coordinate 193,411, forward strand.
CGGGGCTCGAACCCATGAACTGCGAGATTATGACCTAAGCGAAAGTCGGACGCTTAACCAACTAAGCCACCCAGGTACCCCTTTTTTGAACATTTTTTAAATGTTCCTTATTTTTGAGAGAGAGACACAGAGTGCGAGTGGGGAGGGGCAGAGAGAGAGAGAGAGAGAGAGAGAGAGGTACACAGAATCTGAATGAGGCTCGGTTCTGAGCTGTCAGCACAGAACCTGACACAGGACTTGAACTCCCGAACCATGAGTTCATGACATGAGCCAAAGTTGGCCAATGAACCAACTGACCCACCCAAGAACCCCAACCTTTTCTATAATTTTAACGTATTTTTTAAATATTAAATTTTATTTTAGAAAGTGTGAGTGAGAGAGGAGAAGAAGGGGGAGAGAGGGGGGAGAGAGAGAGAGAGAGAGAGACACTGACTCTTAAGCAGGCTCCAAGCTCAGCATGGAGACTTAATGAAGGGCTTGATCTCTTGACTGTGAGATTACGACCTGAGCTAAAATCAAGTCAGACACTTAACCGACTGAGCCATCTTGGCACCCCTCTAATATTTTATCTGAGTTTCAGTGACCCAGTTTGGGTGGAGATGGAAAAGCCTTGAAATAATAGAGACTCCAAAATATACTCTTTATTGAAGTTCTTACTGCTTTGTTAGGTAAAGTGGTTTGCAGAACATTGTCCTTCTCCAGCCCAGACCTGCAAGCTTTAAACGTCCTCTGGTTTGTGAACTTTGTGGTCAATTAGTCACCAAAGTCACCACTGAGAAATAAAACTTTTCTTTTTGGGCCCTACCTGGTTGTTTGTGTTTAAACCCATGAAGACTTTGAAATTGTGTAACTGTTAAAGCAAGTGAACAATCCTCGAGGGCTGGATTTCTGGGTGCAGTAAAAAGAGATAATTTTTACTTGGATATTCCCATATTAATACTCTGCAAGAGAGAAACCCTCATTATAGGCTGATCTATGTGCTACTAACTAGCTCCTGTGGATATCGATGTTTTGAATAACGAATACACACGGGAACTCTATACCAAACATAATGTTTAAGCTTACGGTGAATGCACCAGCAGCTATTCACCTCCAAACGTTTCAATTGATTTTGGTTTAGTAACAAAACTATATGAATCCCATTTTATGGTCTTCTAATCTACACCACAGGCCAGCTCATGGAAGCCTCCTCACCTCCTACAAAATGTCTTCAGGGATTTCTGAGTGTCTCCAGACGGTGTTCAAGGGCTGACGAACAGGCTAGGTCAACTACCACAAGGTCCTTGGTGACCCACGGTTTGTACCTGGCATCACTGCTTTGCTGGGCATTATACCTGCCACCTATTTTAGTGGCTCTTTTGTCCTATCCCGCTTAATTCTGAATCCAGCTGGATAATGATTAAATTATAGGATCTGCACCTTGGCTTTCCTCATTTCTGTCACTTTGGGTGGCAAGGACATCCCCCCAGTTTCATGCCCCAGCTGTCTCTTGGAGCTCAACCAATTGATGAGTGAACTGCTCTCTCCTTTTGTGTAAGCAAATCCCTCTACTGATGCTCCTAATTCTTCCCTGTCCAGGTCAGTTCTTTGACAGACTTCTTAAACTAAGGCCTATGCCCAACTTGAACTCATGGCCCTGAGATCAAGCTCTACTGCATGCTCTACTGACTGTGGCAGCCAGTCTCCCCTTAGACCTTTCCCCCCTTTTTAGTTTTATGAAGTTACATATTAACTTATTGAATTAATCCCTACTTTAGTCGGGATTCTCCAGAGAATTTTCTGTTTTTCATGGCAATTCCAACAATTGATGTTCCCATCAGCAGGACAGAAGCATTCCTTTTTCTTTTATTGCCCTTTCCCTCTCTCTTAACCCTGTGCTTGTCTTAATGAGCAGAAGTTGTTTACTTTAATAGGTCAAATCTATCATATATATGTATACATACATATATGTATATATATAATTTTTCATTTCTGCTTATTGAGTTTTTCTGGTCTTGAACTCTATCTCCTGAGCTCGTAAAGTTATCTTGGGGAACGGGAACACAAATGAGAAGCCAGAGGTTTTTACTGTATTATTATTTTTAATGTAAGGATTTATTGTTGCATCAGAAAAAAAGAAGTCTCAAGCATTTAATTTTGCTTTTGTCATTGAGAGGAATGTATTAATCGGCAACAAGTTTCTAGACTATAGGATAAAGGACAGTCATCAGAAGTAAACTGTGGAAATACTGTGCAGTTCAGCTACTCCCTGAAAAATGAGCCAGAATAATATGTGCGGCAGAAAAACAAGGCAAGAAAGCAGAGAGAACTGTGGATTGATTTCATTATTTCCACGAGAGTGACAGTATCCAGGAATGCCGAAGGAATCTGAAGAGGTAGACTAGCGGGTTCAGAGCAGACTTCCGCTACAGCACCGAGGGCTTGGTGAGGCTCCCCTTTCTCCACATCCTCACCAACACTTGTTATTTCTTTGTTTTTGATTTTAGCCATTCTGAGTACAAATGATATCTCATTCTGGTTTTGATTTGCATTTCCCTGATGATGAGTGATGTTGAGCATCCTTTCATGTGTCTATTATCCTTCTCTGTCTTCTCTGGAGACATGACTATTCAGGTCCTCTGGACTGTTGTTGTTGTTGTTGTTTTGTATTGTGTGAGTTCTTTACATATTTTGGATAATAACTCATGGAATTTACCATTTGCAAATATCCTCCCCCATTAAGCAGGTTGCCTTTTTTGTTTTGTTGAGGATTTTCTTTGCTGGGCAAAAGTTTTGTATTTTGGTGAATCCCATTAGTTTATATTTGCTTTTGCTTCCCTTGCCTCAGGAGACCTATCCATAAATGTAGTAGGTAAGACTGATATTCAAGAGATTACTGCTTATGTTTTCTTTGAGGACTTTTATGGTCTAAGGTCTCATGTTTAGGTCTGTAATTCACTTTGAGTTTATTTCTGTGTATGATCTAAGAAAGTGGTTTGGATAGTTTCTCCTCCTCTTCCTCCTCCCTTTCCTTCCTTCCTTCCTTCCTTCCTTCCTTCCTTCCTTCCTTCCTTCCTTCCTTCCTTCCTTCTTTCTGCCTTTCTTTCTCTCTGCCTTTCTCCCTTCCTCTCTCTCTTTCTTTCTTTCTTTCTTTCTTTCTTTCTTTCTTTCTTTCTTTCTTTCTTTCTTTCTCTTTCTTTCTTTCTCTCTTTCTTTCTCTCTTTCTTTCTTTCTTTCTTTCTTTCTTTCTTTCTTTCTTTCTTTTTTCTGTCTGTCTTTTTTCTGTCTTTCTGTCTGTCTTTCTGTCTGTCTTTCTGTCTGTCTTTCTGTCTGTCTTTCTGTTTCTGTCTTTCTCCCTTTCTTTCTTTCTCTAAAGAAACTAAAAAGCAGCTGACAGAATGGGAGAAGATATTTGGAGATGACATACTGGGTAAAGGGTTAGTATTCAAAATCTATAAAGACCTTACCAAATTGCACACCCAAAAAACAAATCATCCAGTGAAGAAATGGGCAGAAGACATAAATAGACACTTTTCCAAAGAAGACATCCAAAGAAGACATGGCAGACAGACACATGAAAAGATGCTCAGCATAGCTAATCATCAGGGAAATACAAATCAAAACCACATTGAGATACCACCTCACACCTGTCAGAGTGGCTAAAATTAACAACTCAGGAAACCACAGATGTTAGCGAGGATGTGGAGAAAGGGGAAGCCTTTTGCAATGTTGGTGGGAATGCAAACTGGTGCAGCCACTCTTGAGAACAGTGTGGAGGTTCCTCAAGGAATTAGAAATAGAGTTACCCTATGGCCCAGCATTAACACTACTGGGAATTTATCCAAAGGCTACAGGAGTGTTGATTCGAAGGGGTACATGTTCCCCAATATCTATAGCAGCATTATTCACAATAGTCAAAATGTGGAAAGAGCCATCAACTGGTGAATGGATTAAGAAGATATGATATACATAGACAATGGAATACTATTTGGTGATGAAGAAGAATGAAATCTTGCCATTTGTAACAATGAGGTTGGAACTGGAGGGCAATATGCTAAACAACAAAAGTCAGAGACAGATATATGATTTCATTCATATGCAGAATTTGAGAAACTTAACAGATGATCTTAGGGGAAAGGTAGGAAAAATGAGATAAAAACAGAGAGGGAGGCAAACCATAAGATACTCTTAAATACAGAGAACAACTGAGAGTTGATGGGGGTGGGGGAAATGGATGATGGACACTAAGAAGGGCACTTGTTGGGATGAGCACTGGATGTTACATGTAAGTGATGAATCACTGAAATCTATTCCTGAAGCCAAGACTGCACTGTATGTTAGCTAACTTGAAAAAAAAAAAAAAGATTGCTTTGGCTATTTGGGGTCTTTTGTGGTTCTATACAAATTTTAGTATTTGTTCTAGTTCTGTGAAAAATACTATTGGTATTTTAATAGTTTTTGTTGTTGTCGTTGTTGTTTTTGGTGGAGACTTTAGGGTTTTCTGTGTATAGTATCATATCATCTACAAATAGAGTTTTACCTCTTCTTTACCAGAGGACCTTTATTTCTTTTTCTTGTCTGATTGCTGTGGCTAGGACTTTCAGTATTATGTTGAATAAAAGTGGTGAGAGTGGATATCCTTTCTGTGTTCCTGGTCTTAGAGGAAAAGCTCTCAGTTTTTCAGCATTGAGTATGCATTTTGCTGTGGGTTTTTCATATATGGTCTTTATTATGTTGAAGTGTCTTCCTTGTAATCCCAGCTTTTTCAGAACTTTTATCATAAATGAGTGTTGTCGTTTGTCAAATGCTTTTTCTGCATCTGCTAAGGTGATCATATGGTTTTTATCTTCTCTCTTGTTAATGTGATGTTTACATAGATTATTTGCAAATATCTTAAACTACCTTTGTATCCCTGGAATAAATCCTACTTGATTGTGGTAAATGATTTTTTACATGTATTATTGAATTCACTTTGCTTGTGTTTTGGTGAGGATTTTTATGCTTATGTTCATCAGAGAGAATGGCCTGTAGTTCTCTTGTAGTGTCTTTTTCTGTTTTTAGTATCAGGTAAATGCTGATTTTGGTATGAGGCCAGGTAATGCTGGTCTCATTATGAATTTGGAAGCTTTCCTTCCTCTTCCGTTTTTTTGTTTTGTTTTTTGTTTTGGAATAGTTTAAGACTAGGTATTCTTCTTAAATGCTTGATGGAATTCACTTGTAAAGTCATCTGGTCCTAAACTTTTGTCTTTTGAGTTTTTTGTTTTTTTGTTTTTAATACAGAGTCCATATCATTGTTAGTCATCAGTCTGTTCCAAAATTTTATTTCTCCCTGATTTCACTTTTGGAAGATTGTATGTTTCTAATGATTTAACCATCTTTTCTAGGTGGCTTAATTCATTGGCATATAATTTTTCATAATATTCTATAGCTCTTTAAATTCTTTATATTTCTGTGGTGCCAACTGTTATTTTTCCTCTTCCATTTCTGATTTTAGTTATTTGAGTCTTCTCTTTTTCTTTAAATTTTTAAATATTTATTTTTTAGAGAAGGAGAGGGAGGGAGAGAGAGAGTGAGTGTCAGGCAGAGAGAGAGAGGGAGACACAGAGTCCAAAGCAGGCTCCAGGCCCTGAGCTGTCAACACAGAGCCTGACATGGGGCTTGAACTCACAAACTGCAGGATTATGACCTGATCCAAAGTCGGACACCTAACCGACTGAGCCACCCAGGTGCCCCAAGTCCTCTCTTTTTCATGATGAGTCTGGCTAAAGTTTTATCAGTTTGGTTATCTTTTCAAGAACCAGCTCTGCTTCCATTGATCTTTTCCATTGTTTTCTTAGTGTATATTTCATTTATTTCCACTCTGATCTTTATTATTTCTTTCTTTTACTGGTTTTGGGCTTTGTTCTTCTTTTTCTAGTTTCTTTAGGTGTAAAGTTTGGTTGTTTGAGATTTTTGCTTCTTGATGTAGGACTCTGTTGCTATAAACTTCCCTCTTACACCTGCTTTTGCTGCGTCCCTAAGGGTTTTGACTGTGATATTTTTATTTTAATTTGTCTTCATGTATTTAAAATTTTTCTATTATATTTCTTCATTAGCCCATTGGTTGATTAGTAGCATATTGTTAAGCTTCCATGTGCTTGTGGGTTTTTTTTCTATTTTTTCCCTTCTAATTCTAGTTTCATACTGTTGTGGTCAGAAAAGATGGTTAATATGACTTCAATTTTCTTAAAATTATTAAGACTTGTTCTGTGGCCAAAATGTGATTTATCTTGGACACTATTCCATATGCACTTGAAAAGAATGTTTTCTGCTATTTTGAATGGACTGTTGTGTATACGCCTGTTACGTCCATCTGATCTAATGTATCATTCAAAGCCACTGTTTCCTTGTTGATTTTCTGTCTAGATGGTTTATAAATTATGTAAGTGGTGGCTTAAAGTCCCCTGCTATTATTGTGTTATTGTCAATTTCTCTCTTTACATCTGTTAATATTTGCTTTATGTATTTAGGTGCTCTTACATTGGATGCATAGATATTTACCGTTGTCATATTGTCTCTTGGATTCATCCCTTATCATTATGTAATGCCCTTTTTGGTGTCTTGGTACAGTCTTTGTTTTAAAGTCTCTTTTGTCAGGGACACCTGAGTAGTTCAGTCGGTTGAGTGCCCGACTTGATTTTAGCTCAGGTCATGTTCCCAGGGTTGCGGAATTGAGCCCTGCATCAGGCTCTGTGCTGAGCATGGAGCCTGGTTAGGATTCTGTCTCTCTACCCCTCTCCCCCACTCACACACACATACACACACACTCTCTCTCTCTCAAAATTAATTAATTGATTAATGAATTAAAATAAAGTCTCCCTTGTCAGATACAAGTATTGCTACCCTGGCTTTTTCCCGCCACTTCTGCTTGCAGGGTATATCTTTTTTGAAACCTTTACTTTCAGTGTGTATACATGTTCTAGGTCTGAAGTGCATCTTGGAGGCAGCGTATAGATGGATTTTTTTCTTTTTATTCATTCAGTCACCCTATGTCTTTTGATTAGAGGAGTCAGAACTTTTCATTTAAAGTAATTATTGATAGATGTGTACTTACTGCCATTTTGTTAATTTCTGGTTGCTTTTGTAGTTCTTCTCTGTTCTGGAATCTTGCCTTATCACTGATTCCTTTTCTGTCCTATTTCTGCTTCTCATCTTTTTCTTCCTCATAAACTATAAGAATGCTTAAGTTTTCATCCGTCTGTAACACTTAAGCTTTCATGACCCTGCATACCCCTCTCCCAATCTATTAACATTTCAAAACTTGTTTCCAGTCTCTGTTCTCATCATCCTAATCTGTTGCATTTGGCTTCTAGAAGCAGCACTGATTAAAACCACTCTCACAGTGGTATTCAGAGTCTTCCTATTTCCAAAGTCAAATGCACATTTCAAGTTTTATCTTACTAGATCCCACCATTGCATTTTCCATTTTTTCTACTTAAATTGTATGTAGATTTCTTCCATCCTAGACTTCATCTTGCTAAACCTTTACATGAGTGCTCCTATTTACTAAGTACTCCTTGTTGGGGCTAATTGCTCAACCCAAATTCTTTAAAATTCTGAAGCGCAGGTATTATTAGCCTTATTTTATATAGAAAACATGGCCTCAGAAGAGTAAGTGGCTTGCTCAGAGTACTTGACAGAGCCAGGTTTTGTACGATGGTCCGAACCCTTCCAAAGTCCTGCTTCCTTCTATGCTCATGGAGCGTAACTCATGAATCACTTCTTTGAAAATGATCACTCCCTGGGTTAGATGCCCCACTTGATGTCCCTCTTTGGTCCTACCACAGTCTCTATCATTTCATAGAACACATTATATTCTAACTTAGCCTTTGTGTCTTCCTCTCTAACTGGAGGTTTCTTCATGCCTCATCCTTGTCTGGTTCGGAGCCGACATGTATTTCTTCTAAATGCTCCTTGATGACAGACAACATTATCTGTGTTTCACAGTGCCCCCAGTGTGACCTAGGGTCCTATCCACGCTCACATTATTCATTCAGTTATTTGATACAGTATTTCTTGTAAAACACTCAAAGGTGTTACAATGACAGGTACTTTTCCAGTACCCATTAATAATTGAAGACTATTCTGGCTGAATCTCCTTTCCTTGGTCACTCTGCTGGATACAACAGAGGGTATTTTATATCTGGTTAATGATGGTATATAGAAAGCCACCGGGGCACCATTTAAGGGCAGATCACCACTGGAAAGGATGGTTCTTTGGAAAAATGGCAGTTTCTCTACCCTCTTTTCTTATTTTCCCTCCAAAGCATTCCCTTATGTGTGTCTCTTAAGGATAAATTCTGGACTTGTGCATATCAAGGCTTTTCCACCACTTGAGAAAACAGTCTATCTTCCTTTTTCATCCCCATTAAGCAGGAGTTAGAGCATCAAGTATTTAGGATAGCCCTGTGGATTTTTGCCAAACTCCATGATCTCTAAAAGCCTCTGAGCTCCCTTGTCTGGGACTCTAATGCTGTGAAGTGTTATGGAAACCCGTAGGAAGCAGCACCTCCCAGCAGGCAGGGTCAGATGGGCTGCATGAGTGATGAGTTAATTCTTGTCCTTTCATCTGCAGACACAGTTCTTCATGTATTAGCATCTTCCCTGCTGAGTAAGGATCCTGTGGGCTGAACAGATCCATTCAGACCTGAACAGGAGTGGCTGAATGGCCATCTCTATAACCTTCTGGTCCAAACTATGGCCAGTAATTCTTCCTTGGATTGGGATTGAAAATTTCAACATTGTCTCTTCCCTGGCAGGGCATTTTCCCTCCTTTCCAAACATTTATAAATGTGGTGCTGAATGTCCTATTTATTTTGGGACAGAAGCCAAAGCGAATTGTTTCTCCATCCATTATGCTAAGCAGTGTATAATGGGGCAAACTGATAAAATAGCCATGGCTGGTGATGTGATTCCATTTTCAGAACATGACATACTTCTTGGACCAAAGGACTGTCTTCTTTGGAAGCCAGGCACACAAACAAGTCATCACGAGTTAGAAGCTTGGCCCCCTTTAGACCGCACACAGGCTTTGGTGTGGTGACGTTGCCAGACTTACCAAGGTGCTGGCTAGCAGAGAGCTTGCCCTTGAGCTAGCAGAGTCCTTTTAGACAGCCCCTGCTGTTACCCCTGGATAGCACTGTGTGGACCCACTCGGGACAATTGAAGCCGCTCGTGTTGGCCTAGCTGCAAGCACATTTTCGCAGAGCGCAAATGAAACCGAGAGAATGCTTTCCTCACAAATCCACCCCACTGTTCATCAGGAGAAAAACACAGGGGAAGACTGGGAAATGCAGGCCAACTTCCAGTAAGTAGAACACACAGAATTACTGCTGTGATGTTCAGGGAAATGGAGCAGAAGATGGGTCAGGGCACTGCCTCGAGCCAGAAAGCTAGCTACGGGGTAGCAGATAGCGCTCTAAGTTGTCTGAAGGGCCAGGGACTGGAGGGAAACCGTTTTTAAAGAAAGATACATGTTTTTTAATATTAAATTTTACTTTTTTTAGAGCACTTATAGGTTAATGGCCAAATTGAGTAGAAGGTACAGAGATTTCTCATAGACTCCCTGCCCCCCACACCTGCAGAGCCTCCCCCATTACCAATAACCCCTTCCAGGTGGTACATTTGTTACCGTTGATGAGCCTACATTGATTCCTCATAATCACCGTTTCTTTTTAATGGACTCTTTTTAACAATTCTTTAATGACTTGGGTTTGTTCTGTTTGTTATTGTTGTTGTTTTTTAGATTTGGAGAGGGAAAATTAGGACTAGTTTTTCCCTCCTATTTTATTCTTGGTGGATTTTTCTGCCGTTTTTATTCACAACTAGCCTTCAGTAAAGTATCCACAGCAGCCTAGTCTGACTGTCTGCCTGAACTCCCATATAACGTAAAGGCCCTGCTGATTCACTGTGCGTATCTAGAAGGCTTACTGCTATTCCATGTGCATTAGTTTTTGCTTCTCAAATAGATTGTGAGTTCTCCAAGGACAAGAACCATTTCTCAGTGCTGAGCTCATGTGTTCTCCTGTTGCTGTACAGAAGTTTGTTTATTTGGGAAGAAAAATACCAGAGGCCCCTGAACATCAAGACAGTTCTAAAGGAATTGTATTGTAAGGATCATCCATTTTGTAATTACTCTGCTAAAATAATGGAAGGGCAGGCCGCTTTAGGGCACGACAATAGTGTAGTATGCCAGGCTGTGCAATTGGGTAGGGTAATGTCCCAGTGGTCCAAGCCACACGGTCCAGATGGTGTGGTGGCGGTTCGTAATAGACCTATGAAAAATGACCCCGTCAGATGTTGTTTGATATTATGGAAATCTTACGAATCACATGGAACAAAGGTCCTTTACTCCAGAGCAAGAGATATTCCAGGTATGTGGCCAAACAGAATTTGTAAAGGACGAGACAGCTAGAGTAAGCAGAAGACGCTGATGGATCTTTACCGAGATCTCTTCTGAATGTAATTTCTGCCACACCGACTCACAGCTCAAAAAAGATTTCCAGAAATACAAAATTTCCAAACATATTTTACAGTTTTCTTTACCTCTTAAAATAATTTTCATTTTTTAATGCAAATATTATGTTAAAATGTATTCCTTATGTTTATGGTATTAAATATTTGGAATACCACATGATTTTTGTTTATTTGCAGATACAGCTATATATTTTAATTGCTATGAGTTGATTACAGATACTCCATACTTTCTTTAATTGATTTGTACTAAACAAAAGACTTTGTAAATTTTAATTCCGATTATACTTTTATTTCTGTTTTTTTCACCATTGGCTTATGGGCTAAAGAGTCTTTCTAAAGTAGTGTGTTCTTTTCCTGTTAAGATATCTAAACTTCAGAAATCTCAATAACCTGGAAGCAGGCAGTTCCCTGACACGGTGAGCAAATGCTCCACTGTATTTTTATGTTTATCAATAGACTTAAAAGTCCTCTTAAAAATCCTGGTGCCTTGAGTTCTCATGTCTCTATTATGTTCTACACTCTCAAGTTAATTAGGTACATTTAAACCAGGCTCTTAGGACACGTTCTTGACACAGTCTTCTCAACTCTATGTCAAGTCCTGTCATTTTGAATTCCTAAGTATCTCTCTTTTTCTGCCTCTTTTCTTTTCCGTGGACCCAGGCTCAATCAGGTCCCTGGATGTTTTCCTTCGGGGCACTAACTGCAGCCTCTAACCACATGAGTGAGCCCTGGGTTTGCTTCCTTCTTTTGTTCTTTTGTTTTTTTTTTTTTTTTTAATTTAAATACAAGTTCATTAACATACCATATAGTCATGGCTTCAGGAGCAGAACCGAGTGATTCATCTCTTAGGCATGACACCCAGTGCTCATCCCAGCCAGTGCCCTCCTTAGTGCCCTTCACCATTTAGCCCCTCCTCCCTTCCCTCCAGCAACCCTCAGTTTGTTCTCTGTCTTTAAGAATCTCTTATGGTTTGCTTCCCTGTTTTTACCTTATTTTTCCTTCCCTTCCCCTATATTCATCTGTTGAATTTCTCAAATTCTACATACGAGTGAAATCAAATGATATTTGTCTTTCTCTGACTGACTTCTTTCGCTTAGCTTAATACCCTCAGTTCTTCAATGTTGCAAATGGCACAATTTGGTTCTTAATCCCTAGCGCAGTGCCGCACAAGCACTAGATGTTGAATGTGAATGAATAAATGCATGACAGCTCTATGCACTTTGAATGATCATAAATTCTGAATTAGTAAATTCTAGCATGTGTGGTTCAGTTAAACATGACAGACACTTTTCTACAAGGCAGTACCAGCCTGCAGCCTAAGAAGTTCTCCAGGGATCATTTTCTCTGCCCGAATGACCTACTTGATAGATTCACAGTACGCTCTTTGGTTGGGGATTGTTGGGGGTAGTGTCTTCAGAAGCAAATTAAGGTATTGGCTTGAAATCACTATAGTGTCAAGGTTGTGGGCATGTGATATTTTCTCCAAAAAGGGGAGAGTGGTAATTGGTTATCTACTTTGAAAGCCAGACAATGAGGTAATGACATAACTGCCCTTCTCAATCCTATCAAGTTAGCTTGAAGAGAATTCTGAAATGCAAAGGGCAGGCATCCTTCTAGTGACAAATAAGTTTTTATAATGTGTGTATTCGTGATCCAAAGGAAGCCCCAGAGATGTTAGAAATAATGTGCCACTGTCACTTATATTTTTAATGATCACTCTTTCTTTAAATAGCTTCCCTATAAAATTCATCTTTTTTTTTTTTTTTCCCCCAGTGTGTGTGGGTGTTCTGTTCTTTCTTCCTTGGGTTCCTTCACTTGAAATGAAATTTGAGATTGTGAAATGACACTTTGTTCTCATGGTTCTTCATAGGTTGAGCACTGTTGAGTAGCACTCTCTACATTGCGTATACATCATTGCATATACGTTCCTTATCCTCAGTATGAGGTCACTTAATATTTTTCAATGAGTAAAAAATGCATTTAAGGTTTTATTTCCCTTCTAATTAGAAAAACCCTAGATCTCAGAGCCTACATTCATGGTGAGAATTTCTGTGCAGTGTGAAGCTTGGTTCCAACCTCTCTGGGTCACTGTGGGTAGGAAGCACCTGTTAACTTTAATGAGAAACAAGCGTGCACTGCACAGGCCGACTGTCTTCGCATTCAGTGCTACACGCTGAAGACAAGCAAGACGGTCCCTGAAATCTTACTTATGATGTGGAAATTGCCCAGACCTGGAGATTTTTAGAGTCTAGAATTGAAAACAGAGAAAAAAATAAATAGCGTATTTGGAGGAAAGACGTGATCTCTGTTCATAGGGTTGAAAGTCTTGGATCTTTTAAGAGAGGTCTGAGAATCTAGGTCGAGTAAAAAGTATTTTCACAGTTTTGTCTACATGAGGAAGGCTGAGAAAATTACTCATTTTGAAGTAATAAACTATTTTTATTGCTAAAGTAATATGTTTCTGAAAAGATCACTCATGAATATAAAAAAATATGCAAATATGAATTGTTTATAAATCGTTTGATAGACTCCAATGGCAAGGTCAGACAGAGGCCTCTATAGTCCCTAAGCAGAAAAATCATTTTTATACCAAACCCCAAGACGTATAAATTGACATGAAATAATTTTAAATGGTAAAATAAGTGTAGGGAAGTCAACGAACCTCTGACTTTTTTTCCATAAATGAGTATTAATTTTTTTAATGTTTATTTTTGAGAGAGAGAGAGACAGAGCATGAGCAGGGGAGGGGCAGAGAGAGAGGTAGACACAGAATCTGAAACAGGCTCCAGGTTCTGGGCTGTCAGTACAGAGCCCAACATGGGGCTCGAACCCACAAACCGCGAAATCATGACCTGAGCTGAAGTTGGATGCTTCAGTGACTAAGCCACCCAGGTGCCCCCCAAATGACTATTTTAAAGTGTTCTGTTTATTTTTTTATTTACTTTTTAAAGTTTATTCTGAGAGAGAGAGAGCATGAATGGGGAAGGGACAGAGAGAGAGAGAGAATCCCAAGTAGGCTTCTCACTGTCAGCACAGAGTCTGATCTGAGACTCGAATCTACAAACCTGATCATGACCTGATCTGATATCAAGAGTCTGGATGCTCAACCAGCTGAGCCACCCAGGTGCCTCTAAAGGGTTACTTATTTATTTATTCTTTATGGTCATTTGTTAATGTTTATTTTTGAGAGAAAGAGTGTGAGTGGGGGAGGGGCAGAGAAAGAGAGGGAGAAAGAATCTGAAGCAGGTTTCAGGCTGAGCTGTCTGCACAGAGCCTGATGTGGCCTCAAACTCTGAAGGGCAAGATCATGACCTGAGCCAAAGTCCGAAGCATAACCGACTAAGCCACCCAGGTGCCCCTAGAGTGTTCTTTTTTAATTGGAAAGATCAAATTAAATATTTGAGAGGGGCTGGGGAGGCTGCTGTACTACTTTGCCCCAAGCTTATAGTCAGTCTGCAGTTTGGATAAATCTGTGCTAAGCACAATGCCTGTAGGAAAAAATACTTGTTTTCATAACAGGCACGTGGGTGGAGTTTCTTGGTGGCAAAATATGTCCTTGAGGGCTATGTCAAGACGAAGTATGATGCTGTCACCTGGTGACCACATTCTGAAATTACATTAATATCTCCTAAGGTTCCTGCTGTCCTGCTTCCTGCACCTTTTTCCTAATGTTAGGTGACGTCATAGAATTTTTGAGCTAGAGCAACATTAGAACAAATCACATGAAGCTTCCCAGCTACAGATTGGGAAACTGAAAGTTTAGGAAGTTAAAGTGACAAAGCCAGAGGGGGCACGGGGTATATGCTTAGGTGATGGTGACTTTTTTACTTTTATTTTTTTTAAGTAGGCTTAATGCCCAGCCCGGAGCCCAGCATGAGGCTTGAACTCAGGTCCTTGAGATAAAGAGGCATTTAACTGACTGAGCCACCCACACACCCCAGTTGATGCTGCATTTAGTGGTAAAAGTGAGCACTTGAAGCCAGCCGAGTTGGATTTAAATGGCAGTTCTGAAATTTTCTGGCTGTGAGGTCTTGGGAAAATTATCAATCCTTGCTGAACCTCAGTTTCCCCACATGTAAAATAAGAAGTCTGTTAGGATATACGTCATGGGTGATTGGAAAACTGAATGCATAATTCATGTAATGTACCTGCCACATAATATATATAATTTGCAAATATGATTGAGACATGCCAAGCAGAGGACAGAATGCTGTCAGAATAAATGTGATAATGGACTCCAGAGTGCCTTGAGATTTTACAGAACTCTACAAATAGACAGTGGTATGATTCATGGTCCGTTGAAATCAAATGATGAAGAATAAAAAATGACAATGTTTCCCCATTTCCTTCTTTCCCTTTGGGAAGATACCAAGTTGCTCTTGATTCATTGCTTTATTCTATTCTCTCTCTTATAGTTCCTAAAGCTGGCTGTGCTGATTTTCTGGCAGAGTTTCAACCCTTTAGGGTAACCAGGGTGCTTTTCACTATGGTATAAACCAGAATCCCTGAGAGTTTTGAATTCTGGAGGGCCAAGACAGAGTTAACTTGGTGATGCTGATGTTAGCAGCTCACTCAGCCACGTTAGCATACCAAGTCCAGCCAGGCATAGCCTGACAACCTGCATTAAGCTTCCTTTGCATTTTGTGAGCTTTAGCAAACATAGCCTGGAGTGGGAGAGGTCAAACATGGAAAGTCTAATCTAGCAATCTGAGCTTGACATGTAATCAGTTTTCCCTTTGTGGGTTGTTTTTGTAAAGTTTACTTGTTTTTGTCTTATTGTTCAAAGACTGGCCAGACAAGTCAGGGCACCATGGAATATATATCAGAATTGTTCAGGTTTGGTTTTTTTTTTCTAAGTACAAAAAACTCTTGTGTTCTTTTTTGTGGTTACTTGCAATGCCGGCAAATGAAAGCTGTTTCACTCTGTAACGAATGCCTGTAAAATCTGTAGAGGGACACAGTGTGCATGGCTGATTCTAATCCAACAGCATTTATTGAGCACTGGCTACATATTAGACACAGGCTAGGTGCATTATATCCTTTACCTGGGGTGGCTATGGCAGATGCTGGGCTGGTAACAGCTATATTGAGTCTGCTTGAAATGGAAAGAGTATCTTAGTTTGTGTTCCCACAGAAGCAGACCCTGAGAGGGTTTGGATTGCAAATCGTTTATTTGGGAAACAGCATAGGGAGAGTAGATAATTCAGATTGGAGACAGAAGCTGATAAAGGGTGTATAAACAATTCCGTTTCTACTGTGGGCAAAGAAAGCTTAATTCTGCTGGGGGACTCTGGGAAACAGAACCGAACATGAGCCTTAGAATGGTCTCACCATCCATCCGTCAGAGTTCCATACTGGCTACTCGTGGAATGCAAGCCTGCTGAATTTTTTGCTCTCAGGCAGAGATTGCAGGAATTGGGAATTTGAAGTTGGAGCAGCATGCATAGAAATAGTTAGTGCTTAGGTGACATGATTAGGGTTGAAAAAATGGGCTACAAAGAGAACACCAGAACCATATCCTTCAAGGACTCCCCAGCCCTCTCCATCTAGAAATCCAAGTTTGGTGGGAGCACTTATTTGTGAATCCAAAGATTCTGGCAAATAATTGAATAGAAGCCAATATTTCTTTATTTGGCATCTTTATCTGAGTCTCAAAAACAGCTCTGATATGTCACCTAGATGATGTCCTGGGGAGATCAATGATAGAGGTGAAGAGATTATGTTAGCGTGGGACCTATAAGGTCTGAAGCTTGAGCCACTGGTCCTGGAGGAAGATGGGCAAAGGGAATGTTTAGGCAATGTTTATGTTTAGTGTATGAAGCTTTTGCCCCTCTATACAGTGCCATCTCCTGATGGTACAGAAAGATTTTTTACCCCATCCCCAATGCTATGTCCTGATGATACAGGCAGGAATACCACAGAAGAGGAAGACATCCAGATGAGAGGCTAACCTAAGGTTCTCACCGAAACCAAACCATGGGCCTTCAGACCCTCTACTTAATACCGAGCCAGAGACTTTATACTTCCAACAGTGAGGAAGAATAGCTGAGGCAAACAAGTGAGGCAACTGCCTTGTATCCAATGCCTAGAGCCAAGCTGACGTAACGTAGGAACTACTTGATTCAGACTCTGGACACAGTCTTGTTCTAATACTGGCTTGCCATTAATTGTCATTGCATTATTGAACTCTTTTGTGACTTGGTTTCCTCATCATGTACCCACCTCATGGGCTGAGGATTAGAGGAGGTAGGTATTTTTATCCAAGCCGCTAAGCTTATAATGGAAGCCATTATTGTGTAAGCTGGCCACACCTCAGAGCCCCAATGGTCTCAGCCATCTTACTATATCTAAATGAGGGACAAGAGAAAGTAATTTCAAAAGGGATACCTAGAGTTAGATGAAACCTCTAGGTCCATGACTGATAAGTCTTCTTGATCCTACACATTCTTTGGGGATAGTGAGGGAGGAAAAGGAGGCAGAGGGAGGAGAAGGGAAAAGGAAGGTTAAGAGGGAGGTATGAATCTCACTTATACATTGGAATGTGCCAAGAAAAATACTATTCTAATTTTTGGGGGGGAAGCTTTAACCCCACATTTATGTGGGGTTGTAGAGGAATTTAAAAAATTTTAAAGTTTCCACCTCCACCTTTTAAACTGTGAGCATTCTTTGGTACATACAGAGATGAGATTTCAATCTCCTAGATAAACACAGAAAACTTAAAAATTAGGTATCTTCACATGGTTCAATGTACATAGTATATGTACACATATGCTTGGTCCCAACCCATTCTTGTTCTCCACTCCCCACCTTTCGAGAATCCTTACATATACTTCCAGAGTTTCTTGATGCAAATGTGAGCAAGTATGAATATATTTAAAATTTTTCTCTCAGGAGATGTTTAAAATGGATAACAATAATAATCATAATAATCATAAAACTTTTATCAAGTTTTAGCTAGATATTAAGTATTTTTTTATATGCATTGGATCCATTTCACAGAAAAAGAAATTGAGTATGGAGAATTAAATAATTACCCCAAGGTCATAGAACAAGTAAATCACGGAGACAACATTTGATCCTAGTCAGTGCCCAGAATCTGGACACCAGCCATTATATAATACCACTTCTTAGGAAGTAATTAAAATTCATAGTTGGGTAAATGGTGAAAACTTCTAGTTATAAAATAAGTCATGGGGATGTAATGTACAGCATGGTGACTGTAGTTAAAACTATAGCATTGCGTATTTGAAAGTTGCTAAGAGAGTAATGTTAAAGTCCTCATTACAAGGAAAAGTATTTTGCAACTGTATGAGGATGGATAGTAACTAGACTCTGATAATCATTTTGCAATGTATACAAATTCTGAATCATTATGTTGTACACCTGAATCTAATACGTAATATGGCATTACACCTCAATAGAAACATTCATATAATTTTACTATTATCTTCAAATAGGCAGTCTTTTTAGTAGTTTTCTTCCCAGAAGCTATTCCTTTACAGCCCCAACTTTTAGGACTATAACTCATCATTCCTGTGTCTTAGAAAAGAAGTAAAATCTCTAGACACAGGGATCTGCTGCAGGCTACATGGCCCTTATTCCCAAAGCCTGGTCCAGACTTCCAGGGATTTAGTTAGAGTAGAGAGTTAGCTCCATGTGAGACCAGAGCTACTCATGGGCTGTGTTCTGCATGTGGAGAAAGAGATCACAGTTCTGTTATCTTTTGCAGAATACAAGCCAAATTCCTCTACCAAATTTAATACCTTTACCTTCATATTGTACATCAGCACATTGCTAAGCACACAGTTTTATTCTTAACAGGCTACCATAGCAGAGTTCTTCTGGAACCACCTAACATTCCTACCTTTCTATTTAAGGTTCAGAAGTATCCACACATTATGGTTTTGTGGTAGAGAGGGTTCATTTCGTTTTGTTTTTTTTTTTCAGGCTGATGGTGCAAAATCTTAGTCCTCACAATCTTGAAGCCAACAATAAAAGACACCACTGAGAACTCAGAAACTGAGTCTGTAAATCATTACCTGGATGGGGTCGATCCTCCAAAGAACATGAGAATTAGACTTGCTTCTGCCCTTCTGATGTCTCCATTAGCTACCTACAGAGCTGAGGAACATACACTGGTTCTGAGTATATACAAAACTGAGAGGTTGATACTTAAAAGACTTCTCATAACTGCCTTAGTCTTCAGCTTTTCAGTGGGTTAAGTGGGTGAGGATCCATATGCACTGTTTCCATTCCCTTCATTCGCTATCACCCTTATATGTGCTTTTGGCAGTCATCCTCACCTAATTAGATTTCTTCTCCCCTTTATCCTTCAGAAACATTCCACACCAAACCTCTTGCACTTCTAACTTTTCTCTCCCCCCACCCCCCCATTTTTACCACCTTCACTCATTCCCCCACTCCCTGCTTCTGGGAGCAACTAATCTGTTCTCTATATCTGTGAGGTTGTTTGTTATTATTTTATTAAATTTTCATTTATTTATTTTTAGAGAGAGTGTGTGTGAATGAGTGGGGGAAGGGCAGAGAGAGGGAGAGAGAGAATCCTAAGAAGACTCTGCACTGTCAGCATAGAGTGTAAGGCAGGGCTCAGTCTCACGAACTGTGAGATCATGACCTGAGCTGAGATTAGAAGTCAGACGCTTAACTGCCTGAGCCACCCAGGTGCCCCAGTGATTGCTATTATTATCTTTTCGATTCCACATATAACTGAGGTCTATGGTATTTGTCTCTAACTTATTTCTTTACCATAAAGCCTTCAATGTCCATCCATGTTGCCATAAATGGTAAGATTTTCTTCTTTTAATGCTCAATAATATTCCTCCCTCCTTCTTTCTACAACTAAACACACACACACACACACACACACACACACACACACACACACACACAACGTTTTCTTTATCCATTCATCTATTGATGGACACTTAGGTTGTTTTCACGTCTCAGTTAAAGCACATAATGCTGCAGTGAACATAGGAGTTCATATATCTTATTGAGCTAGTGTTAATTTTTCTCCTTCAGATAAATACCCAGAGTAGAATTATTGGATCATATGGTAGTTGTATTTTTAATTTTTTTCCTGTCTTCTCACTTCTTTTCTTTATTTTAAACTTATTTATTTAAATTCAAGTTAGTTAACATACGGTTAACTTCAGGAGTAGAATCCAGTGATTCCTCACTTACATACAACACCCAGTGCTCATCCCAACAAGTGCCTTCCATAATACCTACCCCCCCTCATCTCCCCTCCAGCAACCCTCAGTTTGTTCTCTGTATTTAAGATTCTCTTATGGTTTGCCTCCCTCTCTGTTTTTATTTTTCCTTCCCCTATGTTCATTTGTTTTGTATCTTAAATTCCATATGCAAGTGAAATCAAGATATTTGTCTTTCTTGGACTTATTTTGCTTAGCATAATACACTCTAGTTCCATCCATGTTGTTGCAAATGGCAAGATTTTATTCTTTTTGATCACAAAGCAATATCCCATTGTACATATTTTTCATCTTCTTTATCCATTCATCAGTTCATGGACATTTGGGCTCTTTCCATAGTTTAACTATTGTTGATATGCAGAATTGCTATAATCTTTGGGATGAACATGCCCCTTTGAAGCAATGATTTTGTATCTTTTGGATAAATACCTAATATACAATTGCTGGATCATAGAAGAGTTCTATTTTTAATTTAAAAATGTTTAATGTTTTTATTATAGAGAGACAGAGCACAAGCATGGGAGGGGCAGAGAGAGGGGGAGATACAGAATGTGAAGGAGACTCCAGGCTTTGAGCTATCAGCACACAGCCCAACGCAGGGCTCCAGGTCACAAACTGTGAGATCATGACCTGAGCTGAAGTCAGATGCTTAACTGACTGAGCCACCCAGGCGCCCCATATTTTTAATTTTTTGAGGAACCTCCATACTGTTTTCGAGGGTGGCTGCACCTTCTTCATCTCTTATTACAGTCTTTTTTTTAAATATCGTTT
Organism: Hyaena hyaena; assembly: GCF_003009895.1. Classification (NCBI taxonomy): domain Eukaryota; kingdom Metazoa; phylum Chordata; class Mammalia; order Carnivora; family Hyaenidae; genus Hyaena; species Hyaena hyaena. The sequence continues at coordinate 213,909 of NW_024080855.1, forward strand.
TCTGATATAAATATGGCAATTCTGGCTTACTTTTTGACATCCATTAGTATAATAGATAGTTCTACATCCCCTCACTTTCAATCTACAGGTGTCTTTAGGTCTAAAGTGTGTCTCTTATAGGCAGCATATAGATGGATTTTTAAAAAATCTATTCTGTTACCCTATGTCTTTTGATTGGACCATTTAGTCCATGTACATTCAGAGTGATTATTGAAAGATATGGATTTAGTGCCATTGTGTTGCTTGTGGAGTTGATGTTTCTGGTGATGTTCTCTGGTTCCTTGTAGTTTTTGTTGCCTTGGTGGACTTTTTTTCTCTCTCCACTCCAGAGTTCCTCTTAAAATTTATGTAGGTCTGGTTTATTCATCATGAACTCCTTTAGCTTTTGTTTGGGAAACTCTTTATCTCTCCTGTTCTGGATGGCAGTCTTCCTGGATAAAGAATTCTTGCTGCATATTTTTCCCATTCAGTATATTGAATATTTCTGCTACTCCCTTCTTGCCTGTCAAGTTTCAGTGGACAGATCTGCTGCTAACCTTATGTGTCTACCCTTGTAGATTAAGGACTTTTTGTCCCTAGCTGTTTTCAGAATTCTCTTTATCTTTGTACTTTGTAAGTACCACTATGATATTTGTGGTGTTGACCTGGTTTTGTTGATGTTGAAGGGAATTCTCTGTTGATAGAGTTCTCTGTCGAACAACAGTTGATCTGTGAGTTCTCTGTTGATCTCTGTTGAGACTGATGAAGATCTTCCTCTGTACAAAACACGTTTGTAAAGATGGGGACAAGGGGCTATTTTTTTTTTTTTACACATCTCAACAATAGATCACAAGCCATATAAACAAAGAGGGAAACATGGCCCAATCAAAGGAACAAAACAAATTTCTAGAAACTGATCCTAATGAAATAAATGTCTATGAGTTATCTACTGAAGAATTCAAAATAACCATCTTAAAGATGTTAACTTAAAGAGAACAGAGACAACTAAACACAATCAGAAAAAGAATGCATGAACAAGGTGAGAATATGAGCAAAGAGACAAAAATTATTAAAAAGACCAAACAAATTCTAGAGCTGAAGAATATAATTTCTGAATTGAGACATCCACTAAAGGGGGTTCAATAGAAGAAAGGACTGCTGAAGTTGAAGATAATGCCTTTGAAAGTATTGAGTCAGAGGATCAAAAAGGAAAGTGTGGAGAGTCTAAGGGACTTCTGGAAGACCATCAAAAAGACAAAAATATATGAATTATGGGGTCCCAGGAGGAGGAGGCAGAGACAGAAAGCATATTTAAAGAAATAATGACCCAAATGCCTCAAACTTGAGGGAAGAAAGAGCTCAAGTAGCTCAGAAAACTCCAACTAGAATTAAATCCAAAGAGATACATACTGAGACACATTATAATCAAACTGTCAAAAGTCACATCAGAGAGAATCTTCAAAGCTGAAAGAGAAAATCCACTTTTTACAGATTTCTCATCAGAATCCTTGGAGGCCAGAAGGGAACAGGATGATACATCTAAAGTGCTGAAAGAAAAACACTGCCAACCCACAATAATGTATTTGGCAAAACTGTCCTTCAAAAAATGAAGGAAAAATTAAAACTTTCCCAGATAAACAAAGGCTGAGTGAGTTTAGCACCACTAGCCTTGCCCTTTAAGAACTACTAAAGGGAATCCTTCAAGTTGAAATGAAAGGACAGTAGACAGCTACACAAAACCATATGAAAATATGTTGATCTCTGATAAAAGTAAATATGTAGACAATACAAAGTCCTATAGTTTTGTGATGATGCACACACACTTTCAATTCTGATACAGTACTTAAAAGCTAACCAAGTACAGTATAAATCTATATTAATGGATACACAGCATAAAAAGATATACATTGTGAAATCAATAACATAAAGTGGGAGTTGCAGAGATCTAAGAGTAGATATTTTTATGTGGTTGAAATTATCAGTTTAAAATAGATTGTTATAACTTTAAGATATTTTGTGCAATACACCTGATAAACACAGAGAAAATATGTATAAAAGATCCACAAAAGAAAACAAGAAATGGATAAAAATGTCACTATAAAAATAAACAAAAAAGATAGTAAAAAAGGAAATGAGGGTAAAAATAGCTACAAGACATACAGAAAACAATGAACAAAATATGAATAGTAATTCTTTCCCTGTCAGTTATTACTTTGAGTGTAAACAGATTAAACTCCCTAAACAAAAACCAGCATGGCTTAATGGATAATAAGACAAACTATATGCTTTCTACAAGGGGCCGATTATAGGTTGAAGAATACACACGATCTGAAAATGAAAGAAAAAAACACCTATTCCATGCAAATGCTGATAAAAAGTGGGGTTGGCCATATTTATATTTGACAAAATAGACTAAGTCAAAATTGTCGTAAGAGACAAAAAAGGGCATTATATAATTATAAGAGTCAGTTCACTAGAAAAACCATAAAACATAATGAAAATTATAATATAAAGTTAAATATATACTTTATAAAAATTACAAACACCAGAACTCATTAATATATGAAGCAAACATTGACAGAATTGAAGGGGGAAATAGCAGCAACAAAAAAATAGTAGGAGACCATAACATCCCACTTTTAAAAATGGATAAAACAGCCAGACAGAAGATCAATAAGTTAAGAGGATATGACTAACATTGTAGACCAATTGGAACTAACAGATACATACAGAATGTAAGAACAGCAGAAAGCACTCTCTTCCCAATAGCACATGGAACATTGTCCATGATAGACCACAAATCCAGCCACAAAATAAGTCTTGACACATTTCAGAAGATCGAAATCATACAAAATATCTTTTCTGACTACAGTAGAATTAAACTAGAAATCAATAACAGAAGAAAAATTAGAAAATCCACCAATATATGATAAACAACACACTCTTAGCCAAAGGGTCTAAGAAGAAATTACAAGGGAAATTAGAAAATATCTCGAGGTAAATGAAAATGATTAAAACACTACATACCAAAACGTATAGGACGCAACAAACACAACACTAAGAGAAAAGCTTATTGTGGTAAATACTGATACTAAAAATGAAGAAAGATCTCAAATCAAATGCCTCAAAGAACTAGTAAACAACAAATGAAACTCAAATTTAGCAGATGGAAGGAAATAATAAAAATTAGATGAGAAATCAACAATTTAGAGAATAAAGATATAATAAAACCATGAGCTGGATTTTTGAAAGGATAAATTAAATTCACAAATCCTTAGGTTAACTAAGTACAAAAGAGAAATATCTCAATAATTAAAATAGACTCAGATACAGAGAACAATCCGAGGGTTGCTGGAGAGGAGGTGGGTTGGGAGATGGGTTAAATGGGGGATAGGTTTTAAGGAGGACACTTGGGGTGAGCACTGGGGACTGTATGTAAGTGATGAATCCTCAATTTTACACCTGAAACTAATATTGCACTGGATATTAACCAGCTGGAATTTAAATAAAAACTTGAAACAAAATCAGAAATGAAAAGGTGATATTATACCTGATGCTCCAGAAATAAAAAAGGATTATAGGAGAATACTTTGAACAGTTATATACCAACATATGGGATAATCTAAAAAAATGATAAATTCCTAGGAACATGCAACCTACCAAAAATTAATCATGAAGAAATAATGATAATACAACAGTAGACCTATAACTAGTAAGAATGTTGAATCAAAATGAAAAACTTCCCAGAGCCAACAAGAAGCTCACGACTAGAGGGCTTCACTGGAGAAGTGTCCAAACATTCAAAGAATCAACATGAGTCTTCCTCAAACTCTTCCAAATAAATCAAAGAAGAGGAAATGCTTTCAAATTTATTTTATGAGTCCCCTATTACCCCGATATGAAAGCCAGACAAAGATACTACCAGGAAACTATAGACCAATATCCTTGATGAATATTGATGTAAAAATTCCTCAAGAAATACCGGCAAACCAAATCCAACATCATATGAAAAGATTCTACAAATGGTCAAGTGGGATTTATTCCTGGAATGCAAGTATGATTCAACATCTGAAAATCAATGTATATAATCAATCAATTACAAAATCAATTACTGTAAAACACCACATTAAAAGAATGGAGGACTAAAATCACATGATCATCTCAACTGATATAGGAAAAGTATTAGACATAATTTAATATTCTTTTCTGATAAACATATTCAACAAAGTAGGAATAGAGGAAACTACTTCAACATAAGGAAGGCCATATATGAAAAGTCTATAGCTATCATACCCAATGGTAAAAGACTTAAAGCTTTGGCTCAAGATCAAAAACAAGGCAAGGTATCCCCTCTTTTATTAAACATAGTACTAGATGCTGGGGTTCCTGGGTAGCTCAGTTGGTTAAGCATTCAGCCCTTGGTTTTCACTAAGGTCATGATCTCATGGTTTGTGGGTTTGAGCCACACATTGGGCTCCATGCTGATAGTGCAGACCGTGGTTGGAATTCTTTCCCCTTCTCTCTCTGACTCTTACCTGCTCACATTCTGTCTATCTGTCTGTCTCTCTCTCTCAAAATAAATAAATAAACTTAACAAAACAAAAACAGTATTGGAAGCCAAGCTAGAGTAGTCAGGCAAGAAAAAGAAATAAAAGTCATCAAGTTGGAAAGGAGGAAACAAAATGATCTCTGTTTATAGATGATATGATCTTATATGTAAAAAACTGGAGTTGATAAAACATATTACAACTAATAAACAAATTCAGCAAAGTTTCCAAGTACAAAATCAACAAACAAAAATTAGTTGTATTTCTACACGCTAACAACAAACAGTCCAAAAAGGAAATTAAAAAATTAATTTAAAAAAATTTAGAAAGCCATTTACAACAGCAGCAAAAAGAAATAGGAATAAGCTTAAGGAGGAGAAGGGCTTATACACTTGAAAATTATGAAGCATTGCTGAAAGAAATTAAGACACCAATAAATGGAAAGACGTCTCATGTTTATGGATTGGGGTGACTTAATATTGGTAAAATGTCCATACAATCCAAAACAAATCTACAGATTCAAAGCAAACTTCCAGTGAAGTTTTTGCAGGAATAGACGAAACACATATGGAATCTTAAGGAACTCTGAATAGCCAAAACAAACTTGAGGAAGAACAAAGATGGAAGTCTCCTACTCCCTGCCTTCAAAACATATTTCAAAGCTACAGTGATCAAAACAGTGTGGTACTGGCATAAAGCTAAACCTATAGAAAAGTAGAAGAGAACACACAGCCCAGAAATAAACCCTTGTGTAAACGGTCAAATGATCTTCAACAAGGGTGCTGAGACCACATAATGGGGAAGGGACGATATTATCAACAAATGACGCAGGAAAAGCGGGATAGCCACATGCAAAAACATGAAGTTGGCCTCTTTATGCCATATAAAAAAATTAACTCAAAATGGATTAAAGACTTAAATGTGAGACTTAAGCCTGTAAAAACTCCTAGAAGAAAAAATAGGGGACAATCTTCATGACATTAGATATGGTGATGATTTCTTGGCTATAACACTGAAAAGCAAAGCAACAAAAGCAAAAATAGACAAAATGGACTGGTCAAACTTTAAAACTGCACATCCAAGGAGACAGCCGACAGAATGAAAAGTCAACGTACAGAATGGGAGAAAATATTTGCAAATCGCATATTTGGTAAGGAGTTGATACTCAGAATATATAAAGATCTCCCTCAAAACCAAAAAATTAAGTAACGTGATCAAAAAATGGGTAGAGGGCATGGATAGACATTTTTCCAAAGAAGATATAAAATGTACGTGGGTTCTAGAAGTTGGAACATACAATGGACGGATTCCTCTTACAAAGTCTCCAGAAGAAATGCAGAGCTGCCTAAACTGGTTTTAAAATTTGTGACTGCTAGAACTGTATGATAATTTGTGCCCCCAAATACCTGATAATTTGTTATAGCAGCAATAGAAAACTAATAGGTCGCCATATGGATCTTTCAGCTTTTCTTTAATTTTTGTTTTCCTCAAATTAATCCTCTCCATGATGAGTTTTTGTAAAACACTAAAAAGACTGTATAACTCTCATGACCTTATGATGAATTGAACCATTATCATTCACCTTCTGCAGACACTGCCAGAGTCAAGGTAAGTGATCATTGTGTATGTTTATCTCCATTAGATTATAAATTCCTTTGCATCTCAGGAACTTATCCCACAAAAGGCTAACAAAATTTCTTTCATATAATAGAAACATACATATGTATACATGCATATATACATATATGCTTATATTTGTGTGTATATATGTGCATATATATGTATCTATATGTGTATACATTATAAATAGTTAATATATATATATATATAGTCTCCATATATAGAGAGTCTATATATATATATATATCATTTCTCTCCCACCCCTCCCTCCCTCTCTTGATACATAGATAGTTATAGATATGAATTTAATAGCCACTGAATGGCTATTTCTTGGCTTATGCAATCCAGTAGAGGTAATGTGATTCTTCTATGGAGAAAGCAAAGGAGTGAATGAACTTTACATGTGCCGGAGGGCTCTGCTTATGATCCTGCTGGCCTTAGCTTGGAAAAGGAAAATCTTAACTAACCATACATAAGTTAAAAGCGTGTATTGGCAGAACTAGGTGGAAAATGAGATGTTTTTTTAACTCAGGAGGAGGATATGTCTTTTGATTTTGTCACATATTAGGCTTAGTATTTGAAGAACTATTTTAGAAAGAAATGTAATTAAAGTCAATATCCATGTTAACACCTTTATAAAGAGAATTTATGGCAGAAGAAAAGATCTTTTAGAAATAAATACTCTCAAAACAAGCTAAATCTTGTTTAACAACCTCATCTCCGAGGAAGAAGTTCCATGAAAACAGCCATTAGGAAAACTACTTAAAACAAAGGATACTGAGTTTGTCTTCCCAGAGGCCCTGAAATCCTTCTAAAGGTGGCTGGGGATAAACAGCATATGTACAGCCTCAGTGGGCCTTTGCTGGCATCCTATGATTTTGGTAAGGTGCTCTTAATATTAGAAACCATTGGTTGTTAACTTGTATAACTTCTGGAATACACATAAAAAATACTCAGCTTTTTTTAGAACTTATGCATTCTGACTCTACTGAAAGTATCCAACCTGTGAATATGTCTTTCTACCCAGTGCAATACAGTCTCTATCAGGTAACCCCAGCCTTTCTTTCTTCTCTATTTTCTTCACACTCCTAATTCTTTCTTCTTATTAAAAAACGAACTAAATTCATAACAAAATTATCTTGCCTTTACCCAGTGAAACCACTGAAAAATTTCCGTAAATACCAGTGTAATCTCAGCTGCATCTGATTTTGGGACATTTTATTTACTTACTAAAATGGAAATATAATTACCATACAGTGTATAGTTTCAGGTGTACAATATAATAATTCAATTCTGTACATAACTCAGTGCTCATCAAGATAAGTGTACTCTTGATCCCCTTTATCTATTGTATCCATCCTCTATCTCATCTCCCTTTTGGCAACCACTAGTTTATATTTAAGAGTCTATTTTTTTGTCCACTTGTTTTGTTTCTTAAATTCCACATAGGAGTAAAATCATATGGTATTTGCCTTTCTCTGACTCAGCATAAAATTCTCTAGGTTCATCTATGTTATTGCAAATGGCAAGAATTCATTTTTTTATGTGGCTGAGTAATATTCCATTGTGTGTGTGTATACACACACATGTATGTGTCACATATCCTTTTACCTTCCATCTATGGATAGACACTTGGGTTGCTATCCATATCTTGGTTATTGTGAATAATGCTGTAATAAACATAAAAGTATATATATGTCTTTGAATTAGAGTTTTCATTTTCTGACATTTTTTAAAATTTTTATTTATTTCTAGGAGAGAGAGAGACAGCGTGAGCAGGGGAGGGTCAGAGAGAGAGGGAGATACAGACTCTGAAATAGGCTCCAGGCTCTGAGCTGGCAGTCAGCACAGAGCCAGACGCGGGCCTCGAACCCACGAACCGCGAGATCATGACCTAAGCAAAAGTCGGTCGCTTAACCGACTAAGCCACCCAGGCGCCCCATAGAGTTTTCATTTTCTTTCGATAAATATCCAGTAGTGGAATTACTTGATCATGTAGTAATTCTATTTTTAATTTTTTGAGAAAACTCCACGCTGTTTTCCACAGCAACTGCACGAGTCTGCATTCCATCAACAGTGCACCAGCGTTCTTTTTCTTCCACTTCCTCATCAGTACTTATTTCTTGTGTTTCGTTTTAGCCATTCTGACAGGTATAAGGCGATATCTCATTGTGGTTTTGATTTGTGTTTCTCTGATGATTGGTAATGTTGAATATCTTTTTATGAATTTATTGGCCATCTATATATCTTCACTGGAAAATTTTCATTTCAGGTTCTCTGCCCATATTTTAAATTGAATTATTATTATTATTATTTTGGTATTGAGTTGTGTAGGTTCTTTATATATTTTGGATATTAACCCCTTATCATATATCATTTTCAAATATCTTCTTCCATTCACTAGGTTGCCATTTGTTTTCACTGTTAAAAACCTTTTATTGTGGTGTAGTCATTCCCAGTAGTTTAATTTTACTTTTGTTTCCCTTACCTGAGAAGACATATGTAGAAAAATATTCCCTTAATTTTTTTTTTAACATTTATTTTTGAGAGACAGAGTATGAACAGGGAGGAGCAGAGAAAGAGGGAGACACAGAATCCAAAGCAGGCTCCAGGCTCTGAGCTGTCAGTACAGAGCCTGATGCAGGGCTCAAACCCATGAACAGTGAGATCATGACTTGACCTGAAGTAAGATGCTTACTGACTGAGCCACTCAGGTGCCCCTCTAGAAAAATATTTCTAAGGCTGATGTAAAAAAATATTACTGCCTATGTTTTTTCTTTTAAGTTTTTATTCAAATTCCAGTTAGTTAACAAACTGTGTAATATTAGTTTCAGGTGTACAATATAGTGATTCAACACTTCCATATATCACTCAGTGCTTATCACAAGCACACTGTTTAATCCCCATCACCTATTTAACCATGCCCTCATCCCCTCCATGCTGGTAACCATCAGTTTGTTCTCTATAATTAAGAGTATGTTTCTCAGTTTGTCTCTCTCTCTTTTTTTCCTGTTTGCTCATTTGTTTGGTTTCTTAGATTCCACATATGAGTTGAAATCATATGGTATTTGTCTCTCTCTAACTGACTTACTTCACTTAGCATTATATCCTCTAGCTCCATTCATGTGGCTGCAAATGGCAAGATTTCATTCTTTAATGGCTGAGTAATATTCCATTATATATACACAACATCATTTTGTCCATCAATCGGTGTACACTAGGTCTATTGTAGATAATGCTGCTATAAACATCAGGGTTCATGCATCCCTTTGAATTAATATTTTTGTATTCTTTGGGTAAATACCTAGTAGTGCACTTGCTGGATCACAAGGTAGTTCTATTTTTCATTTTTGAGGAAAACCCCTACTGTTTTTCCGACTGGCTGCACCAGTTTGCATTCCTACCAAGAGAGCAAGAGGGTTCCCCTTTCTCCACATCCTCTCCAACTCCTCTTGCTTCTTGTATTGTTGATTTTAGCCATTTTGACAGGTGTGATGTGATATCCCATTGTGATTTTGATTTATGTTTCCCTCACGATGAGTGTTGCTGAGCATACTTTCATGTGTCTGCTGACCTTCTGAATGTCTTTGGAAAAGTGTCTCTTCATGTCTTCTGCCAAGTTTTTAATTTTACTATTCACTTTTGAGGTGTTGAGTTTTATAAGTTGTATATTTTGCATACTAACCCTTTATCAGATAAGTCATTTGCAAATATCTTCTCCTACGTTTTATTCTACGAATTTTATAATTTCAGTGTCACATTTAGGTCTTGACTCCAATTGGAGTTTATTTTTGTGTATGGTGTGAGAAAGTGGTCCAATTTCACTCTTCTGTGTGTGACCGTTCAGTTTTCACAACACTGTTTATTGAAGAGACTGTCTTTTATTCATTGTATATTCTTAGCTCTTTGTTCTAGATTAATTGACCATGTATGTGTGAGTTTATTTCTGGGCTCTCATTCATAGGTGTCTCTTTTTGTTCTAGTACCATACTGTTTTGATTAATACAGCTTTATAGTATATCTTGAAATTTGGGATTGTGACACCTCCAACTTTTTTCCTTCTCAAGATTGCTTTGGTTATTTAGCCTCTTTGTGGTTCCTGTAGAATTATTTGCTCTAGTTCTTTGAAAGATGTTGATATTTTGATAGGGATGGCACTGAATCTGTAGATTGCTTTGGGTATTATGGACATTTTTAACAATACCAATATTTCCAATCCGTGAACATAGAATTTCTTTCCATTTGTGTCATCTTCAATTTCTTTTATCAATGTTTTACATTTTTAGAATATAGCTCTTTTATCTTCTTGATTAAGTTTACTCCTAGGTATTTTATTCTATTTTTGGTGCAATGGTAAATAAGAATTTTTTAAATTCTCCTTCTGCTACTTCATCGTTAGTGTATAGAAATGCAATGGATTTCTGTATATTGATTTTGTATTCTGTGACTTCATTGAATTCATTTATCAGTTTTTAGTTGTTTTAGTAGTTTTTTGGTGGAGTCTTTAGTGTTTTCTATTTATGTCTGCAAATAGTGACAATTTTACTTCTTCCTTACCAATATGGATGCCTTTTATTTCTTTCTGTTGTCTAGTTGCTGTGGGTTGGACTTACAGCTGAATGTTGAATAAAAGTGGTGAAAGTAGAAATCATTGTCTTGTTCATGTTCTTAGAAGAAAAGTTCTGTTTTTCGCCATGAAGTACGATGTTGTGGGCTTTTCATATGAGGCGTTTATTATATTGAGGTATATACCCTCTATACCTAATTTGCTGAGAGTATTTTTTTTTACTGTAATGGATGTTTTTCTTTAGGAAATGATTTTTCTGCTTTTATTGAGATGATCATAAATGGTTTTTATTCTTTCGCTTGGTAATGTGATGTATCATGTTGTTTGGTTTATGAATATTGAGCAACCCTTAGATCCCTGGAATAAATCCAACTTAATGGTGGTGAATGATTTTTTAATGTATTGTTGGATTCTGTTTGTTAATGTTGAGTATTTTTGCATGTATATTCATCAGAAATATTGGCCTGTAGTTTTCCTTTTTTTTGTAATGTCTTTATCATTATCTGTGTTGGTATCAAGTAATGCTGGTCTCAAGAATGAAAATTTGAAAGATTTCCTTCCTCTTTTTGTTTTCTTTAATGCAATGAGAAGAATAAGTACTAACTGTTCTTTAAATGTTTAGTGGAACTTCATTTGTGAAGCCATCTGGTCCTTGGGCTTTCACTTTTTTAAGGAGGCTTTGATTACTGATTGAATTTCATCACTAGTCGTCAGTCTGCTCAAATTTCTATTTTTTATGAATCAGTTTTAGAAGGTTATATGTTTCTAAGAATTTATTAATTTCTTCTAGGTTGCCCAATTTGTTGGTATATAATTTTTCATAGTATTATCTTATTTGTATTTTCATGGTGTTAGCTATTTCTCTTCATTTCTGCTTTTATTTATTTGAGTCCTCTCTTTTTTTTAAAGAAAGGTTAAAAAGGTTAACTAAAGGTTACTAATTTGATTGATGTTTTCAAAGAACCTACTTCTCATGTCATTAATTTCATTGATTTTTTTGGTTTGGTCTCCATTTATTTCTGCTCTGATCTTTATTATTTTCTTTCTTATATTGGCTTTGGGCTTTACTAATTATTTCTCTAGTTCCTTTAAGTTTAGATTGTTGATTTGAGATTTTTCTTGATTCTTGAGGTAGACTTATATTGCTATATACTTCCCTCTGAGACCTGATTTTGCTGCATCCCAAAGATTTTGGACTATGGTATTTTCATTTTAATTTGTCACCATGTATTTTACAATTTTCTACTTGATTTCTTTGTTGGAACATTGGTTGATTGGTATCATATTGTTTAGTTTCTACATGTTTGTGTTTTTAAACCATTTTTATCTTGTAATTCTGGTTTCATACTGTTGTGGTTATAATAGATAATTGATATGATTTCAGTCTTCTTAAGTTTATTGAAACTTGTTTTGTGGCCTAGCATGTGATGTCTTCTAGAAAATGGACCGTGTGCATTTGAAAGAATGTGTACTTTTTTGTTTTTTGGATGGAATTTTCTGAATATATCTGTTAGGTCTATCTGGTCTAATGTATCATTCAAAGCCACTATTTCTTTGTTGATTTTCTGTCTGAATAATCTATTTACTGATGTAAGTGTGTGTCAAAGTCTCCTACTGTCATTATTGTCAATTTCTTCTTTGTCTGTTATATTTTCTTTATTTATTGTATTACTATCAATGTCTTCTTTTACGTCTGTTAATATTTTCTTTATGTATTTAGGTGCTCCTATGTTGGGTGCATGGGTATTTACAGTTGTATTATTTTGTTGGATTGATCCTTTATTATGTGATGCCCTTCTGTGTGTCTTGGTACAGTCTTTGTTCTCAAGTGTCTTTTGTCAAATTTAAGTGTTGTTGCTATGCTGGCTTTATTTTCACTTCTGTTTGCATGGTATATCTTTTTCCTTCCCTCCATTTTCAGTCTGTATGTGTCTTTAGGTCTGAGGTGAGTCTCTTGTAGCCAGCACATAGATGGGTCTTTTTTTTTTTTTTTTTTTTCTTTAATCCATTCAGTCAGCTTGTTTTTTGATTGGAGCATTTAGACCATTTACACATTTGTATTTAAAGTAATTATTGATAGGTATGTATATTCACCATTTTCTTCATTGCATTGCAGGTGTTTTTTGTAATTCCTTTCTTTCTTGCTCTTTTCCTCTGTGGTTTGATGGCTTTCTTTAGTGTTACACTTGGACTTCTTTCTCTAATTTTGTATATCTATTATAGTTTTTTTTTTAAGTTTGTTTATTTTTGAGAAAGACAAAGACAACACAAGTAGGGAAGGGGCAGAGAGAGAGGGAGAAAGAATCCCAAGCAGGCTCCACACTGTTAGCACAGAGTCTGATGCAGGACTCAAACCCACAAACTGTGAGATCATGACCTGAGCTGAAACCAAGAGTTGGACATTTATCCAACAGAGCCACCCAAGTGCCCCATTACAGTTTTTTTAAAAAACTGAAATATAATTGGATAGGAAGAATATAGTTAAGATGTCATTACTACCCAAAGCAATCTACACATTGAATGCAATTCTAATCAAAATTGCACCAGCATACTTCTCAAAACTAGAACAAACTACCCTAAAATCTGTATGGAACCACAAAAGACCCCGAATAGCCAATGTAATACTGAAAAATAAAACCAAAATGGGAGGTATCACCATCCCAGACTTTAACCTCTACTACAAAGCTGTCATCATCAAGACAGTATGGCATTGGCACAAAAACAGACACATAGACCAATGGAACAGAACTGAGAACTCAGAAGTGGACCCAAAAGTATACAGCCAACTGATCTTTGACAAAGCAGGAAAGAATATCCAATGGAAAAAAGACAGCCTTTTTAACAGATGGTGTTGGGAGAACTGGACAGCAACATGCAGAAGAATGAAACTAGATCATTTTCTCACACCATGCACAAAAATCAACTCAAAATGGATAAAGGACCTGAACGTGAGACAGGAAACTATCAACACCCTAGAGGAGAAAGCAGGAAACAACCTCCTTGACCTCCACCGCAGCAACTTCTTACTTGACACATCCCCAAAAGCAAGGGAATCAAGAGCAAAAATAAACTGTTGGGACCTCATCAAGATTAAAAGCTTCTGCACAGCCAAGGAAACAACCCAGAAAATTAATAGGCAACCAACGGAATGGGAAAAGATAGTTGCAAATGACATATCAGATAAAGGGTTAATATCCAGAATCTATAAGGAACTCACCAAACTACACGCCCGAAAAACAAACAACCCAGTGAAGAAATGGGCAGAAGACATGAACAGACACTTCTCCAAAGAGGACATCCAGATGGCCAACAGACACATGAAACGATGCTCAGCATCCCTCCTCATCAGGGAAATACAAATCAAAACCACACTGAGATACCACCTCACGCCAGTCAGAGTGGCTAAAATGAGCAAATCAGAGAACTCTAGATGCTGGCGAGGATGTGGAGAAACGGGCACCCTCCTACACTGTTGGTGGGAATGTAAACTGGTACAGCCCCTCTGGAAAACAGTGTGGAGGTTCCTCAGGAAACTAACAATAGAACTCCCTTATGACCCAGCAATAGCACTGCTAGGAATTTACCCAAGGGATACAGAAATGCTGAGGCATAGGAGCACATGTACCCCAATGTTCATAGCAGCACTCTCCACAATAGCTAAAACATGGAAAGAGCCTAAGTGTCCATCAACAGATGAATGGATCAAGAAGATGTGGTTTATCTATACCATGGAATACTACATGGCAATGAGAAACAATGAAATCTGGCCATGTGTAGCAACATGGATGGACCTTGAGGGTGTTAATGCTGAGTGAAATAAGTCAGGCAGAGAAGGACAAATATCACATGTTTGCACGTATAGGAGGATTAGGAGAAACTTAACGGAGGACCATGGGGGAGAAGAAGGGCGGAAATGGTGGGAGAAAGGGAGAGAGGCAAACCATGAGAGACTCTTGAATGCTGAGAAACAAACTGAGGACTGATGGATGTAGGGGAGAGGGGGGAGATGGGCATGGAGGAGGGCACTTGTGAGGATGAGCTCCGGGTGTTATATGGAAACCAATTTGACAAAAAACTATTTGTAAAAAAAATAAATAAATTTAAATAACCTGAAATATAATTAACACACAGTGTTATAGTTTCAAGTGTACTATATAATGATTCAACAATTTTATATACTTCTCAGTGCTCATCGGGATAAGTGTATTCTTGGGGGTACTTAGTATGGGGTCTGCCTCTCTTTCTTCTTAATGCTTGTGGTGTACCTCTCATCTATAGATAAAAATGCCTTGGGACTTTGGTTCTCAACTGCAGCTCTGCCCTTCCTAGCTTTTTGATGCGGTCTCCTTTGGACAATTAACTGTGGAAAGTTTGTTCTGCCCATCTTCAGTTTGTTTTCAGTCTTGGACTGATACGGCTATTATCTCAATGTATTTATGGGATGAGGTGAGCGTAGGATCCTTCTACTCCACTGTCTTAAAAGAAACCTCAATTTGGGGACACTTTAAATAAGTTGCCTTATGGTTCTGATTTTGTGCACAAACACACCACTTTTTAATCATGACTTCAAACAATTAACATGCTTTTCTGAGCCATGACTGGTCAGTGACTCAAGTTGTCTGCATAACTTCTGCAAACTGTGCATTTGATGGTAAGATATACATAGTTGGAAATTTACTGAATTTAGCCCTCAATGCTCTCTCCAACTTCCTCCTTCTTTCACATACCTGGTACTCAACCACATCTCCCTCATTCCACTAAATCTTCACTTATGAAGACTCCTCACCTTTCATGGAGACCACAAAGTGAGATATTCATCATCCCTTTTAGTGATGTTTGGCATGGCCAAGATGTTCTTAATTCCCAGGGATATAAGGCAGTCTTCTCAAAACTTGCAAGTTTTTCATGTTCAAAGAAGTAGCCAAAGCTTTAATGTATGATTTTTTTTTTATATAGTCACAAGCTTGGGTAAGCAAAAAATGGAAATTTATTTTTTTGTAACAAAACTTGGCTCTTGGGCCCTTATTTCTATTTAGGGAAAGCTTACCCTTGAGATTTAGATAATTCACCCATTAAAAAAAAATTAGAGTCCTGTTACTTTTGGACACACAGTCAGATTTACTGCACTCCTGTCCACCATGTCTATCTTTTCACTGAGAGTAGCTTATGCACCACCCTGTGGTTGGAGATGTGTGTGTGGCTCATGATGGCAATGATGACAACATCGAATGCTGGCATTGTCTCAGGAATGGCTGTGTTTCTAGAGAGCTCTGTGGCTCCTACTGACTTGGCAGTTACTTCAGTTCTCTCTCGCTAGCTGAAACTCAGTTGTAACTGGTCTATATCTTGCGTTTCCACTGCCTTTACTATTGTTCCTCTCACACAGCTTCACAACTAGGTCTTTTCTGAATTTCATTTCTCACCTTCCTTGAGCATGTGAGAAGTTTTTGGTTCCAGTTTTATTAAGATATAATCAAATATAGCACTGCATAGTTTGAAGTGTATAGTATAATAATTTGACATACATATATATTGTGAAATAATTACCATAATAAATTAACGCCCATAAACTCACGTAGGTAGAAAAAAGTTTTCCTCATGAAAAGTTTTCCTTTTAGGATCTGCTCTTACAGCAATGTTCAAATATACTATATAGAAATGTTAGCTATAATCATCATGATGCACATTACCTCCCCAATAGCTTTTTTATCTTCTAACTGGGTGTGTTCCTTTTGATCAGCTTCACCCAATTCCCTCATCACCTATCCTCTGCCTCTGTCAACCACAAATCTAATGTCTTTCCTGATGAGCTTTTATTTTAAAGAGTTGACATATAAAGGAGACCATATAGTATTTACCTTTCTCTGTGTGACTTATTTCACTTAGCATAATACCCTCAAAGTCCATCAGGGTTGCCAAAAATGGCAATATTTCCTTATTTTTTTAATGGCCATATAATATTCCAACACACACATAGATACATGGGAACTTTCTAAAATTCACTCATTCCTCAAGGGAGTCAAGAGGAGTTGGGAGGGATTGAAGGTAGAAACTTAAGCCTTTTCTCTGCCTACAACCACCCTGCTGATATTTAAGTGCTATCATCCTATCGCTAGGAGGTTCTCTGGGAGTCTGCCTTGTTCCAGAGCTTCTCATAGCTTCAGAATCCCAAATCTCTGGAGGCCTAAACAGAGGGAAAGTGTGAGAGAGCAAGTGTGAGTGGGCCCAACCCTCATTTCTAATTCACTTTGCTCCCCTCCTTAGCCTAGAAGACTTGTGTCTGAGCTCTGGGTGGTGGTCATCCTTTGCAAGTTTTCTTTCTTAGTGAACTCTGTGCCTTCAGATCTCCATGTTTTGTTCTTGACTGACAGCAAAAGCAAGTGTGTAGAATTCCAAACACTTTTTTCAGAGTGCCTGGCTCTTTCCAATCCTGTTCTTTCAGACTTTTGCTTTTTCCATACAGTTATATGATCCATTCAGAAATTGCCTATCTTCTTCTAGCTGGCTTAACTCTCCTCTGTGGCTATAAATGCCACCAATCCACAGTTAGGAGGGGCTTAGGAAATAAGAAAAATGCAGAGGAGAAGAGCCTGGTTATTATCTCAAGGTATCTTCCTAATATGAGCACATTAACACTGCCAGACACCAGCTGGTGGTAACAACTGGTCACTTGTGACTTTTCTTGGCCAATACATGTTTATGAATATGCCAACTGTAGTTGTTTAGTTTTTTTTTGTTGTTTTTTTTTTAAAAATATTTTTTATGTATTTCTAGGAGAGAGAGACAGCGTGAGCAGGGGAGGGTCAGAGAGAGAGGGAGTCACAGACTCTGAAGTAGGCTCCAGGCTCTGAGCCGGCAGTCAGCACAGAGCCTGACGCGGGGCTGGAACCCACGAACCGCGAGATCATGACCTAAGCGAAAGTCGGACGCTTAACCGACTAAGCCACCCAGGCGCCCCTGTAGTTGTTGAGTTTTGAGGTACTTTGTACATGTAGTATCTTATGTCCCGTAGTATAACTGCAATGTCAATGTTGGATGTCCTCGTCCAAATGATGCATATGATTAAGATGGAAACTAAAGAAGTGATTGTTCAAAAATATAAAGATAGTGCAGAAATGATGATTTTTTACTCTTGGGATTAGACCCAAGGTTTCTGGGGCCTGACATTTATTTTTAAAAATGGAAGTTTTATTTCAGAAAAATAATACAACATTACAAATATTAAATATTGGAAAATGGGAGGCAAGAGTATTCCCAGCAACCACTCTAAAATTGAGTAATTTTATTCAAAATAACTACACTCATAGATGACTATGAGCCGCTTAAATATAACCCAGCACACCCTATAAAATGTGTGTCCCACTCACCTTCCCCTTGAAGCCCCAACATTCTCATGACCACACTAGGTGGCTGGGATGAGCAGGGGGTGGAAAGGTACACAAATCTTCACAGTCTATGACTAAAATATTTTGCGAGTTGTATAAAAGTATGCAGCATTGTCTGGGCCCCTCTCAGGACAATAAGGGGGTGAGTGCAGATGAAAGAGTCATAGCTTCATGGTAAATCCACCTCTGATTGCCTATGTATGTGGGATAATCAGTTGACACCAAGGATGATTCTAATGGACAAAGAGCAAATCATGCAAGAGGTGAAAAGTACATACTTATGTAATCAACAGTAAAGCAAGAAATGAGGAAAGGTGATTGGCAAAACAAATTACTTTTGCAAGCTTGACTTGACTCCCCCAGAGTATCATTGCTAATGTCAGATCCTTATTTGCCCAATGTTAATTCAAGGGAAGGCTGGGAGTGTATTTCAGAATTTTAAGCATGCCAAAAGAGCTGTCGATGTTTTTGTCACAAACTTGGAAACCATAAATGGTTTTGCTGGTTTAAAAACACTTCTATTATGCTTCAAGTGAATGGTAAGTGGGTGTATCAGTCAGGGTTCTTCAGTAGGGCTTGAGAAATGGTCCTTGAGCCAAGTCTGGCAGCCCATCTATTTTTGTAAGTCAAGTTTTATTGGCACACATCCATGCTCGTTCATTTACATATTGTCTGTGGCTGCTTTTGGGCTACAGTGGCAGAGTGGAGTAATTGTAGCAAAGACCGTATGGCTGGCAAAGCCTATAATAGTTACTATCTGGCCCCCTACAGAAAACATACCCCTGTTTCAGAAGGAAACAAAAGGCACACTCCAAGTTAATGACAATTTTTCAATGGTGGAATTGTTTGTATGGGTGTAGACAAGCCCAAGAGAACCATGAAGGGTAGTGTCATGCCCGGAGACTAATGACTGTTGTATACAGTTACTGCTCCTAGTCCTGAAGGGCCTGGGGAGGAAATGGCATTGCCAGAGCAGAGAAGTGGCAGCCATGGGAGAAGGACCATACGCTTTGCCAGAACTGAGATGGGGCAGGAAAGGGGACAAGGGAATAAGCAACTTGATTCCTTCCCCCCTTGTTATGGGCTGAATTGTGTTCCCCAGTATTCATATGTTGAAGGCCTAACCCCAGGACTTCAGAATGTGACCGTATTTGAAGATAGGGACTTCAAAGAGGTAACAGATAAAATGAGGCTGTTAGGATGGGCTGTAATCCAATATGACTGCTGTCCTTATAAAAAGAGATTAGGTCACAGACACACACCCAGGGAAAGGCGAGAAACCTCATAAGGAACCAACCTGCCAACACATTAATCTCTGACTTCTAGTCTTCAGAATTGTGAGAAATTAAGTTTCTCTTGCTTAAGCCCCTAGATCTGTGGTACTTGGTTACAGCAGCCCCAGCCGACCAATACCCTCTCATCTCCTGAAAATGTTTCCCCCGTCACGGGCTCAGCCCAACAGGAAGCCAGAGGACAGAGAGCCCAGAGGATTCTGTCTGTATAGATCTCTTCTGGCTAGAGGGGGGAGAGGAGGGGGAGAGATGGGGGGGGATAGGGATGAGAGGTGGTGGGGTGGGAGGCAGGGAGATAAGGAGAACTACCAGGCTGAAGGGTAAATGCAGAAAATATAGCTGAGAAGGAAAAAAAAGTGTCTGCAGAATATAAACTCACAAGGAAAATGAGAATGTGCCTTGTTTTCAAACTTCAAGGGACTGATTCAAATTCTGATTTAGTGGAAATGTATCTAGAGACTGCAAACTTCAATTTCTCGTAAAAGGCATGAATCTAAAAATAACCTTCTGGATTCTAATCTGTTGGTGGGCAAAGAGTTCTGGCATTTGACTTGCCATTAAAATAAGTTATCTCCTACTTAATTATAGGTCCATTGTTTGAGCACTTAGGTTTGGACTTTTCCGGAACATTTGTTAAATGCTTTAAAAAAAAAAAAAAAACATGGAGCTATGTGCTCTGCAGGATAGAATGTTTCATATAAGATGTTTTATGGTACCTAAGTGCCTCTGCCAGGAATAGCACCTGAGCAGACCAAGAACTTGCATTTGACTGGGACAACCAGACCCAGAAATTACATTTCACTGGGACAACTAGTAAAGGCATTGTGCATTTGGCAGAATTTAAGGTGTATCTTGTTTTCCATGAAGGGAACAAAGTCTTTGGGTCCTTAAGTGAATGGTCGGCCCCAGTGTAGTTACTATCTCTGTGCACAAGATGGCAGGCATGACCAAGAAGAGCCTGCAGGAATTACCACTAGATGTCGGTCTGGCCAACTGCCGAGTCTCTAGAGGAGTTAGTGGAGGGTGGTTGGACGACTGAGACTCCATAGCAGCATTCCGTATGAGTAGTCAGAAAGATCAGCTCAGAGGACAATCAAGTAGCTGAAAGGCTGTCATGTGGAGGGGAGGAAAGAGATAACCAAACTTAAGTATAAAAATTGGAGCGAGGAGGTAAGGTTGTTTTGGTATGGAAGTGAGGAATTGAGGACAAGCCCCAGGGAGAGGAGGAAGGTAAGAGGAACCAGAACACTAGGTAAAAAGGGGAAAGGTGGAGAGATAAGCCAGGCAGCACAGTGTAGAAGAGGTAGGACAGAGGAGGGGAGTATGTCAGGGGCAGCCTGGGAAGTTGGGTCTGCTAGTCACAGTGCTAATCCTGACTTCCTGTCCATGACCCTTGGTGTTTCCAGGGAGGGTGACTGCTAGGATGGATTCTGCCTTACTGGATCTTGAAGGAGGAGCAGGGCACAGAGGAGGCAGCATGAGCCAAGTTGACAGCCAGTTCAGGGAATGGCAGTACTTTTGATGAGCTGGAGCAGAGCTTTGAGGAAAGGGGCCAGGAAAGGAGACTGTGCAACTGTGGTGTGTCAGGTCCAAGAGAATCCCTGAATGCTCAAGCAAGTAGTGTAGACTACTGGATGGAATAGAAAGGAGGCAATCATTAGGGAGTTTTTAAATACAAAAAATGATATTTCCTGGCTTTAGAAAGACTCATTTGAGGCTGAATACAAAACTGACTGGAAAGACAGTGACCTGAGACAGTGAGAGTGGTTACAAAGCTATGAGTATAATTTAGAGGTAAAGAATTAAGAGTTCATCATGGTACTGATATTTGAAAGGAAGGGGAAATACTAAAGAGATAGATGGCTTATGTGTAACAGCATAAAAACCTTATGAGTGGTTTTATACCTTAACTAATATATATCTAATATATATAATAATTAGATTTCATAAATTCAGAGCAAGAGTTGAAGAAATGCTAACACCTAGACATATTTGGATATTTTTCTTTCTTTTTAGTTCCTTTTTTTTTTCTTTTTTTTTAAGAGAAAGGGAGCATGAGTGGAGGAGGGGCAGAGGGAGAGGGAGAGAGAGAATCTTAAGCAGGTTCCATGCCCAGCATGGAATCTGATGCAGGGCCTGATCTCATGAGTTAGATCATGACCTGATCTGAAATCAAGAGTCAGACACTTGACTGACTGAGCCACCCAGGCACCCTGATATTTTTCTTTTCCTTAACTATTGCACCCAAATGTTTTACTTTATAACCAAACCTTCAGGAGTATCTAAATGGTCTTGGATGCCTTCAGACTTTCAATGTAATTTAGAAATGTTTGCATCATCAGAATTCCCCAGACATCCTACGTGTCTGTACTTGTCCCTTATGTAAATTGATATAGAAGAGTCCTGTCCCAAATCTGGTGTGACCCACCCCTACCAGCTGCTGCCCTCTGCCCCCATGCCACTTTAAAAAATGTGCTAAAACAAAAGCATTAGGCAGAGCCTTTCCCAAGTCTCTCCCCAAGTCTCAAGCTCTACTGCCATCTTTGATAGAGACTTTTGAAATCTGTTTTAAAGCCATAACTATTATTTTTTTATACTCTGCCAAGTTTCTCTTGTAATAAAGTCCTTGATTTACTTGGACGTACAGTGGTCCAGGAAACCCGTGGACCCAGGAATTTCACTGTTTGTTGTAATTTTATATCCACTATCTTCAGAATTTTATGTTCAAACTTAACTGAAATAAAGAGAATGTGAATTTATTCCCATTGAATCTACATACCAACATCATGAAACAAAATTAATATCTTTTCTGATCAGAAGCACATGCACATTTCTCTCTTTTGAGTAATTACCAATATTCATTAGGGGTGGTACAGACTGGCCACAGTCACTTATAGAGTTACAAAAGGTCATCAGGACATAAATGCATTGAAAAGATGCAGGACTATTAAATGCCTATCACACCTCTGAGAGAATCTAGTGTAATACAGCTCCTTACAAATGCTCTGGCTTAGGAGAGGCTGCACATCTATTGGGTGGGAGTCTTGGATGTGATAGCAATCTGGGTTTGATATCCATCTTTTTTTTTTAATTTTTTTAAATTTTTTTATTTTTTACAAATAGTTTATTGTCAAATTAGTTTCCACATAACACTCAGTGCTCATCCCCACAAGTGCCCTCCTCCATGCCCATCCCCCCTCCCCCCCACATCCATCAGTCCTCAGTTTTTGTCAGCGTTCAAGAGTCTCTCATGGTTTGCCTCTCTCCCTTTCCCCCACCATTTCCGCCCTTCTTCTCCCCCTTGGTCCTCCGTCAAGTTCCTCCTAATCCTCCTATATGTGCAAACATATGATATTTGTCCTTCTCTGCCTGACTTATCTCGCTCAGCATAACACCCTCAGGGTCCATCCATGTTGCTACACATGGCCAGATTTCATTCTTTCTCATTGCCATGTAGTATTCCATGGTATAGATAAACCACATCTTCTTGATCCATTCATCTGTGGATGGACACTTAGGCTCTTTCCATGTTTTAGCTATTGTGGAGAGTGCTGCTATGAACATTGGGGTACATGTGCTCCTATGCCTCAGCATTTCTGTATCCCTTGGGTAAATTCCTAGCAGTGCTGTTGCTGGGTCATAGGGGAGTTCTATTGTTAGTTTCCTGAGGAACCTCCACACTGTTTTCCAGAGGGGCTGCACCAGTTTGCATTCTCACCAACAGTGTAGGAGGGTGCCCGTTTCTCCACATCCTCGCCAGCATCTAGAGTTCTCTGATTTGCTCATTTTAGCCACTCTGACTGGCGTGAGGTGGTATCTCAGTGTGGTTTTGATTTGATGGCCAACAGACACGTGAAACGATGCTCAGCATCCCTCCTCTTCAGGGATATCCATCTTGACATAATGCACATGAAGCAAAAGAGGACTGGTCATCGATGGTGGGCATAAGGAATAAGAACACAGATGTTTTGACATGTGGGCTAGGGAATTAAATTAATCACCTCTATTAGTAGACAAACATGACTTATTACTTCATCTCCAAAAGTAGTTTCAATGAAGAGGTGCCTGGGTGGCTCAGTTGGTTGAGCTTCTGACTCTTCATTTTGGCTCAGGTCGTGATCCCAGGGTTGTGGGATCGAGCCCCCTGTTGCACTCCACACTGAGTGTGGAGCCTGCTTAAGATTTTCTCTCTCTCTCCCTCTGCCCCTTGCCCTTGCGCGCGCTCTCTCTCTCTCTCTCAAATATAAAATAATAAAATAAAATAAAACAGTTTCAATACAATACAATAAAATTTAGGCTACATTGGGTTGTTCCTGACTCAGTATTGACAGTTGCTCAGTAGTTTGGCCTTTTTCAGAATTAAATTATGAATACACAGACTAGTCCCTATCGAAGCAGGGGTACCCTGCCTGTCATTGCCTATCCTTCAGTGCCTGGGAGCACAGCTATACCATTCACACATTATCCAGGTTACAGCCATAGTGCACAGTTCATAACCCAATTGACAAATACCCAAAAGGAACATGGCTAATATTTCCTTAAGTTCATTTTGTATTTCAAGAGAACTCATTTGGACACACCCAATACAGTTGTTAAAATACATCTTAAGAAACATATTCTTACCAATCTATTTATAAGGATCAACTGTTTTGTCTCTGGCCCCAATTACAACACAATTGAGAAACTATAATTTAACCATTAAGAAGCATAGTCTTGGCTGTTAGTGTTAGTTCCACACAGAATGTGGTGCTGAAAATCCAGTCTTTCTTAAACCATATTTATAAGTATATAATGTTGCCATTTTTAATATGCTCAGAAGAAAGATATAAAGCAGTAGAAATGATTTTGCTTAGATCCCCTGACCTTCTTCAAGGTTGAAAATCTACAACCATACAGTCCTACCCTCTAGCCATTGAAGGGCAATTTTTCATGTACTTTCTTGTTTACTTCATCATATTGTAGTCCTTGATTGTAAGACATATACCTGGGTAGAATTTTGAAATACCCACTGCTGAATGTGCTGAAGTTTTAAAATTAGAATGAAAACTGAGTTTTATATCAGTGGAATGTCTTCATTCTTCTAGAAATTGAGTTCCATTTTCATGCTTTGAAGTCTCTGCTTCATCTTTATTGTCACTTCTGCTTCCCTTTGAGGTTTTTTTCTTGTTTGCTCTTAAAACTTCTGCCACATCCTTGCTACTCTATTAGCATATGTGTATTCATACTAGCCCCCTTTCCACTAAGCTTTGGGCTGCAATTCATTCTGACCTTTCTCTTCTCCAAGGCTTTTCATATCTTGCTTGATATTCATTGCAATGGATTATTTCTGCAGTTTTTTCCCTTTTAGGAAAAAGGATCCTTTCATATCTAACCAATTACAGGCAAAATATAGGTATAGATAAATCATGATAGGTCTGTTTCAAAGTCAACAAAATAAAAATAACTAGAAAAGCCTACTTAGAGATCGAATTTCACATCAGCTCAAGAGAGTGCTGTTTTGTCATAACAGTTACCCTGTCTTCAGCCTTTCTTGTGCTTGTGAAATTCCTACCTTCATTTGTTTTAACTTTGCTGACACTGAACTTTCCTTCTGGGATGTCTGTGGTAGAGAAGGAACAAGATGTTGTCTCTATAGTATTGCCAATAAAAAATGTGAAAAGCAACAGTGTTCAGTTTCATAAAACTGGACATTTCTCATTTATTTTTATAATCCTAATATATTCCATGAGGATTTTTTAATGGTACCTAAAAAAAAACAAAGATTAAATCTTGGGAAAGCTTACTAAAATTTAGCTACAGGAAAGTTGAGAATCTAACATTCCTAAGACAATAAAATTTTAGGCTCAGGATACATTTGATACAAATTTTGTGATAATTCCCATAAGATATAGCTGAAGACTTTCATTTCATCAGTTAGTTTGCTTAAGCAAACCCATTCATGGCTGGCAAAGACTCAGGGTTGTTTATTAGCAGGTCATTTATTGACGACTGACAAGTACTAATCATAAAGGACAATTTGTTTACAGTGGGAAATTCCTACAGATCTCTCCCGACAGAATTTTGCTAGTTTATATCCAGTTGTTGTATTTAAGAACAGTAGTTGCTATTCCTTGAAAAGTCTTTTATTTACTCATTATTTCATTAAAACAAATATTTGACTATTAGCGTTCTCCCTATTAGGCAAAATTTCATAAAGGTTACCGAGTTTAGGAATATTTAGTCAAGAAGAATATGTTATAATTAGTTGTAGGGTATTAGAAGTCAGGTTACTGGGGTCCTTCTACTGAATGCACTCTCTATTAGTTGGGTGCATCTTATACAAGTCACCTAATTAGTCTCAACCATAGTTTACTTACAAAATGAGGATATTACCTACCTGCTCAGCATCATAAAAATTTGACAAGGATACAGGGAAACTTGTGTAAAAAGGTTTCACTAAATTATAAAATGTTACATAAGTGTAAAGTCATTGGCATTGGCTTCCAACAGCTAAGTTGGATAGTATGGTATAATGGTGTACTTTTCTTCTATTTTCAATTATTTTAAGCTTATTTTTAGAACATTAAAAAACTGCATTGGTCAGCAAAATTGTCTACTTTGTCTTTCAAAAATAGCACCTGAAAATCTCTCTCTTATGTCCAAATTGATTATAGTGATGCAGTGAGGCTCCATGAGGCTCCCAGAACTTTCTTGTAGACATTTACACCTTGTGATTAGAAGTGGGACAAAGGACTTCTCTGCACTGTCTGGAGTTCTGGTAGACCTCAAGTTTCAAGCTTTGTGTTCCAAGCCCAGAATGAATTTAGTCTTCGACATTTGACCTTTGCTAAAAGACCGAGAAGTGATATATTTAGTCTTCAAAAAGGCTTTTGTTTATTGCTACTTACTGACCTTTGTTGTTCTCAGATGAATACATTTAAAAAAATTTGTACTCATATTTATTTTATGTTATACTATATGACCAACAATATTTTTATAGTGGACTAGATATCCATTATGTCCATGATGAGAGATAAGGCTGATGTCTTAGGGTAGAATTTTCCTATTTTTCTGAGGGAAAATGATATCTGTGGCTACATTCAGGGAAGCCATGGATTCATCTACAGAATAATTAAATTCATGGTACTTGCAGATTTCTTTTAGTGAATGGAGTGACTGGGCAAAGAAAAGGACTATCCTTTTTGCTCCGTCCTTGTTTGGATATGTTACAGATATGGCAGGATTCATAGAGCTGGAATCATACTGAGTCCACAGGGAACATCTGTGCTGTCCCCATTAGGAGTACTTTTGGGAGTAAGGGATGGGGGAGTAAAGTATTATAGTAATCAGAATTCTCCAGAGTAACAGAACTAGTAGTGTGTGTGTATGTGTGTGTGTGTGTGTGTGTGTGTACATAAGTATCTTATTTATATATATTTATATATTTTAAATTTAAGTAATTGGCTCACACAGTTGTGGATGGGCAAGTTCAAAATGTGCGAGGCAGACCAGCAGGCTGGAGACCCACAAAGGGCTGATATTGCTAAGGGCAATATGCCAAAGGGCATCTTCTAGCAGAATTCCTTCTTACTGGGGGAGGTCAGTCTTAGTTCATCATCTAATTAGTGAGGTCCACCCACATTGTGGAAGGCAGTTTGCTTACTCAGAATCTATGGACGAAAATCTTAATTTTACTCAAAAAATATCTTTACAGAAACTTCCAGAAAACTATTTGACCACGTTGACACATATATCACAGGCATAATATTGAAAGACTTATGTGTCATCCTGAGATGTTTAATCTGGCTGCTTCCATCGGAAGTAGGTTGTATCTCCAATAACTACTCTGAGGTAGGTTTTGGCAGAACAGTGGCAAGGTTAACAACAAGAAGGTGGGGTCTGTGAGTATGTTTGTCTTCTGACCGTGCAGCTGAGATGACACACACAAGATGTGAGCATAACTAACCACCCAGCCTGATGCTGAGCCAAGGGCATGACTGCCTTCAGGTCTGGGATCAAGAGACATTGCTCCAATGTGCTGAGGTGAAATTTCAAATAACTAAGTAATGGGGCCAATTTTTAAATCATTAATTTTCTCCCTCACATTTTACTGAAGGCAGTAAATAGATTGTTTGTGGCTCTAAAGGTTAGTTTGTCTTTTAGGGCATTGCTTCTCCTTTAATTGACCACTTACTAGTCATTTAACAGTTAGACTAAGTTTACATATGATCTAACTGTCCTCACTCAAATACACAGAAATGTTCTGGACTAGCTGTTGCATGACTATTGATAACCACACATGTTTAAATAGAGCCGTGAAGAGCTGAAAGACAATTTTTAATTCTGCTGTTAGGATGCTCATTGTCCAAAACAGTGTTTTCCCACAGTACTTTTCACTTTGTCAAACTGTTGATGGAAACTTCATTTTTATGAGAGTGCTTAGTTTGGAGGGTCTGTGAGGGGATGTGCACAAGACTTCATCAAAGGAACTATCAAGCATATTTTAGGTAAGGTCTCATGAATATCTGTTAATCTCTGTTCCCTTAGTGCTCTTTAAGTCTCCAACTTGACTTTGAGTCCTCATTTGCCACATCATATGGTGGTGACATTGATGGATTGTCTCAATCTAATGATTGATGGAGGTTACAGATTATTCAATAAAATGTCACATTTTTATAGCAAAAAGTTTGTCAGAACACAGGCAGAATACTGACTTCTAAACTTCAGACCTACAGAGGTTTATTGAGGGTTGTGAATCTTCCAAAACTTTCACATTTATTACTTGGATATTATTATAATTGGTAGTTACAGTTATACATGTCTTTTACACCAAGCCATCTTTCAAATATTGGTTTCCTGAACATCACAGAGAGCAATGATAAAGATTTGCCACGCGATGACATTGGGGTCATATTCAAACATGGGAGTTCAGCGAGGGACATTGGAAAAGCCATAATATGTGTGACTCACATGCCACCAAAAAATGGAAGTAGAATGTCTGTAATTTATTTTGAAAAACTTTAGCAGAATACTATGATATAAATGAGTGCATTAATTTTAATTGATGACTCTGGTAATCCAGCATTTTGTTAGAAAGACCACACTCCAGAGGTGACTACTACAAGTGCTCTTTTATCTACATCAACACTGGAGCCTTTTCTTCATAATATTATAATGCCAGAAATAAATTTTTTTTGCTGAAAGAAGTGACTTGCTAATTAGCATAATGGGTGTTAAAAATAGGTTTCCTTTGCTATTCTAGATCATGTGGATTTGCTAAATGATTATGATGATACTCCTTACCCCTTGCATTATCTGGGAACAAGAATACAGGGAACCTTCATCTAAGTTCCTTATATGGACCTGATTCCAGATGCAGGGAGGAATCTGGTGGCCAGATACTAAGTGTGAGGACAACAGGCCATTTTCTGTACAATATGTGAACCTGTGTGGCTGGATCCTCTAAAACAATATTCATTGAGCTTACAAAATATCTATGAACATGTTGGCTTATAAATATTTATTCAATAAGTGTTGAGATATGTGTTCCAAGGCTTGCTTTCGTTAAAACCTAGTAGCAAAATGGTGGGAAAGGAGCTGACCCTCACTGGCCTCTAATACTTGGGGGGGCAGCTGTTATCTATTATACCTAACTCAAGACATTTATTCAAGATGGGCCTCACTTAGCATCACCTGAAGGGTTAATAACCAGTAAATTGTAAACTTCTGTGCTCTCTGGGCTTGCCATCAAGTCATTATCTTTTTATTTGTAAATTTGTCATGTTCTTGAAGCCTTTTTTATGTTGAGTGATATTTGCTTGTATCCTGGACATTTTCAATATTATGCTCTAAAACTCAGAGTCCTATTAAAATTCTCTGGAAAATGTTGACTTTCTATTGTTTTATGAGGCAATCAAAACAGAGTCAGTCTACCCTCCTGCGGGTAATAGCTCCAATGTCAGTTTAGTTTCCAAGTCTTCACTATGACTACGTGGTCGACTAAGGGGGTCTGGGTTTGGGTGAATGTTTTCAATTTATTTTAAATTTATTTTTATTTTTTAACCTTGTTGAAGAATAACTGGCAAATATAATTATATATATTTAAAGTGTACAGTGTGATGATTTGAGGTACACATACATTGTGGAACAACTGCCAGATCAAGGTAAGTCATGAGTGATCCTGAGGCAGGCACTCTAAAGACTTTGTTTTTAGAGAATCCAATGGGATCATATCCTCAAGGGCAACATTCCTAATGTATGGACCAGAAGTGTCCTTAACTCACTCACTCACTCACTCACTCACTCAATCAGTTCTTTCTTTCTTTCTTTCTTTATTTCTTTCTTTCTTTCTTTCTTTCTTTCTTTCTTTCTTTCTTTCTTTCTTTCTTTCTTTCTTTCCTTCCTTCCTTCCTTCCTTCCTTCCTTCCTTCCTTCCTTCCTTCTCTCTCTTCCTTCCTTAGAGAAAGACAGTGTGAGCAGGGGAGGGTCCTAGAGAGAGGGAGATACAGAATCCGAAATAGGCTCCAGGCTCTGAGCTGGCTGTCAGCACAGAGCCCGATGCAGGGCTCGAACCCATGAACTGTGAGATCATGACCCAAGCTGAAGTCAGAAGCTTAACCAACTGAGCCACCCAGGCGCCCCTATCTTTATTTATTTTTGAGAGATGGAGAGACAGGGTGTGAGTGGTGGAGGAACGGAGGGAGGAGACACAGAATCCAAAGCAGGCTCCAGGCTCTGAGCTGTCAGCACAGAGCCCGACGTGGGGCTCGAATTCACAAACCACAAGTTCATGACCTGAGCTGAAGTGGGATGCTCAAACATCTGAGCCACCCAGGCACACAAAAATGTCCTTAGAAGTTCTCAATTAAGTACTTCAGAGCTCAGACAGACATATGTTTGAGAAATTGATGAGGTAGAATGAAATCTAACATAGGTATTTCTTCCCCAACCATTTTTGGGGCCACATATCATATAAGTTATAAACTGAGCTAACAATCTTTATTTTTATAATGTTTTACTTTGTTTTTGAGAGAGTGAGAGAGAGACAGAGCACAAGTTGGAGAGCGGCAGAAAGAGAGGAAGACACAATCCAAAGCAGGCTTCAGGCTCTGAGCTGTCAGCACAGAGCCCAATGTGGAGCTTGAACTCACTGACCATGAGATCATGACCTGAGCCGAAGTAGTCGAGGTTCTCTTTGGCCATAGATCCCTTGACTTTAAGCACTCTTTGTGCTGGGGAAGGGGCACAGATGGAGAAGAACCAGAGCAAGGGTTTCTAGAGTGAGGCTGTTTTAGTTAGCTCAGGCTGCCGTAATAAAATACCACAGGACTGAGTGGCTTAAATAACCGAAATGGGGGGCGCCTGGGTGGCTTAGTCGGTTAAGCGTCCGACTTTCGCTTAGGTCATGATCTCGCGGTTCGTGGGTTCGAGCCCCGCGTCGGGCTCTGTGCTGACTGCCAGCACAGAGCCTGGAGCCTGTTTCAGGGTCTGTGTCTCCCCCTCTCTCTGACCCTCCCCTGCTCACACTGTCTCTCTCTCTCTCCTGGAAATAAATAAAAAAATAATAAAAAAAAATAATAACCGAAATGGATTTCTCACAGTTCTGAATGTTGGAAGTCCAAAGTCAGAGTAACCGCACAGTTGGTCGTTGGTGACCACTCTTCCTGGCTGGTGGCCTGCAACCTTCTCACTGCGTGCTCACGTGACTTCTTTGTGAACATGCCTGTGGAGACAGAGTTAAAGCTTTTTTGTGTCTCTTCTTACAAGGGCACTAATGCCATCAGACTGGAGCCCCCTTTTCATGACCTTATCTAATTGTGATTACCTCCCAAGGACTCCCATCTCCAAATACCATCATGCTGGGGATTAGAGCTTTAGTATCTGACTTCTGGGGGAGACACATTCAGCACACACATAGCACCTTTTGCTCATGTCTAAAGGTGATAATACATAGGAGGGATGTGATGAGAAACAGCCTTTTGAAATTCATTACTGTTTCATTACCGGAAAGATGTAGAAGATGTTGTATAGTGTTCTCTTTATGAGAACTGATGGGAAAAATTTATTTTCAGAAGTTTCTGGGAATAATAGTTCCAGGCAATTGGCTTATTTGCATTGCATGAATACTGTGACTTTGATATGTGACCTGCTTTCCACCTTCTGGTTCGTTGTGAGAAAATTCCAAATCCAAATTGGGAGAATACCCCTAGAAAGTACACAAGACCTCAGAAGATACATTTAGATTATAGATCTCTCTACTGGCTTCTGTATAGTGGATCTTTGAACAACACAGGAATTAAGGGTAGCAAACCCCTGCATGGTTGAAAATCCACATATAAATTTCAACTCCCTCAAATAGCAAACTGTTGCCTGGAAGCCTTACTGATAACATAAACAATCAATTAAGACATATTTTACATAAACAGCCAATTATCACATATTTTGTGTACTTATTATAAACTGTATTCTTACAACAAAGTAAGATAGAAGAAAGAAAATACTAAAGTCATAAGGAAAAGAAAATACCTGACACTACTGTACTGTATTTATCAAAAAAACCCATGTAAAAGTGGAACCAAACAGTTCAAACATGTGTTATTCAAGGGTCGTATATGTGTGTGTGTGTGTGTATAACTATATAAAATATTCTATTTTATACTCAGTATACTAATACATATTACTAATATACTAATACATATATACTAAATATACATATATATAGAAAAATATATATATATTACTTTCTTCACTAATCACCTATTTTTTTTCTGGGACTCCAATGATACGAAGGCGTTACATTTTGATATCCTATTCTAGATCCACAAGGCTCTGCTAATTTTTTCCCATTTTTCTCTCTACCAATTAAAGAATTTCTTTTGGTCTATCTCCCTGCCACCTCCATTCCGTTATTGATCCCATTTAGCAAATTTTTCATTTCAAGTGTTGCTGTTTTTAGATTAAAATTTTCCATTTGGCTCTTTTGTACAGTTCTCATTTCCCTCTGAGAACATCTTTCATTCAAGACAGTTTACCTGGTGGACTGTAGTTATAGTATCTGCTTTAATGCTTTGGTAATTATAACATCTGGCCTAGCTAGGGTTGCCATCAACGAATTGCCTTTTTACTTGTGAATTTGTCATGTTTCCTTTAGCCTTTATATGTTGAGTGATTTTGGATTGTATCCCAAACATTTTCACCATTATGTTTTAAAACTCTTAGTCCTAATATAATCCTCTAAAAAATGTTGAATTTTTGCTGTTGTTTTAGCAGGTAATAAAACCAGTTAGGGTCAGACTCTATGTTCTGTCTACTCTTCTTTGCATGGCCTTTTCAATGCCAACTTAGTTTTCCAAGTCTTTGCTATGAATGCTTGGTCCCCTATGGGGGTGGCATATTTATTTATTTAAATTCATTTATTATTTTTATTTTTAAATCTTATTGAGGAATAATTGAAAACTATAATTGTATATTTATTTATTTAAAATATTTATGTATTTTTGAGAGAGAGAGAGGGAGGCAGGGGAGGTGCAGAGAGAGAGGGAGACACAGAATCTGAATCAAGCTCCAGGCTCTGAATTGTTAGCACAGAGCCTGATAGGGGCCTTGAACTCATGGTCTGTGAGATCATGACCTGAGCTGAAGTTGGTTCCTCAACCGACTGAGCCACTCAGGTGCCCCTAATTGTGTGTTTATAAAGTGAACAATATGATGGTTTGATATACATTGTGGAACAATTACCAAGATCAAGATAATTAGCACGTCTATCACCTCATATAGTTAACTTTGTGTGCGTGATCTCAGCATAGTTCTCAGTAACTTTCCAGTATACAATACCATATTAACGATAGTCACTATGCTATATGTTAGATCCTTAAACTTATTCTTCTTAGAGTTGAAAATTTGTGCCCTTTGACCTACATCACCACCACTCTACCCTTCCTCAGCCCCTGACAGCTACTGTTCTGAAATTGACACTTTTTCGTATATTCCACATATAAGTGGTACCATATGGTATTTCTCCTTCTGTGACTGACTTATTTTGCTTAGCATACCGTCCTCAAGTTTCATCCATCCTGTCACAAATGGCAGGGTGTCCTTTTTTTATGGCTGGAAAATATTCCACTCTGTGTGTGCGTGTGTGTGTGTGTGTGTGTGTGTGTGTTACATTTTCTTTATTCATTCATCTATCAAAGGACATGGATGTTGTCTTCGTATCTTAGCTATTATGAATAATGTGGTAAACGTGGTGTGCAGATACCTCTTTGAGAAACTGATTTCCATTCCTTTTGATATAAGCCCAGATGTGGTTTATATTGTTCTATTTTAAAAGTCATAGTTATGTTACTTCGGGTCTTTTCCACACATGTATCTCTGGTGTGAGTCTAGTAACTGCCATTTTATGCACTTAGGAATGTGTTTTTCCACTTCCCTTCTGTCTGGGCGTACTTGCACACTCTGGTTTCCGGTGATCCCTTCTTCAGTTCCCTGGCCAAGATGTCAGGCTTCCCCTGAACTAAAGCTGCCCACACTGTGGCTTCCCAATCTGGTGTAACTGGAGTCACCCTGATACAAAGTGGCAGGAGGAAACCAATTTCCCTTTTAATGCTCTTTTGATCACCTGGTCTCCTTTGCCTATTTTCTGGGCCAGAAAGACAGGCTGAAAGTTTAGCCGCTGCCTCTGCTGGGCAGTTTCACGAGCAAGGTCACCCTCTGTTCAAATCTGGGAGGAGAGAGAAGAAACAACCCACAAACAGATGACTTCAAGTGTGAGTCTTTTCTTCAATTGTCCTTCTCTTGGTTACTTTCCTGAATCGGCCTGTTGCTGTTTCTGTGTTGTCCAGAAGTTTTAGCTGTAATCAGTGGGTGTAGTGAGCCCGCCCCACTGTGGCTGGCATCTGAAGTCACCACTAGAATGCTGATGTTGGTCATTATTAAGAATATCAGAGGATTCCATTAATATCTTAATTATTGGCACCAAGAAATTTATTTAGAGAAATACATTTATCAATAAATCACAGAGAGATTAGAGAACTGAGTAAAATTTTCTTGCATGTCTCTAACAGAAACCACTATAGAACTGACTCCCAGAATAAAGGATACATTGGATTTAAAGGCAATATCCACAAAGGTATTCATTCTCTTTGGTGAGAAATCAGTTAGTTTTTTTTTTAATTGAAATGTAGCTGACATGTAATATTGTATTAGTTTTGGGTGCACAATATAGTGATTCAACACCATACAATATATTACAAAGTGATCACTATAATGTGATGGTGAATATTATCATCTGTCACCATAAAGTTATTACATATTATTAACTATATTCTCCATACAGATTGTATCTCTGCCTTACTTAGTTCATAACTGGATGTTTGTACATTTTAATCCCCTTCCCCTAGTTTGTCCATCCTCCCTCCCCTCTTCCTGGGAAGCCACCACATTGTTCTCTAAAGTTTGTTTCTACGGTGTTTGTTCACTTGTTTTGTTTCTTAGTCTTCATATAAGTGAAATCATACAGTATTTGCCTTTTTCTGTCTGGCTATTTTCACTTAGCCTAATTTCTTTAGGTCATCCATGTTTTCATTATTTTTTATGGCTGAGGAATATTCCATTGAGTATATATGTACTGCATCTTTATTATGTGTTTGTCTATTAATAGATACTTAGGTTGTTTCCATATCTTGTCTATTGTAATTAATGATGCAATTGAACATAAGGTGCATATGTTTTTTCAGATTAGTGTTTTCTTTTTTTTTTTAATGTTTATTTTATTTTTTAGAGAGATACAGGGCTGGGGAGGGGGAGAGACAGACAGACAGACACACACACACACACACACAGAATCTGAAGCAGGCTTCAGGCTCTGAGCCATCAGCACAGAGCCCAACGTGGGGCTCAAACCCACAGATTGTGAGGTCATGACCTGAACTGAGGTCAGACCCCTAACCAGTTGAGCCACTCAGGTACCCTTTCAGATTAGTGTTTTCATTTCCTTCAGATGATACCCAGAAATGGAATTGCTAGATCATATGATAGTTCTATATTTAATTTTTTGTGAAACCTCTGTACTTTTTTGCATAATGGCTGCACCATTTTATATTCCCACCAATAGTGCATGAGGTTTCCCTCTTCTTGCATCCTTACCAATGTTTGTTATTTCTTGTCCTTTTGATCATAGGCATTCTGACAAGTGTGAGGTGGTCTCTCACTATGTTTTTAATTTACATTTCCCTGATAACTAGTAATGTTGAACATCTATTCATGTGTAGGTCTTTTGCAGAAATGTCTATTCAGGTCCTCTGCCCATATTTTTAAGTTGGATTATTTGGTTTTTTTAATATTGAATCATGTGGGTTCCTTGTATATTTTGCATATTAACACCTTATTGGAAATATCATTTGCAAATATCTTCTCCTATTTCACAGGTTGTCTTTTTGTTTTATTAATGGTTTCTTTTGCTGTGTAAAAACTTTTTAGTTTGATGTAGTCTCATTTATTTGCTTTTGCTTTTGTTGAGGAGACAGATTTAAAAAAAAAAAAATGGGCCAAGAGCTTATTGCCTTTGTTTTCTTCTAGGAGTTTGTTATTTCCAGACTTACAATTAAGTTTCTCATCTATTTGAGTTTATTTTTGTATATAGTGTAAGGACAGTGGTCTAGTTTTATTCTTTTGCATGTAGCTGTTTAGTTTTTTCAACACTATTATTGAAGAGACAGTCTTTCCCCCATTGCGTATTCTTCCCTCCTTTGTCATAGATTAATGAACTGTGTAAGTGTGGGTTTCTTTCTAGTCTCTTTATTCTGTTCCATTGATCTATGTGTCTTTTTTGGTGTGCCAGTAACACACTGTTGTAATTAGTATAGCTTTGTAGTACAGTTTAAAACTGGAGAGCATGATTCTTGTTACTTTGTTCTTCTCTCTCGAGACTGCTTTGGTTTTTCAGGGTCTTTTGTGGTTCCAGACAAATGTTAGGATTGTTTGTTCTATGTCTATAAAAAATTCTGTTGGAATTTTGATAGAGATTGCATTGAATCTGTAGATTGCTTTGGGTAGTATGGACATTTTAATAATATTCTTCCAATCCACTTCCATTTATTTGTGTTGTCTTCAATTTCTTTCAGTGAATGGTTCTTTTACGTCTTTGGCAAAATTTATCTCTAGGTATTTTTTTTTTTTGGATGAAGTTGTAAATGGGATTGTTTCCTTAATTGATAGTTTGTTATTAGTATATAGTAATACAACAGATTATATATGTATTTATCTTGTATTCTGCAACTTTACTGAGTACATTTATTCTAACAATTTTTGGTGAAATCTTTAGGAATTTTTATATGTAATATGCCATCTTCAAATAATACCAGTTAACTTCTTTTTTATATATATATTTTTCTAATTTGGATATTTTTCTCTGTCTAATTGTTCTGGCTAGGTCTTACAATACTGTGTTGAATACAAGTAGAGAGAGTGAGCATCTTTGCCTTGTTTCTGATCCTAGAGGAAAAGCTTCAGCTTTTCACCATTGGGTTTGATGTTCAGTGTGGGTTTCTCATATACGGCCTTTATTGTATTGTTGTACTTTTACTCTTTAACCATTTTTTTTTTTTACCATAAATAGATGCTGAAGTTTCTTAAAATGATTTTTCTACACCTATGGAGATAATTGTGTGATATTTATCCTTCATTTTGTTAATGAATATCACAATTGATTTGTGGATATTAAATGATCCTTTCATCCCTGAAATAAATTCCACTTGGTCATGATGTATGATTCTTTTAATGTATTGCTGCATTTGGTTTGCTAATATTTTGTTGAGGATTTTTGCATCTGTGTTAATCAGGGATATTGGCCTGTAATTTTCTTTTCTTGTGATTTCCTGGTCTGGTTTTGGTATCAGGTAATGCCAGCCTCTTAAAATGAGTTTGAGGAGCACCTGGGTGGCTCAGTTGGTTGAGCCTCTGACTTAGGCTCAGGTCATGGTCTCTCCATTCCTGAGTACAAGCCCCACATCGGGCTCTCTGCTGTCAGCACGGAGCCTGGTTCAGATCCTCTGTCTCCCTCTCTCCCTGCTCTTACTCAGCTTGTACTGTCTGTTTCACAAAAATAAATAAATATGAAAAAAAAGTTTGGAAATGTTACTGCCTCTACTATTTTGGAAGAGTTTGAAAATATTTTATATTTTTCTTTAAATGTTTGGTAGAATTCCCTAGTGAAGTTATCTCGCCCTGGACTTCTGTTTGTGGAATGTTTTGGATTATTCATTCGGTTTCAATCTCCTTAATGATATTGGTCTGCTTAATTTTTCTATTTCTATCTAGAAATCTATCCATTTCTTCCAGGTTGCCAGTTTGTTGGCATATAGTTGCTCATAGTAGATTCTTATGATCTTTTGTATTCCTGTTTAATCAGTTATAACCTCTTTTCTTTCTGACTTTATTTATTTGAATCCTTCCTCTTTTCTCTTGGTGAGTCTAGCTAAGGGTTTGTCAATTTTGTTTATCTTTTCAAAGAACCAGATAGTAGTTTCATTGGTTTTTTAAATTGTCTTTTTAGCCTCAATTTCATTTATTTCTGCTATAATCTTTGTTATTACTTATACTAACTTTGGGCTTTATCCTTTTTTTTTCAATAGCTCCTTGAGATGTTAAGTTTTGCTGTTTATGTGAGATTTTTCTTGTACTTTGAGGTAAACATTTATGACTATGAACTTCCTCCTTAGAAGTGACTTCATTGCATCCTATAAGTTTTACTATGTTTTATTTCCATTTTTATTTGTCTCAAGGTGTTTTTTGATTTCTCTTTTGATTCTTCTTTAACTCATTGGATGTTTACTAGTGTGTTTTTAATCTCCCATACTGGAAAATTTTCTAGCTGTCTTTTGGAATTGACTTCTTGATATGATGCTTGAAAAAATGTGGTTGAAAAGATGCTTGATATGATTTCCATCTTTTAAAACTTATGAATTTTGTTTTGTGGTATAAGATATGATCTACACTGGAGATGGTTCTATGTGCACTCGAGAAGAATATGTATTCTGGTTGCTTTTAACATGGAATGATCCATATATATCTGTAAATTTCATTTGGTATGTTGTGCAATTTAAAGATTATTGGTTTTCTATTTGGATGATCTTTCTATTAATGAAACCAGGTACTTAAAGTTCCCTATTAATGAATTGTCATCTATTCCTCCCTTCAGGTTGTTAAAATTCACTTTATATATGTAGATGCTCCTATGTTGGATGCATAAATATTTACAAACCATATATTCTCTTGCTGGATTGATCCTTTTATCATTATGTAATCCATTCTTTGTCTCATGACAGTCTTTGTTTTCAAACATATTTTGTCTTAACTAAGTATAGCTACCTTAGCTTTCTTTTGGTATCCATTTGCCTAGAATATATTTTTCCATTCCTTCACTTTCAGTTTTTGTATATCCTTACAACAGAAGTGAGCCTTTTGTAGGCAGCATATATCTGGGTCATGTTTTCTCTTGTTGTTGTTATTTTTATTTTTTAATCTATTCAGTCACTTTATGTCTTTTGATTAGAGAAGTTAGTCTCTTTACATTTAAGGTTATTGATAGGTATGTACTTCTTGACATTTTGTTAATTGCATTCTAGCCATTTTGCAGTTCCTCTGTTCCCTCATTTTTGTTCTCTTCCTTTCTGATTTGATGATTTTTTAAATGATGTGCTTAGATTTCTTTATCTTTTGTGCATCTATTATAGGTTTTTGCTTTGTGTTTACTGTGATGCTTACATATAAAAACTTGTAATGGTTTATTTAAGTGATAGCAACTGAAGTTTAAATGCATTCTGAAACTCCACATTTTTAATCTCTTCCCTCAACACATGCTTTTAGTGTGACATTTTACATATTTTACCTTGTGTGTCCCTTACCTAATGATTGTAGTTATTTTTACTACTATTCTCTTATATCCTTTATGCTAGCTTTGTGTGATTCATCCATCACCTTTACAACATTAGATTATCTTACATTTTGCTATACAGTAATAATTTACTACTGTAAATGAATTTTATACTTTCATGTGTTTTCCTGTTAGTAATTAGCACTTTCTATTTAAAGCTTAAGAAGTCCTCTAGCTTTATTTGGAAGGCCAGTTAAGTGGTAATGGAATATTTTAGCATTTGTTGTCTGGAAAATTCTATGTCTCTTTTTCATTTCTAAGTGACAACTTTTCTGGATAGAATGTTCTGGGATTTTTTTTCCAGCACTTTTTAAAACGTTTTTTTTTTTTAATGCTGCTACTTTTTAAAAAAATGTTTTATTTATTTTTGAGAGAGAGGGAGACAGATCGTGAGCAGAGGAAGGGCAGAGAGAGTGGGAGACACAGAATCTGAAGCAGGCTCTGGGCTGATCACAGAGCCCAATATGGGGCTCGAACTCACGAACCGTGAGATCATGACCTGAGCTGAAATTGGATGCTTAACCGATTCAGCCACCAAGGCACCCCTCCTTCAGCACTTTTAATATATCATGCCATCCTCTGTTGGCCCAGTTTCTGCTGAAAAATCTATTGGTGGTCTTACGGGGTTTCCCCTATTCATCACAAGTTTTTTTCTTGCTATTTTTAAGCTTTTCTCTTTAACTTTTGACATTTTAATTATAATGTGCTTTTGTGTGGGTATTTTTGGGTTCATCTTATTTGGTGCTCTCTGATTTTCCTGGACCTGGGGGGCTGTTTCCTTCCCCAGGTTAAGAGAGTTTTCACCCTTATTTCTTCAAATAAGTATTATGCCATTTTTTCTCTCTCCTCTCCTTCTGGGACCCCTATAATGTGAATTCTATCTGAGTTTACTGATTTTTTTTCTTCTGCTTCATATAGTCTGCTGTTCTAGTGTATTTTTCAATTATATTCTTCTATATTCAGTTATATTCTTCAGTTTCATGACTCCTGTTTGGTACTTTGTTATATATTTCTTTCTCTTTGTTAAAGTTATCACTGTGTTCATTCATTCTTTTCTTGCAATCAGTGAGCAACTTTATGATCATTATTTTGAACTCTTTTTCAAGTAAGTCACTTTCCCCCCATTTCATTAAGTATTTTTTTCCTGAAGTTTCACCTTTTCTTTTATTTGGAACATATTCCTCTGTCTCTTCATTTTCCTTGACTCTCTGTAGTTTCTGTTCATTAGATAAGATAACCACCTCTTCCAGTCTTGAAGGAGTGGCTTTGTGTTGAAGATGAATCTTATTCAAATCTGCCCTTGTTCTTGGTTGACTGTAATACCTTTGTGATTCTCCAAGCAGCCCATTTTATTTTTAGTGACTGTTACTAGTTATGCTAAGACCTGCCAGTGTCCAAAAGGGAAAATCTCAATCAGCACCTTAGATTCAGGCTGGTTAGAATGTAGGTCCTCAGGCAACAGCTTTTATGGTGAGCAAATATATATTTTCCTATGGGACCATAAGTGTCAGGCCACCAGAGCCAAACAATCTAAACAATCTAAAGGTGCAGTCACAAAACTTGAGGTGCCAGATGAGTGTATAGGTTCCGTTCCAAGAGATACTAGTGATCTGGAGCAAGGCGGAGGGAAAGCACAAAGATGACATACACCAGACTCTGTCCTCAGCATTCACTTCCATAGGCTCCTAGGTGTGTGTCAGATCTGAAGCCTGCTTCTGAAACCAAAGCTCCAGTAGAAGCAGTTGGCCTCTTGCACAGAAAGGCTGGGGGTATATCTCACTTTGCCATCTATGTAGGGCATTGTGAGGATGACAGCCAGCCAAGAACCATCTTCTCATTGGTTACAGTACCATGGGACCCAGGAACCAAACTATGCTGTCTACCAGAGCTGGGTAATCCAACAGCATCCCTGGGCAGCAGCCACAAAAACCAGGGCACTAGACACCTGTACAAGCTCTTTTCTGGGAGATACCAGTAAGCCGAAACAAGGCAGAAGGAACATGCAAAGGTGCTAGCCACCAGCTTCTATCCCCTAAGAGAACATCTGTGAGCCTCCAGATGTGTGCTAAACCAGATGGTTGCCCCTGTGGCTGAAGCCCCAGCATGAGCAAGAGGCCTGTTTCTCAACTAGACTGGCATGTGTCTTAGTCTCCTGTCTGTGCAGTGCCTTGGGGGTACCATTCTGCCAAGTGCTGTCTCATTGTTATAGCCCCTGAGACACAGGAACCCAAGTGCCACTCCTATCCCCAGCCAGGTGATCGAGGGCAACACCTGAGTGGCAAGTGAAAAAATGTAAGCATTAGACATAGAAATTGGGGTACCACACAAATGTAAAAGTCTCTTCCAGAAGCTACTGGTTCTCTGGAGTGCAGCAAAGGAATAACATGTGCCCTCCAAGCTCTCTTGAAAAGATTAAAGTAGGCCCTTAGATATATGTTTAATTAGAAGCTTGCCCTTCAGGCCACAGCTATGAAGATAAACTAATAGGCCTCTTCTGCAGAGAGATTAGCTTTAGGATTATTGCCTTTGCTGTGCCTTGGGGGTAGTGACCATTTAAGAACTATATCTCCATTGGTTCCTATCCTGTAGCACACGTTAGCTTAAGCCTCATTGGCTAACAGAGTCAGGCAACTTCTAGATGCAAAAATTGGGGTGCAAGAAGCAGGTACAAGCTCTTTTCTAGGAGATATTAGTGAGCTGAAGCAAGGCAAACGGACAGCCTAAAATAAAGATGGTGCCCACCACCAGCCCCTTCGCTGGAGAATATTTAACCATACCCCTAAGTGTGTGTTAAGTTAGCTGCCTGCTCTCAGATGATGCTTAGTATTTATTATTTTCTTATTTTTATTCTTCTTATTTTCTATAAAGTTGATTTATTTTTGAGAGAGAGAGACAGACAGAGTGTGAGCAGTGAAGGGGCAGAGAGAGAGAGGGAGACACAGAAACCAAAGTAGGCTCCAGGCTCTGAGCTATCATCACAGAGCCCAGCGCAGGGCTTGAACTCATGAACCATGAGATCATGACCTCAGTTGAAGTCGGACACCCAACCAACTGAACCACCCAGTTGCCCCCAAGTTGAAGCTTTAAACAAATGATCAACAAGTGAGAAACAAATAAGCCTTCACATAAAGGTTTCTTTACATAAAATTTGGGTCTCTCTCTCTCGTTTTTGGGTGCCTCTCAATCAGCCGCCTCTACTCTGGTCCCCAGAATGAGTGAGTCCAAGTGTGTCAGCCCTTAAAGAGTCATTTTTCAGTTTGCTACAGCCTTGTGGTCTCATCAACATGAGTCCCAATGGTTTTTAAAACTAGATGTTTTGGGGGCTCATCTTTCAGATGTGTCTTAGAAGTTGGGGTGCCTAATGTGAGGTTCAAACTCTTTGTACCTTAGGAAGAAATTCTGGGTTTTTAGCTCCCTTGTAATTATAAGTTGCCATGATGGGGGTGCAGTTTATAGTGATTATGTCTCGCCTCACTCACCCACTTCAATGTTTTTTGTTTGTTTTTTTTTTTCCTCTTGTTTGCCTGATGGGTAGGAGTTGCTCAGCTGGTATTTCCCCCCACCCCACACCTCACCACCTGTTAAGGAAGATTTTCCATATGTAAAATATGGAAGCATTTGAAAAAAAATCTACAGCTGTAGATTCAGTACATCCGTAGGAGGTCAGTCCATGATCTTATGTTGCCATCTTGAACCAGAACTCATATTTCTGTCTTTGAATGCATTCACTCTCTGGCATTCTTGTAACAACCCAAACTGAGTAAGACAGCCAGTGTTCTTGGCTACACTCGCCTTATCACTTTACTTCACGTTACCTCCTGAGGCGGTCCACCTCCCCACAGATGGGTTTTGCAGCTGCTGTGGGATTGGCATAATTTCTCTTTGTGTGATCCTTTTCCTCCTAAGATATCCTTGATAAATAACAGGCCAAGGTCACATTAGCTGCAGAGGCATTTTCTTTCCACAGTTCCTTTTATTCAGCTCTTCTCAGTCCAATAAGTATTGCAAAAGGCTTTGTTGGAAACCGGGGCTTTTAAAGAGATGTTCTTCAGGACTACTAATTCACAGAAGCAGAACTCAAACCCAGTTTTCTCCTACTACAAAGCTGATTGCTCTTCACCTGTATACTGATGTGCTTTAGGTATGTCAGAGTGTACAGATAGTTTGTGACTTCCCAGTGTTATGTAATTATCAAGTGGTAGAGGTGACAAGAAAGGCAGGTTTTGGGATCTTAGGCCAGAGTGCTTTTTTTCCCCCGTAATAACCATGTAAACTCTTGATTGTTTTATTATTATTTTAGTATTATACTCTACTCAAAATGAAGATGGGTTGTGGGGGTGCCTGGGTGGCTTAGTCGATTAAGCATCCAACTTTGGCTTGGGTTGTGATCTCACACTTCACGGGTTCGAGTCCCACGTTGGGCTCTGTGCTAACAGCTTAGAGCCTGGAGCCTGCTTCAGATTCTGTGTCTCCTTCTCTTTCTGCCCCTCCCCCACTCGTGCTCTGTCTTTCAAAAATGAATAAATGTGGAAAAAAATAGGATGACTTGTTATAAGTACTTTGGATGGCTTAACTTTTGACGATCAACTTCAATTCCTGCTCATCCAAGGCTGCAGCCCCAGAGTCTCTTTGGATTCTTCCCAGGGTCTGTTTGTCTTCATATAATGAAGCCCTACTTGTCCTAAAGGGCCCTCACTGATGGCACCTGCTGCTAATTTTAATTGAAATTATTATGAAGGCACTGCCTTGGTTTTCCTTTTCAGGGTGACTTCCTAGTTGGCCTCCCGTAGCACTCCCAGCCTAACTGCGCATCTCTCAGCGCCCATGGCTATCAGCAGCCCGCTAAGGGTTCTCGCTCTTGTCAGCGTCTACCCTGGGGGTGTGTGAGCCAGAGGCACGTGGGTGCAAGCCAGATGCAGACAACCTCAGCCCATTTGTAGCCAGCCAGCTTCCTGCATGATGATTACATTTCCTTCCGGTCACCTCTCTCCTTGCCCTTGTCCCTCTACTTTCTCCTTATTGATGATGGCTTTCCAGTTAAAAATAATAATTTAAGTTGGAGTGAGGGAGTGAGACCAACATGCATTCTTGGTTATATATTGAGTCCCCAAGGGGGAAACTTTTGGAGAACCATTGGCAGAGAACTTCTCAAATTTTAATGTGCATGCAAATCATAAGAGAGAGTTTATAAGATAAAGATTCTGTTTTGGGGTGTCTGGGATGGACCCTAAAATTCTGCATTTCTAAGAAACTCCCAGCTGCTACCAGCACTGTATGGCCTTCCTTTTTTTAAGTAGGGAGAGTTTAGAATATATGGATCTATCTATACCTTCCAGAGTCAAGATTAATTGCCTTTATTTGAATTTTACAGATGAGGAAAATGATACTCAGTGAGATTAAATAGAGAGCTACTAAGTTACTCCTTTGAATCCCTGTCTGAGTGACTCCCTAACGGAGCTCTTAAATATCACAGTATGTTATGCACTTAGTGCAACTCACCTAAAGACATGAAGCTAAATTAACAGAGAGGGGGAAAAGGAACCCTCCCACTTCTCTTCCTTTGTTCTCTGTGAATTCTCCTC
Organism: Hyaena hyaena; assembly: GCF_003009895.1. NCBI lineage: Eukaryota > Metazoa > Chordata > Mammalia > Carnivora > Hyaenidae > Hyaena > Hyaena hyaena. The sequence goes on from NW_024080855.1 coordinate 258,790, forward strand.
TCTCCAACAGGTGAAAGGACAGGCATGATTCAATTTTTAAAGTACCAACCTTTCAAGGTGTTTGGCTGGCTTAGTTGGAAGAGCATATGACTCTTGAGGTTGTGAGTTTGAGCCCCTTGTTCGGTGTAGACATAGCTTAAAATAAAAAATCTTCAAAACTAGAAAATGTTTGAAAAATCCCACCTTTTCTCCCCTTCCTTTTTTCTTACTGAAGTATAATTAATATACAGTGTTATATTAGGCAAGTTTTATTTGAGTTATTGAATGCAGTCACCAAAGTTTCAAATGATATAAGAAAATACTTATTCCTGGGGTGCCTGGGTGGTGTAGTCAGTTAAGCATCCAACTCTGGCTTTTGGCTCAGGTCATGGGATTGAGTCCTGCATTGGGCTCCGTGCTGAGCATGGAGCCTGCTTAAGATTCTCTCTCTTTTTCCCTCTGCACCTCTTCCCCACTTGCTGTCTCTCTCTCTCTCTCTCAAAAAAAAAAAAAAAGAAAGAAAAGATTTACTCCTGATACTTAGTATAAGTCAATCCATGTTCACGTAGAAAATTACGAGAAATGTTGCCACTTCTGAATCAGTCCTAAAAGGAACTTTACTCTCTCATGGGATGATTTACGATTCAATTAATTAGGTTTAGAAAATAGTGTTAATCGTTATCCCTAAATTGAGAAAATCAGGCTACTTTTCATTGTTGTTATTACACATCTTAAATGGCTCAAATTTTGGATGTCTGGCTGCCTTGTCACATTATACCTGGGTCATTTGGTTTCATTGGTATTCATTTTGGCCAATAGGGTGACTTTCATTTTCAGAAAATGAATTTCTGTGTCATGAGCAGTGGTTATAGGAATCAACTGTGATTCCTTTCAGTGGTGTCCTGAATAATCAGTACATATTTTAAAACTAAAAACCTTAAGGAACAGAACACAAAAATTCATCCTTATGTGGAATTGACTCTAAAGTACACATGCAAAAGAGTGTATGAAGAGGGTAGCGGTGTTGCAGGGGTACTAGTCAGTTTTTTAAGATGACACTACTCCTTAATGTGGTCTCCAGACTGAGTAAAATCACTATGTTATGTTTCTTGAATTTGATTACTTGAATGTAGCTATGCAAGATAACACCCTTGTTCTTGGGAGATATATGCTGAAATATTTAGGGCTTTTTGGAAGGAAAAGGTCATGCTATCTGCAACTTTCAATTAGCTTTGTAATAGTAATAACCTATATATGATAAAACAAATAGTACCAATTGTCAAATCTAGGTAAAAGATAGAGCTGTTGTACTTGAAGCTTTCCTGTTAGTTAGAAGTTTTCCCAAATAAGTAAAACCAAAAAATGCTTATACCTCCACTCCTAATGTAGATTTTCCTTTTCTAGAATTCCTTCCTGCAAAGACAGAGCAGGGTGAATAAGTGATGAGATCAGCTCCAGAGTACCTTTGAACTGAATGATATTGGATTTCTTTCCATGTTCCTACATTTCCCCACCAGGATGTTATCAGTCCTGATCATATAACACAAACATACATCCTCAAACCTCCATATACAAACACCTTAGGAGATCCCCTTTGCTAGAAATTTCAAGAAGATTAATAGGTTGGGCTAAAGAACCAGTTTTGGGGAGATTGGTGTTGGTGGAGACATTGCGTCACCTTTGACTCAAGGTGATCCCATTCTAGAATTCAAGGCCAGGGTCTGCTTGGCTGGGCCAGTGAGCATGTGGCCTGAAGGAGCAGCAGACTGGAGAGATGACACAAATGGTGATGTGGCACTTCTGACAGCTGTGGCTGCAACCCCACGGCGTGCTTATCCCTGGCATCGTCAAATGCTGTGAACTAAAGGAGTAGGGAGCGATTTCCTTGGATAGCCAACTTTCCTGTGCTGGAAGGTACCATTCTTAGCAGCGTATTTCTGTGGCTGAAGACTATTACCAAGGGTTTCTGTGAATATGCAGATTCAAACAGGAGATGGATGGTGTTTGCCTCGCTGTTTTTCATTCAGTCAGTCAGTTTTACTTCAGCTGTCCAAATTTATGTCAAGGAAAGCCAAATATTATTAATATTTAGTATAGCTTTGCCCTTAAAAATTATGGAAAAGTCTCAAAACAGAGGACTATTTTTTAAACAAGACATTGGTATTTTAGTCAATTTCTTTTATTTTGGAAACTCATTCTCTTTGACACATGAGGTAAGAGGATAGAATACAAGATGATTGTGCTTCAAGTGGGAGACTAAACTGAATAGTTTGTGGGACTGAACCACCCAGCCCTCCAAGTTCCATCTCAAGCAATAGACATCAGTGCTTCCTTTATCTTTCAAAGTGATGTGGATTTGAAGTATAACAAATAATTAAAATGACCGTAGGAGCATTGATTCGCTCCCTGGAATCTGCTATTTGTCCCAGGATTGAAAAGACTCTTCTTCATGGTTCATTGGGTCCTGCTTAACCTGAACTTAAATCAAGCACATGTGCGTCAATGTGTTTTTGGTAACGGGGTCCCACATGGGCACAAACAGATCACTTAAAAATGGAATAATGAAGCTGAGTGATTTTTGCTGTTCATGGATACTGAAATAAACATTCATATTTGATGCTGTCACATGTGTTGCAGTCACCAAATCACATGGAACATAAGAAGTGAAGAGAGGTCACCGGGCAAAGCATACACTTCCTTCCTATTGCTAAAGAGATTGCCTGAACCCCCATCTGTCTTCAGAAGAAGTCTGGTGTGTTTTTTAGCTTCCCCTCCACCCTTGTTGTTTAAAACACAGGGGGCTTTGGAGGTTAGTCAATCCAAACACTGTTGGTAGAAGGAATTAACAGATGAGCAGGTATTTAGGCATCGTTGAATGCAAGGGCAGCAGAGTCTGGTAGGGCTTATTCATCGTTTTCTGGAAACCTTTTTCTGGGAAGAGCCCTACTTCTGTGGGTGGGGTACCCTGGGTGTGGCCTATAATTCTAGAGCTCATTTATACTGTCATTTTTCCCAGATGACCTTCAGGTCAGGGTAGCTGAGTCCAGAGGGACTTCTCATCTCAACCACATGCTGACCAAGAATTTATCCTCCCTTTCCATATCCTTAGGCTCTTTAAATTTTAGGGAAAAAACCTTATTTTTAAAATATTGTGATAAAATTTACATAACAAAACATGTATTTTTAAGTATACAGTTCAGGGCTATTACAGTTTTAGGTTCTTGCATTGAGCTAGGAAACATTTTTAAAGCCACAAGTTTATATTACTATTGGCATTTCCAATTCAAATGTAGTATTTAGTGGTTTTCTTATATGTCTTACTTTGCAACATAAATAAAACATTTGAAAATTGCAATTCTAATAGTACTTTTTAACAATATGACTACAGAGTGAAGGTTAGGATTTCTTTGCAGTTTGTTTTGTTTTTAAAATCTATCTTATAAAGGATGTATGCTCAGAACACAGGGTTTGAAAGTCACCTGTAATATTCCTGTTAGACCTTTTTTTTTTTTGGTTTGTTTACAGTTTCAGGATTTGCTTTTGAAAAACCTTTGGACTGATGTTTTGAATACATAAAACATTTATATGATTCAAAGTAAAAGCATTTTTAAAAGGTCTACTCAGAGAGGTTCCATTTCCATTCTTATTCTCCCCATCCTATCCCCTTTTACCCAAGGCCCCTAAAAATAATGAATGTATTTTTGTTCATCCTTTCAGTGTTTTCCTTTGGAAAGAAAAAGATATATGGAACATTATATATAAATAAATAAATATATGTATTCTTATTGTTCGTTTCTTATATAAAGAACATTGTACTCTATATGTTTTCTGTATGTTCTTATTTTTAAATTAATGATCTATCTTGCAGATCAGCTCAATCAGTACAAAGGGACCTTCTTTCTTCTTTTTATGATTGCATAGTCCTTCACTGAGCAAATGCCCGGTAGATTATCCAGCTGGTTCCCTAGTGACAGAAATTTGGGTGTTTCTAACACTTGCTAGTATAACTTAGGCCTCAACGAATAGATTTGTAGACATGTGTCATTCCCGTGGAGGTGCATCTTCAGAGAGGATGCCCCAAAGTGTAATTGCCCAGACAAAGGGCAAATACATATATCATTATGCTCTGAATTGCCAATCCCCCTTCATTGAGGTAAAAGCATCTTGTACTTTCACCAACAGCAGATAAAAGTGTTGTTTCCCCATGCTCTAACCTATAGATCATATTGTCAAGCCTTTGAACTTCTGCCAACAGCATTTGGATTTTTTTTTTTTTAATTTTTACTTTTATTCTCTTTGCCAAGGGTCAGCAGAAGAAACAAGGCATCCGAGCTCGGAGATATGTAAGAGCTGGCTCAGACCGGTTCCCCAAAATCTATTATATAAATATCAGAAAACTTGTGCTGGGTTGTTAAACAGAGCTATCATTAAAATTAGACACTGTAAACTTATAATTAAATATGAAAAACAAGGCGATAAATTCTCAAAAACTTAGGATGCCTTATTTTACTACATTAATGTTATCTATGAAAATGTACTCTTACTGTCCATAAAGTGGAAATTCAAAGAGAGATACTGTGCATCGCTTTGCTCAGTGACTTCATTTTGGTAGTCAGATATCACCCACGGGGGCAGTATTTACACCATAGAAAATAAAGACTACAAACTGGAGCCTCTTTTCTTTCTGGGAGAACTGGTTGTAAAACATTTATCAGCACACCACTGGACCACTGCCTAGCAAGATTCGCAAGCAGAAAACCTAGTTCTGACATTTTTATACACAAGCAACACCAAACCACCTTGGGGTGCCTCCTCTTTACCCTGCCTGGTATCTCTCTTGGAGATAACTATCAATAACATCTACATGTAGACCTAAGGTTCATAATGCAGTTATTATTTTTATCATTACATCATTAAACATAGGGTTTGTCTCAGTCTTCTCTGTTTGGTGCTTGAGCAGGCTTTTCTGGGTGATAATCATAATGCTAGCTAATTGTCTTCTGAGTTTATGCATGCCATATTATTCTTAATGTGTTTAAAACCACCAAAGAAAGAGATCTCATTGATGACAGTTAGTGTAAACTGACCATTCTGTCTTTCACTATTTGTGCCCCCCACCCCCCAACTTCTGACAGACTCTTGCTTATCTTTACTTACATTTATATGTTTCTAGAGCACTGGGAGACCAGTTATATATCTTAATTTAATCTCCATCCATTTTCAAAAGTAAATTTTCTTTCCTTTGGTTTCACATTATTAAATAAATGTTGAACAAACATTTCCTGAAGGATTTAATCATAAACAAATTTATTTTTGGCTCCCACTATCCCTCATTTCTCTTTTGCCCAGGATTCAATTTAGGTCATGTTTGCTGGGTATTCTGATCTCTCTTTGCAACTGTCAATGGCTTGATTTCCAATGACTGAAATACCCAGTCCCACATAATACACACAACTGTGCCCATCACTGAAAGGTGAACCTTCTTCCTTCCATGTCTTGGACCTATTTGTATTCAAGGTCTCTAGCTGGTTAAGGGGACTTGCTCAGCCTCTTGTCTCTTTCCTCATATCTGTTCCTTTTTGGCTAGTGTTTCATGCAAGGAGAAAATTGAGGAAATGGGGTCAAGGAAGTTCTCATTTGATGGCTATCCCAATGACCTGGGATCAATACTCTATGTGCTTGGCAAGTATTTAAAGCCACGTTAGCCAGCATTCTTGGACAAGACCAAGGATGGAGAACATTGGTTCTTCCATGAGTGCCCCAAATCCGATCCACTCCAAACACTCACACACATTTTATTTTTTGCTCTGAAAAACCTCTTTAATGCATAGCATCCATGATCCATTAATTTTTCTAGATCTAGGCATGAAAAGGATACCAGTTGACCATGTCCTCAAACATAGGGGACACATGAGGCCCCTTTCTTATGATTTGAGGTGAAGAGGAAATACATCCATTCTGTTCACTTTTAATAGGAGGAACTTTCTTCAAAGATCCCCACAATCCTTCTTCATTATCCAAATTTAATTTTTAATATAGTTAATGTGAGTGGAGAATGAGACTTACAAACTGTTTCCAGACGTCTACTTTATAAATTCTGCATATGATCTAGCGCTTCCTTTGGAAGGAAGTATGTGTTGTCCCTTAGGTCTTTGGGTGAAGCTTGCATTTAACATCCTGTTACATTAGAGGATGACAGATGCTATTAAGTTCACGTTGCATAATATGAATAATTTTAATTTGCATCTTTAATTCTATACAAAAATTGGCGTGATCTGAGAATCTGTGGACTATGCCTTCTGTTCGTTATTAATCAATTTTATATATTCATTCAAATCTAAACATCTTGATAGTACTGACCAAACCTAAAAGTTCCAAATTTATTAAGCCTACCCATTTTATAATTTGAGTGCATTTGTATATGTTATAAAGGCATCACTCCAACTTTCAAAATTAAATTCAGCTCAACTGCATCAAAACCTAGTTTCAGAAATCTGTGTGTAGAGGTACTAATTTTTTACATATTACAATAGCCGTGTCATGCTCTCTTGGAGGGGCTATTAGTTATTTCTGTAGATAAATACCATTTAGAATTTAAGGGCATGGACCTGGGAAGCATGATAGCTAATAATAAATTAAAATTTAAAAGTAAATGACCAAAAATCAGTGGACATTAGAGAGATAGTGAGATTTACAGGAAGGAAGATGACATGAGACTATGAGGAAGAATATAAATATAAATTTTAAAAGAAATGAACAGAATGAGAGTTAATTTGAAGTCCTTACCCTGAACTCCACAGAACACCTGAGGGTCAGTTTTAGGCTTTAGGGAGTCTATAAACCTCCTGAAATTGCTAAAGATGTTATTGTGACAATGTGCATTTCTTAGAATATACATTATCATGTGTATTTTCACTAGCTTCTCAAAAGGACCTGCATAAAAAAACCCCATGGTTTATTACTAATTGCATGACATTTGGACTTCTGAAATCTCAACTTCATAAACCATTCTTTCATGAGCCAGCACATATTTGACAAGTTACCTCTTACCAGGCACAGGGCTGGGGCTTAGAGGGAGAACTAAGTAACATTATTCTTCCTCTCAAGAATTTGGAATCATATGAAAGTAAAATATGTGAGTAAAACAGATGGAGACCAAATTTCAATTTTGTAAAAGCTGGATTAGAGGATATGGTTTCGATCTTCAACCACATGTATTTCCTACACTTTATTATGCTGCTTCTCTGTGCGGTGCATTGATAGATTCAGTGGAACTGAAAATTTATGCCTCTATAGTTTACTGCCTGGAGAAGTAGAGAATATATGCATTCTCAGGGCACACTTCCAAAAAGAGTATCCAGAAGGTATGGGATCAAGTGTTTTCGGCTCTTTTTCTCAATTGCACTAAAAAGATAAATGAGGGTTTATGAAGACTGCTTTCTTCATGGGAGTAAACCACCTATTTCTATGAGATGGGTGGAAATACTGAAAGGAGTAGGAAATCACTGCCTTACAGGTAGATGCAACTTGCTCATACAAAGCAGAGACTGTTTAATAAAACATCTTGGAAATGTCATTTGGGATCAATGGATGTAGAACATCTCATGTAAATCTAAAAAAGTTTTGGGGCGCCTGGGTGGCTTAGTCGGTTAAGCGTCCGACTTTCGCTTAGGTCATGATCTCGCGGTTCGTGGGTTCGAGCNGGGGCGCCTGGGTGGCTTAGTCGGTAAAGCGTCCGACTTTCGCTTGGGTCATGGTCTCGCGGTTCGTGGATTCGAGCCCCGCATCGGGCTCTGTGCTGGCTGCCAGCTCAGAGCCTGGAGCCTGTTTCAGTCTGTGACTCCCTCTCTCTCTGACCCTCCCCTGCTCATGCTGTCTCTCTCTCTCCTAGAAATAAATAAAAAAACATTAAAAAAAATTTAAAAAAAAGTTTAATTGATTAAACATAATATAGTTATATTCCTTATTGAAACAAACGTGATATAACCAAAGTGTTTAGGTAAAGTGTAACAATTATAATACAATATATTACAGTAGTAAAAATGGGAAGATAGAAACATGAACCAGAAACCTATTAAAAACTCATGGTGTTAGGTGCTAATTTTGTCAGTAATTTTCCATAAAAAAATTAAACAACTGTTAGTGGTGATTCATTGAATGCTGGCAGCAGGAGGCTTAGCAAATATGAAGAATCATGTATATCTCTAAAGCTTAGGTCTTTGGAGGATGAGGATTGAATAAATGAAGAAGAAAGCTGTTGAGGTTGTGACCAATGATGAGCTTTAATTTTTCCATTTTCATCTGCTAAATTCAATTGGTGAATTGGGATGAGCAACACATACTTTGCAATTAATAAAATTGAAGCTAATGACAAAGGAGTCAAAAATACACAATGGGGAACGGACAGTCTCTTCCATAAGCGGTGTCGGGAAAACTGGATGCCCACATGAGAAAGAATGAAATGGAGCAACTATCATACACCATGAACAAAAATGAGTTCAAAATGAATTAAAACCTGAATATTGAATCTAAAACCATAAAACTCCTGGAGAAAACAGAAGGTAAGCTCCTTGACATTATTCTTGATGATGATTTTTTGGATTTGACCCCAAAAGCAAAGGCAACAACAGCAAAAATAAGTGTACCAAATCAAACTAAAAATCTTCTGCACAGCAAAGGACACCATCAACAAAATGAAAAAACAAACTACCAAATGAGGGAAAATATTTGCAAGTCATATATCTGATAAGGGGTGGATATCCAAAATATATAAAGAATGCACGCAACACAATAGCAACAAACAAAAATATAGTCCAATAAAAAAGGGCAGAGGATCTGAATATTTTTCCAAAGAAGACATACAGAAGGCCAACAAGTATATGGAAAGGTCCTCAATATCACTAATAAGCAGGAAAATGAGATAAGATATTACCTCACATCTGATAGAATGGCTTTTATCAGCAAAACAAGAAATCATATGTGTTGACGAGAATGTGGAGAAAAGGAACCCTTGTGCACTGTTGGTGGGAATGTGAATTGGTGCAACTACTGTGGAAAGCAGTACGGAGGTTTCTGAAAAAATGAAAGTAGGTCTATCATGCGATCCATCAATTCCACTTCTGGGTATTTATCTGAAGAAAATGAAAGCAAACTCAAAAAGATACACACACCTCTATATTCATGGCAGTACTATTTACAATAGCCAAGATATGCTTTATTCTAAATGATGTAATTCTTAGAGATCTAAGTCACATATGGAGAATAATTTCTGGTTGCTCTCTTATGTAGGAGAAGACTTAGGGGAACAGAATGAGAAAGTAGGGGTCCTGAAAGCAGGAAAGACCTCCCTTTTCCTGTGTCTGCTGGCAACTGGCAGATAGCTTTTTTCTCATTTTCTCCATTTTTCTCCTTTCTCCTTTTATCCCTGAGAAGGCAAGACCTGGATACCTTAGGTTTTGAATGTGGGTGGGACTGGGGAGGCTGGAAGGAACTCTGCAAATGGAATATTGCAGTTTTCCAAACAAGCCCAAAGTGCCCCAATCAACACCTTAGTAAGACAAACCTCCAGTAAAATTTCCCACACATCAATATTGGGGCATTTACCTGGCAAACTAGGGCCACCTGTCTCCTTTTCTTTGTCCACTTCCATGGCCCACTCTAGCCTCCGGGCACAGAGTATTCATGTAGTGCCAACACGCTCCCAAATTCTCACTCCCAGTATGGTTTTCCCTACTCCTCCCTCCCTAATAATTGATTTACCATAATTGCTTTTCTGCCTCCTTTTCACTGTAATAAAAATTCCCAATTATTGAACTTGAATTAACTTAGTGATTTTTTAAAAAAAAATTTAATGTTTATTTTTGAGAGCGGGGAGGGGCAGAAAACAGGACACAGAAGATCTGAAGTGGGCTCTACACTGACAGCAGAGAGCCCAATGTGGGGCTCGAACCCAAGAACCATGAAATCATGGCCTAAGCCAAAGTTGGATGTTTAACAGACTGAGCCACCCAGGTGCCCCTTAACTTAGTGATTTTTAACATGATAGAGTAACGACCACTGTATTTAATATCCATTTGTGGCCCCAAAGAGGAGCATTTTATCCAAATTAACTTTAGTTCATAGAATTTGGGAAGGAAAAGAGTAAGAACAGTGTTGAGAAAGGGACATAGTAATGTTTTCTACACAACCTAAAAGTCTTCTTCTACTCCATCACACTCAAGTTGTGTTTGAAAGGGAAAACATTCCAGGAAAAATATTGGTAATTACGTTGGAACCGCACACCAGTAAGCCTTAGTGTGTGCCACCTAGCTGATGCTTCTTAAACCTTTACCAATGACATTGAGTTCCTACGGGGCCACGGAAGACCAAAGAAATGTTCTCATATTGGCAATGCAAACTCTACAAATTACAGATTTCTAGGTCATCTTTTGAGGTGTGCATTTGCTTCTGACAAACATCGCTTCTGATAATCTCACTTATCTTGCAAGTTGGCAGGTCCGAGTATTTGCTTCTTTTTGCTTTATTCAATAAAGTAGTCAAAGAGTTAACTAAGTTGCTCAAGTTCATGTTTCATCTGGGCATCAAATATGATTAGAATCTTGAGTCTTTATATTTGATCGTACAGCTTTCTATCAGGGGATTTTACTTTGAGTTTTAAAATCCCTGACCCATTTTAAATTTGCAGGTTGGATTTGTGATCTAAGGAAAACGATAATTTGCGGGGGAGAGGTTTCGAATTTCTATTGATAGGAAGAACTGCCTTAACATGGCATGAAAGATCTCAAGAGGTTTTCAAAGTCACTTCATAGGACCTTTTGAGTCTTCTGTACATCAAATGATTCTCACGAAAAGAACATACTTCTAATCTCAAGGTCAAAGAAAGGAGAGTGAAAAGCAAGGACTATTGCAGAACCTATTCTAAAACAAAAAATGTGTAAGAACCCATGGGCAGGAAAATGGATATGTATAACATGTTTTCATCTATGTTTTAATATAATTACATGGCAATTTCTCTCCATACGTTGATTTAGAATACTCAAGTTAAGCAATGATTGGATTTTTAATTATATACTCTTTGCCGTAGACGAGTAACATTGAAAATTCAACATATACTAAAAAATTATAAAGAATAGTTTTCTAGCACTATATACATTTGGATTTGCTAGATTAACCCTAGTAAAATTTTGTTTTGTTTAATTTAATTAATTTAAATTTTATTATTTTTATTTGAATTCCAGTTAGGGAACATAAATGTAATATCAGTTTCAGGTATACAAAATAGTGATTCAACATTTCCATACAACACTTGGTACTCATCACAATAAGTGTACTTCTTAAACACCAACACTTGTTTAACCCATCCCCTCATCTACCTGTCTTGTGGTAACGACCAGTTTGTTCTCGGTAGTTAAGAGTCTGTTTCTTGATTTGTCTCTCTCTCTCTCTTTGGCCCTTTGCTCATTTGTTTTGTTTCTTAAATTCCACATATGACTGAAATCATATGGTATTTGCCTTTCTCTGGTTGACTTATTTTGCTTAGTATAATACTTTCTAGCTCCATCCATATCATTGCAAATGGAATTCTTTCTTTCTTTTTTTTTTATTACTAATATTTCTGTGTGTGTGTGTATACATATACATACCACATCTTCTTTACCCGTTCATCAGTGGGTAGACACCTTGAGTTCTTCCACAATGTGGCTCTTGTAGATAATGCTGCTATTAACATCAGGATGCATGTATCCCTTTGAGTTGGTATTCTTGTATTCTTTGAGTAAATACCTAGTTGTGCCATTGCTATTGCTAGATCATAGGTTAATTCTATTTTTAACTTTTGAGACATCTCCATACTGTTTCCCAGAGTGACTGCTCCACTTTGCATTCCCACCAACAGTGCAAGAGAGTTCCTATTTCTTCACATCCTTACCAACACCTGTTGTTTCTTGTGTTGTTGATTTTAACCATTCTAACAGGTGTGATGTGTTATAGTAGTTTTGATTTGCATTTGCCTGATGATGAGCGATGTTGAGCATCTTTTCATGTGTCTCTTGGCCATCTGCATGTCTTCTTTGGAAAAATGTCTATTCAGATCTTCTCATATTTTAATTGGATTATTCATTTTTCAGGTGTTGAGTTTTATATGTTCTTTATATATTTTGGATACTAACCTTTTATCAGATATGTAATTTGCAAATATCTTCTCCCATGCCCTATGTTGCCTTTTAGTTTTGTCGATTGTTTCCTTCACTGTGGAGAAGCTTTTTATTTTGATGTAGTACCAATAGTTTATATTTGCTTTTGTTTCCCTTGCCTCAGGTGACATATCTAGAAAATGTTGCTATGGCCAAGGTCAAAGGATTCTTGGATTCTAGGATTTTTATGATTTCAGGTCTCATAGTTAGCTCTTTAATACACTTGGATATTAGTTTTATGAATGATATAAAAAAAGTGGTCCAGTTTCTTTTGTTTGCATGTTGCTGTTCAGCTACCTCAATAATATTTGTTGAAGAAATATTCTTTTTCCATTGGCTATTCTCTCCTGCTTTGTCAAAGATTAGCTGATCATATGGTTGTGGACTTATTTCTGAGTTTTCTATTCTGTTCTATTGATCTATATGTCTCCTTTTGTGCCAGTACCATACTGCTTTGATTACTACAGCTTTGTAATATAACTCGAAGTTTGGAATTGCAATGCCCACAGCTTTACTTTTGCTTCTCAAAATTGCTTTGGCTATTCAGGGTCTTTCGTGGTTCCATGCAAACTCTAAAATTGTTTGTTCTGCCTCTCTAAAAAATGTTGTTGGTGTTTTTAAATGTTATTTATTTTGAGAGAGAGAAAGAGGGAGAGTACACACATGCAAGCGGGGGAGGAGCAGAGAGAGAGAGAGAGGGAGAGAAAAAATTCCAAGCAGGGCCCACATTCTCAGTGCAGAGCCTGACGTGGGGCTCGGTTTCATAACTTTGAGATCATGACCTGAGACCAAATAAGAGTTGGGTGCTCAACTGACAGCCATCCAGGCAGCCTGCTGTTGGCATTTTGATAAGGATTGCATTAAATGTGCAGATTGCTTTGGGTAGTGTAGACATTTTAACAACATATTTTATTCCAATCCATGAGCATAGAATGTCTTTCCATTTCTTTAAATCATCTTCAATTTTTTTCATGAGTGTTTTATAGTTTTTAGAATATATACGTCTTTCATCTCTTTGGTCAAGTTTATTCCTAGGTATCTTTTTTTTTTTTTTTTTTTTTTTTTTTTTTGGTGCAATTGAAAATGAGATTGATTCCGTCATTTTTTCTTTCCACTCCTTCATTACTGGTATATAGAAGTGTGACAAGTTTTTGTTTTTGTGTCCTGCGACTGTACTGAATTTGTGTATCAATTCTAATAGTTTCTTGGTAGAGTCCTTCCAGTTTTCTATATATGATATCTTGTCATCTGCAAATAGTGAAGGTTTTACTTTTTATTTGCTGATTTGGATGCCTTTTATTTCTTTTTGGTGTTTGATTGCTATGGCTAGGCCTTCCAGTCCTATGTTAAATACCATTGGTGGAAGTAGATATCCCTGTCTTTTTCCTGATGTAGAGGGGAGGTTCTCAGTTTTTCTGCATTGAGTATGCTGTTCATTCTGGATTTTTCATATATGGCCTTTATTATGTTGAAGTATGTTCCCTTCTCATCCTACTTTGTTGAGGGGTTTTATCATAAATGGAAGTTGTACTTTGTAAATTTTTTTTTTTTTGCATCTGTTGAAAGGATTGTATAGTTCTTATCCTTTTATTCATGTGGTGAATCATGTTGATTGATTTGGGAATATTGTACCACTCTTGCAGCTCAGGAATAAATCCCACTGAATCATGGGATCAATGTACTGTGTACAATGTACAATGATTCTTTTAATGCATGGTTGGATTCAGCTTGCTAGTATTTTATTGAGAGTTTTGGCATCTATGTTCATTGGAAGAGTGGCCTGTAGTTCTTTCTTTTAGTGGTGTCTTTATTTGGTTTTGTATCAAGGTAATGCTGGCCCCAGAATGAATTTGAAAGTCTTTCCTTTTCTATTTTTTGGAAGAGCTTAAGAAGAATGGGCATTAACACTTCTTTAAATATTTGGTAGAATTTGCCAGGTCCTGGACTTTTGTTTGTTGGGAGTTCTTAAACTATTGATTCAATTTCTTTGCTGGTTATCAATCCGTTCAAGTTCTCTATTTCTTCCTGTTTCAGTTTTGGTAATTTATGAATTTCTGGGAACTTACCAATTTCTTTCAGATTGTCCAGTTTGTAGGCATGTAGTTTTTCATAATATATTCTTATAATTATTTGTATTTTTGTGGGGTTGTTTGTTATTTTTCCTTTTATTTGTGATTTTACTTTGCTCTTTTCTTGTTTTGATAAGTCTGGCTAGAGGTTTATCAATTTTATTATTTTTTTCAAAGAACGAGTTCCTGGTTTCATTGATCTGTTCTGTTGTTGCTTTTTGTTTTGTTTTTGTTTTTAGTTTCTATATCATTTATTTCTGTTTTAATCTTTATTACTTCGTTTCTTCTGCTGACTGTAGGCTTCATTTGTTTTTCTTTTTCTAGCTCCTTTAGGTGTAAGGTTATGTAGTTTATTTGAGATTTTTCTTTCTTCTTGAGGTAAGCTTGTATTAACATATACTTCTTCTTAGGATTCCTGTTGCATCCCAAAGGTTTCGGGCCCTTGTGTTTTCATTTTCATTTGTTTACATGTATTTTTGTTTATTTCTTCTTTGGTTTCCTGGTTGACCCTTTCATTGTTTAGCAGCATGTTATTTAACTTCCATGTATTTGTGGTCTTTCAATATTTTTTTGTGTGGTTGATTTCTAGTTTCATAGGATTGTGGTCATAAAAGATGTATGGTATGACTTCAGTCTTTCTGTATTTGTTGAGGCCTGTTTTGTGACCTAATATGTGCTCTATTCTGGAGAATGCCCTGTGAGCACTTGAAGAGAATGTGTAATCTTCTGCTTTAGGATGGAAGGTTCTGAATATATTTGTTAAGTCCACCTAGTCCAGTGTGTCATTCAAAGCCATTGTTTCATTGTTGATTTTTTGTTTAGATGATCTGTCCATTGATGTAAATCATGTGGTAAAGTCCCCTACTATTATTGTAGTATTATCAATTAATTCCTTTACGTTTGTTCTTAATTGTTGTATGTATTTGAGTGCTTTCATGTTGGGTACATAAATATTTATAATTGTTATACCTTCTTGTTGGGTTGTCCCCTTTATGATTATTTAGTACCCTTCTTTGTCTCCTGTTGCAGTCTTTGTGTTAAAGTCTACTTTACTGAATATAAGTATTGCTGCTCCAGTTTTCTTTTGACATTTCTGTGTGTTTCTCCACCCTCTCACTTTCAATCTGTAGGTAACTTTGGATTTAAAATGAGTCTCTTGGGGTGTCTGAGTGGCTCAGTCAGTTGGGCAGCCCAGTTCGGCTCAGGTCATGATCTCGCAGTTCATGGGTTTGAGCCCCACATCAGCCTCTGTGCTGCTCAGAGCCTGGAGCCTGCTTCAGTTTCTGTGTCTCCCTCTCTCTCTGACTCTCCTCTGCTCATGCTCTGTCTCTCTCTCTCTTTCTCTCTCTCTCATAAATAAGTTTTTAAAAAAACATTAAAAAAGAAAAATAAAATGAGTCTCTTGTAGGCAGCAGTAGATGGGTCTTGATGTGTGTGTGTGTGTGTGTGTGTGTGTGTGTGTGAATCTATTCTGAACCCTGTGTCTTTTGATTGGAGCATTTAGTCTATTAATATTCAAAGTAATTTTAATTTTTTAAAGTAGGAGCCACACCCAATATGGGGCTTGAATGCACCATACTGACATTAAAAGTCTCATGGAATTTACCCGAGGGATACAGTGTGCTGATGCATAAGGGCACATATACCCCAAAGTTCATAGCAGCACTTTCAACAAAAGCCAAATCATGGAAAGAGCCTAAATGTCCATCAACTGATGAATGGATCAAGAAGATGTGGTTTATGTATATGATGGAATACTACATGCCAGTGAGAAAGAATGTAATCTGGCCATTTGTAGCAACATGGATGGAACTCAAGGGTGTTATGCTAAGTGAAATAAGTCAGGCAGAGAAGGACAGATACCATATGTTTTCACTCATATGTGGAACAAGAGAAACTTAACAGAGGGCCATGGGTAGGGGAAGGGGAAAAATAGTTAAGGAGAGGGAGGGAGGTAAACCATAAGAGACTCTTAAATACTGAGAACAACCTGAGGGTTGATGGAGGTGGGGGAGAGGGGAAAATGGGTGATGGGCATGGAGGAAGGCACTTGTTGGGATGAGCACTGGGTGTTACATGGAAACCAATGTGACAGTAAACTGTAAAAGAAAAAAAAAACTATAAAAGAAAAAATATCTCATGCAGTACTGACTGAGCCAGCCAGCCACTCCTAAAGTACTTAATGGTACATATGGATTTGTTGCCATTTTATTACTTGTTTTGTCATTGTTTCTGGAAATTTCCTCTGATCCTTTCTTGGATGTGTCACTTTTGGTCTCTCCTATCCACTTGAAGAATCCCCTTTAAAATCTCTTGCAGGGTTTGTTTAATGGTCACAAACCCCTTTAATTTTTGTTTGGGAAACTTTCTTCCTTCCATTCTGAATTTCACGTTGCTCAAGAGAATATTCGTGGTTGCAGATTTTTTTTTTCATTTAGCACACTGAATACATCATGCCATTCCCGTCTGACTAGCCAAGTTTCTGTTGAGAAATTTCCAGCTAGCCTTATGGGTCTCCGTTGGAATTATGTACTTCTTTTGTGTTGCTGCCTTTTAAATTTTTTCTTCATCACTGTATTTTGCAAATTTAATTACAGTATGTCTGGGGTTTGCCTACTTTCATTGGTTTAGATGGCAGTTCTCCATGCCTGCTGGATTTAGATGTCTGTTTCCTTACCCAGATTAGGGAAGTTTTCAGCTATTATTTCTTCAAATAGATTTTCTGTCTCTTTTTTCTCTCTTTCCTTCTTCTGGGACTCCTCTAATATCAATGCTATTATGTTTGATGGAGTCAGTGAGCTCCCTAGGTCTATTCTCATGTTATATTCTTCTTCCTCTCATCTGCTCAGCTTTATTATTTTCCATTATTTTGTCTTCTGTATCAGTAATTCATTCCTCTGCTTCTTCCAGCCTGCTATTGCAGCACGTGCATTTCTAATCTCATTTATTGCCCACTTCATCTCTGATTCTTTTTTTTTTTTTTAACTCATTTATCTCTGTTGCAGGGTTCTCTCTGATATTTTCTATTCTTTTCTCAATCCCAGTGAGTATCCTTACTTTTATTGCTCTACATTCTCCATCAGGTATGTTCCTTATTTCTGTTTTGCTTAGATCTCTGGCTCTGGCCTTCTTCTATCATTTGGGATAAATTTTCCCATCTTCATATTTTGTCTAAGTTTTCTTCTCTGTGTTAGAAAAACCATTTATGTTTCCTGCTCCTGCAAGTAATGGCCTCATGAAGCGGTCAGGTAGTGCCCAGAGCCTGGCACTTCAGGGAGTGTCTCTGGTGTGTGCTGTATGCACTCTGCTGTGTGTGTTGGCTGCTCTATCCTTCAGGCCCATCACCTGCAGAGCCTCTCCTTATTTACTGTGGCCAGTGTCCTGGTCTGAACATGTCAAGTTTTAACTAGGTGTGCTTCTGGTCTGTTTGTGAAATGAGACCTGTCACTACCTCCGCTGGAACTGTGGCCCTGCAGAACTCTTACTGGGAGACATGGTTAGGCAGGGTTTTGTGCTGGTCTTCTGGGAGAGGCACCCACTGTGTTTGGACTGAAGCAAATTTAACTGAAAAGGGCCAAGAGCACAGCTTACCCCAGAGCACAGTGAATGGGGCTTGGTGTATACAAGTTAGGTAGCTAGTGATGGAGCTATGCTGCTTCCTGCAGGTGGCTCTGTGTTTATGCTGAGGAGTGGAGGAGGTAAATGGTGACTGCCAGCTCCTTTGTGTCTGGAGAGGTGTCTCCATGAATGCTGCCTCTCAGGGATGCACTACAAGAAGAGCAAATAATCTCCCCTTTGTTTGCCCCAAATGTTCTTCAGATTATAATCTCCATGCTCTCTGGCCCCAGGTTGTTTGCCTGCCTGTTTTCCAGGAGCAGGGCAGCACCCTCTTGGTTTTATCCCAGCCAAGCTCACTGACCTTTATCCAGGCTTTAAGCTCTGCTGGTTGAAAGAACTCATAACATTCAGTCTCTCTTGTTTTCCAAGTCAGTGTGTTGGGGGAATGTTCTTCTTTTTTCCTTTCCCCACATGCTTGCTCCTCTTTCTCCTTCATCCTTTCCCAAGACCATAGCTCCCTTTCCTCCACAGAACCTGTGATCCACTTCTCTTCTGAACCACATCTCTGCACTTCCTACCTTCTTTGATGTGGTGACTTCTCTTCTTTTAGTTGTGGAATTTGTTCTGTCAGTCTTCAGGTCAATTTCTTGGGTATTTAGAATAGTTTCATAGTTACTTAGTTGTGTTCATGGGATGAGTTGAGCCTAGGGTACTTCTACTCTACCACGATCTTCCTCTCTCTCAACCCTGCTAGCCTTTTAAAATGTATTTTGTAGGGGCGCCTGGGTGGCTCAGTTGGTTAAGCATCCAATTTTAGCTCAAGTCATGATCTCATAGTTTGTGGGTTTGAATCTGCGTCGGGCTCTGTGCTGACACCTTAGAGCCTGGAGCCTGCTTCAGATTTAGTGTCTCCCTCTCTCTCTGACCCTCTCCTGCTCACACACTCTCTCTCTCAGAAATAAATAAAATATTTAAAAATTTTTAAAAATAAATAAAATGTATTTTGTTGAGAAAGTGTAGGATGGATGACCAGCTAAGGTTTCTTCAGGCACAGATAAATGAGAAAAAATAATTTAGTCATTAATTTATTCATATTTTGATTTTGGAAATAATCTGTGCATACAGAAGAAGTGATGATATAATTCATTCCATCTGGTTTATTTTATTTTTAAATTTATTTCCTTTCTTAATTATATCTTAATTATTAATTATATTATCTTAATTATATATACATATATGCATGTATAAATATATTTGTGTCCATGTATATAAGCATATGTGTGTGCATGTGTTTTAATTCTAAGAGTTGCAGTGGTCTAGGAAAATTTGAATTTTCACCTTAGCAAGTCTGTTATCCAAAGATCAGGGCCCTGATATGGCAGGAATAGAATATTAACTCCTGGGATCTAGACGTTTGAGTTGATGTACTGAAATATCTTGTATTTCCTGGAGTCTCTCAACCTGCAGAAGTAAGACCTATCACTTTTTCCATTTAGGCCAGCTTTCCCACATTGCTTGAAGACAACATATTGGATTCTGCCAGGCAAGGTTATTCATGTCCCTTCCGAATCTACTCAATTTTTGCCTTGCAGGTACCAGTGATAAGGAGCACTCAGAAATGCCGAATCCCTAAGGTTTTTGGAAACTTTTCATAGTTATGGGTTAGTCCTCTCATGTTGTTTAAAGATAGTGCTAATTTTAATTTTTTAGATGCTAAAGCTAATTTCTTCTTTATTTAGCTGGTGGGTGAAACTACCTACTCTGTATTAGGCATTTTACATTGGGGACATTTTACATTGAGGACATTAATTCATTTCTATCTACTGATTTCATTTGTTTTTCTCTTCTCTTGTCTCTTTTTAAAAAATTATTTAAAATGTTTATTTATTTTTAAGAGAAAGACACACAACATGAATGGGAGAGGTGCAGAGAAGGAGACACAGAATCTATAAAAGGATCTAGGCTCTGAGCTGTCAGTTCAGAGCGCTACACAGGGCTTGAACTCATGAGCCATGAGATCATGACCTGAGCTGAAGTTGGACGCTGAACCAGTTGAATCACTCAGGCACTCCTTTGCTCTTTGATTTTTAAATTCTAGAGTTGAATATTTAATTCACTTAAAATGATCTTTCCCATAAAATATTATTCTTTAATAAAGTTATACAAACATTGAATCCCTGATGAAATACAGTTGTGTATTTAAATGGAATACCACTTAAAATTTAAATGGAGTTGTGTATTTAAATGGAATACCATTTAAATGGAATACCATTTCCACTTTAAATGGAAAATATTGTTTAGAGCAATATTTAAAACATATCCAGATCTGTAAGCACTTTAGAGATAACTGAGAATAGAACTGCTAATTTAATATTGAAACATACTTTTTAAGCAAAAGAGTTTTTTTTTAAATTCAAAATGTAATCTTATCATCAGTCAATAAAAGTTATGAGAATATATCTCTGATTAGAGCTAGGGTGAAGGACTCTGATTACTCAGTTCTCTGCTTTTTACTTTACGATTTCAATCTCAAGTGCAGCTCCATGGGACCTTAATATTTCTTCAGACATAACGTTATTTCTTTCTCCCTTTTTGTTTCAGAGATGTGGAAACTGAGAAGCAACGTTTTCTTTTCGTTAAATGTTAATTGCCTTAATACCTTGTTTAATCTGATTTTGGCTTTCCCTATTCTCAACTTCCTAGTATATTTTCTTGTATATCAAAATATTTTAGGAACTTCTGGCTAGCTTTTGTTGTTTGGTTTGGGGACTTTAGAAAAGTTATTTTGGTAAATATTTCTTAAAGTTTTTAAAAATTCGGCTTAAAATTCCTCAGAGATAGCAGCAATTTCCCATTTAGAACCCAAAATACTCTCTTTCATGCTATCTTCTTTGAGTATACTTTGACCTCAAAACAGAATCCTGTTATCATGGAAAAGTAGTGATTACCTCTCAATGGACCTCTTATAGGAAAAGGACCATTCAGTCATCATCATCATTGTCATTGTCACCACTGTGGTAGTAACTTACATGTAAGCTGGAGTCCCATGTATTCCACTCTCTGTATTGAGTCATGTTCAAAGAAGCACTGAACAGCAACACAAAGTAATTGAAAGGAAATGTAAGGATCATTACAGGTATTAATCCACAACTCAGAGCAACACAAATCTCAAAAGCCTCTTTCCTCTCCTATAATACCCAAGACTCCATCTGCTCTCATGTCTCTTACACAATTGCCTCTCACTCTCCCTGAAGTCTCTGCAGGCTTTGTCTATTTTGCCTACTTTCCTCTACCTCTGTTACCTGTACCCACCTTGATTCTGAATCTGTATCTCAGAAGCCTGGGAATGTAGTCAGCAAAGTCAGCAAAGACTTTCTGCTGAAAGACAGAGAAGACAGAGAATTCTTTCAAGGGTAACTGAGGAAAGAAAAGGAAAAGAAAACAAAACAAAAGAAAGACAAGTTCCTTTTAATTAAAAAAAAATATTTTTAATAGTTTATTGTCAAGTTGGTTACATGTAACACCCAGTGCTTATCCCCACAAGTGACAAGTTCCTTTTTCTTTTAAAGACCTGGGTGGGAGAAAACATGGAGGAACTCATACAAAGATATATTTTTGTCCTTGTCACTTAAGCAGTTACATAGGCATTATCTCATTCAATTCTCGTGATAAGTGTATGACGTAAATAATGTCATTACAACTTCTATTTTGTTGTCAGGGTAACTAGGACTTAGATAAAACAGTGTCCTCAGGTCACCTAGCTATTGAGTGACAGAACAGACTCTTGCTTTTAAACAACTTTCTATACTATTGTATGAAGTTTCCAGAGTTTTATAATACTCAATAATGGTTATTTCCAATTAGAATACATATATTTTTCCCTATGACCATTTTTCCTCTCCAACATAAGCCCTTAGAAATGAATCTAAGGGCTTCATCGCAATCTCTGATGTGAAGGAGGAAGATACATTATTTTTGTGGACATTTGAGCAAGATCAAAGGGTACTTTGGGGTAGGCAGCACTATATTGGTTGTGCAATATGTTATACATTGTTCTGATTCAACAATGAGCTCTTCCTTGACTTGTGAATTAGGGAAGGACTGTGCAGCGATGCGAGAGAGGGCGGAGCATCGGAAAATAAAGAGGTGCCAGCTTCCATCCGAGTCTCTTAGGACCCAGATATTCATAATGAAATTTGCCCTGGGGAATGGGCACCGTACCAAATACAATCTCAACCAATTATTTATCCAGCTTACTAACAAAAACTGAAACTCAACATTTCTTGAATGTAGGGAAGCAAATTGGAAAACAATTTTTGAAATGGTAAGTTCCAGAATGTCTTCACATCCAGGAGAGCAGAGGGCTTTTTTTAGTTGTTGTTTCTACAAGTCAGCAGCTCTCTGTTCGGAGTATAATGAGGATGCTCAGTGCTCTGGACACAGTTATTCCCGATCGGCCAGTACTTTTTTCCAACTATAACCCAGAAGGATAAGACTGTGTGTACTTTGGGTTTTAATATGTGTCAGAAACCGAGTGCACGGTGTTCTTGGTCATCCGCTAGTTCTTTACAGTTGACCTTATAAGCTGTGGAGGGAATGAGAATGGGAACTGATATCTTGATGTCCACTGTGTCCAGGAACAGTACAGATATTTTATTATATTTCCTCTTCTTCATAGAGACACATGATGTAGGTAACACTGCTCCCATCTCTCAAATTAAGAAACAAGAGGTGATGTACCTCATTTAGGCTCACACAGATAGTTAAGAGGCAAAGTAGGGATTTGAATATAGATTGGTGTGATTCCTTATCTTCTGCTCCCCTAAACTGTGATATTTCAAAGATTAGCCTATACATCCCAAGATGCCTTTCATATATTAGGTGTCAAATACTTATCAAATGAGTATGACATATGTCTAAAGAAAATGATCGAAGCTAGTCAAATATTAGAAATTGTTCTCATAATTAAACTTTGTTTCTATTTACATGACGTTTTATTTTGACCAGTTAGTTTTAAGAGCCAAATCTGATTGTTTTCTCCTTCTCTTTTCAATCTTCACAAAGAAATACTAAGTAAATAAACAATGAGAAGTAATATGGAGGGGATATAGAGAAGTATCTAACCCTGCAGTTCTTGTGAGGGTTTCAGTCATTTATTTTTTTAAAAAAAAATGCCAGATACAGTCAAGAAAAGTGATAACTTTTTCAAAGAAGGCGTTTGTGGCCACTTGAATCCTGAATATGCTGCAACAGTCCTGGCCATGTCTACCCTCACCAACCCAAGAACTTCCCACCCTTTCCTACCCAGTATCACTGAAAAATAGTTCTGTGGCAAGAAGGGAGGTTGCAACTGTAAGTAATAGTACTTCTCTCTGTGGGCAAAGCTAATAAAAAATCTATAGTACTTTTTCTAACAACCAATATGTAAATAATTGATTGGTGTTAAAATAAGATGTGAAAAACTTTTCATGTGTGGGTCATTTCTTTCATGTGCGTGTTTGTGTGTGTGTGTGTGTGTGTGTGTGTGTGTATGTGACCATTTTTATATCTTCTTTAGTAATATGTCTGTAAAAGTCTGCCCATTTTATTAAAGAGTTATCTTTTATTATTCATTTACAGGCATTCCTTATATATTATAAACTAACAAGTTAACAAAATTAATATTCTAGATCAGAATTTGACAACTTATAGCTTGGAGGTCATATGTAGACTGCCACCTGTTTTTTTAAGTACAGTTTTATTGAAACACAGCCAGGCTCTTCTGTTTATGCATTGTGTATAACCAAATGGCCCAAAAACAACAGTGTTGAGATTAAACAGAGAATGTGTGTCCCACAAAACCTAAAATATTGTTTGGCCCTTCCCAGAAATAGTTTCTTGATCCTTGTTCTAGATTAACATTGTAATGAAATCATGTCTTGTAATTTATAAACATAGTATATCTCTTCACTTGGTAAATTTTTTTTTTCGGAATTTTTGGCAGTTTTCAGTATAGAGATCTTGCACAGTTTTATTAAATTTATTACTAAGAGTTTTATGTTTTCTGATGTTATAAGTGGCATTGCCTTTTCATTTTCAGTGTTTTATTGCTAATATATAGAAATACAATTGCTTTTTAAAGGTATAGTTTATTGTCAAATTGGCTACCATACAGTATATACAGTGTGCTGTTGGTTTTAGGGGTAGATTCCCGGGATTCATAGTACTTGTTTGTAGATTCATTAGGACTTTCTATATAAAAAATAATGATTGTGAGTAAAGACCATCTTTTCCTTTTCAATCTTTATTCTTCCATGTTTTGGTTTTTGCCTCATTGTACTGACTAGGACCTCCAATACAATTGCTTAAAAGTTATGAGTGAACATTCTTGCCCTGTTTCTGATTTTCAGGTGAAAAGCCTTTCGTATTTTCCTACAAGTGTAATGTTGGTGTAGGTGTTTCTTTGAGGAATATTTATTCTTTTAATGTAGTGAATATATGGCCATGTTTTTTAGTGTAGTGAATTATATTGAATCATTTTCAAACCAAGTTTGAATTCTTAGATAAGTAGCACTTGTTTACATTGTAATGCAATATGCTAAATTTGATTTGCTCATTTGCTACATTCATTAGGGCTATTGGTCTGTGATTGTTCTTTTTTATAATGTCTTATCAGGTTTTAAGGGAAAGGCCATTCTGGTCTCATAAGAAAGAGTTGTGAAGTGTTTCCTTTTTATAAGTCTAAAGGGCTTATACAAGAGAAAGAATTTATGCATTCTAATTTTTTACAACATTTTTTGAGAGAGGTGGAGGGAGGACTGGGGAATAGAGTATCTGACAGCAGCAAGGCCTACGCAGCATGAACTGTGAGATCATGACCTGAGCCGAAGTCAGATGCTTAACCATCTGAGCCACCCAGGTGCCCCAGGAGTTTGTGTGTTCTCAGAGATTGTGTAAATTTGTGTCTTAATTTTTCTTAAACATTTGATAGAATTTACCAGTGAAGCCATTTGGAGGTGGAGTTTTCTTTGTAGGAAGGTTTCATTTATGAGTTCAATTCTTTACCACATATAGGGTTAGCCATATTTTCTATTCTCATGTTAATTTTGATGAGTTGTAATTGCAAGAAGTTTGCCCATTTAATCTAAGTTGTTAAATTTATTGGCATGATGTTGTTTAAAATGTTTATTATCATTTTTGTTTGTGTTATCTGTGGTGATAGTCCCTCTTTCATTCTTGAAACTAGTAATCTGTGCTTTTACCCTTTTTTTCTTGGTTAGTCTTATTAGGATGTTGTTATTTTTTATCAGTCTTTTCAAACAACCCAGCTTATGATGTGTTAATTAATATTCTCTCTTTTTTTGGTTCACTTTTCAGCCCATTTACTTCTCTTATCTCAGTTACTTTCTCATTTCTACTTACTTTGGGTTTAATTTCCTTTTCTAATTTCTGAAGGTGAACACTTAGTTCATTTGATTTTAAAACTTTCTTCTACAAGCATTAGGAAATAATACCTCATGATAACATGGCATTTCAAAATTTATATGGAGCTAATATAATTATAATCTTGGGGTAAGGAAAAGAATTTGGTGAAGCCTGAATGATCAAGAATGGCATGAAGGATCCAAGGGCCGCCTGCCCTCTTGGAAGAAAGCCACCTCTCCGCAAGTGTGATCACCCAGGTTGCCTTTCAGCTTCTCTGTCTCTGTAATAAATGAAGAATGGTACAATGTGATTCATTATTGTTTCAAAAATACAGTGGGAATTTATCAGACTATCCTTATCAGCACTGGAACTGGGCAAAATTCATATTTAACTTATGTTTGTTGAATAACTTTAAGAGTATCATGGTGGGGCTCTAACTTATTTCTATTTCACTCAAGTCTTAGAAGAACATAGTGAGAACAATGCTCCTAATAAAGGGAACCAGGGTTCCTTGGAGAAATGATGAATTCAACTGGGGCAAGAGCATCTTGTGGACCAGAAAGTAAGGAAGTGCTAAAAAACGATCCACACTAATGGGGCTTATGAAAGGACATGAGGACCAACTGAAAGAGTTCCTAATGACCAAATTGGAACAACAGAGGCAACAAAATGAATAAAGAAAATTGGATTCTAACTTGAATATGATGTAAATAAATAAATAAATAAATAAATAAATGGGAGAAAACACAAATCTTTCAAACAACATTTCCAAGTAATTTAGGTATATATTCCTCTCTCAAGGAGGTGGCACATAATCGTCCACTCCTTAAGTGTGGGCTGTACATAGTGATTTCCTTCCAAAGCACAATTTGGAAAAAAGAAAAGTTAATTTTATAGTGTTAAAACCTGAAAAATCCCACCTCAGCTAGGTGATCAAGGTCAACATCAACAATGAAAAAATCATATTGATATTATCACCCCTTGGCGTGATGTGTTCCTCCCCAAAATGCATAACTCCAGTCTAACCATGAAGAAAATATTGAATAAATCCAAACTGAGGAAGATTCTATAAAATTACAGGTCAGTACTCCTCAAAACCCTCAAGGTCACTAAAAATAAGGAAAGTCTGAGAAACTACCATAGTCAAGAGGGACCTAAAGAGACATGACAAATATGATACAATATCCTAGATGGGACCCTAAAACAGAAAAAAGGACAGTAGGTAAAACCTAAGGAAATCCAAATAAAATACGGACTTGAGTCCACAAATGCATCAATATTAATTTGTTAATTGTAGGAAATGTGGTATATATAAATATAAGATGTTAATAATAGAAGAAACTGCGTAAGGAGCTTATTGAAACTCTGAACTATCTTCACAGTTTTTCTGTGAATCTAAAACTGTTTTTAAAAAGTTAAAACAAACTAGGTGGGTGATTTCCCCCTATTTCAAATGAGTAGACAGAGCGTTATGGGGCCCAGGCAGCCCCTGAGAAGAGTCCTGTGGGGTAGCTAGAAGCCAAAGCAGCAAAGCTGGGATGTTCCTGATCAAGTGCCTCACACCAAAGCTGGAACCCGAGGAAAAGGAATGGAACATGGGCTGCCATCTCCTCTGTGCGGAACTTTCTCATCTGCTTGCTCCTGCTGTGAGTTACACCTTTCCTCTGAAAGCAACTGGACAGCGTATGAGGATGGGCATCACATCTGAATGCATGATATGAGGAACCCAGTCACAGTTCCTATTCCCGTCTGCAAATAAATAGGCCCAGAACAATGTAAGAGGCCCTGTGATTGAATGGGCATAAAAATTCTACTTGTTAAGAACAAGTGTGGCTGTGGTAATTGACCTTCAAAGCTGAAATTTAAAACTATTTGGGGAGTAAAGACTGTTTATGGTGATAGTACACCCATATGCCTGTGGTGTTCAGCCCCTGCAAATGTTGGTATAATTGTTAAGTGATGTCAAACTCCATTTTCTAGCAAATAGTAATTATAAGGGAATGATGTCTGCAATAGCACTGTCATGTTAGTCATTTATGTTTGCCTTTATACTTCTGTCTGGAGTATATATGTTGAAGAGGTCATTATGATTAGTTATGTATCACAGAGGCCAACATAAAGCCACAGCAACATTTAACCAGAGGACTGTAAGTCTGTATTTTTTTTTTAATTTTAACATTTTTTCTGTTTTGAGAGAGAGAGAGAGAGTGAAAGTGGGGGAGGGGCAGAGAGAGAGAGGGAGACACAGAATCCGAAGCAGTCTCCAGGCTCTGAGCTGTCAGCCTAGAACCCTGACATGGGACCCAAACATACAAACAGATCATGACCTGAGCTGAAGTCGGACGCTCAACCAACTGAGCCATCCAGGCACCCTGTAAGTCTATATTTTTAATTGAAGTACCAAATAAGAGAAAAAATTGAGATTCCATTTCTCTTAACCTACTCTTTGCTACAGGCTAACAACCCTGGTGAGACATCTTGAATATTGTAATTATTATAAACCACAGTAGGTTGAGTTTCTCTTGTCTGGACAGGAGAATTTGCTAACCCCCATAAAGGGCCATTTTATTATTAAACAACAACAGCCACAAGCCCAGAGCTTCAGAAAGTTTAAGTAACTTTTCCAAAGCCAGGTGATCAAACAATACGTGGTGAATTGGGGAGTTAGTCCTACATCTTTGAACTAAATGGCCTGTTTCATCATCTCACATCACCTCTTATTTGCTCACAGTCCATTTCAGCACCCTCTACCCCACTATCAAAATTTCTCTTCCTACTTACTCACAGAGCTTCCAGTGTTTTCACGTACCCTGGTCTCTCCTGCTATGGAGAAACAACAGAAAACACATGAATTGTTATGTATTAGTTGGGGTTGTCTTCAAAGCAGTCTTTAAGACAAGACTATTAAGTGTATGTAGTTATTTGGGAAGTGATTCCAGGAAGCACAGGGAGGAAGCGATATAGGGACAGGAAAAATGCCATTGCATTGTCTTTAATGAGCAGATTACCCTTTAGGCAATTGGAACTCAGTTCTATTTGAGATTTTCTGTGGGACCATGTGAAATATATATCAGAATCATCTCTCTGGAGACAGGGTGGCAGGCTGTCATTTATCGACCGACTCTCATCTTTCCATGCCTGAAGGTTATCCTGAAGGGATTAACACTTCCATACCTGGGTTTCAGTGTTCTGGAGAAAACCCTTAGTCGGAGAAGAATAGGGAGGTCCAACCTCTTAAAGTAAGATGCTATCAGCCCCGCCAGTACATGAAGTAGATATGGGAGGGATCCTGGGATCTGCCGTACACTCTTAAGGAATTTTTGATGTATGACTCCTTACAGATATAATGCAAAGGAAATTACTCCTTGTAATGCAAAGGAGAGTTTTTAAGGAAAAGGTGTATATAACTGATTTAGAGCTCACCAGATATTGGCAAACGATGGATGGTGAACCAGGTTATGCCCATTGTCTGTTTTTGTGGATAAAGGTTTATTGTAACCTTTTTGTTACAGCCATACCTAATTGTTCCCATATTTCTCTGACTGCTTTTGCACCACAGTGACAAAGTAGTTGTTGCAGAAACTCTACAGTCCACAGTCCACAAAGAATGGAGCAAGTTTACTGAACTTAAATGGAAGATTTTTAGACAGGGAAGTCCTGCCTCTAATGCACCAAATTGTCTGCTGGAGGTGATGATAACTTGCCCCTTTTGTCAAGATACTGGCTGGTCTGTGGAATCATCTGGGTTCCTTACTGGTGCTATTAGTTGGTGGAAAGGCCTCTACTGCCAGTTTGGGCTGTTTCTTCTCTCATGATACTGAAGATCCCTTGAGGTCCTTTCTAGTTTAGGTTCTGGTTTGGGGAAAATGCACTGTGCCGGTGATGTGAAATGACAGCACAGTTTTGGGGGATTAGTTACCAATCTACATATACTTTTTCATATTAGGCAGATGTTACATTTCATGGGGAGGAAGAAAATGGCTTTTTTTTTTTCTTTAAAAATACTTTATCCAGGTTGGAGTATATTTGAGAGTTGAAGAATCTATTTTGCTCATAAGGAGTTTCAAAAGAACTTGTTATGGATAATAGAACACAATTTATGGCAGTTCCTTCATGTATCACCACAAAGAGACAATTTCTGACACTACCAGTTTTCATTATCTTCAGTTTCCTGGAGAGGCCAAAAGTGCTGTGCAAATGTGTGAGAACATCATTTGTCAGGATGATACATTTATAGAAATGCTGAATTATTAAGGGACTCCCACAATATCAGCTAAATTCAGCCCAGTTCCATTGATGCATACCAGATATATTAAACCCACATTTCCCAAATTAGGAACCAACTTTATTCCTAAATTGTCAAATCAAAAACAGAAAGTTCAAACACCAGCCACATTAGGGCAAGCAGAACTAATGAAGATTCTTCTGTGAAAAAATTCTCACTCTTTAGAAAGATGGGACACAAATACAATCAGATACAGGAAGATTACATAGAAAAAGAAGTAATTCACCAAAGTTTCATGTTTATGTAATGAGATTTGGATTTAGGCATTTTGGCTGAGCCATCAATATATACAAAACATAAAATTTTTAAATGACGGTTCAGGCCAAAATATAAATTCCTAGAAGTATTTAGGAATGTGTTTCATGATTCCTTGACATTGTATTTGCAGTAAGGGCATAAAGAGGTAAGCTACTTTAACATAGGCAGAGATTTAGTGACAAAGATTTAAGAGAAAATTGATCAACGTGTCATTCAAAGCCCCTATTCCCTGATTTTTTGTCTGGATGGATGATCTATCCATTGATGTAAGTAGAATGTTGAAGTCCCTACTATTGTCGTATTACTGTGAGTTTCTCCGTTTATGTCTGTTAGTATTTCCTTTTTATTTTGGTGCTTTCATGTTGGGTGCATAGATATTTATACTTGTTATTTCATCTTGTTGGATTGGGCGATTATGTAGGATCCTCTTTTGCCCTTGTCATAGTCTTTGCTTTAAAGTCTATTTTGTCTGATACAAATATTGCTACTCTGGCGTTTTGTTTTGTTTTGTTTTGATTTGTTTTCACTTCTGTTTGGTTGGAGTATCTTTTTCCATCTTTTCACTTTCAGTCTGTATATGTCTTTAGTCTAAGTCTCTTGTAGGCAGCATATAGAAGGGTCTTTTTTTTTTTTAATCTATTCAGTCACCTTTTGTCTTTTGATTGAACATTTAGACTATTTACATTTAAAGTAGTTATTGATATGTACTTACTGGTATTTTTAAAATTGTTTTCTCTTCATTAATTTTCTTGTAGTTCTCCTTTTTCTATTGCTCTCTACCCTTTTGATTGATGATTTTCTTTAGTGTTATGATTGGATTCTTTTGGGGTCTGTGTGTGTGTGTGTGTGTCTATCACAGGTTTTTGGCTTGTGGTTAATATGAGGTTCATATATAACATTCTAAGTATACAGCACTCCTACTAGGTTGATGTTTATGTAAGTTTGAACACATTCTAAAAGCACTATTTTTTTACTCCCCTACCCCATATTTTATGTAGGATGTCATATTTTTCATCTTTTTACTTTGTGAATTCCTTAACTTTCTTTTTTTAGATATAATTGACTTTACTACCTTTGTACTTTAACCTTCATACTACCATTATAGCTGATTGATTTACTATCTTTATTATACATTTGCTTTTACCAGTGAAATTCTTTCCTTATTATTTTCTTCTAGTTGTGGCCTTTTCTTTTCCACTTAAGAAAGTCCCTTTAAATTTTTCTGTAAGGCTGGATTAGTGGTGAAGAACGCCTTTAACTTTTGTTTGCCTGGGAAACTTCTTATCTCTCCTTCAATTCTGAATGATAACCTTCCTGGATAGAGTATTATTGGTTGTAGGTTTTATCTTTTAGCCCTTTGACTATATTATGCCACTCCCTTCTGGCCTGAAATTTTTTTGCTGAAAAATCAGCTGAAAACCTTATGGGGTTTCTCTTGTGTGTAACCAGTTGTGTTTCTCTTGATGCTTTGAAAAATGTTTATTTTTGAGAGAGAGAGAGATGGAGTATGTGAGCAGGGAAGGCTCAGAGAGAGAGGGAGACAGAGAATCTCAAGCTCGAACTCACAAACCTTGAGATCATAACCTGAGAAAGAATCAATGCCTAAGCAACTGAAGTACCTAGGTGTGCCTCTCTTGCTATTTTAAGATTTTCTCCTTATCTTTAACTTTTGCCATGTTAATTATTATGTGTCTTATTGTGGGCTCCTTGGGTTCATCTTATTTGAGGTTCTCTGTACCTCATGGGTCGGGATATCTGTTTCCAACCCCAGGATGGGAAGCTTTCAGCTTTCCTTCAAATTAGTTTATACTCCTCTCTCTCTTTTATCCTTCCAAAATCCCTATAATGCAAATGCTAGTATGCCTGATGTTGTCTCAGAGGTCACAAAACATATCCCCATTAAAAAAATCTTTTTTTTTTCTTTTTGCTCTTGAACTCCTTTCCATGACTCTGCCTTCCAGATTGCTGATCTATTCTTCTGCATCCTCTAATTTGCTGTTGATTTCCTCTAGAGTATGTTTTTCATTTCAGTTATTGTATTCTTCAGCTCTGATTGGTTCTTTATTAATGTTTTCTGTCTCTTTGTTGAAGTTCCCATTAAGTTTATGCACTCTTCAAGTCAAGTGAGCATTTTTACCATTAGTAAATTAGTAATGACCATTGCTTCAAACTCCTAATAAGGTAGATTGCTAATCTGTTTCATTGAGTTCTTAAATTTTGTCTTGTATTTGTCTGATGCATATTGCTCTGTCTCATTTTGTTCAACTTTCTGTGTTTGTTTCCATGAGTTAGGTGAAAGAGCTACCTCTCCCAGACTTGAAGGAGAGGCTTTGTGTAGGAATGTTCCTTGCATAGACTTGTATGCCTGGTATCTTAGGCCAGTTAGCTAGAGATATGGTGGGAATGAGCTTTGAGTCCCAGGGTACTCTGCATCAAAGCTGCCACGGTAGGATGTCTGCAGATGGGGTGGGTGTGAGGGTGGGGGGTCTTGTGTGTGCTACACTAGGGCGACCCTGGTGGGATGTATGGACCTGAAGCAGGTGCAAGCCAGAAAGTCTCAGCTTGCTCCATGCTGGGGTGACACTGGTGAGTCACTTGAAGCTGAAATGGACACAGGTGGGAAGAGCTGTCTTGGGGAGATAGATGGAGGGAGCTGAGGTACACTAGGGGCCCAGGGCTCACTAAGCCAGCAGGCCGTGCTCAGATCCTTCTCCCATCTGTGCTTCCAAGGTGGAAGGGGAACATAAACAGTGGTACACACGAGCACTTCCAACCCTGGAGAGAAGTCCAGCAGATTCCCTACTATCTGGTAGATGCTCCAGGGTTAATAAATGAACTTCATTCATTTATAGTCTAGTTGTCTTTTAAACTGTTGTTTTGTTTTGTTTTAGTTGTTCCCTAAGTTGTGTGAATCTGTACATAGGCCCCTCAGTGATTTCCCTCCCTAAAGCAATCTTTAGCAGAAATGGGACTCCTGTTATTTCAATGTCTCCATCTCTCTTGCTGTTATCTGTGTGGTCCCTCTGTCTTTTGTTGTGCAGAAGCTGTTCAATCAGCCTTCAGTTCTTAGGAGGAACTGCTCTATATGTAGGTGTAGTTTTGGTGTATCTGTGGGAGAAGATGAATTCAGGGTCTTCCTGTGCCATCATTTTGGACCCTTTCTTAAATCCTTACGTAAGAGGTTTAGGTAATTGATTTAAGAATTTTTTCCTTTAATATAAACACTTAACACTATAAACTTCTCTATAACCTCTGTTTTGGCTGCATTTCAGAAATTTTGATATATTGTGTTTTAATTTTCATTCAGTTAAAAATATTTTCTAATTTCCTTTGTGACTTCTCTTGTTTTGGTACAGTTATTTAAAAATGAGTTGCCTCTACTAGGAATTTATCTAAAGGATACAGGAGCACTGTTTTATAGGGACACATGTGCCCCCAGTGTTTATAGCAGCACTATCAACAATAGCCTAATTATGGAGAGAGCCCAAAAGTCCATCAACCGATGAATAAAGAAGATATGATACACACACACACACACACACACACACACACACACACATCAGAGTACTACTTGGCAATGAAAAAGAATAAAATCCTGCCATTTGCAAAAATGTGGATGGAACTGGAGGGTATTGTGCTAAGTGAAATAAGTCAGGCAGAGAAAGACAGAGACCATATGTGTTCACTCATATGTGGAAGTTGAGAAAGTTAACAGAAGTTACTGTTAAGGGGAAGAGAAAGGAAAAAATAGTTAACAACAGAGAGGAAGGCAAACCATAAGAGACTCTTAAATACAGAGAACAATCTGAAGGTTGATGGGGTTGGGAGACTGGGAAAATGGGTGATGGGCACTGAAGAGGGCACTAGAAGGAATGAGCCCTGGGTATTGTATGAAAGTGGTGAATCACAGAAATCTACTTCTGAAGTGTAGAGCACACTGTTAGCTAACTTGACAATAAATTATATATAAAAAAATAAAATGTGTTGCTTAATTTCCAAATATTGGGGAAAATTTCAGATCTTTGTTACTGATTTCTACTTTGATTCCATATAATCTAGAGAACACACTGTATGATTTCAAGTATTTTAAATTTATTTTTTTTCAATTATTTGAATTTTTTTGATGCTTGGTTTATGGTTCTGGATATAGTTTATATTGGTGAATGTTTTATGAACACCTGAAAATAATACACATTTTGTCATTGTTGGGTGGAATATTCTAGAAATATGAGGTTAAGTTGGTTAATAGTGTTATTCAAACCTTTCACATCCTTACCTATTTTCTGTCCATCTGGTTTATTGTTTACTTAAAGGATGGTTGGATCCTCAACTTTAATTGTGGATTTGTCTATTTTCTAGTTCTTTCAGATTTTTTTTTAATGCACTGTGATGCTCTGTTGTTAGGTGCCTACAAATTTAGGATGGTTATTTCTTCTTGATGAATTGACTTCTTTATAATTTTTTAAATGTTATTTATTTATTTATTTATTTACTTACTTACTTACTTTTGAGAGAGAGATGGAGAATGAGCAGGTGAAGGGCAGAGAGAAAGGGAGACACAGATTCTAAAGCAGGCTCCAGGCTCTGAGCTGTCAGCACAGAGTTTGACGCGAGGCTCAAACCTATGAACTGTGAGATCATGGCTTGAGTTGAAGTCAGATGCTCAACTGACAGAGCCATCCAGGTGTCCGGATGAATGGACATCTTAATCATTATGTAATGTTTTGTTTTCTTTGCAATGTCTTTTTTTTTTTTAAGATTTTACTTTT
This sequence comes from Hyaena hyaena, assembly GCF_003009895.1. Classification (NCBI taxonomy): domain Eukaryota; kingdom Metazoa; phylum Chordata; class Mammalia; order Carnivora; family Hyaenidae; genus Hyaena; species Hyaena hyaena. The sequence continues at coordinate 293,303 of NW_024080855.1, forward strand.
AAGTAACCTCCACACCCAAGGTGAAGCTCAAACTCGCAACCCCAACATCAAAAATTGCACTCTACCAACTGAGCCAGTCAGGTGCTCCTGCAATATCCTTTTTATTCCTTGCACTATTTCTTCATCCTCAGTCTACTTCTTCTCATATTAATATAGTCACTCCTGCTTTCTTTTAATTCAGTGTTTCCATGATATGTCTTTTCCATTCTTTAACTTTAATCTATGCTTACATATTAAAAAATAGATTTCTTATAGATAGCATATAATTGGGCCTTAATTTTATATTCAGTATGATCATTTATTGTTATTGTTACGTTTCTACTACTTACAATTAATATAATCTTTGATATGGATAAATTTAAGTCCATCGTCTTGTTAGTTGGCTTTCAATTGAGTGCTGGACAATGTGTATAGAACAGTAGAGACTGAGGTTATTTATGTCCAGCAGTGGGCATGCTCCTTCCAGCTATTTGTGTTAGGAGTTATGCTGAGTTTGACTTTGTTGTGCTGTGATTACTTTCAGTGTACCATCAGCTTCAAATTCCTTTGGTTTTACTTTATACTTAGGGTGGGGACTGGGATGCTAGATATTTTTCCCTTAATATTTCTGCCCCATTCTCAGATCTTCTCTGATTACCTGTACCTTGGAGAGGGTCTCAATCTTCACCCTTATAAGTCACCCTCATCATTTCTGTAATAGGGGAAGAGGCACACCAGGTGCCAAGAATAATTGGGAGTCATTTTGGAGGCTTCCTACCTTAAGAAAGATTTTCAAGTTTGATGGAGGGGAAATATTTTTAGTGGGGGGTGGATTTTGGATCACTTATATTTCCATTTTAACACTAGATAATACTTCATTAATTTCAAAATTAAAACTTTAATCAAGATATATAAGATTTTCTTTTGAATAGCGGCTCTTGGAAATCACTGGAAAGTTATACTTATAACTTAATGCTACTGTTGTTTTAATTCCTCCTTGTTTGCCAAGCTTTTAAGATGAGTGGAGAAGACCCTTTTACTCCTTGTTGTTTATATGCTGATGGCTTGTGTCACAGTTATTTCCACAGCACATCCTGTGTTACTTCAAGCATTCATACTTCTTTTTTTGAATGATGAACTTTTTTCCTTCTTTTTGAAAATATTTATGTATTTTTTGGGATTGAGAGATAGCATGAGTGGAGGAGGGACAGAGAGAGAGAGAGAGAGAGAGAGGGAGAGAGAGAGAGAGAGAGAGAGAAACAGAACCTGAAGCAGGCTCCAGGCTCTGAGCTGTCAGCACAGAGCCTGATGTGAGGCTCAAACATATGAACAGCGAGATCATGAACTGAGCAGAAGTTGGAAGCTTAAACTTACTGAGCCACTCAGGTGCCTCAAGTATTTATACTTTTTAATAGAGAATTTTACATTGTATAGTAATTGAGCTCTTTCTCTGTATTTTGGCCTGGTGACAGGAGAGCCAAGTTGATTTACTGCCTATTAAACTCTAGGGCTCCTTCTCATCCTTAGACTATCCTTTACACTGTTTTCTTCTTTCCTGGACCAGGATTTGGCCCATTCTTCCTTCCGTGTTAAATTTGTCATTTTCTATGCTACTTTCCTCTTTTCCCCAAGCTTTGTTTTCTACTTATTCTGTCTTAATATAAGAAACTTATATTTACTTGTTTTCTTTCTTCAAAATCTAATTATTAAAAAAAATGTGTTGCAGTCACCAACAATTAAAAGTAAGTCAGGAAGACACAAGCAAATTTAGAAAATCATGAAACCATCATCCCCAAATTTTGAAGAAAAAAAAAAGTATTAGAGGTGACTGCCAGTTGGTATTGGAGGTCAATCAAATATAATTTTGCGTTTCATACTGAGATACTGAAGGTGGATTCAAAGGTCTGGGCCGTCTGCTGAGAATTAATCTGGGAGGTTTGGCATGCCTTCTCTGCTTCTTTCATATCCATCCCTGCGGTGTATCTGGGTAAAGATGGCACTTCAGTGACCCCTGACTTCCCTGGATGTGCAGTTATTCATTTCTTTTACATTTAGTGGCAGTTCTCCCACCTTTATTTTTGCCTGGGTGTGTAGACTTTCTAGGAAAGAGACAGAAGTCAAGACATACACAAATTCATACTGTGGTGATGTAGTTCTGCAAAGATATTTTGATAATAGTTTTCAAAAACTCTAATCATATATTTACTTATTCATTCATTTATCTGTTCACACATTTATTTCTTAAACATTTAATAAGCATGAATTATGTATAAAAAACCATCCTATACGCAAGAGGACCTGGACAATCAGAAGTTCAAAAGGGCACTTGCTTAAGAGGAGATTATACTTTTTTTAAGAGACCCCTCCCTCTCTCCTTTCCTTCCTCCCTCCTTCCCTCCCTCCCTCCCTCCCTCCCTTCCTTCTTTCCTTCCTTCCTTCCTTCCTTCCTTCCTTCCTTCCTTCCTTCCTTCCTTCCTTCCGTCCTTCCTTTCTTCCCACAATCCCTCTCTGTCCCACCCTATCCCCTTACTCTATTTCTCGCACATGTACCTATCCCCAAATAAACTATCATAAAAAGGAGCTCAAGCTAGAGTGTCTTTAACAAAATAAGTCTGTCTGTGATTTATTAGATCAAATTTCAAAATGGGCTGATAAAATTTGATACAGATTTCCTGGAAGTGGTAACAAATCTGATCTGGGCTTTTCAGGAACTAACGAAAGCATGAGAAATGACATTTATGTTTTAGATCCTTATTAGAAAAATCTGCTCTATCTCAGATAACAAAATGGAACATTTTCAGACATTTTAAAGCAAAGATTAGCAGAACCACAAAGGGTTAAAAGGGAAATGGACCCTGGAGATAGGCTAGCTTAGTCTACTTGCTTTACAGAGGATGGGGCTGAACCCAGGAGAGACATATGTGCCTAATAATGTGATGGGCAGAAAGAGGTATGTGTCATTAGTTAAGCAGCAGAGAGAAGTGAGAGATGAACTCTCCTTTCCGTGTGGGCTCCAGAAACAGTTTTTCAGATTGGATCACATTTGAGATGGAAACTAACCAATCTCCAAAATATGTTTGCATTTTGCTTAGTTCCATCCAGAAAAAATGATGTGGCAAGGACTTTACATTTCCTTTGCAATTTGGCTGGCTCAGCTGAGAAGGCTCTCAAATGGTCCTCATGGGCACATGCCCAGTAATGAGCTTAGAGACCTGCACCAAGTTGTTACAGTTGCTTCACACCGTCATCCAAATGATAATTAGAAACTCTTCTTTGTTCTTTCTGGCATGTCCAGGTCTTGTTAATCAAAGTATGTTGAGCTTCACTAAGGGCTATGACATGGGATGAAAGGAAAGTATCACAGACAGTACATTTTGGACATCTAGAGCTAAAGCTAGCTTGCTTGCTTTCTTCTTTTTCAAAATGTGTAATATTTCATAGTAAGAGTGTATCAGAAGTAGTGAGCCATTCTTCCATTAATAGACATTGAAGTGATACATGTACTTTATCTATAAATTGTTTTTTTAAATTTTTACTTGACATTTTGTTCAGTTAATAAATGAGAGGTGAAATCGTGATTGGTCATTATAGTCAACCTCATTGAACTCAGTTTTTTTTGTTTTTTTTTTTTTTTTAACTATGATAGTACAGAAGTTGGGGATCTGATTCATGGGGACACTGATCTTTTTTTTTTTTTTAATATTTTTTATTTATTTCTAGTAGAGAGAGAGAGAGAGCATGAGCAGGGGAGGGTCAGAGAGAGAGGGAATCACAGACTGAAACAGGCTCTAGGCTCTGAGCTGGCAGTCAGCACAGAGCCTGACGCGGGGCTCGAACCCACGAACCGCGAGATCATGACCTAAGCGAAAGTCGGTCGCTTAACCGACTAAGCCACCCAGGCGCCCCTGGGGACACCGATCTTGAGAGGTCATGGACTTTACTCTTCTGCCTTGAATTAATTTGTTTATTTAACCTAATTCTAGTGTTTTTCATCTGTAATGAGCTAATAGTACTTGCCTGGGTTTCGGTAGACCTACAAGCCACTTATTTTCTTCTTGACTGTTAGTGAATATAAACAATATCATATTTAGGTAAGATGTTAAATATTTGGACTGTTCTTTACCTGTGTACTCAAACACAGCTTCTGTTCCAGATTTTGCCTACCTCTCCCATGTGTTGGCAGTTGTGTGGAGCATATGGGATAAAAATAATGGCAATAAATAGTAAATGAACATGTGGTTCCCACCATCCGAGTGACCCAAATGACATAAAAAATGTGTGGGAACATCTGCTGACCCTCCCCTCACCATTCATCCACGCTGTTTTCTCCTGCTGATTCCAGTGACCTGAACAGTCATTCCAGATAGCACTTGGCCATGGCCTTAAGTTTCTGCAGATTTCTGTGTGCAGGAGAAGGATACTCAAATAGCCATCTCAGCTCTGTCCAATAGAAATGTGAGATGAGCCACATATGTATAATTTAATATTCTTAAATATTTTTAAGTGTTTTTTATTTATTTTGAGAGAGAGGTGGGGAGAGTGAGTGGGGGAAGGGTAAAGAGAGGGAGTGAGAGAATCCTTAGCAGGCTTTGCACTGACAGCACAGAGCCCTACGTGGAGCATGATCTCTTGAATGGTGAGATCATGACATGAGCCAAAATTAAGAGTTGGAAGCTTAACCGACTGAGCCACCCAGGCATCTCCCCCTCCCTTTTTTTAAAGATTAAAAAAATATATTTTAAAAAACTTCATTAGAAACATAATAAGAAATAGGTGGAATTAATTTCAGTAATGAATTTTACCCAATATATCCAAAAACACGATCATGAGAACATATATTATTCTACCTAAAATTATTAGCTTACATTGTCTTTTCTAAAGTCTTTGGATATGTGTTTTACATGTATAGCAAATTTCATTTCAGAGCAATCACTTTCCATGTGTCGTTGCTCAGTCTGAGGAGTGTGCGAACTTCCTGGGGGCTTGAGTGAGGGTACTAATGCCAAGATGCAGGGACAGAGGGTGGCAATAGATGATCTTAAATGTCCTGTTCGTTGTCTGATTTCATCTCTGCACTGTTACCTTAGCCAAACTAACCACACTGTGCTGAGCTTTGCTTTTCCAACTTCTTTGCCTTTCCAGTTTTGAATTCTGTCCATCTCTGTCTCTGACAAAGTCATTGGCACTGGAATTTGACCTGGGTCAAAGCACTTACAAATGGTGTGACCTCAGACAAGTTATTTAACCTTAACTCGGCATCAGTGTTCTTGCCTGTAAACAGAGATAATTATAAATACTACTGGCCTTGGGGGTTGAAGTAATATATATTGAAAGCTATGTAGCACAGTGCCTGGTACATAATAGGTGTTCAGTTATTAAGAGTTGTTATTATATTTGGTATAAGAAAGTTATGTTACAAGTAGGGTTTTATGCCAGCAGTGTTTGGTAGGTGGCAGATTGGGCTTTGAGTGTGGTATCCTTGGGCAGGATATTATAAATAAAGCCGATCTGAAGAAAGTCTTACACCTAGGAAGAGGCTACCAATTTTATCAGACAAAACTTCCTTTTTATAGTGTTCTATAGCACTATCTTTTACTCCTCCTGAAATAAAGTCCATAGATAATATAGTCTACCCACATATGAGATACTCTTAAAAATTAAATGTTTTAATACAAATCAAAAATCCAGGGAAATATATATGCAATAAAATGCATATTTTAATATATAAATGCATAGGCATGCCATTCTAGAAAGCATAGTGAAGTAGTCAGATGATAGTCCCCATACATAGAATCACTGTGAATGCTACCACTCTGAGCCGAGATTGATGGAATTGACTGAAATACCAGAAGTGGCACAGTTAATAGTGACATGATTTTATGAAATAATGAATAACTCTTGGCAGAGTTTCCAACAAATGAAAGTTAACACTTTTCCTTATTTTACTGTGTAGTTATATCCCTGAATAATTAAGTTTATATCAGAACTGTGTCAAAAAACAACCCTTAGAAATGTACAAAGAGATTTTTCACTTAAACTAATTGTTCTATAGGACATTCTAGGGGAGTGCAGGATATGGTACGATTTTTCGTTGTGCTAGAGTGTTCTTAAGATTGCAGGTCACAGAAAAGCCTCGTCTCTCCCCCCATCTTCATCACGAAGGGCCATAGTGCCCTCTGACCCTTGTAATAACCTAAATATTCCTACAAATTTCCAAAATGTCCATTAGGGGAAGTAATACAACTCCACCTGAAAACCATTGCTCTCTGAGGAGGAAGTTGTACTATTTCCTATTTTTAGAAAGGTCTCCACAGTGTTTAGACTTGCCTGAGGAAAGCATCACTTACCCATGCTTCAGAACTGTTCCAGGCACTAGAGACACCCAATTATTCACTCTAAACTGAACGACAGCCATTTTCCTGGGTGTACTGAGAGACATGAAGTATCTCTGCTCAGGTTGAGCCTCAGTATTATTTCAAGGAGAGCTTGTAGAATCAAAGTCACTGCTATGAGGTGCCCAGATAAATTAAAATCTCCCTTTAGACTCACACAGACGTTCAAGTCCAGTGTGAAGGGAGGTGATTGTCAACAGTGGAGAGGCTGTCATAGGTCCTAGGCTGAGGGAAGTGCCATTGTTCACAGAGTAGATCCGCCCACTGGAAAAGCATCTAATGAACTTTGTCAATATGAAAAACTGGAAAAACTGAGCCTGTTGCAAAAGCATAAAGTCAGCTCTGAAATTTTGGTGAAGAGAAGTATGCCCAGGCTGCTGAATTTGAGTAAGGGGATAAAAAAGAGGGCGGCACGTGCAGTCAGGTGGTTCATACCCCTTTGTGAAATCTAAAAGTAGTAGCACTTTAAGCTCCTAAGGTTTGATAAGGGTCACTACTCAGACTCAGAGAAAATAGCCAATTTAGAAGTTATCTATTTGGGTTATAATCTCTGACATAATCCTTTCAATTTACCAGGCAGTCTCGTCCACCAAGGAGGGTGAATATAGGTTAGGTTGAGGCAAGTTCATAGTTATGCTGCTGAGTTTATCAGAAGAGGAAGGAATGTTAAATACAATTGGCCAGATCAGCCACGTTAGGCAAATCCCATTACTGTGCTTCAGAATTAATTAAAGGAGCTGAAAGTTATTAGCTGCTATAGTAACCAATGGAGACCAGGGTTAGAATGCACATGCTAAAGGATTGTATAAAGGAAGATCAAAGAAAACCTGTCAGAAATGCAATAGCATTGAGACTGAACATTACGTTAGAGGCCAATAGAAACCTAAAGTGTTTGGTACCATTCTATACAGATTGTGTGTGCCAAGCAGCAAATACATTGATGAGCATTAATAAAGGCTGTGGGGGCTAATAAAGATCGGCAGGCCAGTGAACAAAAGGAGTATCAAAAGGGAATATTTAAGTATCTGTGTTTTCATCTGCTAAAAAAAAAAAAAAAAGAATAAAAGTTCTGATTCCCTTCAGTACAGTAAAGGATAACTGAGCAAAAAATTACATTTAAGTGCCTATTCATTGCACTTTCTTATTTGGAAATTTTATTTGCTATTTCAGATCGTTTTCTCAACTTTATTTTCAGATCTGTGTAGTTGAGTTAGGCAAGGTGACTTTAAGCAGGGATGTGCATGAGAAACATCTGGGGAAATTTTTAAAATGCAGATTCTTGGTGTCAACTCTTTAGCCATGCATCAGAAACTTTAAGAAACAGAACTGGAAATTTGTATTTTTTAAATGTCTAAACATTCCCTAGGTGGTATAATGTGGTATTGGCCTTGGAAAGCATGATCTTGGATGGTGATGCTGCTACAGACTACCACATTTTTGTTTCCCCACATGCTAGACTGTTGACTACTTCAACTCTTGCCCTCTTGAGTTTTCAAGATGTGGAAATTTTTATTTTTTATTTTATTTTATTCATTTATTTTATATTATTTTAGTTTTAGAGAGTGCAAGTGGGGGAGAAGGGTATGGGAGGGAGAGAGAGAATGAGAGAGAGAGAGAATATCTAAAGCAGGCTTCATGCTCAGTACAGAGCCCGACACAGAGATGTGTCCATCTCATGACTATGAGATTATGACCTGAACCGAAACCAAAAGTCAGGTGCTTAACCAACTGAGCCATCCAGGTGCCCCTCTTAAAAGACAGGATAATTTCTTTAAAAACAACAACCATCACCAAGAGATCATGACATTCCCCAGCCTAGAATTTTCCAGTGACTTAACTTAGCACTTAGAATGAAATCCAAGTCCAAAATGTTCTGGGGCCTGAGGTTACTTCTGTGTCTTACCACTCTTGCTCTTCACTCAACTGGTTTTTTTCCCTATTCTTTGTCCATGCTAATTTTGTTCTTCCTGCACTTCCTTTTCTTTATGCCTAGACTACAGTCCCATGGGATCTTTGCATGGTTGGGTCCTTGTATGGATCTCAGTTCAAATGTCAGTTTCTCAGAAAGACCTTTTGTAACCAGTTCGTACTCTATCCCTCACTAGTATATCACTTAACTGGATTTTCTTCATAGTACTTATTATCTGAAACTATTTTTTTTTGTAAATTATATAGCTGTCTAAGATTAGAATGTTAAATATTACATTGCTTCTGAGTCCAAAGCTCTAATAACAGCACATTGTAGATGTTAAGTATATATTTTTTTAAAAAGTTAGATAAAAGAAAACAGCTTGTAAATGTCACCAGAACAAGAACAACACGTTTTAACCTTGAAAGAACAGCTACTTAACGGTCTTGACATCCAACAGTCTAGTGTCCAAAGGGCAACTTTGGAAAAATCCATCCTTTACTTTGTATTGGAGGCATTAAAGTTTTAGTGGGGTAGAGAAGGCATAATTAGGTAAATTGAATCTGATAGTGTCTTGCCTCTTTAGAGCATAATAGCAAAGTTAGGATTTGGAGATTAGTTTCCTCTTAAAAACTCTCATGCTAAAGACTGATCACTTGAATATAATTTTAATTCCATTATGAACAGAATAGAACAAGAAGAGCTTGATAATTGGGGGAAATGGGGTGCACACGCGTGTGTGTGTTTCACAGAAAACAATGAAAGAAAAAAAGAGACTTTCAGGCTACTGTAATTCTTTGGTCACAGATTCTGAGTTAGAAAAATAATGTGACAGTAAGTTAAACGTTTCACCAGATTCATTAACTAGTGCTACAGGTGCCCAGAAACCATTTAAAAAATATTCTCACCTAGAAACTACACTATTGTTAATGATGATAATAAAGGGATACCACTTGTCAAGATTCAGGGGCTTAAAAAATTCTCCAGGTTGGTAACTCTTTAAACCACAGGAAAATAAGATACTAGAACTTTTCTTCAAAAAAGAGGGAAGATTGACCTCAATTATATCCACAAAAAGACTTAAAGCGCTCAAAACCAATGCTGTTGAAGTTAAAATCAAATATTTAAGTTTTTATAGCAATCTGGGCCAACCAAAAGTATGTAAAATAGGAACAAAATGTTAGTTTATGTTGTCAATTAAATTGAGCTTGAAAAATTGAAATCGTAGAAGTCTTTATCTGCTGGGCTATCACTCCAAGGTGATACAATTAGTATGCCTGTTTTCTCATTAACCATCTGATATCTTGATTTCTAAGGCCAATATTTGACAGGATAAACAGGTCAGATAGTAGAACTATTCCAGCATGCATGATTATTATACTATTCATCATTTCGTGGAGAAAACTTCAGAGAATATTTTAGTTTCAATTTTTCAGTTTGTTTTTATTCTGAAGTATTTAGTGACCGTGTGTGTGTGCGCGCATGTGCGTGCATGTGAGGGTGCATAGATGGGAACTCGTTTGAGGCTAAAATATATAAATTAACATAAAGTTCTCATTCCTGATTCCTTACATTAACAACCCTGCACTTCACCACTGCGTAAAAATTAATACCCAAAATTTCTGAATCAGCTCTCTCCTCTCAATGTTGTCTCCTCCACCTCACCTACATAGTCATTTTAAATTAAAAACTAAATGTCTTCTGGAAATTTATGTTAGCTATATGTAAGGTAGTGTGGCATATAGAAGACCACATGATTATCAGATAGTATTAGAGAAAAATTTCAATGACAAACCTCCTAACATTTCATAACTAATCCAAAGCACTATTTTCACCCTTGTAGAAGGATACCTTTAGTTTTCACTAAACTACCATTAACAATATCAAAATAGATAACTGAATAGCTTAGACATCATTGGGGGGGTCCCAAGAAGCCTGAACCAAGAGTTAAATTTTTTTGAAATTTTGTACATACAAGTTAATAAATTTACAAATTAAATCATACAAATTAATGTGACTTTTGAATTATAGTCTGTAATATTTTTATGTGTTTTAAAAAAGAAAATTGTATTTTAGTTGACCATCAAATACAGTTGGCGTTCTAAAACTATCTACCATATTTATTCTGTATTATCATGCTCCCTTGAGAGATAGGAATTAAAACATAGACAGCTGTGTGTTTAGCAAGAGTACCAGCATTATGTAGTGGGCAAAGAGCCAGTATGAGACATGTTTTGATCAGGACTGGGCCACAAAGAACACTATCACTGTTGCATACTCTGGTTAATCTCCCAGACTACTCATACTCCCTATCTATTGGAGAATCTGGGCAACGATAACTGTTAATGCACATTGAAAGTAATGTAGAACATTAAATTTGTTTGCTCTGAGGATTCTCTCTGCCTTTATCCAGGCAAATTGATTATATTTGTCATCACCCCACTCTAGTATGAACCTGGATTTCACCCTAAATCTTGCCTACCAGGTAAAACTGGATGAAAAACAAGATGTGTCATAAAGAAAACCTGTTGGATTTCCTATAATGTCATGGGCTGCTTGAGCACCTAGTCATTTAAGAAGAGTATGGCCATGGAGGAACTGACATGAGAATACCACTCAACACATTGGAATTCTTTCAGTGGTGGTCAAATTTTCCACTAGGAAAGTCTGAGGAAAGCTTGCTTTTCCATCTCAGGGGAGCCAGGGAAAGATATTTTCCCATCTGGCTCTGTTTGAAATTTGGATGTTGATGTACATTTTTTTTCTATGAAAATTGGAGAGGTTAAAAAATAGTCTCTTATGTGTGAATTATATAGCTTATTATTGCAACATGAAGGAAATGGGTGATTTATTTTGCTCTCTCAGAAATAGTATTTGGAAATAATAATAAAGAAAAGTCAACCCTCTAATGAAAACAATTGCATTTACAAATACTTCCAGAAACTTAAAAAAATGGCACTGCTTAAAATTTACTGAGCCAAGTACTTTATATTCATTGTCTTATTTAATTTGATCCGTTACTCACAGCATCCCCATGATTTGGCACATTTATAATCTCTGTTCTACATATGTGAAAATAATGTCTGAAGAGGACATATGATGAGCCATTTAATCTTTATCAAGGGTATGAAGGAGAACTAATTTCACTATCTATTGGCTTACAATTAATAACCATTTCTGTATACTTCCATTTAATTACTTGAAAGTTCGGACTTAAGAGCATGAATTCTAGAGCCACCAGACTCCTTCTTTAAATCCTAGCTATAGCACTTACTAATTCTCTGAACTTGGGTAATTTACTCAACTGTGTGTTTCTCAGTTTCTCCGTCTGAAAAATGGGGATGAAAACACTACCTGCCTCAATAATTTGTTTTTATTAAGGGATTAACTAATTCATCCTGTAATACTATCTTATAAACTGCACCAGACATGAGATTACAAATTGTTTCACAAAGTGGTACCCGGGGCCCTTTGCATTTATGACCATTATGTTCATAGCTCAGCTTGTTTGTGAGCAACTCTGAAGGTCTGTGACATGTAATAATGTGTAATATTGCTGAGATAGAAGTCTTAGAGGTATAGAGAAGCTAGTGTGTGAGAGTATTTAGATACTCACCTCTCAATGCAGCTTTATTGTCCCTTATTACTATATTGGCAATAGCTCATGCAAAGTGATAAAAACAATAACAATTTTTGAGGCTATGTGTATATGTGTGGAGAATGACTCTAAAACATGGATGGTTATAATTAAGAGAACATACCTAAGTCTAAAAACAAAATGGCTCTTAGCTACAAAATATAAGCTTCTAGTAAATTAAGTCACGGTATATCAGACTCAGTGCCAATCAGTTCCTTTTTTGAATAAGTCTACATACTGTCTTTAGAGAATCAAGACCAGGCAACTCATGAAACTGTTTCAGTAGATGCTCAAGCCACATTTATTGTAATCTCTTCATTAATTTAGTCTTGGTAAGAGTCATGGTCTGAGCAGGAAGCAGATGGTACATTCAGATAACTGAAGGAAGAGAATGGAAAAAAATATTTGTAAAGACGAAAACAAGTTACAAGAAAGAAACAAGCAATGGTTTGGGACCCAAGGGCAAGCAAAAGCGGGGGCTGTTACCACTCATGGGTCTAAAGTGCCAAGGTATCGGAGTGGATACTTGAACCCAAAGAGGGTGGTAGCCATCCTCTGGGGTGGTGGCCTTCAGAAGAGGTGTAGCCAACCATGGCAACTTACAAGAAATGGAGTAATGGAAATAGCCATCCTATCCTCTGGTATCCTGATGAGGCATGACATTGGTTCAGTCTTAATTGGAGCCAAAGAGGAAAACTTTTGATGGACCCAATTAAGGTCTACCTTCTGGGGCACAGAGTAAGCTGGAGTTTGTAGAGTAGATCTGGAGTGACTGATGGAAAATATTCAACACAATCCTATATCTGCCAAGTCATTGAGGATTTGAGTTTTCTTAAAATATTTGGCTCATTTAATCAACAAATATGGATATGTACTGGTATTATTCTGTAACTAGAAGTATAGCAGTGAATAAAAGAGACAAAAGTTCTTACTCTCTACAATTTATATTCTGTGTTTATATCTAGTTGCATTTTATAAAAGTAAAGTGCATACTCTAAAATTATTTATTGAATTTGTATATTCATAAAGATTTCTGAATGAATACTTAATGAATACTTAGAGACCTTGTGTATTAGGCCCTTCATGGAATTCTTACCAAATTGTTTTTTTCCTCTAGAAACTATTGTTCTTTCCCTTAGGATGAGTTTATTTCTAGGAGTTTCCTAAATTATCCATGTAAATAAATATCCCTTGCAGGCGAGTCTTACTCTTTTTCCTCTAATAACTGAATTATAGGGTAATTTTTTTAAAAAAAAACATTATTGTAATATGCTGTATAATGTTTCATGATTATTGCAGTGTGTTATAATGTACAATATAAACTAGTAGAGGAAAAAGTTGAATGAGAAAAAATGGTTAATCAATATAAAAGAAGGTAAAAGGGAAGAAAAAACATAGAACTGGTAGAACAAATATAAATAGAAAATAGGATAAATCCAAAATTATCTGTAATTGCAGTAAATACAAAAGGATAAAATCATAGAGTTTAAAGACTAAAAATTGTTAGCCTGGATTAAAAACTAAAATCTAGCCTCCTATTGTCTAAAAGACACACATTTAAAACATAATTACAGAAAATAAAAGCTTAGGGATGCCTGGGTGGCTCAGTTAAGTGTCTGAGTCTTGATTTTGGCTCAGGTTAATCATCTTATAGTTCATGAGATGGAGCTCTGGGTGGGGCTCTTCGCTGACAGCACAGAGTCTGCTTGGGATTCTCTCTTCGCCACGGCCCCCCCATTTTCTACCCTCCCGTTCGTGCTCTCTCTTTTATTCTCTCTTTTGCTCTCTCCCTTTCTCTCTCAAACTTTATTAAAAAAAAGTAAAGGTTTAGAAAAAGTAAATCATTGCTAATGATAGGAAAAGAAAACAGTCTTTTAATGTCATGCAAAATAGACCTAAGAGGCAGAAGCTTTACAAGAATTAATATCACTTCATAATGATAATTCTAAAATTGTCTGCATCCAACAACAAAAACTGAAAATAAAGCAAAAAATAATCAAACTAGAGGGGAAAATAACCAAATCCACCATGAGGATGGGTATTTAAAATAATCTAGATCAGTAGTTGATAGAAAAGGCAGACAAAAAAAATCAGACACGTATTTGTTAAAAATTGATAAGTTTGATATAATGGGCATGTGTGCTGTAGTATTTGGCAGTTGCGAAATACACATTGTTTACAAGCTCACATAGAAAGTTGACCAAAAATTAAGTAATAAAGCAAGGCTTACTATATCCCAAAGAATAAATATCATAAAATGCCCGTTATCTTAAGACTATAACCTTAAAATAAAAATTAATAAATCAGTCAATAAAACAAATGTATAAAAATGTATAGGTCAAAAATATAAGTATTAGAAGAATATTAATAACAGAATTATAAACATATGCTCCATGTCACCGCTTCTGAAATGCAGAATTTAGACAGAAATATGAAGTGTAAAATTTTAAAGTGGCAAAGAAAGAAGGCTGAGCTAAGCATCCACTTTAAGCAGTTGGAAAAAGGTAGCAATGTATACCTAAGGAAGAGGGAAATTATCTATCATTACAGAGCTACTTAGATTTTTAAATCCTTGATTTTTTAGGATACTTGAGGGAGGAAGAAGAAGGCAAAATAGAATGGAGTGAACAGAATCTTAACAAGCAGTTCAGAAATGAGAGGTATGAAGATGCTCTAGCAAGTAAAAAAAAATCTGTTATCAGAGGGTTGGTAGCAGTCTTTGTTAACAATAAACCCTTCAACAAGTCTGGCACTTCTGTACTTCTAAATCCATTGTACTCACCAATACAGAGATTTTCTCTTCCTACCTTCAGCTATCATGTGTACCCCTGACCAAACAAAATTGCTTTTATCCAATACTGGGTTTTGTAGGCTGAAGCAATCACTCCGAGAGTCTGAAACCCCCAGCATGACATAAATAGACATTTTAAGTAGAGGATTAATATAAGTAAACACACATGCTGTTTTTCCAGGAAAAAAAAAGAATATCATTTCACTTAAAAAGGAATATTTTAATTTTATAAATGGGAGACCTGTATCACCCTAACATTAACAAGAAATGCTGTCATGTATTTTGCTTATAATTTGCCATTGCTTGCTGGTAATTTTATTTTGGACATGTACCAATTGGCAGAAGTGTTTGAGAATCACTGGGGAAGAGGTTAATGCCTATTTATTGATGTTTGGATCCCTGAAAGGGATATCAGCAAAACTGGAAGATTCCAATACTTTCATTGAGGTCATCAGTGACCTGCCAATGACAATGCTTGCTTTTGCCATCCTTTATTACCTATCAGCAACATACTGATATCGTTCATTGTTTCTGTCCTTGGTATGGTTTCTTCACCTGCATTCTGGATACCGTATCCTCATACTTTTTAGATTTGTTTGTTTTTACTGGTCACTACTTAACTTTCTTTCTTTATTCCTTTACTCCCCAGGGTCTTAATTTGGGACTATCCTGAAGTTAACTTTGGTATTCTCTTTGTCTCTCTGTCCCTGATGGTCTCTGTCTCTCCTTACACTCACTTAGTAATTGATCAAACCCAGTTTCATGGCTATAAATACCATCTATATGATGACAATTCCTAAATTTATATCTCCACTCCAGACTTCCCTCCTGAACTTGAATATACCACTGTCTACAAGACATCCCCACTTAGATGTTTAATAACAAGCTGAATGTGTTCATAGGGGAACTTCCGTTCTCTGTTGTGTATCAAAGTCAGATCAAACCTTTTCCTGATGCCTCATTCACTCTGGCCTACCTCTTCTCTTTGATCTATTTTCTGTATGACTAATTTAAATTTTTCCTGTATCTTTTTTTATTTTTTTAAATATTTTTATTTATTTCTAGGAAAGAGAGAGAGAGAGAGACAGCGTGAGCAGGGGAGGGTCAGAGAGAGAGGGAGACACAGACTCCGAAACAGGCTCCAGGCTCTGAGCTGGCAGTCAGCACAGAGCCCGATGCGGGGCTCGAACCCACGAACCGCGAGATCATGACCTAAGCGAAAGTCGGACACTTAACCGACTAATCCACCCAGGCGCCCCTTTTTCTGTATTTTTAATGCTCTAGCTTCTGGAACTAGTTTTAGCTCTTATTTTTTGGGGTCCATGATCATTTCAAGTTAATTTCTGCACATGATGGGAGGTAAAGTTCAAAGTCCATTTTTGTTTCTTTTTTGCATATATCGAATTGCTCCAATATTGGCTATTGAAAAGAATAGCCTTTTTCTCTCTGTAATGAATTATACTTGCAGCTTTATTGAAAATCAATGACTATATATGTAGGGACCTATTTCTGGACTTTTTAAAAAACAGTTATTTAAATTCTAGTTAGCTAACATACAGTGTAATACTAATTTCAGGTGTACAATTTAGTGATTCACCACTTACCTAGAACACTGAGTGTTCATCACAAGAAATGCACTCCTTAATCCCCATTACCTGTTTAACACATCCCCACAGCCCTCTCCTTTCTGGTAACCTTTATTCTCTTTGTTAAGGGTCTGTTTCTTGGTTTGCCTCTTTTTCCCCTCTATGATCATTTGGTTATTAAATTCCACATTTCTGGAATTTTTACTCTTATTCATTGATTTATCCCTTCCTCAATCTATTGTCTTGTACTGCAGCTATAGAGTAAGTCTTGAAATCAGACTTCCTTGTGTTTCAGCAGTGCATAGGCTATTCTGGGTCCTTTACATTTCCATACAAATTTTAGATTAATCTTGTCAATTTTTGTCTAATACTTTTGTAGCATCTCTTGAGATAATCATATGAATTTTCTGTTTTTATCTGTTGATATGTGAATTATGTTGATTTTTGAATATTGGAATAACTTGCATAGCTAAGATGAGCTTTATTTGATCATGATGTATTATCATTTTTTTATATAGTAATTCTTTTTGCTAAATATTTTGTTTGAGTTTTCTGTGTCTAAGCTCATGATAGATATTGTAGGGTTTTTTCTCTCATAGTATCTTTGGATAGTTTGGATATGAAAATATATAAAATAAGTGAAAAAGTGTTCTTCCTCTCGATTTCTTGGAAGAGTTTGTAGGTTTGGTATTAATACTTAAGTGTTTGGTAGAATTCATGAGTTGAAGTCATCTTAGCTTAGAATTTTCTTTGGGGGAAGGTCTTTAATTACAAAACTATTTTCTTTAATTAATTTAGGCTATTCAGGTTCTCTATGCCTATTGAGTGAGCTTTGGTAACTTATATTTTCTTAACAAATTTTATATTTCACCTAAGTTGAAAATTTTATTGGTAAATGTTTTTGACCACATTTACTTGTTTTCCTCTAGTGATGTACAGTCTTTCATTCCTGATACTGGTCTCTAATGTCCTTTCTCCCTACCTCCTCCTCATCCTTCTTCTCATTCTGACTAGAAGTTTATCAATTATATTAAAAATTCTTACCGAAGAATCCATTTTTAATTTTATTAAATTTTTCCTTTGCTTTTTATCTTTTCTTTTCTAGATTTTATTTCTATGATTTTCTTCTGTTTACTTTGTGTTAACATTGATTTTGTAATTTCTAAGGTAGGAATATTAGATCATTATTTTGAGACCTTTCTTCTTTATAATATTAATATTTAAGGTTATAAATTTAAACATAAGTATATCCACAACTCACAGAATGTTTCATATGTTGTTTTTATTTTCATATAATTCAAAATATTCTCCATTTCTCTCCTAATTTCTTCTTTGATGTATTAATTATCTAGAACCATGATGTTTGCTTGAGAACATTTTTCTCTTTCTCATTTCTAGTTTGATTTTTTCAGTTTTGTCTGTTTAAAGAAAAAATTGACACGCTTAATCTATCTTTTTATCTGTTTTAATCTTTTTATGTTTATTAAGAATTTCCTTATCACTCGCCCTATAGTCTACATTGATGAATGTTCCATGGGAACTTATAAATAATAGATTCTGCCTGTTAGTATCTCCTATATTGTTATTGATTATTTTGATCTACTTAATCAATCAGTGATTTAGAATGAAAAATTCTCCAACTACAATTATGAACTTGTTTATTTCTCTTTCATTTCACTCAGTTTTTCCTTTATATATTTTGATGCATACATACACACTTTTTTTTTTTAATGTTTTATTTATTTCTAGGAGAGAGAGAGAGAGACAGCATGAGCAGGAGAGGGTCAGAGAGAGAGGGAGTCACAGACTGAAACAGGCTCCAGGCTCTGAGCTGGCAGTCAGCACAGAGCCCGACGCGGGGCTCGAACCCACGAACCGCGAGATCATGACCTAAGCGAAAGTCGGACGCTTAACCGACTAAGCCACCCAGGCGCCCCATACATACACACTTTTAAAGAGATGGAAAATCAGTTTTCCCCCTTTTCCTTAAGTAATGTATTCCTTTGTCTCTGGTAATATATATTGTTCTGAAGTCTGCTTTATCTGGCAACAACATAACCTCTACAGTATTCTTCATTTGTGTTTTTTTTTGCTTGCATCTTTTTCCTCCTTTTGCTTTAATCTATTCAGATATTAATATTTAAGTTACAGTGCTTATTTGAAAATATGATTGGTATTTTAAAAAATCCAATCTGACAATCCTTGCCTTTAATGGAATTTTTAGAAAATTTACTTAATGTAGTTAACTGATATACTTGAGATTATATCTATTTTTTTGTTCATTTTCTATTTGTTGCACCTATGCTTCTTTTCTTCTCTTTTCCTCCCTTTTGGATTATGTCTGATTCTTTCCATTTTATCACCACTAAGTCTTTTTAGCAGTAATTATATAAACTTCTGTTTTATATATTTACTAGTTTCCTTATCTTTTACAATATAAAATTTAACTTATCAAAATATGCTTTAAAAATATTACCACTTCATAAATAGTGAAAGAACCTCAAACTATATACTTGCATAATTTTTTCTCTTGTCTTTTGATGTACATTTTACTTCTATGTCTATTCTGAATCCCAAAATACAGTAATTGTTGGTTTTTGGTTTTTTTGTGTGTGTGGTTGGTTTTTGGTTTTTGTTTTTGTTTTTGATTTAGACAATTATATTTTTTGTGCTTTTTTTAATTTTAAGTTTTGGGGGTTGTATTTTTTATTTTAAGGGAATTAAGAATAATAAACTTATTTTTATATTTACCCCAAGTTTTTACCATTTTAATCATTATTCATTTGAATAGAAAAATTTCCATATGTATCATACTCCTTCCATCTGAAGAACTTTGTTTAACCTTTCTGATCATGTCAGTTTGCAAACCATGATAGTTTCATCTGCACTTCTTCTGTGTCTTTTTCTGTGTCTAATTCCATTACTTATCTTATGACAATGGTTTTAGTAAAAATTCTAGAAAAAGAATACTAGAGTCTGAGGCAATTTATAATTTTGTTCAGAAATGCTTCTTTTCTCAGGCCATTAATGTGGGAATTATGGTAATGTAGTCAGTAGTTGAACTGGGTTTATGTTTTCCTTTTACTGTTGTTACCTTTAACACATGACACATTTTAAATTCCTTGAATGGAGGATTGCCTCTGTCTTGTGATCATTGTGAGGTCTGTCATAAAATAGAGTTCTAGTTCTCCAATATACTTTGCCATTTTTTTAAATGAGGCCATGGCTAACGTATAACTATATTATAACTTTACATATAGAGAGAGCACAACTGGGGGAGTAACAGAGAGAGAAAGAGAGAGAGAGAGAGTCATCCCAAGCAGGCTCTGCACCATTAGCACAGAGCCCAATGTGGGTCTTGAACTCACAGACTGAGATCACGACCTGAGCCAAAATCAAGAGTCAGGGGCTCATCTGACTGAGTCAGGTGCTCCCTGAGTTATATATTTTGAAAGCCTCACCCCAGGGACATTTAAACAACTTTCTCCTCCAAGTGTTGTAGACACTTCTTGGACATTGAATTCCTAAAAGCAATTCTAATGAATCTAACAGCAAATGAATCTAATCATTTGAATCACATATACATTATCCTCATTATATAATTTGTATCTACATTAAGTTACTTTTCAGAAGTTGCTAGGTCAGTATTGTCTCCTGTATGTGGAAAGAAACAAAAATAATTGCAGCATGAAGCACATAAATTTCTTAAAAGCCCATGTATTTACATTAGTATGTACACCGGAAGGAGTACAACAGAAGGAGTGAATTTGCCTAAATGAAAAGTCAAAAAGTGGCTTCTGTACCACAGTGAAATGGTTTTTAAAACTCAAAGTTCAAGCTAGTAACTCAATGGACAGAAAGAGAAACCCCAGTCTCTGTTTATATCCCTTCTCCATGCTATAATGCTCCTCCAAGTTTTTTTTTTTTTTTCTATCAGGTGAATTCCTACCTAAATTTCAAGATGTGCCTTAAATGTTACCTCTTTGGCAAATTTCCCCTGAGACCTCCACGGTAGTTATTCATCCATCTGTATTCCATTAAAAAGATATATGTTCTCCTTCACTGCCTCCATTAAACCATATGTACCTTCTCAGGGTTAACCCAGCCACAGATGACTTTATTCCAGCTCAAGGTCAAGAATACTTCTTTATGGTCATGAACCAGAAACCCCAGATCCTAGCATCATTCTAGGCAACTCATCTGTCCAAGCCTCTGTAACTATTGCAGACTCAGATTTCCTTGCCTCACCCAATTCTGCTAAATGTTACCTTTGTGGTGCTTCAGCCACCAACTCTTATGGCCATTCCCATATTCTCCTCTGAAATACTAAACCTATGTTTCTTGGTCACCAAAACTTTACTTTTCTTCCTTTCCCTACATCTATAGTTTGGCATCTTTAGAATTTATAGTTGTTGTTTGCTCATCACTGTTCTCCTGGCTTCACTTCCCTAAGTAATAAAGATCCTGGTGAATTAGTCCATTCCTTCTCTTTCTGGACCCCACAGCTCCCATGCCTTCCTGTCTTTGATCTATATCCAGGGAGAATACTCCTTAACTACTTACTTGCTAGTGTCATATCATGGTTACCAGTCAGTTATGGAGAACATTTTCTACAAATTAATGGGCACTAAACCTGGCTGGACCTTAAGTGTGAGTCTACAATTATTGAACATATTTTTGGTTACCTCATTTCCTGTTGCCCATAGAATTACTACTATCGTCTTGAACTTTTGTTTAGCATATGACCCTTTCTCTTTCCTAAAAACATTTTTATATTACAGAAGTAATATTAATGGAACATCTCATTGAGTACTTTTCAAAAATATTTTTATGTTTATTATATTTTTGAGAGAGAGAGAGAGAGAGCAAGCAAGTGAACAAGCATGAGCATGGGGGAGGAGCAGAGAAAGAGGGAGACAGAATCTGAAGCAGGCTCCAGGCTCTAAGCTTTCAGCATAGAGCCCAATGCGGGCCTCAAAATCACCAACCTCAGCTGAAGTCAGCGCTCAATCGAATGAGCCACCCAGGCACCCCTCATAGAGTACTTTTTATTATTAGTTTTTTAAGTTGAAAATTATTAAGTAAAATATTAAATGAAACAAAGACTCTTGTCCACTCCAGACAAGCACTATATTGTCTGTTAAGTTTCTTGTGATCCTCTCAAATATATTTTATGTATAGGTAAAGGTAAATGTATATAGTCCATCTTCATCTAATATCATGTTCTCTATAGCCTGCTGCACTCCAGACGTAGGCTTGTAGCTCTCCATTGTGCCATGGGAACTAAAGTGTCTATGGCTATGCACTTGATGTCCTCACTGGAATATCCTGCCTTGTCATCTTCCTCACAGTATCTTTTCCTTGGGAAATCTGACTTTATCATAATACCCTCACTGCTGAACACATCACCTAGCCTATAGGAAGCACTCAGTAAATGTTAGGTGCTATTATTCTGTGTGATTATAGAGGAGTGGTATTTTCTACCTTCATTTCATCATTGGTAAAACTTAAAACCATTTGTTTTTTTCTTGATTGAGTGGATTCTCTTGGGGTTGTAGAAAATAATAATTATCAATTTCCCAAAAGGATTATATGAAGTTTGGAAAAATTCAAAGAAATTATTTTGTGCAATTTAGGTGGAAAACTAGTATGAAAAAAAAGAGTAAAGGAGAATTCTGGGAAACAATGTGAATCTCATCTGATGAAAAAGATCCTAATATAGGATACAGATCAGAGTTCTGAGTCAATCAGACTGGATCCCTGTCTGTGTTTTGCCACTGGATTTTCCAGTGGGATTTCAAAATTATTTCATCAAAGATAAAACTTTACTTTTTTCTGTTACCATTATAATCAGTACAATACAAATCCTTAACAGGGAACATGATGTTAGAAAATAAGAGATAATATCTGGAGGTTAACAAGTTAGCAGTGACAGCTCTGGAACAGTTATTTAGGAAGCCAGGGGCAATTTGGTTGGAAATGAGGGCAATGAGTCTTATTCAAACTTCCATTTGGATAGGAAACATACCGTTTTTACTTTTTCAGGGTGGTTTTGGGAGGTTAATGACGTCACAGTTCTGATTACCCTTTAGAGCGACTCTGGTGTCCAAAATCTATTCCTCAGGTCAGTTCTGATTTTTTGTGTGCTGTACCAATATCTCACAGGAATTTATTTCCTAAAATTGTAATTAAACTATCTAGTACAGGAGAAAAGCTCTGGGACATTATAACCCAGGAAAAAGTTACTTACACTTGCTTGTTTATCTTATTTACAATACAACTATAATATTGCATATTTCCTTGTAATTTTTTTATACCTAGAAGGAAATATTTTTTTGTTATGATAACTGTAAGGAAATGTTCAGGAGATGGGCCTGCTATGTAGATGCAAGGCCTGCAGTTTAAAATTCATCTCTCTATGGGGTGCCTGGGTGGCTCAGTTGGTTAAACATCCGACTTGGGCTCAGGTCATGATCTCGTGGTTCGGGGGTTCGAGCCCCACGTCGGGCTCTGTGCTGACAGCCAGCTCAGAGCCTGGAGCCTGCTTCAGATTCTGTGTCTTCCTCTGTCTCTGACCTTCCCCTGCTCCTGCTGTCTCTCTCTCTCTCTCTCTCTCAGAAATAAAATAAGTAAATAAAAATAATAAAATTCATCTCTCTAGGATGAATCTGTGCTATGACTAATGACTTTATTAATAATGAAAGCCCTTGATCGCTTTGGTTGCAAAACAAATTAAAGAGTAGAGCACCTTTGGGACTTCTGTCCATGAATGTCAAGGGCAAGAACAGCATCTGCTATAGTGAGATCTTCTCCCTACATAATGGACATCCAGACATCTGATTTCCAGAAGTACTTGCTAACCCTGCTTCTGACACTGCATGAGATATCCTACCCACTAAGGACTTCTTATTTTAGGTCAATAGATAAACTCACAGATGAAATATGACAGTAATTAAAGATATGTTTTTGCAAAAATAGAATTTTCCACTCAAAAAGGTAAAACATACTAAACAAATCAAAACAGTAAATGTTGCTTGAAATCAATGTGTTTTCTGAAAAGCAGTTTTTTAATGTTGTATTTAAATGTATGTTATTTGGACAGAAAGCTAATCCTAGAAAATCATTCAGTGCTTTGGGACTTTCCTAATTTGATGGTGATTTTTCAGCTGTGCCTCAGAGTTCTAGGGGGAAAATAGTTCCCTCTCCAGCCCTAACTCAACTAGAATAGCACTACTTCTACCTGTTATACAAATTGAATTTTTCAGTAAAATTTCATTTGTGCATCATATTTTGTAGCTGAAAACCATATTGAACCAATATTCTGTCTAACCCCTCCACTGACTTTATTTAAAATGGTACGTGGTAATTACCCTCCCATCAACTTAAAGTTGTAGGTGATTGTGTTATCTTTCCCATTCTTCTCATGAGGAAATTGAAACAAAGAGCCTGAATAATTGTTTTGATGTTGCCCAGCTAATAGGTGGCAGCACTGGGATTTCAACCCCAGCTTTTGCCTTTGGATTTCATAGCCTTAGCTTTTTCTGGAGTTGCTGCATGTAGAGGAAACTACCGCGTGTTGAGTACCTAGTATGTGCGTGGCCTTTCACATGCATTGTCTTCTTTAGCCTTCACATTATCATTCTTTAAAAAAATTTTTTTTTACATTTATTTTTTTTTTGAGAGAGACAGACAAAGCTGTGAGAAGGGGAAGGGCAGAGAGAGAAGGAGACACAGAATCTGAAGCAGGCTCCAGGCTATGAGCTAGCTGTCAGCACAGAGCCTGCCGCAGGGCTCATACCCACGAACCGTGAGATCAAGACCTGGGCCGAAGTTGGACACTTAACCAACTGAGCCACCCAGGCGCCCTGGCATTTTCATTCTTGTATAAGTAAACTGTTTCAAGAAGTAAAATAATGTGTCCAGAGTCATATTACTTATATGCAAGGAGATTAATTTGAACTTAGGTCTTCTGATTCAAAACTCTCTATTGGATGCTGACTCATAACTCATGTGGCTGCTAAGGAGCAAATATACTCATACTGGCCTAATTGGGACCATGACAAAAGGTCTGTTTATTTGACAGCTACGAGAACAGAGGTACAGTCATAAATAGCAAGTAAATGACAAGCCAACAAAGAGATACTCAGTGCTTTTGGCTTTGCATCTCTATCAAAGCTCTTACATTTATGGTGGTGACTAGGAAGGGTAGTGAAACAATGAGTTGAGGCAGGGAGCAGGACAAGAATATTCTCCATTCACAGGTGGAGATGATTTTGCCATTTGTCTACTTTATTTCAACTTTGCCTGAATGAGTCACTTTTATTATGAAAACTTTTCTCTGACACCTTGAACTCTCATGTATTTTACAATTGTCTTTTATTATTGCAGTACTCTGCTTTTTTCAAATGAACATATTATTTACTTAAATTGTTCTATCCAATGAACAAAATAAGTGATGAAAAACCCAGAGAAAAGCAAGGCCAGATGTTTAGGTAAGAGGGCAGAGTTTTCAGAAAAAGGTGAAACTGGCTGGTATAGATGTTCAAAGGGAACTGGATGCCAACTGTGTTTTACGTGTATTTGTTTGGATATCTCTGTTCGGTGCAACCAAGTAGCTGGGAATAGTGCAGAAAAGACCTTCACTCTCCGCTGTGTCCATTGAGTTTTGAACAATGTGAATGCATTACCTAGTCAATAAATGGTTATTCAAAATTAATTTCTAATGGAAAAAATAGTAAAATGCTACGTTCTAGAAAAGGCATTAAAATTCCCTTGAGAGAGACTGTTTTGTTGAAAGCCAAGCAGTGGGCATTGAACTGGCAATGAGAATCTAAAGGATTCTATTTTTTTTAATGATTTATTTATTTTTGAGAGAGTGAGAGACAGCGTGAGCAGGGGAGAGTCAGAGACAGAGGGAGATACAGAACCTGAAACAGGCTCCAGGCTCTGAGCTGGCTGTCAGCACAGAGCCTGATGCGGGGATGGAACCCACGAACCGCGAGATCATGACCTGAGCCGAAGTCAAATGCTTAACCAACTGAGCCACCCAGATGCTCCAATCTAAAGGACTAAAGGACCAGGTTCTAAAGGACAAAAGGGCTAAGCTGAGGAGTCGGTCAGATCAAGGAAAAGAATTTCCCTAGCTGGGGATGGGAAGACCCCTGAAGAGTCATATGAGAAATGTAGGGTGTGAAAAGGTGTGTTTTCCTCTTCTGCTCCTTGTAAGATGAAGTATATAAAGTCCTGAGTGGTCAGAGCATCAGTGGAAGAGGGAACATGGTTGCATAAACAAGTCTCAAAAGATTTTCCTCAGAAATAGCAAGAAGCCGGACTCATAACTATGTTTCTAAGACCAATAAAATTACAGTACAAAGTTTAGAAAGAAGCAAAGGTGTCATAGTGACTTAGTTAATTAAGCTGTTGAAAGATGTCAACAGGACTCAGAAGAGTGTAACTCCAGAAAAAGCAGTCATACAAGTTACGGAGCAGCTTAAGCATATGGGGTATGTGGGGGGCAGTTATGGGTTTTTTTGTTCTAGTTATTTCATATAAATGGTCTTACAGTATGTGACCTGTTGAGTCTTAGTGTAATGTTTCTGAGGTTTGCTCATGTTGTAGCAATGCGTACTTCATTCATTTTTATGGCCGGATAATATTCCACTGTATGGACATACCACCTTTGGTCCAGCTGTTCATCAACTGATGGAGGGTTGAGTTGTTTCCCCTTTATTTTTATGCATAATGCTATTATAAACATTCATATACAAGTTGTTATGTGGACATATGCTTCATTTCTTTTGGGTAAATACTTAAGTGTGGAATTGTTTGGTTATATATAACTATGCTTACTTTTTAAGGGACTACTAAACTATTTTCCATAGCTATTGTACCAGTTTATGTTCCTCTCATCGTATATAATGATGCTAATTTATCTACATCATTACACACTTATTATTTTTTAGTTATACCCATCCTAGTGGGTATGAAATGGTATCTGATTGTGGTTTCAATTTGCATTTCTCTGTTGGCTGATAATGTTAAGTATCTCTTTATATAATTATTGGCTATTTGTATATCTTCTTTGGAAAAAAGTCTATTCAAATCCTTTAGTTACTTTATTTTTATTTGTTTATTTATTTATTTTAATTTATTTTTAAAATTTATATCCAAATTAGTTAGCATATAGTACAACAATGATTTCAGGAGTAGATTACTTAATGTCCCTTACCCATTTAGACCCTCCTCCCTCCCACAAGCCCTCCAGCAACCCTCTGATTGTTCTCCATATTTAAGAGTCTCTTATGTTTTGCCCCCTCCCTGTTTTTATATTATTTTTGCTTCCCTTCCCTATGTTCATCTGTTCTATGCCTGAAAGCCTTCATATGAGTGAAGTCATATAGTATTTGTCTTCTCTGACTAGTTTTGTTTAGTATAATATCCTCTAGTTCCATCCATATAGTTGCAAATGGCAAGATTTCATTCTTTTTGATTGCCGAGTAATACTCCATTGTATATATGTACCACATCTTCCTTATCCACTTATCCATCGAAGGACACTTGGGCTCTTTCCATACTTTGGCTATTATTGATTGTGCTGCTCTAAACATTGGGGTGCTTGTGTCCTTTTCAAACAGCACACCTGTATCCCTTGGATAAATACCTAGTAGTGCATTTGCTGGGTCATAGAGTAGTGCTATTTTTAGCTTTTTTGAGGAACCTCCATACTGTTGTCCAGAGTGGCTGCACCAGTTTGCATTCCCACCAGTAGTGCAAAAGAGATCTTTTCCTGCATCCTTGCCAACAACTGTCATTGCCTGAGTTCTTAATGTTAGCCATTCTGACAGGTATGAGGTAGGTAGCTCACTGTGGTTTTGATTTGTATTTCCCTGATGATGAATGATGTTGAGCATTTTTTCATGTGTAATTGGACATCTGGATGTCTTCTTGGAGAAGTGTCTGTTCATGTCTTTTGTCCATTTCTTCACTGGATTATTTGGTTTTTGGGTGTTGGGTTTGATAACTTTTTATAGATTTTGGATATTAACCCTTTATCAGATATGTCATTTGTAAATATCTTCACCCATTCCATCGGTTGTCTTTTAGTTTTGTTGATTGCTTCCTTCACTGGGCAGAAGCTTTTTACTTTGATGAGGTCCCAATAGTTCATTTTTGCTTTTGTTTCCCTTGCCTCTGGAGACATGTTGAGTAAGAAGTTGCTGCAGCCAAGGTCAAAGAGGTTTTTGCCTG
This sequence comes from Hyaena hyaena, assembly GCF_003009895.1. Classification (NCBI taxonomy): domain Eukaryota; kingdom Metazoa; phylum Chordata; class Mammalia; order Carnivora; family Hyaenidae; genus Hyaena; species Hyaena hyaena. The sequence continues at coordinate 320,844 of NW_024080855.1, forward strand.
CTTTCTCCTTGAGGATTTTAATGGCTTCCTGTCTTACATTTAGGCCTTTCATCCATTTTGACTTTAGTTTTGTGGATGGTGTAAGAAAGTGCTCCAGGTTCATTTTTATGCATGTCTCCAGTTTTCCCAGGACCACTTGCTGAAGAGACTGTATTTTTTCCATTGGATCTGCTTTCCTGGTTTGTCAAAGATTAGTAGGCCATATGCTTGTGAGTCCATTTCTGGGTTCTTTATTCTGTTCCATTGATCTGAGTGTCTGTTTTTGTGCCATCTTTTAGCTATTTTTAAACTTGAGTGATTTGTCTTTTTATTGTTGAGTTATAAGAACTCTCTCCTGGAGAATGTTCCATGTCCACTTGAGAAGAATGTTTATTCTACAGTTGTTAAGTTTTCTATAGATGTGTAATAGATCTAGTTGGTTTATAATATTCAAATTTCCTTTTTATTATTATTAAAAAATTTTTATTTTATTTTTTTTTATTGTATGTGTCTTTTATTTTTTTTTATTTATTTATTTTTTTACAAATAGTTTATTGTCAAATTAGTTTCTACATAACACTCAGTGCTCATCCCCAAAGTGCCCTCCTTCATGCCCATCCCCCCCTCCCCCCCACATCCATCAGTCCTCAGTTTTTGTCAGCATTCAAGAGTCTCTCATGGTTTGCCTCTCTCCCTTTCCCCCACCATTTCCGCCCTTCTTCTCCCCCTTGGTCCTCCGTCAAGTTCCTCCTAATCCTCCTATACGTGCAAACATATGGTATTTGTCCTTCTCTGCCTGACTTATTTCGCTCAGCATAACACCCTCAAGGTCCATCCATGTTGCTACACATGGCCAGATTTCATTCTTTCTCATTGCCATGTAGTATTCCATGGTATAGATAAACCACATCTTCTTGATCCATTCATCTGTTGATGGACACTTAGGCTCTTTCCATGTTTTAGCTATTGTAGAGAGTGCTGCTATGAACATTGGGGTACATGTGCTCCTATGCCTCAGCATTTCTGTATCCCTTGGGTAAATTCCTAGCAGTGCTATTGCTGGGTCATAAGGGAGTTCTATTGTTAGTTTCCTGAGGAACCTCCACCAATGGAACAGAATTGAGAACTCAGAAGTGGACCCAAAAGTATACAGCCAACTGATCTTTGACAAAGCAGGAAAGAATATCCAATGGAAAAAAGACAGCCTTTTTAACAGATGGTGTTGGGAGAACTGGACAGCAATATTTTATTTTTGAAAGAGAGAGTCAAAGAGAGGCAGAGAGAGAGGAAGACAGAGGATCTGAAGCAGGTTCTGTGCTGACAGCAGAGAGCCTGATGTTGAGCTTGAACTCATGAACTGTGAGATCATAACCCCAGCAGAAGTGAGACACTTAACCAAGTGAGCCACCCAGGCACCCCTATAATGTTCAAGTTTTCCTTTTGCACATTGATCTGATAACTAGTTGTTTTATCTACTATTGATAGCAGAATACTGACATCTCTATTTTTTTTTTCAAATTGTCTATTTCTTCCTCAATTCTGTTAGTTTTTACTTGTATTTTGGGGCTCTCTTGTTAAGTGTATATATGTTTATAATTGTCATTCTTGACAGATTACCCTTTTTTCATTTTTAAATGTCCTTTGTGTCAGTTGATAATTTAAAGTCTATTGTTTTGTCCAATTTTAGTATTTCTGCTGAAGCTCTCTTTTGCATATTATTTATATTGTAGACAGCTACTCATCCTTTTACTTCCAACTTGTTTGTGAACTTGCATCCAAAATGTATCTCTTGTAGACATCTTATTTTTTTAAAAAATTCATTCTGACAATCTTTTCCATTTTGGGGGAGTGTTCAACTCATTTATCTTTGATTGTTTTTGACATGATAGTATTTTTGTCTGCCATTTGCTCTTTTTTTTATGTCTTATTTTTTGTTCACCTCTTTCTTTACAATGCTTTGTTTAAAAGAGATATTTTACATTTTGCCATTTTAATTCCTTTGTTTCTCTTATTAAATTTTTAAAGATTATTTTCTTGGTGGCTGCCTTGGACATTACTATGAACATATTACCTATAATAATATAGTTTAAATTATTACTATAGTTCAACATTATATAAAACTTTGTTCTTAATGTAGCTTTGTTCCCTTCTTTTATGACATTATTGTCATCTACATTTCATCTTTACATATTATAACCCTATTAATGCAGTTTTGTAATTCTTGCTTAATGCAGTTGTCTCTTATTTCTTTTTTAAAATATTTATTTATTTTGGGGAGGGCACAAGTGGGTGAGGGGCAGAAAGAGGGGGGCATAGGATCAGAAGCTGGCTCTGTGTTTAAAGGCTGACAGCAGGGAGCTTGACATGGGGCTCAAACTCACGAACAATGAGATCATGACCTGAGTGGAAGTTGGACGCTCAACTGACTGAGCAACTAACATGTCCCTTTGCAGTTGAAGGAGGGAAGAGGTACAAATGAAAATATATTTGTACTGCCTTTTATATTTACCTATATGATTATCTTCACCAGCCGTATTTTCTCATGTGGATATGAGTTACTATCTAGTGTTCTTTTATTTCAGCCTGAAAGATTTTCATTAGTATTTCTTGTAGGATAGATTTGCTAGTGACAAATAACATTTTCCTTTTTTTTTTTTTAATACTTGCAAATTCTTAATTTCTCTTTTATGCTTTAAGTATAGTTTTGTTATATGGAACTCTTGGTTTATAATCTTTTTCTTTTAGCACTTGGAATGTCTCATGGTTTCCCATGAAATTAGCTGTTAATCTATTTGAGAATCACTTGTACATGATAAGTCAGTTCTCTTGCTGTTCTTAATATTCTGCCTTTGTCTTTCAACAGTTTACTTATGGTGTAGACCTTTTTGAGTTTATACTACTTGATGTTGATTGAGTTCTTGGATGTGTAAATTAATGTTTTTCATCAAATTTAGAAGCTTTGGGCCATTATCTCTTCAAACATTACTTCTGACCCTTTGTGTCCTTTCCTCTTGGAATAGTCATTATGCAAATGTTGGCTTGCTCAGCGGTGTCCCACAGGTGTCTCAGGCTCTGTTCCTTTTTTCCTCTTCATTCTGTTTTTATCTATTCGTTATGTTGGAAATTTTTAATTAATACATTTTAAAGTTGGGTGAGTTTTAAATTCTGCTTCTGCTTCTCTTCTCATGTGAGAATTTCATGTTTAGTACCTCACGGCCACTAATTTCTAATGTAGTAAAATATTTCTTTTATTTCAAATACTTCTGCATTGTTTTAATGTTAGGACAAGTGTGGTTCTTTGGTAGTTCAAGGAAACAATTAAAAAATAAACTGTGCAAATGGTTTACAACTGTTGAATTTTCTTAGTAGAAAGTTATTCGAGCTAGCATGTAAGAACTAATATAATTTTACTATTAATCATGTTGGATGTACTTTTTAAAATCCCAGCATAAAAGCAATGAAATGGGACCACTTTCTTACACCATACACAAAAAGAAGCTAAAAACGGAGTAAAGACCTACCTCTGAGACAGGAAACCGTCAGAATCCTAGAAGAATACACTGACAGTAACCTCTTTAACATTGGCCTTAGCAACTTCTTACTGGGTATGTCTCTGAGGCAAGGGACACAAAAGCAAAAATAACCTATTGGTACTTCAACGAAATAAAAACCTCTGCACAGTGAAGGACACAGTCAACAGCACTAAAAGACAACCTATTGAGTGGGAGAAGATATTTACAAATGACGTATCTGATGAAGGATTAGTATCCAAAATGTATAAAGAACTTATAAAATCAACATCCAACAAGCAAAGAATCCAGTTAAAAAATGGGCAGAAGACATGAATAGACACTTCTCCAAAGAAGACATCCAGATGTCCAACAGATGTATGAAAAAATGCTCAATATCACTCATCACCAGGGAAATACAAATCAAAACTACAATGAGATATCATCTCATGCCTGTCTGATTGGTTATAATTAACAACACAGTTAACAACACGTGTTGATGAGAATGCAGAGAAAAGGAACCCTCTTACACCATTCGTGAAAATGCACACTGGCGTAGCCACTGCAGAAAACAGTATGGAGATTCCTCAAAAAGTTAAAAATAGAACTACTCTATAATCCAGCAATAGCACTATTAGGTATTTACCCAAAGGATAAAAAAAAATACTGATTTGAAGGGATACATGCACCTTGATGTTTATAGCAGCACTATTCACAATAGCTAAACTATAGGAAAAGCCCAAATATCCATTGACTGATGAATGGATAAAAGGTGTGTGTATGTGTGAATATTACTCCGCCATAAAAAAGAATGAAATTTTTCCATTTGCAGTGATGTGGATGGAGTTAGAGTGTCTTATGCTAAGTGAAATAGAGAAAAACAAATAATATGATCTCACTCATAAGTGGAATTAAAGAAACAAAACAAATGAACATAGAGACAAAAAAAAAAAAAGGAAAGCCAAGAAACAGACTCTTAACTACGGAGAACAAACTGATGGTTACTGGAAGGGAGATTGGTGGAGGGTTGGGTTAAGTAGACCTTGAATATTAAGGTGGCACTTGTGGTGAGTATTGGGTGTCGTATGTAAGTTATGAATCATGAAATTCTACACCTGAAAGTAATATTACACTGCACGTTGGCTGGAATTTAAATAAAAATTAAAAAAATAAAATATCAGATTGTAAGTAGTGTTTATTACTAAATTTGGAAAGTTAGTTTTTATTCACATGCCAGGTGTTCATTCTGGATATATAATGTCTGTCATAAATTCTAATTCCAGAAGTGAATGATATAAGGCAATATGAGTCTAATGAGCTCACATTAAATGCAAAACAACATATTCTGTAGGCAGCAGTGATAAAAGAAGCATTATATTTCATTCCTTTCATCCAGAGATCATGAACCTTCTCCACATAATTTTTATAATTTACTTGTGATTTCTTTCTTTTATGATTGTATCACTTTCTACATTGTTATATAGGTATCTGTGTACATCTTTTATATTTAAAGCTTGCCTTGGAATTTATTGTGAACTGGGGTTATCTATTATTTATCTTCGCATCCCAGCACTTAGAATGCACCCCAGCAGATCAAACAGGGCACCAGAAGATGGGGAATTTTACACAAAAACAATTCTTAGTGTTGCTTTTTGTTTGCTTGTTTATTAATTCATGTTATTCTGCCTTGGGGAGGAGGGTATATAGATAGAACAAGTATTGCTTTATTTCATTTAGATCTTTCCAAGTGTCTATGATATGATACCAGACACTTCAGATTACTGTCTTAAAGTTATTATTACTTGTTTTTGACTAAAGTTAATTCACTTTAACTTAGGACAGTTAAATAGTTTAAATTTGCTTTTAGCAAATTTTTAAGTTACTATAACCCCTGCCCCCCCCATTTCAATTATCCCTTTATTTTCCCCATTTTATTTTATTTATTTATTTTTTTAAATTTTTTATTTATTTCTAGGAGAGAGAGAGAGAGAGAGCGTGAGCAGGGGAGGGTCAGAGAGAGAGGGAGACACAGACTCTGAAACGGGCTCCAGGCTCTGAGCTGGCAGTCAGCACAGAGCCCGACGCGGGGCTCGAACCCACGAACCGCGAGATCATGACCTAAGCGAAAGTCGGACGCTTAACCGACTAAGCCACCCAGGCGTCCCTCCCCATTTTAAATAAATCATAAAATTTAGAGTAAACTAATTTTTCTAAGTAAGAATTTAAGTATGTCTGCTGTTTCAACCAGTATTTTATAAGTTGTGTGTGTGTGTGGTGAAAAAACCAGTTAGTAAAATGAACTGTGTCTTATTTTCCTGTTGGGTAATTTTTATGAAAAAAATACAGGAACCAGGTGAAATATTTTCCTTTTCCTAATGCCCAGCCAGAAACCAGGCTTAGTATCACTGACCTAAATTTATTGTGTGTGAGGGCAAGGGGGACGAAGCCATATTTTATATTGCCCCCAATAAGATTGTGTATTGATCAACTTAATGGTCAAATCGGGAAGCACAAAGGACTTCTCAAATTTGGAGATTGTTTAGGGCCCTGGAACGCTTTTATAACCAAAGGGAAAAGAAAACGTCCACAGGAATTACAGATACTGGGTAACTTGCCATATTTAATGAGTGGACACATGGGTCCAGGTTTTAGTTGATTTGGAAAAAAGTTTTATTAACAAATTTTAAAGCAAATGTATATATCCTGCAATTATAATTATGTCTATCTGTAAGACTATAGGAGTGTCATTTCCCCCAAACCCAAGAGGAAGCGTGTGGCAGCTAGGCAAGTAAGAAGAGGAAGCGCATCTTCAGTTTAAGAGTGTAAGAGCACTTAGTATGTAGTAAAATAATGGAAACAATAAATAAACTAAGGAGTTTTCATAGATTCAATTCAAGAGCATTGGAGGAAAAGCTTGTGGGAAGAATTCAGACTTTAATTGATGAATTCAACATCTTTTTTAAAAAAATTTTTAAGTGTTTATTTATTTGTGAGAGAGAGAGAGACAGCGTGAGCAGGGGAGGGCCATAGAGAGAGAGGGAGATACAGAATCTGAAACAGGCTCCAGGCTCTGAGCTGTCAGCATAGAGCCTGACACAGGGCTCAAACCCACGAACTGTGAGATCATGACCTGAGCCGAATTTGGACACTTAACCAACTGAGCCACCCAGGCGCAGCAATGAATTTGATATCTTCTGAATACTTATAATGGGTTAGGTATTTTGCTTTGTGCAAGGCTCTGCAAATAGCTTCAAATGGAGACGGGAGCATAGATAGAATGAGCATAAAATAGGTTTGCAAAATGGCAAGTGGAGAGAAGAGATTGTCAGGAAAATTTCATTGTAGAAGACCTTGGAGTAAATCTTACAGGAGGTTTTTATCAAATAGAAAAGAGTCGAATAGACATTCCAGGATGAAGGAATGACCTGAACTGTTTATGTAGTTTATGTCACATAGTTATGTAGTTTAACTGCCATCATAAGAAACTCCAAAATTTCAGTGGGTTAAGACAATAAAAGTGATTTCTTGCTTACACATTTGTTGTGCACAGTGTTCCTGGCTAAATAGTTCTCCTAGTCAAGTCTCTTCCAGGACCAATAACTAAGAGACTCAGGTTCCTTCCACAGCATCATTCTATTCTCTGTATTGTCTAGAATCCTCTCCATTCTTCTTGAAGTATGCTGGATGCTCTTAAGGGGCCAGGCCTGGAAGAGATATATATCACTTCCACCTTCCCCCCATTGGCCAGAACTCAGTCATGTAGTTATGTAATTGCGTGAAAGGCTAGGAAAAGTAGGCTAACTCTATGCCCAGAAGGAAATAAAAAGAAGATTTGGTGAGTGCATTTTAGGAGCTATAGTGAGCAAAGGAAGGGAATGTGAAAACAAGCTGAAAAGGGTTAATTCAAAATTATTGTAGTTGGTGTAGAACATGCATGAGATGATAACATGAGAGAGAGGACTTAAAGAGGTGTGAAGGACCCCATTCAGGAAGAATAAATATGAATCAGAATACAGGCAGGACTGAGTTCCTAAATATTGTAAATGAGAAGTTGTATGCTTAAATTTCACATGGGATGAGTATGAATGAGTATGACAATTGCATACCCACTCCATGCCAGGCATGTACATTAGAAATGAAGATCTAAAGACATTCCCTACTATTGATGAACTCAAAATCTGTGACAAAGACTGATTGGCAGATCAACAGTTACATCACAGAAGGATAAGGGCTGCATTGGAGCAAGCTCGGAGATCATGGGCAGGATCTGATCTAATCATTTCAGGGTAAAGAGAACACTGGGGAGACCAGGCTCATCTTGACTATGTACATTGGACCTGGTCACGACTCTCTCTAGGATTCAAGTTCTTTATGGACAAGAGGATGAATTAAAAAACTTTAAGGAGTCTCCAAATACAATCCTCTTAATCAGTGAATAGGTGGCAAGAAAGAATACCTATTAGTAATGTCATTATCAGTTGTAAATGATATACTTGCTTAAGAATTGAGCAGGAAGAGTAAAAAAGGCAGAACTTCGTAGATTGACTGTCCATCTCACTAATTTTTTTTTCCAAAATCAGGCACAATATAGAGGAATTCAAGCTTTTGCTAGTGTTGGCTTTTTAATAGGGCATTATGTTTTGAGTTCATTTTACTTCACAAATTTTCTCCAGTTCACCTTATTCTGTTCTGGGCAGTTTCTATGGCCATATTTTCCTGTATGTTTTGGGGGTAGTGTTAATCTCTTTCCTTCTGTAATATGCCTTTCTCTCTTTCTACTACCCCTCCTTGCAAGAAACACATTCCACATTTCTAAGAAAGGGGAAACTTGGTCCAGACTACTCATAGAAAAGGATCACTGAATGTTCCTTTGAGTAGTTAAATCTCTGGTTCATGACAATAATACAACTTCCAATTTAGTCATTACATCATTCACTCAATAAAAACTTATCTCGAGCAAGGTTAGATATCCTGTATGCCACATTTCTTTACAAAGCAGTAAATTGTTTTTGAATAATTCATTTTCTTGCCTAAGACCTACTACCTGATTGAGTTTACAGAGATTCTCTAATGAGATATAGGTTAGGAGCTAATATGATTTCAAGATGAAAAGCTGAGAGCTAGAGCCAGTTGAGATGCTTTAGGACACAATATCATGAGGCAAATGTGAGCCCATATAGAACTGAGAGAAAGATATTTTATAAATGTTTATTTATTTATTTTAAGAGAGAGAGAGAGTGCAGAGGAGGGGCAGAGAAAGAGGGAGAAAGAGAATCCCAAGCAGGCTCCACAGACACCCCATGTGAGGTTCAATCTTATCAGCCATGAGATCATGACCTGGGCGGAAATCAAGTGTCAGATGCTTAACTGACTGAGCCACCCTGGTGCCCCTCAAAATATTACTCTTGGACATGAATGGACTCATTGGATCTCTAAGATTCCTCAACATTTATCCTTTGCCTCAGAGTAGACTTTTTCTTTCTGGGATTTTCAAAGAATGAATGTTTTGAAAGTTTCATTGAAAGTTATTTGGGATACATTTTTTTAAGGTAGGAAGAGGAGAGAAAAAGAGATTGAAATTGGTTGTTTTGTCAATAAAGGATTCATAAGGAATAAAAGAACACCTCAATGAGAGTGTAAGCAACATATTATTACTCACATGTTGTGTTGTAAACAGCTTCAGGATCCGGTGGTGGTGGTGGTGGTAGTGTGTGTGTGTGTGTGTGTGTGTAAAGGAGGATGGGAGCGAGAAGAGCTGAGAGACAAAAGAAAGGTGAAGTGATTATTTTGTTATTCTACTTTCCTAAAAACCCTCTTTGGAGAGTTTGAAGGAGGTCTGGAAGCTGTCCCTGACCTTGATATGTGATCTGCTTCCTCTTTCCCTTTCCCCTTGTCCCCCACACTGTGCTCTTTCTAACCAAGCAGTCCCACACTTGAAATGATTTATCATCATGACCGAGTACCTTTAGGAGAGTATCAGTGTAAATGGAACTATTTGAGTCTTTTCAGCCCCTAATTTCTAATTAGATTCTGGCTGACACTCTGAAAGGAAGGTGTCATTGTTTTTGCTTTTGGGCTGTCCAGCCTAATTAATGAAGAGACATTTCATAAGTAGATTAATGGAAGTGGTCTCTTCACCCAAAGTTATTTCAGGCATGGCGACATTGCACCTCATTAGAGAAGCATGAATTGAGGCAGCTTTCAATTAGAAGACAAAAGACATGTATAGTATGGGCCGCATTAGTTTTAGAATGGTTTGTTTTTCTCATGTTTCCAGAAAGGATTCTTAGCTTTAATCCCTCTTAACTATGTTCTCATCCAAGATAAAAGAGCTTTTAAATACATTTGGGGCTGATTTTCTATTCAAAGTTTTTGTGCATCCCTAGATGTGTCACTTAATAAATGCCCAATTTTAGTGAATTTAGAGTCTTTGAGCACTTTTCACTTGCAAATTGTTAAGTATCTTGATTATTTACCTTATACTATTGAGAGAATGTGAACAAAAGTACCTAACAGCCTCCAGTCTCCTCATCTTTTTCACATGCACATCCCTTTCTCATGATACTCTTTCTTCCCCATGATACCCTTCTATCCAGATCCTTCCTATTATTGTCTTCTTTCTTAATTTCAGTGCTTGAATCAACTGTCCATTTTTGAATTACTCAATTCCAGTCCATTTTTGAATTACTCAATTCCAGTGAGATACACCTCCAACTTCAATATCATGGTAACATGTTAATCATATTACTCCTATCCAAGTCCATAATCATATTCTAACTACATGTTGTCATTCTCATGGATTTCTCTCAGAGAAACTCTTACCTTCATTGTTGCATCTTCTGACCAGAATCTCTTATTTCTTTGTTCTCCATCTTTCTTCATCTTCATCCAACTCACTTCATCTGTTTAATTCAGTATTTAAAAATTTTGCACATATGCATTGGTCAATAAAGAACTTACCCACCTTCCAACCATCTCACCTGTTAGCTTGATATTTTGACTTGTGCCAAGAAAAGGGGCTTTTTATTCAGTTAAATTAAGCAAATAATCTCAGAAATACCAACATAGCTATTGCTCCGGAGTTAGGTCATCTACCTTGTGGTATTTAGATAGCTCTCAGGGTAACTGCCTCTCCTTGCAGTCTTTTTGAAACAAACTTTGGCTCTGTTTCTTACTTGTCCATTGGCTCATTTTTTAAATAATTAATATGTTATTTATTTTATTAAAAATATTTTTAATGTTTATTTATTTTAGAGAGAGAAACAGAATGCAAGCAAGCAAGAGAGGGGCAGAAAGAGACAGAGACAGAATCTGAAGGTGGTTCCAGGCTCTGAGCTGTCAGCACTGAGATCAATGAGGGGCTTGAACCCACAAACTATAAGATCATGACCTGAGCCGAAGCCAGATGCTTAACCAACTGCGCCACCCAGGCACCACAATTTCTGTTATTAAAGTAACAAGTAAGGAATGCCTGCCTCAGTTGGTTAAGTGCCAGACTCTTGATCTCAGCTCAGGTTGTGATCTCATGGTTTGTGATATTGAGCCCCACATGGGGCTCTGTGCTGACAGGAAATAATACAACAAATCTGATTTGATAAGAAATCAAATAATACCAGAAGACTTTGTGGTAGGCAGAATTTATACCCCTGTGGTCTCTGTCCTTTGGTGTTATTCTTGTGAATTGCATTGTCTTATATAGTAGAAGAGAAATTATCCTGGTAGGTTTAATCTAATCAAATAATATCTTTAAAAGCAGAGAGCTTTGATTGCCAAGGCCAGTGTCCTGACTTTTTCTATATGTTTTCTTCTGGAATTTATACAGTTTGTGGTCTAAAGTTTAGGTTTTTAATCTATTTTGAGCTGATTATTTTTTTAGAGAAAGAATGATCAGGGGAGTGGGGCAGTGGGAGAGAGAGAGAAAGAGAGAGAATGTTAAGCAGGCTCTGCACTTGATCCCATGACTCTGGGACCATGACCCAAGCTGAAATCAAGAGTCAGATGCTTAACCACCTAGGTGCCCCTATTTTGAGTTGATTTTTATGAGTGGTATAGAATAAGGGTCCAATTCCTTATGCATGTGCATGTGGATGCCCAGGTCTCCCAGCATGATTTGTTGAAGAGACTGTCTTTCCCACTGTGTATTTTTGGCATCCTTGTTGAACATCAGTTGACCATATATGTGGGGATTATTTCTGGGATCCCTTTTCTGTTCCAGTGGCCTATATGTCTGTCTCTATGCCCATACTATACTGTTTTTATTACTGTAGTTTGTACTGTATTTTGAAATCAAGATGTGTGATGCCCATGGCTTTGTTGTTTGTCAGGACTGATTTGTCTAATCATGGTCTTTTGTGGCTACATATGAATTACATAATTTTTTCCTATTTCTATAAAAAATACCATTGGCATTTTGGCAATGATTTCATGGATATGACACCCAAAGCACAAGCAACAAAAGCAAAAATAAACAATTGGGACTACATAAAACAAAGATTTCTGTGCAGCACAGAAAACCATCAACAAAAACAAGGCACTCTGTAGAGTGGGAGACAATGTTTGCAAACCATACAACTAATAAGGGGGTAGTGTCTAAAATCTATAAGGAATTTCTTGAACTGAATAACAACGACAACAAAAAAGGATAATCCAATTAAAAATTAACCAAAGGATGTTGGTTTCAACAACAATTTGAAATTGGTTAATTTCAAAAAAAAAATTAAAAAAATGGAAGAGTTATACTGTCCAGCAATCCTTCTTCTGGGTATTTATCCAAAATAATTGAAATAAGGACCCTGAAGTGATATTAGTATCCTTGTGTTTATTGCAGTACTATTCCCAGTAGCGAAGATGTGGAAGCAACCTAAATGTCCACTGGCAGATGAATAGATAAAGAAAAGGTGGTATATCATACAAAGGAATCCTATTCAGCCTTTAAAAAGAAGGAAATTCTTCAATATGCAACCACATGGATGAACCCGGAGGACATTATGTTCAGTAAAATAAATTGGTTATAGAAAAACAAATACTGCACAATTCTAATTACATGAGGTATCTAGAATAGTCAAACACATAGTATTAAAGAGTTTAATTTGCCAGGGTCTGGAGGAGAGAAAAATAAGCAGTTTGAATCAATACATGAAGTTTCAGACAAACAAAATGAACAAGCTCTAGAGATCTGCTGTACAACACTGTACCTATGGTGAACAATAATATGTTATACACTTAAAATTTGTTAAGAAGGCCAATTTCACATTAAGTGTTCTGGTAACAATAAAATAAAGCAGAGTGTTTTCTCTGGCTGGTGGCAGAAGAAGTTGTCAGAACTTACTTAATGGAGGACCGTGGGGGAGAAGAAGGGGGGAAATAGTGGGGGAGAGGGAAGGAGGCAAACCTTGAGAGACTCTTGAATGCTGAGAACAAACTGAGGACTGATGGGTGTGGGGGCGAAGGGGAGTGATGGGCATGGAGGAGGGCACTTGTGGGGATGAGCACTGGGTGTTATATGGAAGCCAACTTGACAATAAACTATTTGTAAAAAAAAAAAAAAAGACAATAAACTATTTGTAAAAACAAAACAAAACAAAACAAAACAAAACAAAACAAAACACGTGAAGGATTCAATGTGCTGGCTTGCATGGAGCCATGTGCTAAGGGATGTGAGTAGCCTCTAGAAGCTAAGAGTAGCTCCCAGATGACAAGCAAGAAGAACCTTAATTCCACAACCAAAAGGAAATGAATTCTGCCAACAGTGAACTTGAAAGAGGAATCTAAGCCCCAGATGAGAGCCACAGGTCTGATGAAAGCCTTGATTTAAGTCTACTGAATCCTGAGCTGGGAATCCAGTCTCAGCATGCCTGGGCTTCTGACATGAAGAACTATGGACTCATAAATACATATTTTCAGCTACTAAGTATATAGTAATTTAACACAGCAGCAATGTAAAATGAATACAGGATTATAATTAAAGACACAATTCTTTGCCTTCACCAGCCCTAGTCCTCAAAGCAAAACACTTTGTACGTCTTTGAGCATCAGTTTTTGCATATCTACTGGAGTGTTTGATTTTGTCCTAAGCGAACATGTTTATAGCACTATTTTTTATTTTATCTGATTTAGATATTATTTTTTAATATGCAGTGATTTCTGGGAATTAGCTTAAATAAACTTTACCTTCCCTTCTCTCTCCTCTAAATAGTTTTTTATATATAGTTTTATTGCCATATATGTAAATATGAATAATATATTGATATCTCAGCTTCTCATTACATCACAAGTAGAATATAGTTCTTACATCCTCTATCTCCCAGGTTTTGAAGATGGTACTTCATTTTTTATATTGCCAAACTGATAACCCTGATATTCTTTTTTGGTAACTCTTACTAAATCTTCATTTATTTTTGCATTTTGAATATAGAAGACCAATACATAGAACTGCATAATTTTGAATAAACAATGAACTAGACAAAATGAGAACCTTCTTTCCTTAATCACCTAGAAACAAGACATAAAAGAGCTATATATTAAGTGAAAAATCTGCTAGCTTTCTAGGATTAGTAATAAGAATCTTAATTCTCCTGATTTGAGGTTAGGAGGCAAATAGAATGTCTCCGAAGGCCTTATGCTATAACATTATGTAAGATAGTGGACATAGTAAGTAGAGAAATTAACAGTCAGTATGGTCCCAAGACTGCAATGCAGAGTCTTAGGTGAAAAGCAAGTGCAAAACCTCTCTGTAATGTATCACCTTAACTTCAGGTATATAGAGTTCCTATCTATTAGGAGACACTGAAGATGAGTTTATTATCCTAAATTACCAAAGGCATTAAACAGCATGATTCAGAGTCAGCAGTGTAACAACAAATGTGCTTAAACCCCACAAAAGTTCAGATACAGGCTAGGAAATAAGCATTAACTAAACAATTAAAAATATAAAAGACAATGAAAAATCTGAAGTAAACAGGGACTATAAAAATTGCAGATTAGAAAATAATACCCCAAAGGAATTTCTATAAAAAATAAAATATAGCCACTCCAAAAAAAAAAAAACAACAACAACAGAAAAACGAAACTATGGATGGGTTAAATAGCAGATCAGAAATACCTAAAGAGAGTACTAGTAAACTGGAAGATAAGAATAAAGTTAACTGCAGTCCAGCACACAGGTTAAGACATGGAAAAGATATGGTCCAGAGTTTTCAGAAATTTATTTATTTTTGAGAGAGTGTACAAGTGGGGAAAGGGCAAAGAGAGAGGGAGACAGAGGATCTGAAGCAGGCTCTGTGCTGACAGCAGAGAGCCTGATGTGGAGTTAGAACACAGGAACCATGAGATTATGACCTGAGCTGAAGTCAGATGCTCAACTGGCTGAGCCACCCAGGCGCCTCTCCTATTGATCAAGAGTTTTGAGTGCTGGCAACCTCATGTTTCTGAAAGAATGTAATTTTTGAAAATATTTAGAAAACAGTAATATATGTTTTTGTGTATGATACTATGGAAATTACATTTTCATTTATAAACATTTCCTTTATATATCAGCTAATCTGCATTTAGCACAATAAAGGTGATTTTTATTGAATGTTATTGTTACTTTTAAACCAGCAAGTTATTTACATGTTTTCTTTCTCAATCACATCGATTCAATGAAGATATATTTCATACATTTCAATGTTGTTCATGGGATATATTGTGTAATTTCTTAAATGTCTTCAGTGCTCAACAATGACACAATCATAATGCAAATCTTATTGAATTTGTTTAAGTTGCTCTATGATGAGAACAGAAGAAGGAGAGAGGGAGGGAGAGAGAGAGAGACAGAGAGAGAGAGAGAGAGAGAGAGAGAGAGAGAGAGAGAATCTCAGGCAGTATGGAGCCTGATGTAGAGCTCAATCCCATGAACCGTTTAGGCATGGCCTGAGCCTAAACCAAGAGTCAGAAGCTTAACCGACTGAGCCACCCAGGTACCCCAAGATAAATGTACTCTTAATCATTTTTATCTTCTTTGCTCCAATCCCTATCCATCTCCTCTATGGTATCCACAAGTTTGTTTTCTTTATTTAAAAGCTTGTTTTTTGTTTGTCTCTTTTTTCTTTCTCACTTGTTTTCTTTCTTAAATTGTTTACATGAACGAAATTATTTGTCTTTCTCTGAATCATTTCACTTAGCATTACACCCTCTAGATCCATCTATGTTGTTGCAAATGGCAATATTTCATTCTTTATACATATTCCATATGTATATCTTCTTTCTCTATTCATCTATGGATGGACAGTTTGGTTGCTTCCATATCTTGGCTGTACTAAATAATTCTGCCATAAACACAGGGGTGCATATATCTGTTCCAATTAGTTTTCATTTTCTTTGAATAAATTCCCCATAGTAGAATTACTGGATCATGTACAATTCTATTTTTAATTTTTTGAGAAACTTTCACACCGTTTGGGACAGTGGCTGCACCAGTTTACATTCCCATAAATAGAGCATGATGGTTCCTTTTTCTCCGCGTTCTCACCAACACTTATTTCTGGTCTTTTTTGTTCTAGCTATTTTGACAGGTGTTAAGGTAATATTTCACTGGGGTTTTGATTTGCATCTCCCTGATGATTAGTGATGTTAAGCATCTTTTCATGGCCATTTGTATGTCTCCTTTGGAAAAATATCTATCAGGTCCTATACCCATTTTTTTCTTAAACAGTTTATTGTCAAGTTGGTTTCCATATAACACCCAGTGCTCATCCCCACAAGTGCCCTCCTCCATGTCCATTACCCCTCTTCCCCCTCTCCCATACCCATTAGCCCTCAGTTTGTTCTCAGCATTCAAGAGTTTCTCATGGTTTGCCTCCCTCCCTCTCCCCAACTATTTTTCCCCTTCTCTTCCCCCATGGTCCTCTGTTAGATTCCTCTTAATCCACCTATACATGCAAACATATAGTATCTATCCTTCTCTGCCTGGCTTATTTCGCTCAGCATAACACCCTCAAGTTCCATCCACGTTGCTCAGCATCACTCATCATCAGGGAAATATAAATCAAAACCACACTGAGATACCACCTCATGCTGGTCACAATGGCTAAAATGAACAAATCAGGAGACTCTAGATGCTGGCGAGGATGTGGACATGCCATGTAGGACATGGGCACCCTCCTACACTGTTGGTGGGAATATAAACTGGTGCAGCCCCTCTGGAAAACAGTGTGGAGGTTCCTCCTATACCCATTTTTAAGTTGAATATTACTACTACTACTACTACTACTACTACTACTACTACTACATTACTATTGTGTGTTGAGATGTGTACATTCTTTGTATGTTTTGGATATTAATGCCTTATCAGATAAATCATTTGCAAATATCTTCTCCAATTCTGTAGGTTGCTTTTTTGTTTTATTGATAGTTTGTTTTCTCGGAAAGAGCTTTTTATTTTGGTGTAATCCCAATATTGTAATTTTCCTTCTGTTTCCCTTGCCTTCCCAATATTGTAATTTTCCTTCTGTTTCCCTTGCCTGTAGGAGGTATACCTAGAAAGCTCTTTCTATGTCTGATGTCAAAGAGACTATTACCTATGATTTCTTCTAGGTGATTTATGATTTCAGGTTTCACATTTAGGTCTTGGAGCAATTTTGAGTTGTTTTTGTAGATGGTGTAAGAAAATAGTCATGTTTCTTTTCCATGTAACTGTCCAGTTTTCTCAGTACTATTTGTTGAAGAGAGTGTCTTCCCATTGAATATTCTTGCTTCTTTTGTCATAAATTAATTGGCCATATAAGCATGGGTTCGTTTCTGGGGTCTCTATTCTCTATTGATCTATGTGTATACTTTTTGTGCCAGTACCATACTGTTTTGATTACTACAGCTTTGTAGTATATCTTGAAATCCAGAATTATGATACCTCCAGCTTTGGTCTTCTTTCTTAAGATTGCTTTGGCTATTCAGGGTCTATTGTGATTCTATACAAATTTTAGAATTACTTGTTCTAGTTCTGTGAAAAATGATATTGGCATTTTGATACAGATTGCATTGAAAGTATAGATTACTTTCAGTATTATGAACATTTAAAAAATATTAATTCTTCTAATCCATGAGCATGGAATATCTTTCCATTTGCTTATGTCATCCTCAGTTTCTTTTCTCATTGTTTTATAGTTTTTGGATATATGTCTTTCACCTTCTTGGTTAAGTTTATGCTTAGGTACATTATTCTTTGATGTAATTGTAAACGGAATTGTTTCCTTAATTTCTTTCTGCTACTTTTTAAATCAGTGTATAGAAACAAAATTTGTGTGTATTAATTTTATATCCTATAGATTTACTGAATTCATGTATTCTAATAGCTTTTTGTGGTGTCTTTAGGATTTTTTTAATGTATAGTATTATGTCATCTGCAAATTGTGACAGTTCAGCTTCTTCCTTAGCAATATGGATGTCTTTTATTTATTTTTTTGGTCTGATTGCGGTGGCTAGGACTACCAGTGCTATGTTGAATAAAAGTGGTGAGAGTTTACATTCTTGTCTTATTACTAATCTTAGAAGAAAAGCTCTCAGTTTTTCAACTATTGAGTATGATATTAGCTGTGGGTTTGTCATATATGATCTTTATTATGTTGAGGTATGTTTCTTCTAATCCCACTTTGTTGAGTTTTTATCATGAATGGATGCTGAGTTTTGTTAAATGCCTTTTTTATATCTCTTAAGTTGATCACATAATTTTCATCCTTTGTTTTGGTAATGTGAGGTATCATATTAATTGATTTGCAAATATTGAACGATTCTTCCATCCCCAAATAAATCCCACTTGGTCATGGCGAATGGTCATTTTAATGTGTTATTGAATGTGGTTTGTTAGTATTGTGTTGAGAAATTGTTGTTGTTATTGAGAAGTTTTACATCTGTATTCATCATGAATATTGGCCTGTAGTTTTCTTTTTTTGTGTGGTGTCTCTGTATGGCTTGGTATGAGGGTAATTCTGGCCTCAGTGAATGTATCTGGAAGCTTTTGTTCCTCTTCTAATTTTTGGAATAGATTGACAAGAATAGGTATTAATTCTTCTTTAAATGCTTGGTAAAATTTGTCTGTGAACCCATCTGGTCCCAGACTTTTGTTTGTTGTGAGGGTTTTTTTTGTTTTGTTTTGTTTTTTTTATTACCAGTTCAGTTCTGTTACTGTAATTGGTCTGTTCAGATTTTCTATTGCTTCCTGATTCAGTTCTGGAAGACTAGCTTCCTAGGAATTTATCCATTTCTTCTAGCTTCTCTAATTTGATGGCATATAATTTTTTGAGTAGTTTCTTATAATCCTTATTACTGCTGTGATATCAGTTATATTTCTTCTCTTTTATTTCTGATTTTATTAATTTGGGTTCTCTTCGTCTCTCTCTCTCTTTGATGAGTCTACCTAAAGGTTTTTCAATTTTGTTTGTCTTTTCAAAGAACCAGCTTTTGGTTTCATTGATTTTTTTCTATTTCTTTCAAAGTCTCTATTTCATTTATTTCTGCTCCAATATTTATTATTCCCTTCCTTCTACTTACCTTGAGGTTTGTTCTTATTTTTCTAGTTCCTATAGGTACAAGGTTAGATTGTTTGAGGTTTTTCTTATTTCCCGAGGTAGGTCTGTAGTGCTATAAATTTTCCTCTTAAAACTTTTTTTTTTCTGTGTCCCTATGAAAGCCTTTGTGTTTTCATTTTCATATCTCCATGCATTTTTTAATTTGTTTGATTTCTTCATTAATTCATTGGTTTAGTAGCATCTTGTTTAGTGTCCATGTGTTTTTTTCCCCCCAACTTTTTTCTTGTGATTGATTTCTAGTTTCATATCATTCTGGGCTAATTCCTTTATATTCTAATTGCTCTCTTAAACCGTGGCTTTCTTCCTATGCCCTGAGGTATCTGGGGCTCATGCGGGCTTGGTGCCCAGAGTTTGCTGAGGCAGCATGCCAGCTATGGTGTCCAGACTGCTCTCATCTGTGTTATCCAGGGGAAGAGAAAGTGCAGAGGGTGGTGCTCTCCAGCATCTCTGACCCAGTGAGATTTCTAGCAGTTCCCCCTGCTAATTGATGGAGTTTCTATGACTGGATCTTTTATATTGTGGCTACTCTTATACATTGCAGCTTTTTCTCCCTGTGCCCCAGGGTATCTGGGATGTGGGCTAGGTGCCTGGGGCTTGCCGAGATGGCAAGCTGACCATGGTGCCTGGACCCTGCTCCCAATTGCAGTATCAATGTGGAGAGGAAACGTAAACCACGGCACTTGCCAGTCCCTCCAGCTCAGAGAGTTCCAACAGCATTCCCACCATTTGGCAGAGTTCTAGGGCTGGTTCCTTTATAGTCTAGTTGCCCTTTTAAACTGTAGCTTTTTTTTCTGTGTCCTGGTGCAGATGAATCTGTTCACAATTTCTCAATACTCTCCTTTCCCACTGCAGTTCACAACATTGGGGGTGGAAGTTCCTTTCCTGACCATGTCTCCAACTCTCTTGTTCTCTGTGTGTTCTCTCTATCTTTAGTTGTGTAGATGCTGTTCAGTCAGTCTTCAGTTCCTCTCCAGGAGCAATTGTTCTATAAGTGGATTCAGATTTGGTGTGTCCGTGAAGGAGAACTCAGGATCTCCCACCGTTGCCATCTTGGATCAGACAAAATTAACATACTCTCACTCTTTCTTATCCTTGATCAGCTGTCTCTTAATGGCTTTCTTCCTTTTGTTTAGGCACCATTATTTTGTCAAGCTTACAAGTTTGAATCATTGCCATGTAGAAAGAAGACCAATACCATATAGAGTGTGGTAAATTTTGAGGAGTTTATAGAATAGTCTGAAAAAGAGATTAAACAACATCAATCCATTGAAATATTTTGACCATTTTATCCTGTCTCCTCCAGGACATGTAACAAACATTCCAAGTATTAGGTATCTTATCAGAAAACATAAAGTGAGTAAAGTGGATTGACAAATGCTTCTAATTAATAAAATTTTCCCTATGGGACATAAGTGCACATGCACGCACACACACAGTTTCTTCTGGACTTGATACAAATATATCACCTATTTTGTGGTTTGAAGAAGGATCCAGAGTTAACTAAGGCATGTATTAAGATCATAGACCCCCAAAATGCTGGTTTAGTTCTATAAATATATTCTTCAATGTCTACTATCAATGATTAAATAATACCCATATCACACTATTCATCCATATCACATAATGGAAATGTCAAGGATTGCAGCTTTACTATTACAAAATTAAGATGAAACCAAATGTAAGTTATCACCATATGTTCTTTTCTAATTAGCAAATAAAATGAATCTGTAAAACTTCTTTATCTAGATGAGCAGAAAAGTACTGAAAATATGCAGTGGTTTCAAATCTCTGCCCTTTAACCAGAGTATCCCATATAGCTTACCTGAATTCTAAATACTCAATCCTCTTGCCCACAAAATATTTTTATCGCTCTATCATTTATAATGTTAGCTTCTTTATGGAATGCTATTGTCTAATCTTTATTATGATCTGCAACACCTAGAGTATAACTAGGTGCATCATGATATTAGGATTCTTTGCAACACATGACATTTATCGGTCCTGTACCCAACCCTATGTCTTCATGAAGAACTTTCTAATCAGAACTTTTCTGAATGTTGCAAATTACCATTCACATGATTGCCAATTGAAAGAAATCCTAAAATTAGACAGTGTAAACCAGATCAGCTGACCCAACTCATCTTCCAGCCTCTCATAACTGCTTTCTTAGTATTTATTAAGTTGTTCTCATATATCACAAAGACTAAGCTATCCCTATATTTTTATGCCACAACTAACAGCTAATACTAATGACTAAGAAAGTAACTACACTGACACAGGCACAGGCTGTAATTTACAAATGACCATTAATGTGGCATTTAAAAAGTGTTTTTGGTTGAAGAGTCATAGGACAATTTACCAATAATCATTCTTTTTATCCCAGTAGAAAGGCAGAAGTCAAGTGACTTAATTTGGATAAACTAGTTAAAAGAAAATATTTTACCATTATACTATCTGTGGAGCATTGACCAACTTTTAAGAGTTATGAATTTATTTACTAGGTCTTAGGATTAAGGACTACAACAAAAAATACTGGTGACTTTCATCCTTTAACTATATAGGATTAGTAACTATTTAGGGTTATTTATAATTGGTAAAAATCATAAAATATTTATTGCTCTCCTATGAAATGTAGTATCACATTAAGTTTTTACAAAAATATCCTGAACATTAGATAAGGTCTTCGCTAGAGCTGATAACCTAATAAGAAGAGTGATTATCTTTTCTTTTAAAAATACTTATTTATTTTTGGGCGAGTTCAAGTTGGGGAGGGTCAGAGAAGGGGATAGAGGATCCAAAGTGGGCTCTGCACTGTCAGGCTGACAGCAGCAAGCCCAATGTGCGGGTCCATCTTGAATGGGGAGTTCCTGACCTTAACTGAAGTCAGATGTTCAGCTGACTGAACCACCCAGGTACCCTTCTAAATTACTTTTTAATAAACAAGAATACATCTGTCAAAGTGATTATGTGTTAGACATGAGTCACCCAGCTAATATAAAAAGTAGTTATATATTTTTTTAAATTTAAATTCAAGTTAGTTAACATACTGTGTAGTCTTGGCTTCAGGAGTAGAACCCAGTGATTCATTTCCTATTATTTACCACCTAATGCTTGTCCCAAAAAGTGCCCCCCATCACCCATTTAACCCATCCCCCTAATCACCTCCCTTCTAGCAACCCAGCTAATTATTTTACAGATTTTCTTTTTTTTTTTTTTTAATTTTTTATTTCTAGGGGAGAGAGAGAGAGACAGCGTGAGCAGGGGAGGGTCAGA
This sequence comes from Hyaena hyaena, assembly GCF_003009895.1. Lineage (NCBI taxonomy): Eukaryota > Metazoa > Chordata > Mammalia > Carnivora > Hyaenidae > Hyaena > Hyaena hyaena. The sequence continues at coordinate 343,165 of NW_024080855.1, forward strand.
GAGAGAGGGAGTCACAGACTGAAACAGGCTCCAGGCTCTGAGCTGGCAGTCAGCACAGAGCCCGACGCGGGGCTCGAACCCACGAACCGCGAGATCATGACCTAAGCGAAAGTCGGACGCTTAACCGACTAAGCCACCCAGGCGCCCCATATTTTACAGATTTTCTAAACAACACAATATAGACTTTTAAAAATGATAAAACATTTAAAGTTATAAGGAAAATAATTAATGAAGAATTCAAAAGTAATAAAAATGGAGTCTCTTCTGAGAGAAGTCTGTGACCGAGCTTCTCATATTGACTTGACGTTCAAACCATCTTTTGTGGAATGCATTCTATGTCTAATATCACACACATTGGGGTCCCCCAAACACCCTTCTGTAGAATGAGGATGTATTATCACAGAAGTGCTATCATCATAGAAGTCACAGGTTCCCTAAGAAACCCGATGCTAGCCACAAGCCCTTTGCCTTGAAATCTATTCATACATGTACACAAACTTTTGCATATAATTAACTCCCCTCACCAGTTTGTGGTCTCCCATTGTCTCTACAGTCAACAGGAACACCTCTGGTTTAGGGAACTTTGACAACTGCCTGTGAAAAAAGGCATTTGATGGTCACAAAAACATAAACTTAACAATTCAGGTTCAGAAACCTGTGTTTTTGGTTTTGTTTTTATTTTTGTAATTTTTCGTAATTTTTAATTTCATATTTTTATGGTTATTTATTTTTGAGGGGGGGGTAAGGAGTATGAGCAGGGGAGGGACAGAGAGAGAGAGAGGGAGACACAGAATCTGAAGCAGGCTCCAGGCTCTGAGCTGTCAGTGCAGAGCCTGATATGGGGCTTGAACTCAGGAATCCTGATATCATGACCTGAGCCAAAGTCGGAGCTTAATTGACTGAGCCACACACACGCCTGTTTTAGTTTTTTTTTTTTTAAATAAAGATATCACCAGAAACAACCACCTGTCTATGCCAAATGAATTACAGATTAACAGAGCACCCTGAGGATGCCAGTTGTGGCACCACTGTCATAGGTAGGCCTCATAAATATTCACTGACGATGATTAATGAGGAACTGCTCCCTCAGGGAGTAATGTTTACACTTGACTTTGTTGGCGCTGGACAAGTCTGGTAGGAGGAGACCAAATTATCTCTAATTGACTCATAACTTTTGACCTCCTCACAGCCCTTTTAAAATGTAAACCAGCCCTCAACACATCAATTAAATTTGAAGTGCTCATCTTTAAGAAACATCTGTCAAAAGTCATTTCTTTTATACTTATAAAAATTACATAAAGTTAACATGTTGGAATGTCTAGGTAATAATAATTTGCATTCATTTGCATTCAGTAGTTTCACATTTTATGAGAATGTTCACGTTATCTCCTTATATCCTAATAATATATTCTTTCAGTACTTTTGTAAATAATGTGTAGAGAACCATTATTTCTTGCCAAGAAAAGAAAAGACACAGAGATGTCAAATGATCTGATCAAGGTTATACAGCAAAGTATGAGACAGAGCTGAGGTAATTATCTAGATTTTCCTTTTAATTCTCTCAGACATCAAGTTCATTGTGCATATCAAGTTAAGGAGCCACAGTAATACACATTATGAAACTAGAAAGCTTCGTGAAAAAATATCCACACTAAAAATAGCAAATTTGCATATTGCTTATATTGTTCTTCTATTTGGGGAATGTCTTTATTAAGATAAAAACATATGAAAAACATAGACAAAATTAGCATGAACTTAGTTTTCTGAGATTTTTTTTCCTTAAAGATCATATCTGGCTATAATGGAAAAGAGAAAGAAATGGTGATTTTATAAAAAAAAAAATGTGTGTGCTATCAGTGAAGACTATATTAGGTTCATGGAAAAATATCCAAGAATTCTCAATCCCCATGGAAATCTTTATATTTATTATAAATCACATCTTAGGCCTCTATGAGACTTTTCTATTGCAATCATAGTTTATCAGGTTATACAACAGAAAATTCCATTCTATAAATTGTATTTACTCCCTAAAAGCAGATTTTATCAACTAGAAAATGAGCAAGTTCAAGAAACATAGAATTTAGGTATTTATGAAAACTAAGTATTTTCCTCTATTTTATTTCAATCTTATAGACCTGTTCAAGCAGAACAATAACAATGGTTCAGGGCAAAGAAACCCAAACAAACAAACAAACAAAAAAACCCCACCATCTTTTGTTCAATATTTCTCAAAGAGATTTTTTCTTTTTGAAGAAATACATACTTACTTAGTACCTAATCTATTGAAAACTATTTGGGAAGACCTCCCATGTCTGGCTTATTTTGAGGATGATGTGATGTGATTATGGGACAGGGTTTCCCACACAAGTACAGAGTATAAGTCATTCCTGAAGGATCACTTGAACTTGTTAAGAATAAAAAAGCAAGTTTAAATGCAATAATTAGAAAATGATAAATTACATCACATATTGGGCCACCATTGTAAGTAATAAGTTGAGAAAGAGAGATGTGCCTTTCAAACAATCTTGACGTAATCCTCTAAGAATGGGTAGCTTATGATGCTGGAGATAATGAGGAGAATATCTCATAAGAGAAAACAGTGGATCAATATGTATTTAGAGCAGGGGGTATGAACTAGATCAGGCCAACTACAGAGGAGGGACCAGCTCATCAAAAATGCAGTGAAATGTTGGCCTGGTGAGAAGAATACTTTGGGTCTTAGATTGTGGTTAGCTTTGGAATTTTAAAGCATTTGCTAAAATCCAGGATAGATATATTTTCTTTTTAAAAATATCTTGCCTGAGGCAACTTTTGCTTACTTTAGAGAAAGTAATCTCTGAAAATATCACTAAGTTTATACAGTAGGTGTTGAGGAACTACTCCGTACTGGCACTTTTGCGGTCATTGTTGGTAGATAGGATGCAAAGAGGAATAATGGGATTCCTTCTCATCAGCAGAGTACTATCTCATAGAAGAAAGAGCTATGTACATATTAATTACAGTATAATTTGGTAAGTATTATCACAGTGATATAGACAGAAACGCTCTGGGTACACAGCAGACAAAATGCTCAGGAAAGAGGGAATATCACATGCAAAGGCACAAATACATCAGAAAGTTTGCCATATTTCAGGAAGGATACATCCAAAGTCACGCATAATAAAATGTCTTGGCTGCAATACCACAATGCTTACAAAAGAAGGCAGAGAAAAGATTAGGAAGAAGTTGGTATATCACACTGTGTTGGGAATTCATCTCCATAGACAATAGAAGTTGAGGAGGAAAGTTGATCAGGAAACAAACGCTATGGTTCTGAGATTGGGGAGAAACAAAGAACTTTACTAGAGGGTAAAAGATGGATTGAGGAGGGAAAATTTGGAGGCAAGTAATTTGGACAAGATATATTTGAATCGTTCAGCCAAGATGAGGGCTTTGTCAAAGATCTCTCAATAAAGCTGTTAATAATTAACTAAAATGGCTGATAAAGACAGTAACAGTGGAGGAAAGGAAAAGATATCAGAGAGATGTGATCACTAACTATGCTTAGAAACTCAAAAACCCAATTAATGTGATACTGGAATTTTGTCACTGACATGGCAATTGGCAATTGTTATTCTCACTTTACTCAGTCAAAACTTCTAATTTAAAACTAGCAGTAAAAGAATCATGTCCTTACTAACCTCCACTGAGACTGTTAACATGAGTAAGATATAAAGTTAATTGAAATCAGACTTTATCTATTGGTATTTTTAAATAGATGTAACCTACTTTAACTTTAGAATGATGTAAAAATTGTTGAGGTCACATAATATTTGCTATCTCTGAAAGTTTCATTATTTAGAAGTGGTTTATAATTTTTAACACTTTAGATGATTTTATTTTTTATTTTATTATTTTTTGATAGAGTGAGTGAATGGGGGAGGGTAGAGGAAGAGGAAGAAAGATAATCTTAAGCAGGCTCACACCTAGCATGGAGCCCAACTTGGAGCTCTAGCCCATGACCATGAGATCGTGATCTGAGTGGAAATCAAGAGTCAAATGCTTAACTTTTTGAGCAACCCAGGTGCTCCTGCACCTTTTGATTTATTATCCTAGCACTTACAAATATTAAAGGTTATTTTATCATTTCCTCTGATAATATTCAGCAGATTTGGGTGGAATAAATCCACTATGTATCTTTCTGTCAATCTATGAGCAGTTGGAAATTTTTATGATGATTTTGCAAATATATTTTTCATTTTTGTGGGGTTTTGGGCATAGTTATTTGGAATCTTTATCCAACAAACACCCTGAAATAGGAATACTATTTGTATGTATTCTGAAAAAAAAAACTTATTTTTTGTTGGGTTTGATGTTATTTTTTAAAATTTTTTTTGAGAGAGAGAGAGACAGAGCATGGGAGGGGCAGAGAGACAGAGGGGGAGACAAAGAATCTGAAACAGGCTCCAGGCTCTGAACTGTCAGCACATATCCCGACACGGGGTTTGAACTCACAGACTGCAAGATCATGACCTGAGCCGAAGTTGGATGCTTAACCGACTGAGCCACCTGGGTTTGATGTTATGGTTTCAAAGATTAGCAATGAATTTATTGAAAACAGTAGGCAAAATTATAATCATTTGAAGGACATTACTTTTCTGAAAGGTGTTAACACTATCCTGCTAGTGTAATCAGCTGCTAATGGGAGACCATCCACCACTGAAAACCGATAGTCCATTATCACTGCAGAAATAATATCCAATAAAATACATTTAAGAAAGATACAAGTGTAATGTTCTGAATTTGATGGATACCCACTGAAGATAAAACCATCAAAGATAATAATGTAATTTTATAAATTATAGGAATGGCTTTTCCTTGGTACTGGTTTTTAAAAACTATTAGGGTATATAAAAATCAGTATCCTGTAGTACCCTGGGGTATCAATTTTTGAGAATTGCCATATTATCCATCAACATTTATATTTAATCACACAAAGTTAGAATCTGTTCAAAATTATTGAGTCAAGGCCAGCTTTAACTTTCAAGAATTTCTTTTTTCTCATTGTGAATCAGTAGAGGTAGTAGTCAATCTCCAAAGAAATAGAACAAATAGGCTGGAGCACATATGTATCTATTACCTGTATCTGTATCTTTATCATCTATCAGCTATATCTGTATATCTGTATATAATTGACTTACGTGATCGTAGAGGCTGCTAAGTTTAAAATCTGTAGAGCAAGCTGGCAGGGTGGAAATTCAGGTTAGTAGATGTTTCAGTCTGGATTCCAAAGTTTGCAGGCTGGGTAATTAGCTGAGGTTTCTATATTGCAGTTTTGAAGCAGAATTATTTCTTATCTTTCCTCTCCTCCTCCTCCTCCTCTTTTTCTTCTTTCTCACTTTATTGAGATATTGACATTTGATTACCACAGTAACAGTTAACATGTCGCTCATCTCATAGAGCTACAATTTCTCCGTGTGTGTGGTGAGAGCTTCTGAAATCTACTCTCTTAGCAACTTTCACATGTACAACACAGTATTGGCACACTGTATATGACACTCTCTGAATTTATTCATCTTATAACTGGAAGTTTGCACACTTTGACCCCATTTTTACCCATTTCTTCCATATCTAACCCCTTGTCCCTGGCAACAACCAATCTGAATTTTGTTTTGTTTTTTTTTCCTATTTAGAACACAGGCACTGATACTCAGTTCACACACATTTTGTGATCAGAAAAAATTACTCTCTTCAAGGGCTATCTGTACCTCTATATTCACGGTAGCATTATTTCCTGAATTTCTTCTTTAGAAAAACTGAGTCTTGCTTTAAGGCTTTCATCTGAATGATTGAGACACATTCATTTGGAGCTCATCTGCTTTACTCAGTCTACTGACTTTAATGTTAGTGATATCTAAAAATATTTTCACAACAACATCTAGATCTGTATTAGTACAAGCCATTGAGCACTATATCCCTAGTTAAGAGAACACATCAAATTAGCCATCATAGTAGATATAATAAAAAGTTTGCATTTGGTATAGAAGAAAGTTTTGTTTAAAATCTCATCATAAGGATTTGTGTTTTAGTTTGCTATAGAAACACTGTCTGAATGTTCAACTTGTTTAGTATTTTGATTCATTCAAGTTTGGGTTGAAGGAAACATTACAAATTCATTTTCTAAAATCAGAAAATGTAAACTTTCTGTAGACTTTAGCAGAGAACTTATGTGTATAACTTTCAGAAAGCAAATGCAAATGTGATGACTCATTTAGTTAACACATCTTACTTGTAGTCATTTATTTTAGTGATAATTTCACGTACTAATGGGTCAATATAACCCCCTCATACGTATATCATACATAGAGTAGGTGACATTTACCTTCTTCAAAGTTAATGTTGTATTAGAAAATGGTTGAGCTAAAAGCAAACTTATCCTTCACAATCAGAGGGAGGAGAAAGGAAAATGGGATTTACTACGGAGCATCCTGTCTGTAGGTACTTCACGAATGCTGACTCACTTAAATCTTAAATCTCCTTCCATTGTTTCCATCTTACAGATGGAGAAATAGCAACAGAGAGATTAAGCAATGAATTCACATCACACGTCTAATACACGATCAAACTAGAATTCAAATATTTTTTTATATGACTACTATACAAGACTGTGTCTCCAAGTGGGAACCCTTGATCTACTTTTTTTTTTTTTTTAACAAATAGTTTATTGTCAAATTAGTTTCCACATAACACCCAGTGCTCATGCCCATCCCTCCTCCACCCCACACCCATCAGTCCTCAGTTTTTGTCAGCATTCAAGAGTCTCTCATGGTTTGCCTCTCTCCCTTTCCCCCACCATTTCCCTCCTTCTTCTCCCCCTTGTTCCTCAGTTAAGTTCCTCCTAATCCTCCTATACGTGCAAACATATGATATTTGTCCTTCTCTGCCTGACTTATTTCGCTCAGCATAACACCCTCAAGGTCCATCCATGTTGCTACACATGGCCAGATTTCATTGTTTTTCATTGCCATGTAGTATTCCATGGTATAGATAAACCACATCTTCTTGATCCATTAGTCCGTTGATGGACACTTAGGCTCTTTCCATGTTTTAGCTATTGTGGAGAGTGCTGCTATGAACATTGGGGTACCGGTGCTCCTATGCAACCCTTGATCTACTTTTAAAAAATGGGAAATTAAAGTTAAAAATGTTCTCATTTGCATATCCAAATAGCATGGGAAGGCTCCATGTCCATACTGGCTTTGCTCTGGGGGTAATCAGCTCTGCCTGCCTAACTCCTGGCTTCAGCACTTTTAGAGAGAGTCTTCTGGTCCCATCTGACCAGAAGGGCTTGCAACAACTCCTGGAAGTTTGTGGTCCAGTAGCACTCAAGCTGACTTGAACAATACTATAGACTAAATGTATCTAAGAGGCATATACAGAACATTCTACTCAACAGCAGCATAAAGCTACAGTCATCAAAACAGTATGAAAATGTCATAAAAACACATAAATTGGTTAGTGGAAAAAAATTGACCCCCAAGAAGTAAACCTAAATATATAGGGTCAACTAATATTTGACAAGGAAGTCAAGAGTAACCAAAAGAGAGAAGACAGTCTCTTCAGTAAATCATGCTGGGATAATTGGACATTCAAAAGTAGAAGAATGAAACTGGACCCATAGAAAAATCAGCTCAAAATAGATAAAAGAATTCCAATGAAATATTTATCTTCAGCTTTACTGATTAGTAAAATACCTTCCAAAGTGACTCTACCATCCATATCAGCAGTAGATGAGTGTCACCTTTGCTATATAGTCTTTCAACAACTGATACTATATATATATATTCACACACATATATATATATATATATATATATGTATATATATATTTTTTTTTCAGTTTTACTCATGTGGGCTTAAAATGGTATCATTCTTGGGGCACCTGGTGGCTCCATCACTTAAGCTTGTGACTTCAGCTCAGGTCATGATCTCACAGTTTGTGGGTTCCAGCCTGGCATCGGGCTGTGCTGACAGCTCAGAGCCTGGAGCCTGCTTCAGATATTGTGTCTCCCTCTCTCTCTGCCACTCTGCCACTTGCTCTCTCTCTGTCTCAAATATAAATAAACATTTAAATTTTTTAAAAGATAAGACGGTATCACTCTCACTATTTCATATTTACCATAAAAGTAAGCTATGCGTAAAGTAAGGATGTTTTTGTTTTGGGGGGCTTTTATGTATCTGTAAAATGTTTATACCTCTTGTTCATTTTTCTTATTGCCTTAAAACTATGCATTATGGGGGTGCCTGGGTGGCTCAGTTGAGCATCTGACTCTTAATTTCAGTTCAGGTCATGATCCTAGGGTCATGGGATCAAGCCACACTCTGCATGGAGCCTGCTTAAGGCTCTGTCTGTCTGTCTCTCCTCCCTCCCTCTGTCCCTCTGTCCCTCTCCCTGTCCTTGTCTCCCCTCCCTCTATCCCTTCCTCCTCCCATGTGCTCTCTCTGCTTCTAAACTATGAAAAAATAGATTATGAGTAGTAGCACTTTTCCTGGTTAACGTGGAGCTCACAGTTCTCCATTTTTGTCTTGTTCTTGAACTTTTAAGTAACTGAATGTTGTACGTTACTATGTTGCTGTATTTTACTTTTCCTTTATAATTTATTCTTGCTAGATTAATTAAGAAAGTATTTACTAACCCCAGCTTATGGAAAATAGTCTTTTATTCTATAGGCTTTAAGTCCTGCGATTCAAAGAATGTAATCGACCTGAAATTGGTTTCCATGTACAATTTTTTGCAGTGATTTCTGTTTATTCTGCCTTTTCACATGGATAATCCACTGCCCAATAACATTAAAACATTTTGTCCTTTTCCCGTTATCTATCACAATAGCACTGAAATGGAATAGGTTTTTAATTTATGCATGGATCTAATCTTAGACCCTTATCTGTACAGTTTGGGCATTTGTCTCTTTATGTGTTTATACCACATTACGTCACAAAAAGGCTCAACTTGTTGTAGGACAAGTATCTCACTTCATTCTTTTTCAAGAATGTTTTCATACTTTCATGCCTGATGACCACTTACTCTTTGATATGTATATCTTAGAAACAGCTTGCTTAATGACATGAACTATCCTATTGGAGTTTTGTTTGAAATTGCTTTGAATTTATGGGTTATTTTAAGTCTATATTATTATAATAGTAAATCTTCTTGTCCATAAAAATAGCATATGTTATTTATCTAGGGATTTTTGATATTTTTATGATTTTCTTAATAGTGTTACTCTGCTGTTTTTAGGTGTGGTTTTCTTTGTATCTCTCTTGTTTGAAGTCTCTTGTTTGAAGTTGAAAGGATTCTTAATCTTCAGTTTTGAAAAGTGCTAGACATTTATCTTCAGTTTTGAAATATTTTAGACGGTCATCTCTTCAAGTTTGATTTCTTTTCTGTTTACCTTCTGCTTCACTTCTGGAACTCCATTTGAATGTATATCAGAACTCTCCATGATTGTTTATATGTTTTTTACACTCTTTTCTATATATTCTTAATGCTTTGTGCTTTCTTTGCTTCAACCTGGATGTTTTTACTCACTTTACTACCACTTCATTAGTCATCTCCTCTGCTGTCCAATCTGATGAGAATCCCAACTACTTCTTAACTTCAGTAGTTGCATTTTTCAAATCTAAAAAATCTAAACTACCTACTTGATTTTGGGGAGGTAAATTCCAGTTCTCTAATGAAATCTTAAAGTTGTCATCTAATTTTGAATAGCTTTTTAAAACTTCATGTCTGATAATTTAAGTAACTGAGTCTTCTGTATGTGCTTTTCTTGCTCGACTTTTTACTTTGCTTCTAGATAGTTTTATAGTTTACAACTTAATGCTGGATACTGATAAATCCTAAAGGATGTAGGTAATGTTATCTTTTTCCAGAGAGGGTTCACTACAGATTAATACAATCAGGATTTCAGCTGATTAAAAGTGTATTGCAATTTTTGTAAGGCTTTGATAACCAATGGTACATTTTTGCTATTAGTTTCTCCCGTCTTTGAAACTGCCATTTCCTCATTAAATGTTTTAACATCCTTGTCAGAAATCAATAGACCATATATTCAGAGGTTTAATTTTTTGACTTTGTATTCTGTTCCATTGGTCTGTAAATCTGTCTTTATGTCAGTACCACATTGCTTCAATTACCCTAACATTGTAGTAAGTTTTACACAGAAAGTGTGAATTCTCCAACGTTGTTCTTCTTTTGAAAAATTTCTTTGGCTATTTGAATTTTTAAAAAAGTTTTATTTATTTCTGAGAGAGAGACAGAGAGACAACATGAGCAGGGAAGGGTCAGAGAGAGAGGGAGATACAGAATCTAAAGCAGGCTCCAGGCTCTGAGCTACCTGTCAGCGCAGAGCCCAACATGGGGCTCGAACCCACGAACGACAGATCATGACCTGAGCTGAAGTCGGATGCTTAACTGACTGAGCCACCCAGGTGCCCCTGCTTTGGCTATTTGGTCAGACTTTAAGTACCATAAAATTTAAATTGGGTTTCTCCTTTTTTAAATTTTAATCTGTTTTAAATTAAGGAATAATTATACTAATTTCAAGTGTGTAACATAATGATTCAATATTTGTATACATGCAGAATGATCACAGTAAGTCTAGTTAACATTTGTCACCATACATAGTCTCAGAATTTTTTTTCTTGTGGTAAGAACTTCTTTTTTTTTTTTTTAATATTTTTTATTTATCTCTAGGAGAGAGAGAGAGACAGCGTGAGCAGGGGAGGGTCAGAGAGAGAGGGAGTCACAGACTGAAACAGGCTCCAGGCTCTGAGCCGGCAGTCAGCACAGAGCCCGATGCGGGGCTCGAACCCACCAACCGCGAGATCATGACCTAAGCGAAAGTCGGACGCTTAACCGACTAAGCCACCCAGGCGCCCCTCTTGTGGTAAGAACTTCTAAGATTTACTCTCTTAGCAGCTTTCAAATGGACAATGTAGTATTGTTAACTATAGTCACCATGCTAAATATCATATCCCCATGGATTATTTATTTTATATCCACTACCATCTGCCTCTGACAACTACTAATCTGTTTTCTGTGAGTTTGGTTCATTTTTTGTTTTCTTTTTAAATTTCACAGATAAGTGAGATCATAAGGCATTTATCTTTGACCTACTTTACTTATCATAATACTCTTAAAGTTAAAGATATTTATGTTATTTATATATTTATATGTAAGTATATAATTTATGTATTTATAACTTCATGTTATAAAATGGCAACTTTTCATTCTATTTTATGGCTGAATCATATTTCATTGCATATATATATATATATACCACATTTTCTTTATTCATCCATCAGTCGACACTTAGGTTGCTTTCATACCCTCACTATTACAGATAATCCTGCAACAATCATGGATGTGCCTATATCTTTTTGAATTAGTGTTTTTATTTTGGAATTGATGGATCTTATGGTAGTTTAATTTTTATTTTTTAATTTTTTTAATTTTTAAAAAATGTTCGTTTATTTTTGAGAGACAGAGACCGAGCATGAGCAGGGGAGGAGCAGAGAGAGGGAGACACAGAATCCAAAGTAGGCTCCAGGCTCTGAGCTGTCAGCACAGAGCCCAATGTGGTGCTTGAACCCATGAACTGTGAGACTGTGACTTGAGCCAAAGTTTGACAGTAACCCGAATGAGCCACCCAGGCAACCCTACTTTTAATTTGTTAAAGAATCTCCATACTATTTTCCATAGTGGCTGCACCAGCATTTCCACCAGCAGTACACAAGGGTTCCCTTTTCTCTACAAGCTCATCATCGTTTGTTCTTATCTCTTGATAAGATAGCCATTCTAACAAGAGTGAGGTGATACTTCAGCTCAATTATCAGTGATGGTAAGCATCTTTTCATGTACCTATTGGCCACCTGTGTCTTCTTTGGAAAATGTCTACTCAGATTTTTCTGCCTTTAAAGTTGTATAATGTATGTGTTTTTTTGCTGTTGAGTTGTAGGAGTTCTTCATATTTTTTAGATGTTAACCCCTTATCAAACATATGATTGACAAAAATTATCTTCCACTCCGAAGGTTGCTTTTCATTTTGTTAAAAATTTCCTTTGATGCGCATAAACACATCACCTTCTCACATGGTAAATCTCTTACTGTCCTGGTGTATATTCCTTTTAATAAGGTCATGAATTCAGTTTGATAGTATTTTGTCGAGGATTCTCATATCATTATTCATAAAGGATATTTGTTTGTAGTTTTCTTGCAGTATCTTTATTTGTCTTATATTAGAGCAATGCTGGGATCACAGAATGGGTTAGGATGGGTTTATATTCAGTTTTTTTGGAAGAGTTTCAGGAAGATTTAAATGTTTACTAGAATTTAGTAGAAGGAGTCTGGTACTTTATTTCAACCTAAGGGACTTCTTTTAGCACTTCTCACAAGAAGTTGTAGAACTACCTCAGCTTTTGTTTATCTGGAGATGCATTAATTTCTTTCTCATTTTTGAAGGATGGTTTCGTTAAATATAGAATTGTTGGTTGATGGGGCTTCCCTGCTCTCCCCCCACCCCCCTGGAATTTAAATATATCATCTCACTGCCTTCTGGCATCTGTTTATGATGAGAAATCAGTTGATAATCATATTGAGCCTCCCTTGTATATGATGAGTAATTTGTCTCTTGCTGCTTTGAATATTCTCTGTCATTCAATAGTTTGATTATAATGTGCCCTTGTGTGGGTCTCTTTGGATTTATCCTACTTCGAGTTTGTTGTGCTTGTTCTATTTACAGATTCATGCATTTCATCAAATTTGGAATTTTCTCAGCCATTAATTCCTCATATAATCTTTCTACCCCTTTCTTCTAGGAATCCATAATTTGTATCTTTGTCCAGTTGATGGTGTTCCACATCTCTTAGATGCTTTTCTTTTTCTGCCCCTCAGATTCAATTTCAATTGATCTTATTTACTTTTGCTATTCTTTCTTCTGCCTGCTCAAATCTATTGTTGAACCCTTCTAGTAAAATTTTAATTTCATTTATTTTATCTTTCAGCTCCGTATTTCTGTTTAGTTCCTTTTAATAAGTTCTATCTCTTTGTTGATGTTCTAATGTTCATATATTAGTTTTCTAGTTTTCTCTATAGTTTCCTATTCACATTTTTCCTTAGCTCCTTGAGCATATTTAAGACTGTTGTTTTAAATTTTTTGTGTAGGAAATCTGATGTCTGGAGTTTCTCAGGAATGGTTTCTCTTTATTTTGTTGCTTTGAATGAACTATAGTTTTTCTGTTTCTTTAGATGTCTTGCATTTTTTGTTGTTTTTGTGAAAATTGGGCATTTGAATGCTATAATGTGATAACCTGAAAATCATATTCTTCTCCTTCCTCAGGGTCTACTATTTTTTTTGAATACTGAAAACTGTATTAGTCTATTTGTTTTGAAATGTTTCTAGACTATTTTTGCACAGATTATTGCTTGTAATGTGTAAACACTAAAATCTCATTTGTTCACCTCATATTTTGACATAAATTTACTTTAATGTCAATATCTGAAATGGAAAAACATTCCATGCTCATGGATCAGAAGAAAAAATATTGTTAAAATGTCATTACCACCCAAAGCAATCTACACATTCAATGCAATCCCAATCAAAATTGCACCAGCATTCTTCTCAAAACTAGAAGAAACTATCCTAAAATTTGTATGGAACCACAAAAGACCCTGAATACCCAAAGTAATATTGAAGAAGAAAACCAAAACGGGAAGCATCACCATCCCAGACTTTAGCCTCTACCACAAAGCTATCATCATCAAGACAGTATGGTATTGGCACAAAAACAGACACATAGACCAATGGAATAGAATAGAGAACTTGGAATAGGACCCACAAGTGTATGGCCAACTAATCTTTGACAAAACAGAAAAGAGTATCCAATGGAAGAAAGACAGCCTCTTTAACAGATGGTGCTGGGAGAACTGGACAACAACATGCAGAAGAATGAACTGGATCACTGTCTCACACCATACATAATAATAAACTCAAAATGGATGAAGGACCTGAATGTGAGACAGGAAACCATCAAAACCCTAGAGAAGAAAGCAGGAAACAACCTCCTTGACCTCAACCACAGCAATTTCTTTCTTGACACATCTCCAACGGCATGGGAATCAAGAGCAAAAATGAACTATTGGGACCTCATCAAGATAAACAGCTTCTGCAAGGCAAAGGAAACAGTCAATAAAACTAATAGGCAACCGATGGAATGGGAAGAGATAGTTGCAAATGGCATATCAGATAAAGGGCTAGTATCCAAAATCTATAAGGAACTCATCAAAAGACCCTGAATACCCAAAGTAATATAGAAGAAGAAAACCAAAATGGGAGGCATCACCATCCCAGACTTTAGCCTCTACCACAAAGCTGTCATCACCAAGACAGGATGGTATTAGCACAAAAACAGACACATTAGACCAATGGAATAGAAAACTTGGAATTGGACCCACAAATGTACAGCCAATTAATCTTTGACAAAACGGGAAAGAGTATCCAATGGAAGAAAGACAGCCTCTTTAACAGATGGTGCTGGGAGAACTGGACAACAACATGCAGAAGAATGAACTGGATCATTGTCTCACACCATACATAATAATAAACTCAAAATGGATGAAGGACCTGAATGTGAGACAGGAAACCATCAAAACCCTAGAGAAGAAAGCAGGAAACAACCTTCTTGACCTCAACCGCAGCAATTTCTTACTTGACACATCCCCAAAAGCAAGGGAATCAAGAGCAAAAATGAACTATTGGGACCTCATCAAGATAAACAGCTTCTGCAAGGCAAAGGAAACAATCCATAAAACTAATAGGCAACTGACTGAATGGGAAGAGATAGTTGCAAATGACATATCAGATAAAGGGCTAGTATCCAAAGTCTATAAGGAACTCATCAAACTCCACACCCGAAAAACAAATAACCCAGTGAAGAAATGGGCAGAAGATACAAACAGACACTTCTCCAAAGAGGACATCCAGATGGCCAACAGACACGTGACACGATGCTCAGCGTCATTCGTCATCAGGGAAATACAAATCAGAACTACCCTGAGATACCACCTCATGCCGGTCAGAGTGGCTCAAATGAACAAATCGGGAGACTATAGATGCTGGCGAGGATGTGGAAAAGTGGGCACCCTCCTACACTGTTGGTGGGAATGTAAACGGGTGAAGCCCCTCTGGAAAACAGTGTGGAGGCTCCTCAAAAAATTAACAGTAGAACTTCCCTATGACCCAACAATAGTACTGCTAGGAATTTACCAGAGGGATAGAGGAGTGCTGATGCATAGGGGCACATGTACCCCAATGTTCATAGCAGCACTCTCAACAATAGCCAAAACATGAAAAGAGCCTAAATGTCCATCAACTGATGAATATATGTGTAATATATACCAAAGGGAAATAAAACTTATCCCTGTGTGAAAAATCTCCTAGAGATCATTAAGAAAAAGATAAACAACCCAGCTGGAAATTAGACCAAGGGCATAGAAAATTAGCTGACAGGACAGAAAACACAAATAATCCTTAAATGTGAGAGATGTTCAACTACTCTAATAAAGAAAATTAGAACAATTTTCAGCCTTTTTGATAAATATCCAAAAGTTTCAGCCATTTGATAATATCCGATAGTTATCCAAAACAAACATTTTATAAGTTTGAGCAAAACTGGGCATTCTCATACATTGCTTATGGACATGTAAATTGGTACCATTCTTGATGAGAAAAATTTGGCAAAGCTATTGATATTAAAAAAATACATATATATACCTATAACCCTTTATCACTACTTCTGGGACTTCATTTTAAAAAATACAGTTGCACAGGGGCACCTGGGTGGCTCAGTCGGTTAGGCACCCAGCTTTAGCTCAGGTCATGACCTCAGTGTTCTTCGGTTTGAGCCCCACATCGGGATCTGTGCTGACTGCTCAGAGCCTGGAGCCTGCTTCAAATTCTGTGTTTGTAATAACAAAATAATTACAAATAATGCTGTAATAACAACAGAGGTGCATGTATCTTTTCAAATTTGGGGTAAATATCCAGTAAAAAAATTATTGGATTATGTGATATTTATATTTTTTATTATTTTGAGGACCCTTCATACTGTTTTCCATAGTGGCTGTGGATACCTACAGCCAGTACACGTGGATTCCTTTTTTTCCACATTCTAGTCAATATTTGCTATTTATTGGGTTGTTGAGTTTATCCATTCTGAAAGGTGTAAGACAATATCTCATTATGGTGCTGATTTGCATTTCCCTGATGATTAATGATGTTGGACATCTTCTCATGTGTCTGTTTGCCATTTCCATGTCTTCATTGGAAAAAAATATCTATTCAGGTTCTCTGTCCATTTTTAAATCAGTTTTATTTTGGTGTTGAGTTGTATAAGTTCAGTCTGTTCAGATTTTTATAACTAGTAATTAGTCTGTTTAAATTTTCTATTTCTTCCTGATTCAGTTTGGAAGACTGTTTTGTATGTTGTATGTATTGTATGTTATATGTTTGGGAAATGTAGGAATTTACCCATTTCTTCTAGATTGTCCAGTTTGTTGACATATACTTTTTTGTAGTATTCTCTTACAATTTTTTGTATTTCTGTGGTGTCAGTTTACTTCTCCCCTCTTGTTTCTGATTTTGAGTATTTACCTTTTTTCTTGATGAATCTGGCTAAAGGTTTATCAATTTTGTTTATCTTTTCAAAGAACTAGCTCTTGGTTTTATTGATTTTTTTCCCTGTTTTTCTTTTTCCTTTCTTTCTTTTTTTTTTTAGTCTCTATGTCATTTATTTCTTCTCTGATGTCTATCATTTCCTTCCTTTTGCTCACCTCAGGCGTTGTTCTTCTTTTTCTAGTTCCTTTAGATATAAAGTTAAATTGTTTGAGCTTTTTCTTGATTTTTATTGTAGACCTGTATCACTATATATTTACCTCTTACAACTGCTTTTATTGCATCCCAAAGACTTTGAACTGTTGTTTTTATTTCATCTGCCTCTATTTTTATTTCTTCTTTGACCTATTGGTTAGTATTACGTTGTTTAGCTTACACATGTTTGTGGGTTTTCTTTTTCTAGTTGTTTTCTTTTCCTGTGATTCATTTATGGTTTCATTCTGTTGTGGTTGAAAAAGATGTATGATATGATTTCAGTCTTCTTAAATTTATTTATGTTTGTTTTGTGGCCTATGATGTGATCTGTAGAATGTTCCATGTGTACTTGAAAAAAATTAGTATTCTGTTGTTTTTGAATGGAATGCCTTGTACATATTTCTTATGTTCACCTGGCCTAATGTTTTATTCAAAGACACAGTTTCTTATTGATTTTCTGCCTGGGTGGTGCTTCCATTGATGTAAGTGGGGTATTACAGTCCTCTACTATTATTGTATTGCCATTGATTTCTCTCTTTATGTCTACTGACATTTACTTTATGTGTTTAGTTGCTCCAGTGCTGGGTGCACAGATACTTGTTGGATCCTCGTGTTGGATTGATCCTTTTATCAGATGTGATGCTCTTCTTTGTCTCCTGTTACAGTGTTCACTTTTTTTAATGTTTTATTTCTTTCTGAGAGAGAGAGAGAGAGAGAGAGACAGCGTGAGGGTCAGAGAGAGAGGGAGACACAGAATCTGAAACAGGCTCCAGGTTCTGAGCTGGCAGTCAGCACAGAGCCCAACATGGGGCTTGAACCCACGAACCATGAGATCATGACCTGAGCTGAAGTCGGGCGCTTAACTGAATGAGCCACCCAGGAGCCCCTACAGTCTTCGTTTAAAGTCTATTTTGTCTGATATAAGTATTGCTACCCTGGCATTTTTCACTGTCATTTGCATGGAAAATATTTTTTCATCTCTTCACTTTCAGTCTGTTTCTGGCTGTAGGTCTGAAATGAATCTCTTGTAGACAGGATATAGATGGGTCTTATTTTTTTATCCATTCTGTCACTTCATATCCTTTGGTTAGAGCATTTAAGCCATTTACATTTAAAGTAATTAGTGATATTCTTATACCATACACAAAAATAAACTCAAAATGGATGAAGGACCTAAATGTGAGACCAGAAACCATCAAAACCCTAAGAGGAGAAAACAGGCAACAACCTCTTTGACGTCAGCCATAGGAATATCTTACTCAACACATCTCTGAAGGGAAATAAAAGCAAATGAGCTATTGGAACCTCACTGAGATGAAAAACTTTTGCACTACAAAGAAAACAATCAATAAAACTAAAAGTCAACCAATGGAATGAGAGAAGATATTTGCAAATGACATACCAGATAAAGGGTTAGGGATTAGTATCTAAAATCTATGAAGAACTTGCCAAAATCAACACCCAAAAAATAAATAAACCAATGAAGAAATGGGCAGAAGACATGAATAGACACTTTTCCAAAGAAGACATCCAAATGGTGAACAGACTATGAAAAGATGTTCAACATCACTCATCATGAGGGAAATACAGATCAAAACCACACTGTGATACCACCTCACACCAGTCAGAGTGGCTAAAATTAACAACTCAGGAAACAAAAGATGCTGGCAAGGATGTGGAGAAACGGGAACCCTCTTGCACTGTTGGTGGGAATGTAAACTGTTGCAAACCCCTCTGGAAAACAATATGGAGGTTCCTCAAAAAATTAAAAATAGAACTCTCCCGTGACCCAGCAGTAGCACTACAAGGAATTTATCCAGAGGATCCAGGAGTGCTGATGCATAGGGGCACATGTACCCCAATGTTTATAGCAGCACTTTCAACAGTAGCCAAATTATGTAAAGAGCCCAAATGTCCATCAACTGATGAATGGATACAGAAGATATGGTTTATTGGGACACCTGGGTGGCTCAGTCGGTTAAGCATCCAACTTCAGCTCAGGTCATGATCTCACAGTTCATGGGTTCAAGCCCCGCGTTGAGCTCTGTGATGACAGCTAGCTCAGAGCCTGGAGCCTGTTTCAGATTCTGTGTCTCCCTCTCTCTCGGACCCTCCCCTGCTCATGCTGTCTCTCTCTCTCCCAGAAATAAATAAAAAACATTTTTAAAAAGGAAGATATGGTTTATATATACAATGACTACTCAGCAATGACAAAGAATGAAATCCTGCCATTTGCAACAATGTGGTTGGAATTGGAAGGTATTATACTAAGTGAAATAAGTCAGTCAGAGAAGGGCAGATATCATATGTTTTCACTCATATGTGGAACTTGAGAAACTTAACAGAAGACCATGGGGGAAAGGAAGGGGGAAAAGTAGTTTCAAACAGAGAGGGAGGTAAACCATAAGAGACTGAAATACAGAGAAAAAAACTGAGGGTTGATGGGTCGGGGGAGAGAGAGGGAAAATGAGTGATGGGCATTGAGGAGGGCACTTGTTAGAATGAGCACTGGGTGTTGATGTAAGGGTTGCATCATGGGAATCTACCCCCAAAACCAAGAACATGCTGTATACAATGTATGTTAACTTGATAATAAATTGTATTTTAAAAAAAATAAAAATAAAAACAAAAATAAATAAATAAAAAATAATTTGTGATAGCTAAGTACTTATTGCCGTTTGCTCTAATATTTTCTTTAAAGTTCTTCTCTGTTCCATCCTTTTTCTTGTTCTCCTTCTCTGCGATTGATGTGTTCCTACGGTGCTATGTGTGGCTTTCTTTCTCTTTATTTTTTGTGTATCTGTTGTAGGTTTTTAGTTTATGGTTAGCATGAGGTTCTTATATAACATCCTAAGTAACAGAAGTCTATATTAACTTGATGGTCATTTAAGTTCAAACACATTCTAAAAAACAAGTTTCTTTCTTATTTTTCACTTCCTCCTCCACATTTTATGTATATGCCATCATGTTTTGCATCTTTTTATTCATAATTTTCTCACATCTAATTATGGCTATTTCTTTTCCACTTAAGGAAATCCCTTTAACATTTCTTTAAGGCTGGTTTAGTAGTGATAAATTCCTTTGTGTCTTTTCTTTCTTTCTTTCTTTTTTTTTTTTTGGCCTGGGAAACACTCTCTCCTTCAAACCTGAATGATAATCATTTTGGGTAGAGTACTTCTGGGTGTAAGTTTTTTTCATTTCAGTACTTTGAATATATCATGCCACTCCCTGCTTGCCTGCACAATTTCTGCTAAAAACTCAGCTGACAGTTTTATAGGATTTCCTTATAGGTAATTTTTACTTCTCCCTTGTGCTTTAAAATTTTTTTCTATCTTTAACATTTCAATTTTTATGTGTCGTGGTGTAGACCTCCTTAGTTTATGTTGTTTGGAATTCTCTGTATTTATTTAACATATATGTCAATTTCCTTTCCTAGGTTCAGAAGGTTTCAGCTATTGTTTCTTCAAATAGGCTTTTTGCTGCCCCCGCCGCCGCCGCCGCCGCCGCCGCCGCCGCCTCCTCCTCCTCCTCTTCTTCTTCTTCTTCTTCTTCTTCTTCTTCTTCTTCTTCTTCTTTCTTCTTTCTTCTTTCTTCTTTCTTCTTTCTTCTTTCTTCTTTCTTCTTTCTTCTTTCTTCTTCTTTCTTCTTTCTTCTTTCTTCTTCTAGTATCCCTATAATGTGAATGTTTGTATGCTTGATGTTATCTAAGAGATCCCTTAACCTAACCTCACTCTTTAAAAGTCTTTTCTTGGGGCACCAGGGTGGTTCAGTCAGTTAAGCATCCGACTTCAGCTCAGGTCTTGATCTCACGGTTCTCATGGGTTTGAGCCCCAAGTCGGGCTCTGTGCTGACAGCTGGGAGCCTGGAGCCTATTTAGGATTCTGTGTCTCCCTCTCTCTCTGACCCTCCCCTGCTCACGCTGCCTCTCTCTCAGAAATAAAAATAAAACATTAAAAAATTTTTTTAAGCCTTTTCTCTTTTTGCTGTTCAGCTTGTATGTTTTCCATTACTCTGTATTCCAGACTGTTGGCATCGTCTCCTGCATCTGCTAATCTACTGTAGATTTCCTCTAGTGTGTTTTTTCAATTTCAGCTATTGTCTTCTTCAGCTCTAATTCCTTTTTATATTTTCTATCTGTTAAGTTCTCACTGAGTTCCTGCACTCTTCTCTTTAGCCTGGTGATGAGCATCTTTAGGATCATTATTTCTCAGGCATTTTCTCCATTTCCTTTAGTTCTTTTTCTGAGGTTTTGTCTTATTCTTTCTTTTGGAGCATATTCCTCTGTGTCCCAATTTTGCTCAACTTTCTCTGTTTGTTTCTAGGATCAGGCAGGACAACTACTACTCCTCAACTTGAAAGGAATGATTACCCTCTGCCTATACTGTGTGTGCTTGGTAACTTTTGCTGGCTAGAGCTGTGGCTGATGTGGGCTGGGGTTCCCAGAGCCTTCCACTCAGAGGGCACTCTGGCCGAAAAGCTAAGGCTGAAGTGATTGCAAACCAAGCTGTCCTATGGTGATTTGCACCAGGGGTGCCTTGGCTAGGTGGACGTGCTCAGAGTAATATGAGTTGGAGTGTTCTGGGGCACTCTGTGCTGAGGGGTAGTTGAAACAAATGCAGACATGCGCCTAGGATTCCCAAAGGATTCTGCACAGGACATGCCCCAGCAGGGTGTCTGGATCTGAGGCTGTCAGCCAGGAGGCTCTGGGGCACTCTCCACTGGGGGTACCCTAGCAAGCCATCTAAAGCCAAACTGGTATGACCCTGGAGTGTTCCAAGATACTTTACATCTGTATCACCTGGGTGCAAAGGCTGGGCTGTCATGTTAACCAGAGATCCTGGTGTACACTGCCCTCTTGCTCCCTTGCTGGTATGGCTGGAGCGAGTGTGGACTAGAGGCTCAGGGTTCACTGAGGCGGCAGGCCCATTAGGGTGCCAGACCCATTAGGGTGCCAGAATCGTGCATTGGTCTGTGCTTTCAAGGTTGAGAGTGTAGTGTAGACAGTGTAATGGTGGTGTAGATGGTATAATGGTGTCCATTAGCCCTTTTCACCTGGAGGGTGTTCCAGCAGCTCCCCTGATGTTTGGCAGAATTCTAGGGCTACCTCTTTTATATGCTATTTTTAAAAAATGTTTATGCATATATAATAATATAATGTTAATAATAATACTTTTTAGAGAGAGAGAACATGCATGCATAAGCCAAGGAGTGATGCAGAAGTGGGGGCGGGGGGAGAGAGAGAGAATCTTAAGCAGTCTCCACACTCAGTATGGAGCTTATGTGGGGCTCAATCCCATGACCCTGGGATCATGATCTGAGACAGAGTCAAGAACCACACACTCAAACAACTGAGCCATCCAGGTGCCCCATGCTAGGTGTTCTTTTAAAACACAGCTTTTCCACTCTGCCCCAGTGCAACCAGAGCTGGTATGGGTTTGTGGCTCAGGTTCACTGAGGCAGCAGGCCATATATGGTAATCAGGTCCTGTTCTGAGGGAGCGGGGGTGTGAACTATGTCATTCTCCAATTCCTCTGAGCTAGAGGGTATTCCTGTAGCTCCTCCACCATTTGGCAGAATTATAGTACAGGCTCTTATATATACCAGCTGCTCATTTAAACCATGGTTGGATGGTTGGTTGATTGGTTTTTCCTGTACCTAAGGGCAAAGTAATCTGTTCCTTGTCCCTCAGTACTATCCCTTCCCACCAAAATCACAGCACTGGGGTTGGAGGTTTCCTTCTTCACCATGTCTCTGTCTCTCTTGCTGTTCCCTTGGCCATTCAGTCTTCTATTGTGCAGAAGCTTATCAGTTAGCTGACAGTTCTCCTTCAGAAGGAACTCTTCTGTAGATGGGTGTAATCTGGTGTGCTCCACGGAGGAGGGGAGTTCAGTGCCCTTCTTACATCACTATCTTGGACCAGAACCCTTGAGAATGTTTTTTTTTTTTTTTAATGACCCAGTTATATGATGTCTAGAAGACACAAGCTTCAAATAATAAAAATTTAAAGTGAGTATATGAAAAACTAGGCCATAAAAATACTAAGCAAAAGAAATCTTGAGGAGTGACATCAACAAATTGTGGACTAGGAAGCTCTAATTTCTTGTTTCCCCACAGAATCTTTGAAAAAACAACAACAACCAGACACCTGAACCAACTCCATAGAACTCCTGTGAAACAAAGGTTTAATGAAACCAAGAGAAATGCCCCCCAAAAAAAAGTAATATTCAAAATGGAAGAATGGTTTTCTGGTGTTTTTACTCTGGTCTCACCCTGCCCTTCACATGATGGTGAAATTGGTATAGTGCAGGTGACAGCCCAATTCCAAGTTCTCCCAATGCATTCTCCCCCCAAAAGCAGAGGTTTTAGAGCAGACCTTATTGGTGAATCATTGTGTACATCTTTTGTAAGCTGTCTGAAAGATACCTCAAGCACTAGTACAAGGTATTCACTAAGTATAATCAGAAACATAGGCAGTTAAAGTGGCAGGAAGTACTTATAAAAGGTAAAAGGCATATTGCAAACCTACAGATGCCTAGGGTCAAGATTACAGGTGAGACATAAAATGGGCATTCTAAGGCCTAGAGAAACTAGAGGGAGACTGTAGGAAATTAGGACACTCAAAAGCACCTGGGTGTATAGAGAATCCACACATGGCTAGGCAATACATGTGTCTAGAAAAGTCCTAAGAAGACATTAAACTTTCACCTCAGGCTGATCTCTGGGCTCAGAACAAGCCTAAGAAAGTGGTGAAGGAGTTCTGCAGCACAGAGTCAAACTGCAATGCTGAAAAGGTGAGTATTCTCTATTTTGGGTTTTTTCTTTTTTCTTTTTTTTTTTTGGTATTTGTTATTTTTTTATGTTTCAGATCTTATTTTTTTCCCTGCCTTGTCATACTTTTTTTGTTCCTTAAATAGTTTATTGTCAAGTTGGTTTCCATATAACACCCAGTGCTCATCCCCACAAGTGCCCTCCTCCATGCCCATCACCCCCCTTCCCCTCTCGTCAACCCCTATCAGCCTTCACTTTGTTCTCAGTATTCAAGAGTCTCTCATGGTTTGCCTCCCTCCCTCTCCCCAATTATTTTTCCCCTTCTTCTCCCCCACAGTCCTCCGTTAAGTTCCTCCTAACCCACCAATACGTTAAAAACATATGGTAGCTGTCCTTCTCTGCCTGACTTATTTTGCTCAGCATAACACCCTCAAGTTCTATCCATGTTGCTACAAATGGCCAGATTTCATTCTTTCTCAGTGCCATGTAGTATTCCATTGTAAAGATAAACCACATCTTCTTGATCCATTTGTCAGTTGATGGACATTTAGGCTCTTTCCACGTTTTGGCTATTGTTGAGAGTGCTGCTATGAACATTGGGGTACATGTGCCCCTATGCATCAGCACTCCTCTATCCCTCTGGTAAATTCCTAGCAGTACTATTGTTGGGTCATAGGGAAGTTCTACTGTTAATTTTTTGAGGAGCCTCCACACTGTTTTCCAGAGGGGCTTCACCCGTTTACATTCCCACCAACAGTGTAGGAGGGTGCCCACTTTTCCACATCCTCGCCAGCATCTATAGTCTCCCGATTTGTTCATTTGAGCCACTCTGACCGGCATGAGGTGGTATCTCAAGGTAGTTTTGATTTGTATTTCCCTGATGACGAATGACGCTGAGCATCGTGTCACGTGTCTGTTGGCCATCTGGATGTCCTCTTTGGAGAAGTGTCTGTTTGTATCTTCTGCCCATTTCTTCACTGGGTTATTTGTTTTTCGGGTGTGGAGTTTGATGAGTTCCTTATAGACTTTGGATACTAGCCCTTTATCTGATATGTCATTTGCAACTATCTCTTCCCATTCAGTCAGTTGCCTATTAGTTTTATGGATTGTTTCCTTTGCCTTGCAGAAGCTATTTATCTTGATGAGGTCCCAATAGTTCATTTTTGCTCTTGATTCCCATGCAATTGGAGATGTGTCAAGAAAGAAATTGCTGAGGTTGAGGTCAAGAAGGTTGTTTCCTGCTTTCTTCTCTAGGGTTTTGATGGTTTCCTGTCTCACATTCAGGTCCTTCATCCATTTTGAGTTTATTATTATGTATGGTGTGAGACAATGATCCAGTTCATTCTTCTGCATGTTGTTGTCCAGTTCTCCCAGCACCATCTGTTAAAGAGGCTGTCTTTCTTCCATTGGATACTCTTTCCCGTTTTGTCAAAGATTAATTGGCTGTACATTTGTGGGTCCAATTCCAAGTTTTCTATTCCATTGGTCTATGTGTCTGTTTTTGTGCTAATACCATCCTGTCTTGGTGATGACAGCTTTGTGGTAGAGGCTAAAGTCTGGGATGGTGATGCCTCCCGTTTTGGTTTTCTTCTTCTATATTACTTTGGGTATTCAGGGTCTTTTGTGGTTCCATACAAATTTTAGGATTGTTTGTTCTCGCTTTGAGAAGAATGCTGGTACAATTTTGGTTGAGATTGCATTGAATGTGTAGATTGCTTTGGGTAGTTTGACATTTTAACAATATTTATTCTTCTGATCCATGAGCAGGGAATGATTTTCCATTTCTTTGTGTCTTCTTCAATTTCCTTCATAAGTTTTCTGTAGTTTTCATCATAAAGATCTTTTACATCTTTGGTTAGGTTTATTCCTAGGTATTTTATGGTTTTTGTGCAATTGTGAATGGGATCAGTTTCTTGATTTCTCTTTCTGTTGCTTCATTACTGATATATAAAAATGCAATTGATTTCTGTATGTTGATTTTGTACCTTGTGACTTTGCTGAATTCATGGATCAGATCTAGTATGCTTCTGGTGGAGTCTGTCAAGGGTTCCATGTGGAGTATCATGTCATCTGCGAAAAGTGAAAATTTGACCTCATCTTTGGCAATTCTGATGCCTTTTATTTCCTTTTTTTGTCTGGTTGCTTATGCTAGGAATTCCAGCACTGCGTTAAACACTGTTTACTTATTTTTGAGAGAGAGACAGAACACACACTGGGAAGGGCCAGGGAGAGAGAGAGTCACAGAATCTGAAGCAGGGTCCAGGCTTTGAGCTGTCAGCAATCAGCCCTATGTGGGTCTCAAACCTGCGAACCATTAGAACATGACCTGAGTCGAATTTGGTCACTTAACCAACTGAGTCACTCAGGGGCCCCACAATGAGTAATTTTTTAGTCCTCTCTAGAAAATGTGATAACTCTAGTTGAGAAGGGATGTTTACTTCCTCCTTTGGTTTATATTGAAAATGTGGAGTGTTTTTTAATGAGAAAACTACTGTTAAACAAGATATAATTTACAATCTTCTTTTTTTTTTTTTGTTCTAAATCACCTCTGCTGAGAAATATGCAGTACAGGTTACCAGAGAAACCAATTTCTACTAATATTATTGGCGATGTACATATATCCCTTTAAGCTATGATAAAAGCATTGATTTATTGTGGTTAAAGCTTGAGGTTTGAAATGGAAGTACATGGTTATCAATACTCTGCTCCCTGAGGAAAATTGCAGTTAAAATATTTGTGTTACTGATAAATGTCTAACTTTTTTTGTTTTTGTTTTTTATTATTTTAAATGTCTGTTTATTTTGGGAGAGATAGAGAGTGAGCAGGAGAGGGGCAGAGAGAGAGGGAGACACAGAATCCTAAGCAGGCTCCAGACTATGAGCTGTCAGAGCAGAACTTGACCCGGGGCTTGAACCCACAAACGAGATCATGACCTGAGCCAAAGTTGGATGCTCAACGAAGTGAGCCACCCAGGCACCCTAGACCTTTTTTTGTTTTGTTTTGTTTTGTTTTGTTTTAGAGTACAGAGATCATTTTTTAATATGGATTCCTAGGTAACTTGTAATCCATTTCCTTTCACGGTTCACTTCAAACCTTTCCACTTATCATACATTGAACAAACATTTATTGAGCACCAACTATATGTCAGGTTGTTTAGGAAGCTGTGATACCTAAGTGCAGAAAATTGACAGAAATTCTTTTATACTATTAGTGGGAGACAATAACAAACTATAGATTATGTTAGAGGAGATAAATGTTATAGAAAAGTAAAGAACTGGAGCAGGGTGAGGAGGCTAAATGGTGCTGGTAGAAGTTGAAAAACAGCTTGTGATTTTAAAAAGGGGTTCAGAGTACCCCTTTTTACGACCAAGTGACATTTGAAGGAAGACTTAAAAAGTTAATCAGGTTTACCATATTAACTTCTGGGGAAAGATCATTCCAGCCAGTGACAAGGTCAAGGAATAGCAAAGGCAGGGTATGCTGGAGACGAGGTCAGAGGTGAGTGGCACGGGGTAGGAGACCCTGAAGTAAAGCTTTGGAGGTATTAACAAGGACTTTGTTTTTTCCTCTGAATGAAACAGGACCCATTGGGTTTTAAGCAGGGGATCATGAGCTGACTTGTATTTCAGAAGGATCTCTTCATATATGTAACTATTTTAAGTTATTTAAAAGTTTCCAGATATTGGGGCGCCTGGATGGCTTAGTCGGTTAAGTATCCCACTTTCGCTTAGGTCATGATCTCGCGGTTCGTGGGTTTGAGCCCCGCGTCTGGCTCTGTGCTGACTGCCAGCTCAGAGCCTGGAGCCTGCTTCAGATTCTGTGTCTCCCTCTCTCTCTGACCCTCCCCTGCTCACGCTGTCTCTCTCTCTCTGTCCTAGAAATAAGTAAAACATTAAAAAAAATTTTTTTTAGTTTTCAGGTATAAAAGGTGGTAGAACACCTGTGTATTCTCTCATTAACAAAGTGTTAAATGCAAATTTTTTGACTATGACAATCAAGACATTAACATTGCTATTAACATCATCTAATCCCTACCCAAAATTCAAATTTTCCATTATTCCCACCAACACCCTTCTAACTAGAGGAACTATATAACTTATCATTCAAACCAGGGCAGTTTTTAAAAAAGTAATATATGGCTTACATATGGTAAAATATACACAAGTACATAGCTTGATGGGTTTTTGCATAGGATAAGCCTGAGGAACTGCCATCCAAAACAAGGTAAGCTCACTTAACGTCAGGTATGATCAGCTTCTGTATGAGTATTTTCTATTCTTTTCGCTAAGAATAGCATTTGTGATTATATTCTACCGGAAAACATATTTTCTATTTGTGTCATTCTTGGTGGTTATGTCTGAATACTTGGTCAAAGTGACATAACCAATTTTTGTGTACATGCCCTACTTTGTAAAATCTACATTTTGAGGCATATGATCAGGTACATTAATTCCAATTCAGTGAATTAGTATTTAAAAATTTTCCCCATCTTCTCCTTAGGGCTGGGATCTCTGGAGATGTTACTACTTCTGATTTTGCTTTCTGGCAAGGAGTTCACAGACTTTCTTCTTCTTCTTTTTTTTTTTTTTAATATTTTATTTATTTATTTCTAGGGGAGAGGGAGAGAGACAGCGTGAGCAGGGGAGGGTCAGAGAGAGAGGGAGTCACAGACTGAAACAGGCTCCAGGCTCTGAGCTGGCAGTCAGCACAGAGCCCAACGCGGGGCTCGAACCCACGAACAGCGAGATCGTGACCTAAGCGAAAGTCGGACGCTTAACCGACTAAGCCACCCAGGCGCCCCTCACAGACTTTCTTCACGCAGATCCATTTGCCTCAGCCAGCAACGTCTTGGCCAAACCTCTGACTTCGAAGCTCAGCTTCTCCAACACCAGCTCCTGGGAGTCTTATGTGTCCATATCCCTTCGGAGGCCTGGGTCCAGATTCCTCCTATCATCATTTCCATTGGACCTCATACCTCGCGCACATACGCTGCTTGTGAGCTTATGATAGGCGGACAGATCTGCTACTTCAGTTTCTGGGTGGGAAATTAGAAATTTTCTTTTCCCCTGGCTCCTCCCATACCTCAAGATCATACCCCAAGTTCCTTCAAAGTATTAAGGCGAAAAAGTCAATAATCATACTACCAAATGTTTACTTACCCTTCTAAAATAGAAGTGACCTTAACAGTTCTTTTTTTTTTTTTTTTTTTTTTTTTTTTTTTTTTTTTTTTTTTTTTTTTAAATACTATTTTAGCTTTTTATTGAGAGAAAATCTGTGCAATAACAAAACTCGGAGTCCATTGCAATAATCTAACCAACACAAACAAAACAAAATAATAAAAAAAGTCACCAACATTAAGCAAATAAACTCTGCATGCCAGATTTTGAGTTTTTTCTCTTAATTTTTTTTTAACAGTTCTTTTAAAGTGGGAGCCTGAGCTGAGCCTCGTGGAGGGGAGGAGGCGAGGTGTGGAGAACAGGTGTGCTTCCAATGCTGGATTTCCACTCTCGGGACGCTTCTAGAGCCTGCTAACCTCAGTTTCTTGACTTCAAACTTAAGTATTTTAAACCAAAGGGAAAGCAGTCCCTGTTTGGAGTCTGAGGGTAACGGCTGCGACCCAGCAGGCTGTGTGTGCTGTCAGTAGGAAGCATGGCGCATGGAGGGTGGAGCGGCTTCCAGACCAGCTGTCAGGGGCACCACCGATGGTAGTTGTAGTTCCCTTTCTACCATCAATTATACTCAAGTCATCCCCCCTTTTCTGGTACCGTGATCTCATTGGAGGCTTTTCATTAATACCTTATTCCTGCGAACACATTTGGGGCACAGCATGTTGTCCTCCAGGTGTGGGGGTGGAAAATTGCAGGCAGGTAGCAGGAAGAAGGCACACACTCTCCCCCATTTTTCGGGCACCCAGGCTTGCCCTGCGTGAAACTGTAGGTGAACCCAACCGTCTGTGTCTGCAGGCAGACTTCTCCCATGAACCACGCACCACCGGACACCATAGGAGTCCTGTGGCGATTCCACGGTCTCCATCTCCCCGGCCCTGGCTGCAGTTCTGGACCAGGAGGCAAACACAGCATCTGGGGCTGAAGTTGTCACAACCACAGTTTCGACTCCCTCTGAGAGAGCATCAGACCCAACAAGGGCCTGCGCCCCACCCTCAGGGGAAGCAGCCACTTCAGGAGGATGCGTTGCATGAGAAGAGATCTTTTTCTTAGAGTTTTCCAGAGACACTCCCCCATTGTCCATCATCGATCTTTTTTGTGATGCTGTGAGAATCTTGGCCTCCTGTGCAGTGAGGGGAATGTTCTTCATTTGGTTAGGGTAAGCAAATTTCACACAGCCGCCTGTATGCATCTAATTTCTGGCCTTTGGTGCTCAGCTTTAGTTGCTGGCACCAGGCCCGCAGGACGTCTCTATGAAGGAGGCTGGCTGGCGGCAGTGTGAAAGGTAATGGAGGAATAGGGATTTTCTTCCGAAGTCTTACTCTTCCACTGTCTTGTGCTGTCTTTTCCTTGTCTTCTTTCATAGATCTTTTTCATTTGGTCCCTTTCCCTGGGGTTCTTTGTAACTTTGGTTCACCAGAAGCTTGAAGTTTCTCTGCTGCTTCTCTTGACACAGGTGGAGATTTGCGAGCCAAAGAGTCTTCCCCTGACTTCTTTGTGGAGTTTTTTTTTTTTTGCCTTTTGCCTTCTCCATATCCAAAGAGAAGCCAAGGTTGACAAAAATAAGTCCTCACTTCTTAAATGATGCTGGGCCCAAGATTACTCTTTTAAAAGTCTCCCGACTTTTTTTTTTTTTAATGTTTATTTATTTTTGAAAGAGAGACAGCATGCACGTGAGCAGAGGAGGGTCAGAGAAAGACGGGGACAGAGGATCCTAAGTAGGCTCCATGCTGACAGCAGAGAGCCTGATGCAGGGTTTGAACTCCCAAACTGTGAGATCACGACCTGAGCCGAAGTCAGATGTTTAACTGAGCCACCCAGTTATCCTTAAATGTCTAAACTTTAAGCCCCAGTTTCTTTGTCTATAACATCAGGATAATAATTGTACTAATCTTTTTGTTTTTTTTCGGGGGCTTAAATGAGATAATTGATGCGAAGTTTTCAAGATAATACTGGACAAATAGTAGTATTCAGTAATAATAACTCATTAATATTACCATTAACATCATGTAACTAAAGTATAATAGCTTAACTTCTCTGTGAATCCAGATATATGTGAAATTGAAAATAAACATTAGGACTTTAACAGAGTAAAGCAGATTGAATGCACATCTTGATGCAATTAAATGCACTGTCACCTTTGTTTTGTTTACTCTGAACTTTTATTTTAATTCCAGTTAGTTAACATATAGTGTTATATTAATTTCAGGTGTACAATATAGTGATTCAACAATTCCATACATCACCTGTACCTATCACAACAAGTGCACTCCTTAATCCTGATCACATATTTAACCCATATAATTCCACTATTTATAAAAATAAATTTGCGTTTGTTTATTTTTAAATAAATTTATACATATATATCACATCTTCTTTATTCATCATTTGATGGTTGCTTGGGATGCTTCCATATCTTGGCTATTTTAAATAATGCTGCTATAAATATAGGGGTGTATGCATCCTTTTCCATTAGTATTTGTGTATCTTTTGGGTAAATACCTAAGAGTGCAATTGCTGGGTCAAAGGGTAATTCTATTTTGAACTTTTTGAGAAACCACCATGTTGTTTTCCAGAGTGGATGCACCAGTTTGTATTTCCACCAACATGACTGCCATTTTCTTCTTTGACAATAAAGAAGTATTGACAGGAAAAAGACAAGTATTATTGTGGAAACTAAGTAGCAGATGGAAAAGTGAAGGAGATGGTTTCATGAAATTGGTATTGGCAATGATTTCTTGGATTTGACACCAAAAAACAGGCAACAAAAGCAAAACTAAACAAGTGGGACTATGTCAAACTAAAAAGCTTCTTCACAGCAAACAATTAGCATAGTGAAAAGGCACCTTATGGAATGGGAGAAAATAGTTTCAAATTCTATAACTGTTAAGGGATTAATATCTGAAATATATAAGGAACTTCTACATCTCAATAGGAAAAACAAAGACAAGTAACACATAATCTGATTAAAATGAGCAAAAGACTTGAATAAACATTTTACAAAGAAGATATACAAATGGCCAACAGATACATAAAAGTATTCTCAACATAAGTAATCATGAGGGAAATATAAATCAAAACAACAATGACATATTAACTCACATCTGTTAGAATGGCCATTATAAAATAATAAGTGTTGGAAAGGATGTGGAGAAATTGAAACCCTTACTGGTAGAGTGCAAAATAGTCATTATGGAAGACAGTATGGAGATTCCTCAAAAAATTTTTAAAAAGACCTATATGATCCAACAATACTGCTTCTGGGTATTTATCCAAGAGAATTGAAAGCAGGATCTTGAAGAGATACTTGCACTCCCATGTTCATTGAAGCATTATTTGCAGTAGCCAAATATAGAACAACCAAAATGTTCATTCATAGATGAAAGGTTAAAAAATGTGTATATATATATTCTGCAATTTACTACAACACAGATGAACTTGGGAGTTACCATTCTCAGTGAAACAGAGCAGTCACGGAAAGACAAATACTGCATGATTCCACTTATATATGATATCATGCTTAATTTTATGCACCAATTTGGGCTAAGATATGCTCAGATAGCTGATAGAACATTTATCAAGGATGTTTCTGGAAGAGATTAACATTTGATTCAGTAAACTGAGGAAAGAGATCCACAATTACCAAGGTGGCTGGGAATCATTCAATCCTTTAAGGGTCTGAGTGGAACAAAACAGCAAAGGAAAGATGAATTCACTCTCTTCTTGAGCTGGGATGTCCATCTCTTCCTGCCCTCAGACATCAGGTTTCCAGGTTCTTGGGCCTTCAGATTCAAGACTTGCACTAGTGGCCTCTGATTCTCAGACCTTTGGAACTTGACTGATTTATACCTACCATTTGCAAATGGAGAATTGTGATACTTTTTAACCTCCATAACTCTGTGTGTCAATTTCTATAATAAGTCTCTTTATTTTTCTATGTATCTATCTCTTTATATCATCTATTCCTTTATATATCTCCTGTTCAGTTTTTCTGGAGAACCTTAGTTAATATATATGAGTTATCTAAAATAGCAGAGTAGAATAGTGGTTACCAGGAGCTAGGGGGAAGGAGAAATGGGGTTTTTATTCAATGGCTATGAAGTTTCACTCGTGCCAGATAAATGAGTTCTAGGTATCTTCTGTACAACATTGTGCCTATAGTGAACGGTACTCTATTTACACTTAAAATTTTATTAAAAGAATATCTATCATGTTAAGTGTTGCTACTGTGACAACAACAGAAAGTAAAAAGCTCCTTTCGGGTCCAGAGAAGGTCTAGGAGCAGGCTAATTAGACATAAAACCCATAAGGTCATTCTGAAAGTGCTAGTGTACACAAGACAAATTGGTTGGCGGCCTACAAGAAGCAGAGAGAAAACATCTGCTAAGTCAGGGACTGTCCTAATCTGGGTCGGATTGGGTCCAAACTAGAAGGCAAGGAAGATTCACCAAACCAGGATTCAGAGCCATGGAAAAATCAGGCATATCCTACAGAATACTTCACGTTATTTTACAGGAAGGAATTTGTCAGAATGATCCAATCATAGGACATTCAATGTCATGTCTATAAATTACAGAGGATAAGAGTCTGTACTTTGAAGTATGATGGGTATGTTTGAACCTGGCCGCCTTTCCTTACCAGCTATATAACTGAGCAAGTTGATTAAACTATCTGAGTCTCAGGTAAAGAGTTATTTTGAACACTTAGGACATCTAACACACTTAGGACAGAGTATAGAATATGCCAGGTGATTAGTAAATGACAGCTATTTTTAAATTATCATCAGCATGATTTGCTTACTATTAATTAGGTTTGATAACTGCTGATGCTTTAAATATATTCAAAGTTAGACATCAGTTTGCTTATCTGTATTTAGGGCTCATTTTAGTATTTATTTAATGAAGCTATAAGCTAATGTATGTAGTGTTAATGTCACTTAGACAGTGCTAAACTGGTAATGTTGATTGTTGCAGCAACGTTATTATTACTTCAATGATTAAGAATCATGTTTTGGGGTAATATTTTTGCCCAGCCTTTCAGTTATAGGTCAACTAAACATTTTGGCTACCAGT
The DNA here is from genome assembly GCF_003009895.1 of Hyaena hyaena. Lineage (NCBI taxonomy): Eukaryota > Metazoa > Chordata > Mammalia > Carnivora > Hyaenidae > Hyaena > Hyaena hyaena. The sequence goes on from NW_024080855.1 coordinate 377,074, forward strand.
GGGTGGTATCTTTTTCACTGAAGTCTGGCACTTTTAGCCTTTCTGGTAGCCAAGCAGTCTAAACTCTTTTTAGACAACAGAACATTGTGAAAAAATGTCTTTTACAGTCATGCATGTTTTTACTAAAGGGAGTTTATTATTGTTATATAAAATTTGTGGCAACAGTGCCTGAAATCTGGAATATAAAAATAGAAAAGCACATTTTAAAAGGGATAATCTCACCACTTGAGTACAAGCACATTTTTTGGTATAATGCGTCCAATACTTTATTCTACTTATTTATATGAGTATGAGATGTATGTCTGAACTTTTTCCTAAGGTAATGACCATATCCTGGGAATCTTTCTATGTTGTAAATATCACGTCAAATGTCTACATAATAGAGGCCATAATTTATGGCTCTTTCTTGTGTCAGTGGTTTAATTTTATTTTCTGTGTGTCTCATTATTTTTGATTAAAAGCTAGGCAATTTATATAAAGCAGTAGTGGAAATGAGCTTTTTTTTTTTTTTTTTTGGTCAGATGCTTGGTGGGAAGTTGATCCCATCAGGTGAGCTGGGAACAGGTTTGTCTATTGCTATATATGCCTCCATTGTACCTCAGATTTCAAAATTCTCCGTCTAGAAGGTGGGCAGGTACTTTTAGGATCCTTCTCTGCACATCCAGGGAGAACTCTCTCCATACTCTTGCCCTTCCCCTAGACGTGACTTATTATTCAGTGTTCAGCTCATCATGGGAGTAGGGGAGACCTTGATCTTCCCAGTCCAGTTCCAATCATAGGCAGGCCCTCATCAGCTGAGTGTTGGGGGTAGGGCCTTCTCAACATTCTTGTCCCTCCCCCTCTCCTATGACAAACAAATTCTGCTTTGTATCTGTGGAGATCTTGGGTGGGAGAGGGTTCCCTGTGCTTCACCTAGTAGTGGACCCTGAGCTGCATAGGTGCATGATCCTGGGACTAAGAAAGTTTTCTACTCTTGCCCCAGAGGTAGGAGTCTTTGCTTCCACCCCTCCCTCAGAAGTAGTGGAACTTTGCCTGGGACCTGGTAATGGGAATATACCTTACCTCTCCTCCAGGGGCATTAAGCTTTGGCTTCCTATGATTGAGAGGTCTGGGTAGGGAGCTGTATTTCATATGCCTCATTGTCTCTGTTTGTCTCCTGTTTCACTCCCTGTTTTCTTCTTAAGCACCCAGAAGAGTTTGTGAATGAGTGAAAACTACCTCATGTCAGGGGGTCTCAGGTGTGCTGAGCTGTCATATTAGCCCACACTTAGCCTTTAAGAATTAGTTTAAATTCGAGCTCTTTTCTCCTTGTTTACTTATAAGATGGCCATCTCTTCTGTCTGTGCTCTCAAAGCAAACCTGTTCATGTATCCCAACCCTGTGGGTGGGACTTGTCATTCTGGAGAATTCAGTCCATTTGTTTGCTTTGCACCTGCTGGTCTCTGATTGTCTCTCGGAGGTTATAATCTAGAGTGGGAGAGATGTTCTCCTGCAGTTTCTGCATCACAAGCAGAAGAAAGCCACAGCTTTTGTAAGGGATGAGGACATGTAAATTATTTCCCTTTCTTTTCCACTGTGAATGATTCTGTGAGCATCAATTATGTATACAAGTCTTTACTGTTTTCCTAGTTATTTCCTAAGTATACAATCTTCAAGGTGGACTTGCTGGCACAGTAATGGTAAGCGTCATTAAATTCCTTGAAACATACTGCTACCTTGCATTCCAAGGTGTTCACACTCTTGTTGACACCAGCAGTGTATGAGACAGAAATGTGTGTTTGGATGTTTTCTAACATTGCTTATTATTATTAAAAATATTTGTCAGCATGACAAGAATGCTAAACATATAATTGTGTTAAAATTTAGATTTTTTGTGACGTTGAATATTTTGTTCAACTGTAAGTCATTTATTTCCTTTCTGTTGCTTGATTTATCATTGCTGTGTACTTCCTGGTTGAGTTATTATTATTAAGTAACAGGTGTAGAAGAAAGCTGTCATGAATTTTGCTTTCAAAGAAATGTGGTTAAAAAAACAAATAAGAGCATTACATATCTAATTTATCTATACTGTTTGTGTCATGCCCCCTTTAGAGACCTGTGAAGTGTCTCTCCTCCCTACTGATGTGCGGAATTTTCAAAGGCCAGACCTGGGCTTTCTACATACTGCTTGCTAGCCCTAAGATTCTTTCCAAGGGACCCCAGACGAGAGCTGATTGTTAGCTAATGTCTGTCATGTTGGGGTTAGATTATTTTTCACTTTATATGGGATTTAAAAAAAAGTTAGTTCTTTCCTATCATATTGTTTCAGTGAAACAGACTCCAAATAAAACTGAAACTTGCTGACTGTCCTTGATGCCTCCATTTGACTTTAGACTCTACCTAATAATCTTTTCCGCCTGTTCTGGGTTTCTTTGTTCCTAGGACAAGGCTGGGTTAGTTTTAAATAAGCCAAACCATGTTTTGAGTCTTTCCTCCCCCCCACCCCCATATATTTATTTACTTACATGTAGATTTATACTTTAGTGAAATATAGTTGACACTCAATGCTACCTTAGCCTCAAGTATACAGCATAGTGATTCAAGAAGTTTAGATGTTATGCAATGCTCACCGCAAGTATAGCTACCAACTGTCACCATCCAGTGACATTACAATACCATTGACTATACTCCTCATGCTGTACCTTTTATCCCTGTGACTTATTGATTCCATAACTGGAAGTTTGTACCTCCCACTTCCCTTTATCCATTTTACCCACCTTCCCACTCACTTCCTCTCTGGCAACCATCAGTTCTCTGTATTTATGAGTCTATTTCTGCTTTTTGTTTGCCTGTTTATTCATTTCTTTGTCTGTTTACATTCCACATATAAGGAAATCATATAGTATTTGTCTTTCTCTGACCTATGTCACTTAGCATAATGTACTTTAAATCAATCCATGTTGTCACAAATGCAAAAGTCTCATCTTCTTTATGGCTGAATAATATTCCATTGTACATACATACATACACACACACACACACACACACACATACATACATACACTCCACACCTTCTTTATCCATTCAACTATGGATAGACCTTTAAGTTGCTTCCATAATTTGGCTATTGTAAACAATGTTGTAATAAACATAGGAATGCATATATCTTTTCAAATTAGAGCTTTTGTTTTCTTTGGGTAAATACTCAGTAGTGGACTTACTGGTTTGAATAGTATTTCTATTTTAATTATTTGAGGACACTCCAGACTGTTCTCAACAATAGCGGCTGCATCAATTTACATTCCCATGAACAGTGCATCAGAGTTCCTTTTTCTCTACATCCTTGACAACATTTGTTGTTTCTTGTGTTTTTGATTTTAGACATTCTGTCAGGTATGAGGTGATATCTTGCTGTAGTTTTAATTTTCTTTTCCCTGATGATGAGTGATATTGAGCATCTTCTCATGTGTCTGTCTGCCACCTGGATGTCTTCTTTGGGAAAGTGTCTGTTCATGTCTTCTGTCCATTTTAATTGGATTATTTGTGTTTTTGGGTGTTGAGTTATATTAGTTCTTTACATATTTTGGATATTAACCCTTTACTGGATATATAATTTGCAAATACCTTCTCCCAATCAGTAGGTTGCCTTTTTGTTTTGTTGATGGTTTCCTTCACTGTGCAGAAGCTTTTTACTTTGATGTAGTCCTAATAGTTTATTTTCCCTTGCCTCAGGAGATGTATCTAGAAAAATTTTGCTATGGCCAACATCAGAGAAATTACTGCCTGTGCTCTCCTGTTTTTTTTTTTTTTTTTTTTTTTAATGGTTTCAGGTCTCACATTTAGGTCTTTAATCCTCTTGGAGTTTATTTTTGTGAATGGTGAAAGGAAGTGGTCCAGTTTCATTCTTATGCATATAGCCATCCAGTTTTACTGGCACCGTTTATTCAAAAGACTGTTTTTTCCTTGTTGCATATTCTTGTCTCCTTTATCACAGATTAATTGACCGTATAAAGGTAAGTGTGTTTATGGGTTCTCTATTCCATTCCATCGATCTATGTGTCTATTTTTGTGCCAGAGTCATACTGTTTTAGTTAGTATAGCTTTGTAGCATATCTTGAAATCTGTGATTGTCATACCTTCAGCTTTATTCTTTCTTAAGATTGCTTTATCTTTTTGGGGTCTTCTTTGTTTCCATGTAATTTAGTGTTTTTCCTTTGATGCTAATGTATAACTATGTGAAGAAGAAGTACAGATATCTTTTTTTAAAAAATATTTTTTAATGTTTATTTGTTTCTGAGAGAAAAAGCGTGAGCTGGGGAGGGGCAGATAGAGAGAGAGGCATAGAATCTGAAGCAGGCTCCAGGCTCTGAGCTGTCAGCACAGCTTGAACCCACAAACTGAGCTCATGACCTGAGCCAGAGTCAGACACTTAACCGACTGAGCCACCCAGGTGCCCAAAGTACAGATAATTCTTATAAGCAACATCTACTTGTATAAAATGTTATTATGATAATATTCAGAATAGTGTGTTTGAAGATGTTTTGCTGTGGTATTTTCCCTCCTAGTTCATTTATACACCATCAGTGATAAAATAGAGCCCAGGAAAAGTTACAAATTCTGAGGAATACTTTATCAAGAGAGACTTTTCATATAAATTATATTGTCATTGTGTGGTAGTGCCTGTCTTCTTTTGAGAAACTGCTCTGATTTATTTCTTCAGTTTTAATATTTACATATATAATTTTATATGATTTATAAACCTCAAGTAAAAAATGCCATTAAGAAAATATATATATTATAATGTTATATTATAATGTAATAAAAATGTAAAAGAACAACAGTTTCATTGTAGACTTAGCTGCAAAATTATAATATATGCATTCAGATCTTATCAAACATAGGAATACAAATTTTCTGGTTTTATTGTCTTCAAGACAGATCTCCAATATGGAAATTTTCAAACAAAAGTTAACTTATTTTCCTTCTATTTTTCTATTCCTCTCCTTTCTAAATTAAGAATCGTTTTACAAATATAACAGGAACTCAGGAACATAACACATTCTGTGTGGGTGATTTCATATTTCTTTCGCTTTTTTTGCATTGAAATTATTAATGAAATGCTAAGCTAATGATTTTGCATTCAAGTTCTTTAGAGGTTTATTTTTAAATGAGAAGGTGGGAAGCACAGAGTCTGTACATGGTTATCCACCTCTGCAGCAGGGGAGCAGCGAGAAACTGCATAACTTCCAAGGGTACTCTTTAAAACCCACTTTAGTCAGTGGCATAATTATGTCACCTAAAACGTGCATGGGAGTTTCAAATTTCGTGCAAAGTCATGTGTCCAAAACACTTGCATAAATAAAATGTTTATGTCCCTTTAAGAGCCCCCCATGACTGTTGTCACCTGTGGCCTAGTTGTAGAAACATAGCTGAACTTCAAAGCGAGACCACATTGCAAACGCATAAGTACATGCATCTGAGTGTTAGAGTTTATTATATCTTGTCAGGAGACTGCAGCAGGAAAAGTATGAGAAACTGCTGACTGGGGGAAAAGCGTTTCCCCAGCATGATTTTCCTTAAATATTTCATATCTGGAACACTGGAGAGACTGTAAAGTTATGTGAAGGTTTTAGTTTTCATTCTTAGATTAAGAAGTGTATAGTTCATCTGTTGGGATCGCAAATGAAAATGGCTATAAATATCAGCTTTCACAGGTTGCTCCCTATCCAAAGCACATCAAGCGTCGTAACTTCCTACAATATTGCCACTGATGATATTTCCACAAGAGCTGATTCTGCATTTTGAACAAAAGAAGAAATCTTTGGGGCTGAGATTAATTAAAGAAAAGAACCTCGATCAGGACATAACTCTTTCATAATTTCTCAGGACTAACATGGGTTTAATGGGAGTTGATATCACTTTAAATGAGATTTGTTGCAGGACATGACATACTATGTTCTTTTTTTAAACATTTTATTTATTTTTATTTTTTTAAAATATTTTTTATTTATTTCTGAGAGAGAGAGAGACAGCGCAAGCAGGGGAGGGTCAGAGAGAGAGGGAGACACAGAGTCCGAAACAGGCTCCAGGCTCTGAGCTAGCTGTCAGCACAGAGCCTGACGCGGGCTCGAACCTATGAACCACAAGATCATGACCTGAGTTGAAGCCGGAGACTTAACTGACTGAGCCACCCAGGCGCCCCTACTATGTTCTTTATATATTTATTTACTTATTCATTCACTCATTCACTCATTTTAGAACTATATATGTGGCTATTTTATTTGGAGATTGCTTTCAATAAATTTGTATTCACTTGGTGTTGTTCAGTTGGAGATACTGACACCTTTGAATACTGACCACTTCTGTCACTGTGGAGACTGCAGTGCTTACGCACGCGGGTTAGCTCACTGGCAAAGGAGGACGCTCTTCCATAGGCAGCAAATGGACCTTGTGTGTCCTTTCCTAACAGTTTAACTGTTGTAAGAATTGAATAATACTGAAATCCGGTGCTTCAGACTAGTAGGAATTTATATCTCATGAATGTTAACATGTTTATGCTTGTTATTCTTACATGTGATGAGGTGGATCGTGTCCCTTCAAACTTCATGTGTTGAAGGCCCCACCACCAGCACTTCAGAACAAGGCCCCTAAGGTGGGCCCTGATCCGATATGACTGTGGCCCTTCGAAGAAGAGGAAGTGACACCAGGGATGGGGACACCCAGAGAATAGGTCCTGTGAGGACAGGGAGATGGCAGCTGTCGGGAAGCCACGGAGAGAAGCCTCCTTGGACAGACACCATCCCTGCCACCACCTTGATTTTAGACTTCCAGCCTCCAGGACTGTGCGAAAACACATTTCTGTTTTTAAACTAAGTCTGTGGGATTTTGTTATGCCAGCACTGCTAAGCTAATACAGTAACAAATATATTATGCATGTATATATTTTTTAAAAGTTTTTACTTAGTTTTGAGAGAGAGAGAGAACACAAGTAGGGGAGGGACAGAGAGAGAGGGAGACACAGAATCCGAAGCAGGCTCCAGGCTCCAAGCTGTCAGCACAGAGGCTGACGTGGGGCTCGAACCCACGAACTGCAAGATCATGACCTGAGCTGAAGTCCGATGCTCAACCGACTGAGCCACCCAGGCGCCCCACATGTATATTATTTATATCCTTTAGCAAACAAGTATAAATGGGATCTCAATTCAAAGGACGTGTTTGGTATTTTTAGTTACCTATCTGATTCCTTAACAAGTATACTATGTATCATCTATTTTAGAAAGAGAAAGCATCAGAGAATCTTAACACACTTGTTAAATGTGAATAGCACCTTAAAAAGGAAAAAAAAAAAAAAAAAACTTCCAAAGGACCAAAGATCCACCTGCCTCTTCTCCCTTGTGAAACAGATACATGATTCCCCTCTTTGTTCTTATTTTCAATATGAATAAATGTATAATGTAGCAGACTGGTGGCATTTAGCATAGAATGGGTAAAATGCAAACTCATCTATTGTGACTACCCGCTCCCCACATTTGGCACTGCACTCCAATTTTCTATGTTTATGTCCTGATGATTTTTTCCCAGAGTACTTTCTGTAAGGAATGTCTTTGTCTCCTGAAGGTAAAAGCTAGGGTCTTGATACTGTCGGAGTTCCACCTGTGAGTCAGAAGAATTTTTTACCACCGTTAAGTTAAGCATTTGGAATTTGGTTTGCTGATCTCTGTCCGAATTCAGGATCCTGTGAAAAGAGAACTTTCCACCCTGTAGCAGGAGTCGGCAGCCAAGGATGGGATTGCACACCCCACCAGTGTCTTTCACTCAGTGCAGTTGTTTCTTTCTTGGATCCCCGTTATTCTGCTCTAAGACGTAATCACAAGAAGCTTCCAAAAAACCTAAGCAATCAGAGGCAAACGACAGACAAAAATGGAAAACTACTTTATAAAGGTTGGGTTCATAGTGGTTCCTCCCTCCCTTTGGTTCAGGGGATCACTTATCTGCCAGGTTTGTGGAAGCCCGAAGTGAAGATACACCAGCTCCCAGATCCTCACTTTTCCCTAGTTAACAGTTGGGGAGTGGAAAGTGAGGAAGAAGAAACTTCATGGAGCTGACTTTCCTCCTCTCTAAGGCGGAGCTCATGGATTACCATGGCCAGAGCTGGAAGTATTTATTTTCTCCCTCTGGACTCCCTAGCCCTCGAAATGTAGACTCACGTGTGGCACTTTGCAGTCAGTTTGCATTACAGCAACTGGACCTGTATTGCTGCTTAGAAAGCTGTTGTCTCTCACCTCCAAATCTGTCCTTCAGGGCTCTGCTTTGGGATGCTGGCTGGGGCTGCTGCTTTACAAGCTACAGCTCTTTTTTTTTTCTTTTGTCAGCGGCTACCCTACCCGTTAGGCTGTGTAAATAGAGAATAATAGCAGGAGAGAGGAAGGCTAAAGGAAGGGAAGAAATTGCTCTGTCCCAGGAGCTTCCTGTCTGTCTTCTGCAGCTGTGAGCTGCGGGCATTGGAGGAGCCATCCGCTTACAGCTGCTGAATCCAGTTTGCAGTTTCCCCAACTTTGTGGAACCAGCGTCCGGATTCCAAGTCAGAGACACCAGGCAAGTGGTGTTCTCTTCCTAGAGGACTCACTTCTGGTTTTACAAGCCTCTTCCTCCAGGATCCTGAATTTACTTTTATTTTATTATTTTTTAGTGTTTATTTTTGAGAGAGAGAGAGAGAGAGAGCAATGAAGGGGCAGAGAGAGAGAAGGAAATATGAAGCAGGCTCCAGGCTCTGAGCTGTCAGCACAGAGCCTGATGCAGGGCTCGAACCCATGAACCGTGAGATCATGACCTGAGCTGAAGTCAAACACTTAACTGACAGAGCCACCCAGGTGCCCACAGAATTCTAGATTTTAATAACTCCATCCTCTTCACTCTTTCTTTCTTTCATGCCCCATCTGGCTTCCTACAGCTCCTAACCCTGGGATACTCTGGTGTTCTATTTTTGTCTTTTCTTTTCTTACATACCTACTTAATAGTTCTTCTTAGCAAATTCTTTCCATTAAAATAACCAGTATAGTTTCTGTCCTTTTTTTAGGACACAGAATGAATTACCTGTGTTCCTGTGTTCTTCCCTTCTTATCTGGGAATTCTTCACAGGGCCAGCCATGCCAAATACTGCAGACCATCCAGTCATTGGTTATTGAGTAATTTTTATATACCTTGCTCCATGCTGTATCTTTACATGTGGTCTACATTCATTCTTCACAACTTTATAAAACACATTTTATTAGCCCTATTTCACAGATGAAGAAGCCAAGGCACAGAGAGATAGGGATAAAAGGTGTTAAGTACCACCTGAGACCAGACCAGAATATGAATCTGACTCCAAGGTGTAAGCTCTTCAGCATTGTGTTAATTCGGCTGCTTCATATTTGTACCCTAATTCTTTACTTTCTGCTCCTATTAGATACCCAGTGTACTGCCTTTTTAGAGTAGGAATGGTGGGAATAATTGCTAAATAATGAGTATATTAATTAGTTAAATTAGCTAGGCTTATGGCATATACATCTGAGAAGATAAAGCTTCACATATTTGTACTAAATTACATTTGGAGTTTATTTATTTTATTTTTATTCTTTAAATTTTAAAAAAATTTTTCTTTCTTTTTTTTTAAACACTTTTTTAATGTTTTATTTATTTCTGAGAGAGACGCAGCGTGAGCAGGGGAGGGTCAGAGGAAGAGGGAGATACAGAATCTGAAACAAGCTCCAGGCTCTGAGCTAGCTGTCAGCACAGAGGCTAATGCAGGGCTCGAACCCACGAACCGTGAGATCAAGACCTGAGCCGAAGTTGGACCCTTATCCAACTGAGCCACCCAGGCGCCCCTGTTTTTCATTTATTTCTGAGAGAGAGGGGCAGTGTGAGCAGGGGAGGGTCAGAGAGAGAGAGAGAGAGACAAAGAATCCGAAGCAGGCCCCAGGCTCTGAGCTAGCTGTTAGCACGGAGCCTGACGCAGGGCTCAATCTCATGAACCGTGAGATCATGACCCAAGTTGAAGTTGGATGCTTAACCAACTGAGCCACCCAGCTGCCCCTACATTTGGAGTTTAGAAGTCATTTATCTTAAGCCAGTAAGAAGAGTGTGATGCCAGATTGACTGTTGATCCACTCAACTCCTTGAGCCTTTGTATCATAATCTGGATAAATAGGGTTTGGATTATAGGAACTTTAAGGCCTTTCTACATGTATTATTTTATTTTTCTGTCATCCTGGGAGTGTGGAGAGGAGAAATTCTATCTATTCGACTTTGTCAACATATCTAAACTATTTGGGAGAATCTAGTTTCAAATCATGGATTTCATAATAACCTATGGAAACAGGAAATTGGCTTGAGGAAAATGTCAGTTTGCTGTTTTCAGCACTGATGCTTTCCCAACTTTAATGTGAACATAGATTACCTGAGGATCTTACGAAACGACAGTCTGATTCAGAAATTCTGGGTCATTGCCCGAGACTCTCTTTTCCCGCAAAGCCCCATATCATGACCATTGAAGTAATAACAATGGCAGCACATTTATTGGTCACTGACTATGTGCCAATTATGTTGTCTCTAATCTTCAAAAGAACGCTCTAATGTTATTATTATTCTCATTTTTCAAATAATAAAACCATACTGGGAACAAGATCAGTAGCTTGGCAACCGTCTCAGGAAAGCCATGGGATTGGAATGCAAACCCATTTCTTCTGACGGAATCTTTTGCTCTTTGCACTGCAACCAGCAAAGTAGTTGAAAATGGGGCATGTGGTTTATATCTGAAGATGAGTACCATAAGACATCAGAGTACTTTTACTCAGTGTTTTGATGCTTTGAATTCAAACTGGTTTGAAGTGTTTTATGGAATTCATTATTTAATTTAAAAAATGTTTTATACCTTGTCTAAAAATATCACAGCCATTTCAGTGGCATTACATAGTCCGAGTATGCGTTATAAGTGAGAACTTCATTAGAACAAAACTGTGATGTAGATAAAGGGTATACACGTTTCTCTGTCAAAATTAAAAAAAAAAAAAAAAAGGAAATGCAGTCGGGAATTGATTGGGAGCGTTAGGCGCCATACTAAGGGGCAAATCCACATTAGCACCAGTAACTTTTAAGTACTCCATCACTCATGGTCAATAGATGGAAGCAAGATGAAGAGAAAAAGATATTTCACTGGCAGCCCCCAAAGATTTCACCTATAGATGTAGAGAATGAGCATTGCCATGGATACAGTATAATTATATCACCTGAATAGAATCGAAGGGAATTGAAAAGCAAGAGACAAAGAAACAAGCTTAATTATTCATTTTTTGAAAAATCTCTACAGACAATTTAACAGTAAAATAGGGTGACTAAGGAACACATACATTTCATGCCCATATGCCACAGAAATAACTAATTAGGCACAATGTGCCAGTGCTAATTATAGAAATGATTGCTGGAAGAAGGAAGACTGAATATAGAGTGGCTGGCAACGTGATGGTCCCCTTGCTATGTAAGCTGCGCTGAATGTTGCAGTGAGCTGATTGGTTGTTATCTTTTTTGCATGAGAATTGAATTGTAACTGATTTAATTTTTTCCTAACTTCCTGATTACTGAAGAGGGTGCTGAGGCAAGAGCAGCAGAGTAAAGCTCCAAGAGAGCAGGAAAGAGGAAACATGACGTGACTTGGTCATTTTCACCCAAGATGATGGATCCTTTGTGTTTTCATCGGTCAGATGGAAGAACACTGGTCCAAGGAGTCTTAGGTGGTGTAATGAGGTCAACAGTTACTCCTGCCTTAAACTGTATCTGTTATCATGCCTATTTTTGAATCTCTCTAAAAGCCTACCTGAAATTCCATCAGGAAATCATTTTAAGTTAATGAGATGTCTTTGAAGATTGAGGCTGTCCAGAGAAGCCATAGTATTCACACTTTAGTCTGAACTGAATTAAATTATGTTCCCAAACCAGGCTAAGAAAAAAAAAGGAACTGTCCTAAGTGGAGGGGACATGGTGGGCAGAATTCTGAGATGGTCCTCAAGATTCCTTTTTTTAAAAAAAAAAAAAAAAATTTAATGTTTTGGTGCGCCTGGGTGGTTCAGTCGGTTAAGCGTCCGACGTCAGCTCAGGTCATGATCTCACAGTGCATGGGTTCGAGCCCCACATCGGGCTCTGTGCTGACAGCTAGCTCAGAGCCTGGAGCCTGTCTTCAGATTCTGTGTCTCCCTCTCTGACCCTCCCCTGCTTATGCTGTCTCTTTCTCTCTCAAAAATAAAACATTAAAAAAAAAAGGAATCAAAAAATGTTTAATGTTTTATTTATTTCTGAGAGAGAGAGAGAGTGCGAGCAGGGGAGGGACAGAGAGAGAGGGAGACACAGAATCTGAAGCAGGCTCCAGGCTCTGAGCTGTCAGCACAGAGCCCGACGTGGGGCTCAAACTCACGTACCACAAGATCATGACCTGAGCCGAAGTTGGACTTTAACCGACTGAGCCACCCAGGAGCCCCCTCAAGATTATTTCTTTCTCCTCTGTATAAACGCCCTGTGCAACCTCTGGAATTGTGAATGTGATGGGCATTACTTTCATGATTAGGTTATGCCATACAACATAGCTGACTGGCAGGGGGATCATCCAAGTGGGCCTGATGGAATCATAGGAGCCCCTTCAATCTGGATTCGGAGGTCAGAGGTGAAGAAAGTTAGAGATTCAAAGCAGGAGAAGGAATTGAGGTGTCCCTGCTGGCCGGAAGATGGAGGGGGCCCCTTGACAAAGGTGTGGCTGCTTTAGGAGCTGACAACAGCCTTTGGCTGACAGGCACCCTGGCAGAGGTGACCTCAGGCCTACAATCCCAAAGAACTGAATTCTTCCAACAGAAAGAATAAACTCAGAAGCAAGTGTTCCTCAGAGCCTCCAGATGAGAATTCAGACAGCCTGACATCTTGGTTTTGACCTTGTGAGACTGAGTAGGAGACTCAGTCGTGCTGTGCTGGACTCTGACCTACAGAACTGAGAACCAAACATGGGTGCTGTGTTAAGGCACTAAGTGTGTAGTCGTTTGTGCACTTCAATGGAAAACTAACATGGGGTGTAGAAATGGGAGGAGCCATGGGGCGCCTGGGTGGCTCAGTCGGTTGAGCCTCCGACTTCGGCTCAGGTCATGATCTCAGGGTTCGTGGGTTCGAGCCCGGTGTCAGGCTCTGTGCTGACAGCCAGCTCAGAGCCTGGAGCCTGTTTCAGATTCTATGTCTCCCTCTCTCTCTCTCTGACCCTCCCCTGCCCGTGCTGTCTCTCTCTCTCGCAAAAATAAAAACATTAAAAAGAAAAAAGAAATGGGAGGAGCCAGAGGGACCTTTGACTTGTAGACTAGGAGAGAACAGGTGGGTTGAGGCGGTGAGCTGCGGATAGCAAGTGGGCACGCGTGTCTGCTGCTGGACACGGTGGCCTCGGGCAGGGAGCCTAGGGGGCAGGTGGAACGCTCCCATGCCTGAGTCCCTTGGCTCTCTGCCTGCCTGAGGGCCATTGCCTCCACCAGCAGACAAGCATGCCCTCTTGCTCTTTCCGTCTCTCTTTCTCATACTCCATCTACATGGCTGACCACAGAGCTTTTTTCCACCTACTTCCTCATTGTAAGTTTTAAGCCCTTATTATCTCCTTTTTGGAATTAAAACCAAAAGTTGAGGGACACCTGGGTGGCTCAGTTGTCTAGGCATCCAACTCTAGATTTCATCTTGATCTCAACAGTTCATGGGTTCAAGCTCTGCATGGGGCTCTGCGCTGACAGTGCTAAGCCTGCTTGGGATTCTATCTCTCCTTCTCTCTCTGTTTCTCCCCTACTTGCACACATGCACGTTCCTTCTCTCAAAATAAATAACTTCAATAAAAAAACCATTATGTTGCAAACCTTTATTAGTTCATTGAACTTGGATCAATCATCCTACTCATCTAGATTTTAGTTTTTTAATTTCTGGAAAAAAAAAAAGCAGATGGACTAGTAAGGATTCCTCAGTTCTTTCCAGCAGTAATGGTTTTCAATCAGAGACACTCATCATCACTGGCCTTCCTGCCTCTAGTCCGTCTTTCAATTTCTCTTGCAGATCTGATTGCATCACTCTCTTGTTGAAAAGCTTTCAGGTCTAAACTCTTTAGGATACTTTTCAAAAATCCTTCATGAACTGACACCAAAGTGGCATTTTCTTGTCCTACACCATTGCTCACCCTTAAAGTACTCCAAGTGTTAGGCAACCTATATTTCACTGCTCTAGACATAAATCCAGGTTTCTGGCCTTCATGCTTCACCCATACTTCTTTTAGATGAAATACTCCTTCATCTGAGTGTGATAATCAGGCTCCACCAAATTCATAGAGGCAGCTCTATTGATACCTCTTCCAAGAAGCATTTCCCCATCCCTCCAACTGGGGATAATAGCCACCTTCTCTGAATCATAATAATAATACTTTTCCAAATCATTTGACTCAGTTGGTAACCTTTTATGTCATGTTCATCCTTTATAATAGTATTTAATAGCAAATATATGTATAAGTCTATGCACTTATGTATAGTGTGCATGTATATCTTTATATCAGATCATCTTTAATTATAAACTCCTTGAGGACTGGAAACTTCCTCATTTAACCAATCTCTGTATTTGCAACAGTCTTTGGCAACAGGCCCTTGTTCTGAAAAGGGTTGAATCAAATAGGAAATAATAACCTGTGTTGTATTTGGTTTGATATTCTGCCTGTTAGAGCAAACTTAAAGGACCTTTCATGAAGAAACTTTTTGACCTTCTTGATGTTGACCTTTGAGATTAGAGATTTACCCAAATAGCTTGGATTTCCCTTCTCAAGTTACACACATACACACACACACACACACACATTTAGAATTCAGCTTCTTTTAAAAGACTTTTTAGATGACAAAAATCTTGGGCTTATTACCATTGTGCAAAGACAGATTCCATGTTATTTGTTCTTTACTTGATATTCTATATTTAGTCTTCTTTCCAACCTTAACAAAGCAGAACCCATAATCTCTACATCCTTCTTCTATCACAAACTTCATGATAATAGAAATTTAAACTCTAGCTCTCTGTCTCCAGTGCTGCACACTTTCATCCAGATCTTCTCAGTCTGTATGCACAGCATGATCCTTCTTCCCACTTGACCATTTTGTTTTCCTTCTTATGATCCTTTCCCAGTTCCATTAAAAACTTGCTTGACAGCTGACACTGGTGTGACTTTTTTTCAAGATACTCATTCATAACTGTGAAACTGCCCTGTTGTCAGGGGTCAGTAGAATCTTTGAACAAATGCCTGTTGAATATCTTGTAAGAATGATGAGATATTCAATAAACATTTCAGAAAGAAATAAAAATGCCCAGTTTTCAGGAGATTCAGTCAGTCCATCAATAACTTCTCCATGTGACACACCAATAAACAGCTCGAAAGCTGGCAACACAGCTGTCTGTAGTGGATGCCAAGGAAACAGATGGTGGTAATGCAGGAAGAATGCTTTCCATCACTTCGCATTAAGCTCTTTTGATTATGCACCAAAAATGGAGAAGGAATTGACAGGCACCAGGGTGACTAAAGCAGGCTTTATCGCCACCACATGTCAGCTGGAATATTTTAAACACACATTGATGAAGAACCCTTTGGGCTCATTCTACTTTCTCTCCAGGTTTTCAAAGGACTTTCCTAGAAAAAAAAATTTCTCTAGTGACGGATAGGAAAACCAAGGCCTCAAAGGAAATAGGACTGATGATAACTGGCTCTAGATCAAAGTTGAATCATTTCCAAGATCAGGCCTCTAGAAGGTGAACTTTTGGTGTGCTTCCTCCATTCTAAAACCATTATGGAGAGAGCCACACCACCAGGCTGATGCAATAACATCAATTATTCTTTCTTGTACTAATTGTAGCAATCACGTGTGTGTGTGTGTGTGTGTGTGTGTGTGTGTGTGTGTGTGTAAGTTTGTTTATTTCTTTTGAGAGGGAGATACAGAGGGGCAGAGAGAGAAGGTGAGAGAGAATCCCAGGCAGGCTCCTCACTGTCATTGCAAAGCCAGACACGGGGCTTGAACTCATGAACTGGGAGATCATGACATGAGCTGAAATAAAAAACCGGATATCTAACTGACTGAGCCACACAGGCATCCCTGTGTGTCTCTTTTGAGAAGGAAACTACACAGAAGAGTGAGGTAGCAGAGGTATCATCTGTTAAGAGAGGGAGGCTTGTCCTTTAGGGTTTGAAAGTCTGTCCATGATTACTTTCAAATGATTTCAGTGCATCTGAGCCTGTCTGTTATTTCCTCAACTAGCTGAGCTACAGAGGAAGCAGGTGCTGTTACAGGAAGGCAAATCCAGAGTGGATCCCTTGCTTATGGCCTCAGTTTCCTGCACCTTAATACCTCCTGTGTGGGATATCTTGTGTGTCTGAAAGTGACCCCTGAGTCTTATAACTGGAGCATTGAGAGCAAACATTCACTTCGGTTGGTTTTGCTTGGTTTTGTGTCCTACAGTTCATAATCTGTCATGACTCTATAATGATAATGAAAAAAAAAAAAAAACAGGGGTAGTTTATTGCTATTAATTCTGCAACAATTTTAAGAAAGGAAAGAAGAATAATAGGTGTGCCAGTTTTTATTTCTTATCTCTCAGCACCAAAAGTGGCCCTTTTCTACTCTTTGTGATCCTAAGAGGAGGCCTCAGCAAGCTCTATTTCCCAGAAACCCTTGCTAGCGGACTTCAGGTTAAGTCCCGCCACTAGATGGCACTAAAGGGAAATCAGAAGGTGGAGGGAGTGGACAAAGGACTCCCGGGCTTGTTTTTCAGATTCCTACCATGAAAGCCAGTTCCAAGCCAGTTTGTTCTTTCGCGCTCTCTCTGTCAGGACTCACGCAGGGATGCTGCTGTTTCTTTTTCTTTTTTAAACTTTTTAAAATGTTTATTCAGTTTTGAGAGAGAGAGAGCAAGTGGGGGAGGGGCAGAGAGAGAAGGAGACACAGAATCCGAAGCAGGCTCCAGGCTCTGAGCTGTCAGCACAGAACCCGATGCAGGGCTTGAACCCATGAACTGGGAGATTATGACCTGAGCCAGTCGGACGCTTAGCCACCTGAGCCACCCAGGTGCCCCAGGATGCTGCTGTTTCGTCTACCGTTGACTCCTAAACTTCAGCAGTGGCAGTTGGGTCTGCCAGCTATTTAGTTCTACCTCTAGCAGAACCGGCCTCATTTCTTCCCCTCAGAAGTGCTGGAACAAGTCCTTATGATCGGAGCAACAGCAACATGAAGCCCTTCCTACGGCCTCTGAAGCTCTTAAAACCCCATCGACTAGTTCTCCCAGCCCTCTTTAACACCATGTAATCAATTTACCACAGCTACCTCTTCAACAACGCAGGGGTGAGGGGCACGGGTCCCCACACAGTTGGAAATCTATGTATCCTTTGTGACTTCTAAAAATATAACTGCTAATGGTCTACTGTTGACCCGAAGCCTCACCAATAATGTAAACAGTCATTAACACATATTTTTGTATGCTTTATGTATTATATACTGTATTCTTTCCATAAAGGAAGCTAGAGAAAAGAAAATGTTAAGAATATCCTAGAGAACATACATTTATAGTAATGCACTGTTTTTAAAACTGCTTTCCTTTTTTAAATTTTAAAAAAATTTATATCAAGAGAGACAGTGATAGTGTGAGTGGGGAAGGGGCAGAGAGAGGGAGAGAGACTCCCAGGCAGACTCCACACTAGCAGTGTAGAGCCTGATATGGGGCTTGAACTAAAAAAACTGCAGGATCATGACCTGGAGCCAAAGCCAAGAGTCTGATGCTTAACCGACTGAATCACTCAGGCACCCCTGCGCTGTATTTATTCTTTTAAAAAATCTATGTGTAGGGGTGCCTGGGTGGCTCGGTCAGTTGTGTGTCTGACTTCAGCTCAGGTCATGATCTCATGGTTTATGGGTTCAAGCCCCACGTCGGATTCTGTGCTGACAGCTCAGAGCCTGGAGTCTACTTCAGATTCTGTGTCTCCCTCTCTCTGCCCCTCTGCCACTTGTACGCTGTCTCTCTCTGTCTCTCAAAAATGAATGTTAAAAAAAAATTTTAATGAATCTACAGAGTTCAAGCTTGTGTTGGTCAGAGCCATTAGTAAATGAAATGGCTTCATCCCTAATGAGTTTTGAGAACAAGAGTGACAAAAGAACAAATTGACTTGAAACAGGATTTCATAGACAAGTTCACCAGGCTGATTTGGTTGAGTATAAGGGAGAACTGACTTTCCAGCCATGGGAGCCGTCCCTTAATGGATGCCAGGACTCTCTGTTGCCTGTAAGACTGGCAAAAATTTAAAATATTGGTAATCTATATAGTGCAGAGATTAACACACATACACTGCTGCAGCATAAATGGGGGCAGCTTTCCTGAAGGGACATTTGGCAACACATTCAATCACCATTTCGTTCTAGAAAGCAATAGAGGAAATAAAGGCAAAGGCAATATGAACATATCATACTCATGTGAGGAATACTAGTGACCAGGATGAAGGTGAAAATCCAGCATGGGAAAGGGCATAGTGTGTGGAGTTTGTTGTTTTAGTTGCTGTGGGTGAGGAAGGCTGTTCCCAGACAGCTGCGTTGGAGCAGAGATGTGAAGAGCAAGCCATGTGAGATTCAGGAAGAAGAATGTTCCAGGAAGAGGAAAGAGCAAGAGTTCTGGAGAGGAAAGGGGGGAACTTTATCAAGGAAGGTCAGGAATGAGGGCAGAAGGAGAGGAGGTAATATCACAGAGATATCAGCAACCAGGTTGTGTGGGGAATTGCGGACAAAGATGAGAACTTTTTTTTTCCCCCAGAGTGACCTCAGAAGTCATTGGACCATTTTTAGCAAGGGAGAGCCACAGTCTGACATTTGTTGTCTATGGAAGCCTTAAAAGTATTTTCAGTCTTTGACCTAGGAACTCCATGTTGAAGTATTTGCTTTTAAAAAATTATCAAGGTGTCCTGGGTGGCTCAGCTGGTTAAGCATCAGACTCTTAATTTTGACTCAGGTCACTGCCTCATGGTTTGTGGGGTGGAGCCCTGCATTGGAATCTGCTTTGACAGCACAGAGCCTGCTTGGGATTCTCTCTCTCCTCCTCTCTCTGCCCCTCTCTTGCTTATGCTCATGCTCTCCCTTCAAAATAAATAAACATTTTTTTTTAATTATTGAAAAAAGTATCCAAAGATCTGTGTATGTACATACAAGGGCATTCACTAAGAGCAGATGTTTTGAGCACTTAGAGCATTCCCGACATTAATGATATCATACATGTTAATTCATTTAATATTTATAACTTTTCCATGAGAGAGAGATCCTTGTTTAACAGATGAGGAAGTTGAGGAATAGAGAGGTTAAGTATCTTGCCCAAGCTATTAAATGACAGGACCTAGATTTTAATCCAAGAGTCCAGCTCCAGAGTCCACACTTTAATCACTTGGTTATAAATGGAAATATGTTCACATTTTAACACCCAATGCAAAAAGGCAAGCTCCCTGTGCGTAACGCTTCATTTAAAGAGGACAAGTACATCGTCAGAATGTATGCATGTGTGTTCAGGTGTGACTATTGGGTATTTCTTCTTATATCCCCAGAATTTCTTCTTTTATTTGGAAACAGACCCTGGGCCTATCATCCTCCACTTTACCATGCAGCTCTAAGTGGGGATGGGTTCCAAATAGAACACCTGGCTGGCACTCGACCTACTAGCCCCAGCAGTGGGCCCATGACCTCAACACTGCACTTCCCTGCTCCAGGACTATGAATCACTTTGCCCTCCTGGCCTCAGTTTATTCGTCCTGGGAAGAGCATCTGGCCCATGCTGGCAGATCAAACTCTCCTAGAAACTGAAACTGAAAACCAACCCACAGCCCAGCAGTTGTTGAAATTGAGCCACATCCACGGTGGCCCCTAGACATTCCATTTTCTTTGGCTTCCTTCCAGAACTGGAGCTCTGTGGATGCCCACTTCCAGAAGCCTGGTAGTTCAGCATTTCCTCTGATGCTCTGAATGATGCTAGCACCTGTCTGGTAAGCCCTGGGTTTTGTTTACAGAAGCCGGGATTGCTACTGATGCTTGCAAACAAAGACATTTTATCTGAAATTGTCTAGGAGGGTAAATATCAAAATGTTAACAGTGGGTGAAGGAATTTTGTATGACTTCTGTTTTCTTTACAAATGACAAATACCCAGATGTCAGGTTAAAAATGTCTACGTCAATTTTGTTGCCTGTTTTTTTCAAGGCATGCCAGAAAGCTCTCTGAGGTCTACTTCTAGCCAATAGCAACAGTAGCACCCATAGCAACTATAGTAAAGAGGCCACGGCAATTATCACACAAAGGTAACAAACAATAAAACAAACCTAAAGATGATGAAATACAAGTCATGACAACATCTGACAGAGATCAGCACTTGGAAAGTTTCAGAGCAGAAGGGAAACAACAGACAGTGGAGGGTGAAGGTGGGCAGGGGACTCATAACAAATCGTGTTTTGAAATCCTGGTGTTACCATTTGAGCTATGATTGCTGTAATAAGAGCTCAGAGAACTTCGTGATTTGCTTATCTAAAACACATTATTACAACCAATTAGTGTTCATGATTTGTGCTGTTGCAGACACAGTGAGTTTGCTGTACTTTGCCCGTGCCAGAACAACACTGTTTTCTAGGACGCCCAGATTTTTAAGGGTTTGCAAACCAGCAAAACCCACAGACCTATAATGTAAATGAGTTCTGAATAAAAGAAGGGTTAGCGTATGGAAATCAATGAGCAAAAATACATATTTCAGTCAATTCTAAGCAATGACCTATTAGGATTAACTGCCTATTGAGTTACACATTCAGCAAAGTCCTAAAATCCGTTCATAGCTTTCATTCCTGCTAGGTTTCCCCAGGCCTTCTGGAATCAGTTCTACAAACAGTTGCCAAATGCACGTTCTGTGCGCACGGTCCCAGGCAATGGGGATATAGAGCCATTTCTGCCCAGAAAGCTCACACTGGGAGAGGAAAGACATGGAAGGCAAATTTCAGGGCATGCCTTAAAATTTAAATGCCCCAATATAGGACCGTATAAGAGACATAGTCATTCATCAGGCTCTAGCCTGATGCCTACTTGAGTTAAGTCTTCACAGATGTAAATCTTTAATAGCAGATGCTGCTGTTGCCGTCCTCATTTTACTGACAAAGACGTTAGGCTCAGAGAGTTAAGTAACTTGGCCCAGGTATTATAACACTCAGACATGGTGGACTCGGGATTAGACACACACACACATGATGTTGTGGACTCAGGATTAGACAGAGTGTGGTCTCAGGATTAGACACACACACGACGTTTCCTGTAACGTTTCCAATTCTATACCTCGGTGTGGGAAGCTTAACACTTTCTGAAGGGATGGGAAGTCAAAGGTTGTTAAGGACTGAATGTATCCCCCACAAATTCATATGTCAAAGCTTTAGCCCTCAATGTGATGGTATAGAGGTGAAGCCTTTGGGAGGCAGTTAGGTTTAGATGAGGTCATGAGAATGTGGCCCTCATGATGAGATTAATGAGCTTATAAGGAGAGACAGCAGAGTGCTGGCTTCCTCTCTCTTACCATGTGCACACACCTTGGGAAAGCTCTATGAGGACATACCTGGAAGGCAGCCGGGAAGAAAGCTAGGAGTTGAATGCGGGCATCCTGGCTGAGGGCTTCCAGCCTTCATTACAGTGAGAAATGCGTGTTATTTAATCACCCAATTCTAGTAGTTTCTTACAGTAGCCAGAACAGACTAAGACAGCATCGCTTTCTGAAAGGAGAAGCTAGAGCACAAGTGTTCTCTCCTGGGCATGGAGACAACTGGAAGTTTATCGAGGGAGTGCCGTTGCCATTAACATGCATAGGGAAGTTCTGGAAACAGGGCTGGACAGAGGAAGAGGCCAAGCTGAGTTGCAGTTGCAACCAAAGGCCCCAGTGGATCCTCTGTGGAGCCCCCGAGCTGGAATGATCCCCCCAATAAGGCAAGGGAGGGAGACTTTTATACTCCTACATACGCCAGCCATGGGAGGGGCCAGCCATGGGAGGGGCCAGCCATGGGAGGGGCCAGCCATGGGAGGGGCCCTGACCTTGAGGGAGGAAACTCTCCTGGGCTCAGGACTGTGTCTGTCAAGACTACCCGAGGCTGGGGAAATGAGGGCTCCTGTCATGGAGGAGGTCTGGGTGAGACATCAGGGCATCTGCTATACCTCTGTCCTGCATCTCCCATACCCTACCTTCCCATGTCTTAAGATCCAAATGTAACTTCAAGTAGCATCAGTCACAATTTCAGGAGTGATAGGAATACTTAGGTTCTAGAGTTAAATCTAAGTAATTTCAGTGTTTAAAGATTCACAGAAACTAGTGCTTTCATGTTTTCACCCCCGCCCTTTCAGCTTTCAGTATTAGGAGGAAAAATAAGAGGGGTGCCTGGGTGGCTCAGTCGGTTAAGCCTCCGACTTCAGCTCAGGTCATGATCTCATGATTTGTGGGTTCGAGCCCTGCATTGGGTTCTGTGCTGACAGCTCAGAGCCTGGAGCCTGTTTCAGATTCTGTGTCTCCCTCTCTCTCTGCCCCTCCGCACCTCAAACTCTGTCTCTCTCTGTCTCAAAAATAAATAAACATTTTTTAAAAAGGAAGAAAAATAAGATTGGATTCTCTGCACAATTTCACATTGACAGACTCCCACTATCATAGTAAGAATAATCTTGAACTTCCAAAATTCTGTTTAGGCTGATGCCTATAAACTCAAGGCAAGATTTTCAGGACTTTCTATAATTAATGGTGAATAAATGGTGCCAACGTCTCCCATACGTGCTAAGTCTATGCCTTTCTGTTTTTTAATACTGTGATTTATCTTTTTGACATTAGCATAGCAGAAGCATTCTTATGCCAACTTTGCTGACGACATTGGAATTCATGTTGACAATCCTCAGAGGGGAATTTCTTCAACCCCCTCTCCCTTGTTTTGGGATCAGAATCATTTGAAAAACAACCATAGCACTTATACATGTGATATGCTTTCTTTTAGGTGGCTGAATTTGGATTTAAATTCTAGATCCTACTCTTAAGAGAAATGCACAGGGGAAAAAACACACTAAGTGACAATACAAAAATAAAAGACCAGTGAAATGTTTGATACCCTTAGAGCAATGCTGAAGACTGAAGCAGAGGCATCATGGAGGCAGGCCAGCAGAATGTTCTGAGAGGTTCTTGCAAAGTGATATATCCGTGGGGTCATCACGGGGTCACAAGAGGGGCAGCTCATATATAATACTTGGTTAAGCGGTCAGGAAGTTGCCTGGAACTTACCTACATTGTGTATTATTACAAATCTTCTGTCAAGATGTTTGGTCGGTCTTCTTTTGCTAGAACCTGAAAAAAAATTCATCCGGGTTCAAGCTCACATTTGGTAATCTTGGACATCTTACTGTAGAACTTGAAAGTAGAGACATTCTGGCTTGTTTCTGTTTATAGTTGACCAGACTTACTATGTTAAACACCCAGGGTTTGGAATAGAAATAAACATCCCAATCCATTAATTTAAAATGAAACATAATCCTGGCAATCAGGTTGACTTATCTCTGCATGCTTTCCGTTATAGGACAAGATACCATTAAACTAACATCATTCTGAACAGTGAGCTGATGTTAGTGTCCAGCCTGATGCCTGTCATTGCCTGCAATTTATATCTAACAAAGAGACTCGGATCTATTTTAGCCAGCCAGTCAGTATTGGCCATGTCTAGGCACAAAGACCAAGTTTTACTATTTGCTTCATCTTGTTTTAATCTCCATTTGAAACATTCTTTTTATAAACATTTTGGAAAATACATTAAAAGATGATATGGATCCTTAGGATAATAGACTATGTTTAACTAGTGCTTTTTTGGCAAGAGATATTAATACAATGTGACCTTAGATCTAGGAAGAAATTTGACAACTCCTTATAATATAAAATGAAATCAGGTCTAAAGAGTCTAAAACGTTCATTTGAACACCTCTAAACCATAAATAAAACTATGAAGTAGTATCATTATGCAATAATTCATGATGATAGTCATTGTTACTGGAAAGTTACTTAAAAGAGGATACGTAATATTACCTTACAGTTGTAGGAAGATCATGAGGTGATTTTAGATGGTGCCTGATACACGATGCCTGTCTATGTGGCAGGATCACATGAGGTACTCATTAAATGTCCTAATGGGTGACTAAATGAAGAAATCAAGGAGGACATTGCTCAAGGTCACAAACCTTGAATTTTCAGTTCTAGACGGGAATGCCCTGGATCATATTGTCCCCCTGGGGGGCAAGGGGTTTTCTTGGATTTTGGACTTTGCCAATATCCAGGATGATGCTGAGCATCTGGGAAGGTAGACGTGGGGAGCTGCCCTGCATATGAGGCATCCTGACTGGAGTGCTGATCTGGCACACATCTTCCGCCCAAGTGATGCCAGAAATATCACAAGAACAGAAGGGCAAGTTCTGCCTGTTGCCAAGTTTATTTTGTATTTTCTGCATGTTAAAAATGAAAACCCACGCAACCAAGAGCACTCATTCTTCTGACAGGAAGTGATTAGGAAGAAAGGGGTTTGTGTCTGGGAATAATTTTTTTTTAATCCTAAAGAGGACCAGAAAATATGCAAATGTTAGCATCACCCTTAGATGTGGCACAAGAGGCATCTGCCTTAAACCCTGGCTTTAGGGGACCTCACTCCAGGTCATCACCAGGTACAACCCACCCCATGGGACAAGAAGGTTATAGGGACAAGGATTGTTTCCACCAATAGTCTTTGTTTCCTCCCTTCTAGACTATACCATGGATACTGAGAGCCCCAAGCTCTCTTCCAAGGACTGTACAATGATCTTCCCAGGATCCATCATCTTAGGTATTTGATGCTGTGGTGTATATGCCTAGGTCTGAGGGGTGGTCAAGGGTGGCTGTTTGTCCCAGTGAAAACTGGGAGTAGACATGCCAGGTGAGTGTCCATGTCTACGTGCAAGGTCCCTCATCCTGTAGGCGACCACATGTAGAATAAGGATGAGGTGGGAAGAGAAACTTGACTATGTATTTGCTGACTCTCCTAATGTGGCCATATACCCTGGTGGGACTCCAAGGACTTTTAGATTTTAGGATATGGCCCGCCAGGTCACTACAAAAGCATCATTTTACATGGTCAGAGGATGGAATATATTTTATTTTACAGTTTGATAGCTTGATTTATGGCTTTTAAACATTTAGATATCTGGGATGGATGCCCCCATCTATACTTTCCTCTGACCTCAAAGACAGGAGTGCCAGGACTAGAAATATAAACTGGAGCTATTGTATAAGTTTGAAGATATTTCTACTTTCTTTTCTTACTTTTCCTCAGGAAAGGTACTTGGATCATAAAAAAAATACATACGTTGGGACATGGTGTTCCTTATTTGTTTTATTTTTTTAAGTTTATTTATTCATTTTTTTTTTTATATATTTTTTTTATTTATTTCTAGGAGAGAGAGAGAGACAGCGTGAACAGGGGAGGGTCAGAGAGAGAGGGAGTCACAGACTGAAACAGGCTCCAGGCTCTGAGCTGGCCGTCAGCACAGAGCCCGACGCGGGGCTCGAATCCACGAACCACGAGATCATGACCTAAGAGAAAGTCGGACGCTTAACCGACTAAGCCACCCAGGCGCCCCTATTTATTCATTTTTGAGAGTGTAGGGACAGAGAAAGAGGGAGAGCAAGAATCCCAAGCAGGCTCTGTGCTTTCAGTACCAAGACTGATGCAAGGCTCTATCTCAAGAACCATGAGATCATGACCTGAGCCAGATCAAGAGTTGGATGCTTAACCAACTGAGCCACCCAGGTGCCCCGCCTTATTTGTTTCAGAAAGCAAAAGTAAGGACTTTGACAATATATGTTCATGATTTTTAAAAAGAACAAAAACTATTTTAAAGGCTGCTTTCAGCCATTAGATCTACCATTCAGTGACTGTTTTCATGATGAATGTTTTCTTAAGTGAAGTGAAGAGGCTTCACCACTAAACAGACCTGGGTCTGAATTACATTACAGTCACTGTTGAGTGGATTTGTCAGCTATATAGGCCACAAGGTCCCAAATTTTCTCCATTCATAGTGAAAATGTTCCATCATTTTTTTCACAGATCTCTTAGACCAAAAGAAATTCATGAGTTACTTGCTAAATTCCTAACTACCTTACCAAGTTCCAATATCTCAGTAGATATTTACAAACAGATGACTCCTAGTCATTTGAAAAAACAATTGAAAGAAAATATATTTATATTTTTAAATTTTTTTTTAAGTTTATTTGTTTTAAAGGGAGAGAGAGAGAGAGAGCACAAGTGAGGGAGGGACAGAGAGAGGAGGAGACACAGAATCTGAAGCAGGCTCTGAGCTGTCAGCACAGAGCCTGACACGGGGCTCGAACCCACAAACTGTGAGATCATGACCTGAGCTGAAGTCAGATGCCCAACCAACTGAGCCACCCAGGTGCCCTGAAAGAAAAAAAGATATTAAAAAAATCTTCAATGACTACAATCACTTACTAATGGGATATTGTTCACCTGTTAGGTACTGCATAATTTGTTAAGCTTGGATCATATGGAATGCCACCATCCTCACCGTTCATCCCATCCTGATTTGAGTGCAGTGCTTGTTTTCTATGACAGCAATTGCAAAAAAAAAAAAAGGGAAAAAAAAAAGGTTTGAAAAAGATGCACATTACCAAAAAGCATCTCATATTGACATTGTGAACTAATTTGAACTAGTAGTTTGCATGGGGTCCAACAGATGTCAAATATTGCTGTGTTCCCCTCAAAAATGTGAACTATCCCAGAACACCCATGTGAATTAATTGTGACACCCTTGATACACTGGTGCAGTTTGGGATTTACAAATGCATACATTTGTAGTCAAGAGTACAGAATAACTTGGCAGTGGGGGGTGGTCATTTTCCCTGTCCACTCGAGCAGCTATGTCAAAACTGTTCATTCTTTTTTACTGATTCCTGTAAATATTAAGTGTTTCATGAGGATATTTAAAAATAATCATTTTAGGGGTGCCTGGGTGGCTCAGTAGATTGAGCATCTGACTTCGGCTCAGGTCATGATATCAGAGTTGGGGAGTTGAAGCCGCACATCTGGCTGGCTGCTACCAGTGCAGAGCCCACTTCAGATCCTCTCTCCGCCTCTCTCTCTCTGCTCCTCCCCTGTTCACACTCTCTCTCTCTCAAAAATAAATTCAAGAAACATTAAAAATAATGATTTTAATGATGGCATATTTTTGGAAAAAATACTTTTAAAAAGTTTTATGTGATAGTGATGAGTATCTAACACTAGTACAGTACTTGAAGCTTCCAAAGTCTTTTGCTTATAGTTTGCTATGTTCTGCTAAGAGGAATGATCTCAGGGGGGACACATGGCTTCCTTTGATCCTCTTGAAATCCTAACCCCACATCTAGGCCTACCTCAAACCCTGCCACAAGCTTTCCCTGATGGACACTTGATTGCACTCTCTTCCTTTCAAAACATCTATAGTTATTTGCTTGTAATTTCCCTCAATAACTCTCCATATTCTACACTGGGTTTTACCAAACTTTGTTATACTTATCACTTCTTGGGTCATAGCGCTTTGCTGTCACAAGTGCTGTCTAATTATTTTTAACTTCCTTGAACACACCTTGATCTTAGAGCATCATTAGCTCAAAAGAACTATTTATTAAGTGAACGAACAATTGAAGGAATAATTAATTGCTCTAGGCCTTTCATCAAAAGGACCGGTATTTGCATTAATCAGAGCTGAATTGAGAAATTATTCTAATCTCATCACCTGCACATCTGTGTTCCAAGGACTGCTTAGCTGATTTTCTAAGGAATAAACAAAGAGAAAACCACGAAGAGCACTGTTATTTCAGTGAAAATAAACCTGTGGCTTTCTCAAGCCCGTGAAACCACCAGGAGTGTTTCTAAAGCAATGACAGTTTTTTGATAAATCTGAGGGAGGGAGAGCTGCTGGAAAAGTACATTTTCACTATTGTAAATAAACCTAAAGTGGAGAACAGCCTCACTTTGCCCCTAAGCACTCAAAGAGGGTTTTTGTCACTGTTGTTTTTTTTGTTTTAGCTATTTTGAAAAACCATAAGCTGTGAATGCATACATTTTTAAGGATCAGGAAGGTGAGCCACCAAGAGACTAAAACTTTCGGCCCTAATCACACAGTTATTTTCAAATCCAAGACTCAAATTTAGGCTTTGCATCAAATTCAGTGAAATATCACTTTTAGATTTCAGCAGAGTATAAAACATATTGAAGCCAAAATTCAATATTCGATATCTATATTCATATCATAATATAGTCAGTTGTCTCCTGAGAAGGCTTTTAAATGAAAACAGTTAATTATTATTCCCCAACTGAGTGCATCAGTCTCATAAGTAAACCTTTGCCTGTACTTAGAGGTAGTCTGAGGGATGGGAGTTCGGACTGAGGAGCAGAAATGAATATGGACCAGACAATTAAATGGAACTTTTGTTGTTGTTGTTAGTTCTTATGGGATTAGATGTTCACTGTTTGGATTCATTGTGTCTTTAAAGTGGTATGGATTTCTGAAATACTAGACAAATGAATATAAAACTATATTTCAAAATATATTCCAAGATCAAATATAGTTGTATTATATAATACATATTATACATATACAGTGTCTATTTTATATATATATATATATATATATAATATTTGTTTTTCTTACTTAAAGCACCAATTTATTATTATTTTCTTCCAGTCCTGGGAGATAGTACTGAGGTTGGCTAGGGATCTTTCTGGTATCCCTCAGTTTGGCTGATGCTAGATGGTTTAGGATAGCTTCACTCACCTGTCTGTGGACTCACGTGAAATGGCAGTGAGAGACAGGATGGCTGGAGCCTCTGTTCACATGGCTTCTCATATCCCAGAAAGCTACCTCGGACATCTTTACCCAGTGGAATAAGGGTTTCCAGTGACATCGAAAAGCACCGACACGTGAGGCCCTGCCACATCTCTGCTCTTGTTACATTTTTTTAAATTTGATATTTGTATCTATTGCAAAATGATCACACAATAAGTCAGTTAATATCTGTCCCCATACATAGCTATAAATTTGTTTTTCTTGTAATGAAGACTTTTAAGATTCACTGCTGTATCAACTTTCAAATATGCAATACAGCTTTATTAACTGTAGTCACCATGCTCTACATTGTATCTCCAGGATTGTTTATTTTACAGCTGGAAGTTTTAACCTTTGGACCCCCTTTAACCAGTTTTTTCCCACCCCGACATTACCCACTTCTGGCAACCACCAATCTATCCTCTGTATCTGTGAACTTGAAGTTGGTCTTTTGTTTGAGTGTTTGTTTTTAAATCCTGCGTGTAAATGAGATCATACAGTATTTGTCTTTTGCCATCTCATTTATTTCACTTAGTATTTTGTCTTCAAGGTCTATTCATGTTGTCACAAATGGTAGAATTTCATTCCTTCTGAAGGCTGACTTATAGTATTGTGTGTATGCATTACATCCTCTTTATCCAGTCATCTATTGATGGATAGGCACATACGTTGTTTTTACATCTGCACTATTGTAAATAATGCTGCAATGAACACAGGGTGCATATATCTTTTTGAGTTAGTGTTTTTGTTTTCCCCAGATAAATATTCAAAAGTGGAATCACTGTATCATTTGGTAGGTGTATTTTTTATTTGGGGGGAACCTCCATATTGCTTTCAATAGAAGTTGCACCATTTACATTCCTACCAGTGGTGCATGGGAGTTCCTCTTTCTTCACACTCTCACCAACCCTTATTATTTTTGTTTCATTTTGATGATAGCCATTAAAACAGGTGTGAGTTGATATCACATTGTGGTTTTGATTTTTATTTCCCTAAAGATTAGTGATGTTGAGCATCTTTTCATGTTTCTGTTGGCCACTGGTATGCCTGTTTTGGATTAAATATTTGTTGAGATCTTCTGCCCATTTTAAAAATTGGATTATTTGTTTATTTTTGCTTTTGAATTTTGTAGGTTCTTTACATGTTTTCGATGTTAATCCCTTACTAGATATATGACTTGCAAATCTTTTTTCTCACTCAGTAGTTTTCCTTTAGTTGATGTTACCCTTTGCTGTGCAGAAGCTTTTTAGTTAGATGTAGTTTCAGTTGTTCATTTTTGCTTTTGTTGCCAAGACTGATCATCGCTGAGACTAATGTCAGGGATCTTACTGCCTATGTTTTATTCATTGAGTTTCATAATGGTAGGTCTTAAATTCAAATCCTTAATTAATTTTAAGTTAATTTTTGAGTGTGATGTAGAATAGTAGTCTAATTTAATTCTTTTGCATGTGGCTGTCCAGTTTTCCTGACATCATTTATTACAGAGATTGTCCTTTCCCCATTGTTTGTTTTTCAATCTTTTGTCATTAATTAGTTGACCCTATCTGCTTGTTTTTATTTCTGGGTTATCTCTTATGTTCCATTGATCAATATGTCTGCTTCAATATAGTTTGAAATGAGAGAGTGTGGTGCCTCTAGCTTTTTGTTCTTTCTGGAGATTGCTTTCACTAATCAGGGTTTGTTTTTTTTTTAATTTAATTTTATTTTTTAGTTTCAGGTACATAAAAATTTTAGATTTGTTTGTTCTACTTTTACTTAATTCTTCCAATCCACAAGCATCAAGTACCTTTCCGTTTTTTTGTGTGTCCCTCTGATTTCTTTCATCAGTGTCTTACAGTTTTCAGACTACAGGTCCTTCACCTCCTTGGTTAAATTTATTCTTAGGTATTTTTTTTCTTTTTGATGCAACTATAAATGGGGTTGTTCTCTCAATTTCTCTTTATGATAGTCCATTATTAGTGTATAGAAACACCACAGATTGTTAAATACTGGTTTTTGTATCCTGTAATCTTACTGAATTTATTTGTAAATGCTTTTTCTGCATCTATTGAGATGCTGTGATTTTTATCCTTAATTTTGTGAATGTGTTATATCAAATTGATTCATAGATGTTGAATCATCTTTGTATCTCTGGAATAAACCCCACTTCATCATGGTGTATAATCCTTTTAATGTATTGTTGAATTTGGTTTGGTAATACTTTATGTTCATTAGAGATATCATTCTATAATTTCTTTTTCTTGTGATATCCTTGTCTTGTTTTATTATCAGGATAATGCTGGCCATATAAAATAAGTTTGGAAATGTTCCTTCCTCTTCTGTATCTTGGAAGATTTTGAGAAGGATTGGTATTAATTCTTTGAAAGTTCGGTAGAACTCACAAGTGCTTCCGGACCAGTGGTTCAATCTGGTCCTGTACTTTTGTTTGTTGGAAGTTTTTAATTACTGATTTGATCTCTTTACTAATAATCAGTTTTTCAGATTCTCAATTTCTTTGTTTTTGTCAAGGAAGGTTATATGTTTCTAGGTACTTTCCATTTCTTCTATGTTGTCCATTGTATTGATTTATAGTTCATAGTAGTCTCTTGTGATCTTTTCTAATTCTGCGGTATCAGTTAACATCTCTTTTATTCTAATTTTATTGATTTTATTTCTCTTTTGTTCTTGGAGAGTCTATTTTGCTTGTCAATTTTGTTTATCTTTTCAAAGAACCAGCTCTTAGTTTCATTTATACTTTTCATCTTTTTAGACTATTTCACTTATTTCTGCTCTCATTTTTGTTATTTTATTCCTTCTACTAACTTTGGGCTTCATTTGTTCTTTTCCTCTTTCCTTAAGGTGTAAAATTTGTTTACTTGAGTTTTTTCTCATTTCTAGAGGTAGGCATTTAATGCCAATAACTTCCCCTTAAGAGGGCTTTTGTTGCATCCCCTAAATGTTGGTATATTTTATTTCCATTTTCATTTGTACCAAGGTTGTTTGTTGTTGTTGGTTTCTTTGTTGACCCATTAATAGTTCATTAGCATGTTTTTATTCTCCACATATTTTTTAATTTTTCAGTTTTCTTTTAATAATTGATTTCTGGTTTTATACCATTGTGGTCAGAAAAGATGCTTGGTATGATTTCAGTCTTTTCAAATTTATTATGACTTGTATTGTGGCCTAACATATGATCTTTCCTAGATGATGTTCCGTGTACATCATGGAATGTGTGTTCTGCTCCTTTTGGATGAAATTCTCTGTGTATGTCTGTTAATCCATTTGGTCTAACATGTCATTTAAGGCTGCTGTTTTATTATTGCTTTTCTGTCTGAGTGATGTGAGTGATGACTTGCATTTTTGACATCTCAAAAATGTCAGCATGAAATAAAATTTACCCTAAATGTTTCAACAAAGAAACTTTATTTAAAGTATTGCTTTCAGAGATTTATTCAGAGTGAAGAGATGATGAAACACCAGAACAAAAAACCATCACCCTCCCCAAAAATAACTGGTACTAGGTATAGGGACTGCCTGGTGGGAGCTGATAGAAGGCAGCGACTGGCAAATTCATAGCACCAACAGAGTAAGAATTTTGGGAAAAATCTATTATCTCTCTCTAGGATTTCTATCTTTTTCTCCTGCTGCCTCTTACTAGTATATTTCAGTGCAAACCTGGCTGACAAAGGAACTCTGAAAACACAATCTACAGTTATTTACCTCCAGACACAGGAAAAAGTGTCCAGTTGGAAAAGGGAATTTTCATAATACTCGTTTTTCTCCATAGGTCACTGGCACACCAACTTTAAGATTGTGGAAGGAATGACAGAGTTTAAAGCATATTCAAGGTCATCTAGTTCCTCTCCATCATTTTAATAGATGAGGAAGTAAGATCCAGAGGGTAAAATGATTTGCTTTTACAAACAGTATTCTATTTTGCCTTTGCTCAGGTTTCCTATTAGCGATATACAGGAAAGACAGAGGGGAGGTTTATGAAAGTGATCTCAATTAACAGATTTGTATATGCATATATGTGTGTGCATGTGAGAGTGTTTAAGCCTTCTGTTTGTCAGTAAAAAGCATTACATGAATTTCTTCAAGAGTCATCTCTAGGTCCTAAAAGCTCAGACATGTGTGGCTATGCATCACCTGGTGAGATTTTATTGTCATTCCACAAGTTAAGATCAGAACCAAGATCCTTTCCATCCTTTCTCAAAGGATCAAAGGATCAAAGGTCTCTCTCCTTTTATATCCTTTCCTGTACATGAACAGAGGGAAGAAATTGTTCTTCAACCCTCATGTAGAAGGAGGAACTTATCAGTTGTATAGAAAATTTTTATCAATTCTCATCACATCACTTTTGATTGAAATTGTATGTATGTTACCTATACGTTTTTTTATAGACTTAAGAAAAACACCTCCAGTTGATAAAGTTCCTCCAATTCCTTGTTTGTACAAATAATGAAGGGTGTGTTGAATGTGACTGAATTATTTTTCTTTAATAATAATAATAATAATTTTCTTAGATGATCATATGATGA
The DNA here is from genome assembly GCF_003009895.1 of Hyaena hyaena. Lineage (NCBI taxonomy): Eukaryota > Metazoa > Chordata > Mammalia > Carnivora > Hyaenidae > Hyaena > Hyaena hyaena. Next base: position 410,550 of record NW_024080855.1, read on the forward strand.
ACTTTTAAAATTTTTTTGTCTCTTAATTTAGAGAATTACATTGATTGGTTTTTCAAATATCAACCTAACTTTTCATTACTAGGATAACTTTATCTATTCATAATTTGCTATCCTTTACATATCCTTTATAATCCTTTGCTTGTTTTGACCTACTAGTATCTCGTTAAGGATTTTTGTGTCTATATTCATGAGACGTATCTATCTGTAATTTTCTTTTCTTGTAATATATTCTATATATATTGTTGGAATCTAGATAATGTTGACCTTATACAATGTTTGGGAACTAGTTTTCTCATTATACATTTTCTAAAAGATTTTGTATAAGATTGGCTTTATATATTTCTTTAATAATGGATAGAATTCATAACTGAAGACCTCTAAGCCTGCTGTTTTGTTTTTGTTTTTGTTTTGCTAGGACTCTATAAAGTATGATTTAGGTTTACAAAATATTCAGGAATTTCAATCTTTTTATATTCATCCAGACTTGATTTATGGCCCACCATATGGTCCATTTCTGTACACATTCCAAGAGCATTTTAAAAGAATGTACATCCCATCATTCTTGAGCATCATGTACAAATTTCAATTAAATGAAGTCAGTTGATTGTGCTATTCAAGTTTTGTATATCCTTACTGATTTTTTGGCTACTTGTTGTATCAACTACCAAGAGAAGAATGTCGAAAATTCTAGCTATCATCGTGGTAAACTCCTCGATGGCCACTGAGCATTTCTGTACTTAAACACTATCCAGACTTTCTATGTGCTATGAATGTGGACAGGTGAATCAGATAGAAGTTACCTTGCCATTATCAGAATCAGAACTCCTGTGTCAATCGCTTTTAGTGTTTTGTAAGGGAGATGGTTACTATTACTTGTATTTCGCAGAGAATACTGAAAGGTATTGACTTCCCTGGTGTAGAGGCATACAGAAAAAGGCAGAGCAGAAATCAATTACAGTGAAATAAGTGGCTTGAGGCAGAATTGATAACAAGATGCTGTTTGGGCCAGGTACTGCTGGGAAGTAAGGGATAACAATTTTGTTGATGGCCTTGAGGTCTAGGCAAAAGCTGAGATCTTCATTTGTTTGGTTTTTATAATGGCAGGACAAAAGTGTTACAGAGCTAGTAGAGGGTCTGAGAAGACCTTTGCACAGAAGTCTTTCAAATACAGATTTGAGACCTGCTTTTGCTTTTGGCTTCAAAGGATATTGGGGAAGTTTAGGTACCAGGAGGGTGTATGTGAACTTTAATAGGCTCTGATAAAATTATTTTACTTTTGACATTGGAATTTTAGCCCACAGAGTGTCAAAAATGTGGTATTAAGATCTGAATCTGGAGTACGCATCAAATATAACAAAGGAAAAGATTTATCCAGTACAGACACAATTAATTCTGACTATAGGGGTGTTTTGGAACCATAAGTAATAGTCTCTCTGTTGTATATTAGTATGATCCCATTTACAAGGTAAGTCCTTACTAAATTTGCAAGAGTGGTATTGTGGAATAGGAAGAAATGTTTTTAGTTAAGTGTCCGAGAGTTACAATTAAGGGCTAGGAAATAGGGAGAATATGTAGGTTATTTGAAATACCTGTCACTGTTGTATGTTTTCTCTGAGAAGAATAAAGAGATTGAGGAGTTAGTAGTGTCTAATATAAAAAGACTATTGCTTGTATCTATCAGGAATTGATGAGGCTAACTATATTTAGCTAATTTGCTTTAAATGTTTAAGAGTAAGGCAGAGTATTGGGCGCCTTTTCCTTTCTCAGACCATTGATCTGAGTTGTCGGGTATTTCTATGACCTGTTTTCTCTTTTGTGATATAATACAATATTTTTTTCAGTGTTCCCTCTGTTTGCTATATTTACATATGTTCTTGTCAAAAGGTATTAAGTTGGGAAGTGGGCCACATAACTGATCTACAAGGTCACAACTCTATTTGGGGTCTTGTCTAATATTATCCAAAAGCTCTCTCAAAATTATGTACTGGGTTTTGCAATTCAGATTGAGGCCCTGTTTCTCATTTCAGTTTCTGTTTTTGAATTAGGTCTTCAGTTTTAGGTTTAACTCCACTGACAAAATGAGATGAAAGAACTGCTATTACATTGGCACCTTCTTTACCTTTCAAATAATAGAAGTTATTGCCCAGACTATTATACAAATCTCTTATCTTATACTTTATCTTTTCTCTATTTACAGAGAAAATTATGATACAACTGGTTATTATTAGTATTATTATATGTTTAGTTTTTGAGAGACAGAGGGAGACAGATCATGACTGGGGGTTGGAGGGCAGAGAGAGATGGAGACACAGAATCCAAAGCAGACTCCAGGCTCTAAGCTGTCAGCACAGAGCCTGACGTAGGACTCAAACCCACAAACCATGAGATCATGACTTGAGCTGAAGTCAGATGCCTAACCAACTGAGCCACCCAAGTGCCCCTTGATACAAATGGTTTTTAGTCAAATCTTTTGGGTGTAGTTTTTCAACAGATTTTGTCCTACTTTTCAGGCCCCTTTTCGAATATTATTGTGGGAAGATATCACCTCATACCTCACATCTATCACCTCAGAATGGCTAAAATTAAAGGAAAAGAAACAAGTGTTAGTGAGTATGTGGAGAAAAAGGAACCCCCATGCTCTGTTGAGGGGAATGCAAACTGGTACAACCTCTGTGGAAGATGCTGTGGAAGTTCCTCAAAAAATTAATAATAGAACTATCATATGATCCAGTAATGAAACTACTGGGTATTTACTCAAAGAATACAAAACACTAATTCAAAAGGATACATGCACTCCTATTATTTAGCAGCATTATTTATAATAGCCAAATTATGGAAGCAGTTCAAGTGTCTATTGATTGAGTGGATAAAGAAGATGGTGGTATACATACACAATGGAATATTATTCAGCCATGAAAAAGAATGATATTTTGTCATTTGCAACAACATAGATGGAATTAGAAAGTATAATGATAAGTGAAACAGGCCAGTCAGAGAAAGATAAATACCACATGATTTCAGTCACAGGTGGAATTTACAAACCAACAACGAGAAAACAAAGGAGACAAACCAAGAAACAGATTCTTAACTATAGAGAACAAACAGATAGTCACCAGAGGGGAAGTGGGGGTGGAAAAATGGGTGAAGTATATAAAGGAGATTAAGAGTACATTTACCCTCATGAGCACTGAGTAATATATGGAATTGTTGAAGCACTATATTGTACACCTGAAACTAATTTAACATTGTATGTTAACTACACGGGAATTAAAAGGTAAAAGGATCCTGTAGGCCCTTTTTCAGGTGATTCTAATCAGCTTTTTCATCGAGCAATTAATCTGAGGCTCCAACCAACATGTGTACAAGTTGATCAGATCACCCAAGGCTACCCAGAAGGATTCTAAATTCTATGAATACTGACAATGGTATTTTATTGTGCTTTGCTTTATTGTACTTTGGAGATCTGTTTTGTTGTTTTGTTTTTACAAATTCCAGGTTTGTGGCAACCCTGTGCTGAGGAAATCTCTTGGTGCCATTTTTCCAACAGCATTTGCTCACTTTGTGTCTCTGTGTCACATTTTGGTAATTCTCACAGCATTTTAAACATTTTCGTTATTATTTGTTGTGGTGATCTATGTTTGGTTCTTATGACTCACTGAAGCTTCTATGCTAGTTATCATTTATTTAAGCAGTTAAGTACATTTTAATTAAGGTATGTACATTGTTTTTCAGACACAATGCTATCACACACTTAATAGGCTACAGTATAGTGTAAATGTAACTTTTATATGTGCCAGCAAACCAAAAAATTCATTTGACTCACTGTCAATGCAATTGGAACGATTATTGGAAGGATCTGGAACTGAATCTACAAGAACACCAAAGTTTCCCTATAGCTGCTGGTCATGCCTTGGTTTAGGGAAATACTTCTAAAGAGTTCTTTAAATTTTTTTTTTAATGTTTTATTTATTTCTAGGAGAGTGAGAGAGACAGTGTGAACAGGGGAGGGTCAGAGAGAGAGGGAGTGACAGACTCTGAAACAGGCTCCAGGCTCTGAGCTGGCAGTCAGCACAGAGACCGACGCGGGGCTCAAACCCACTAACCGCGAGATCATGACCCGAGCGAAAGTCGGATGCTTAACCGACTAAGCCACCCAGGCGCCCCTAAAGAGATCTTATTTCAGCTTGAGTCCAAGTTTTTATTCTATAGTTGCCTGCGTGCCTGGGAGAAAAGATCCTTAGAGGTGACTGGTATTTTAGGGCATTCGAGTTTGGGGGAAAAAAGATGGCGGCTCTGGATAAGGGAAGAACAATGAGGAAATACAAGAAGAGAGAGATCAGAGGGCTAAGAGGGACAGTGGATGTTGGGAGACAACAAGGGAACAGAAGGGAGAATATTCACTCGGAAAATGAGTCCAGTTTGTTCTTGCTTAAGTTTGTCAGCTGGTTCATTCGCTTTGGCCGACAATCTTTTATTGAAACAAGGTTTTGCATCAGAATTTCCTTTGGAGTCCTCTGCCAGTCCTAAGATGTTGCCCACTGAGCTTGTGACATCTTACTCCCTTTCTTTCCTAAGGTACCTCTCACATGGTCAATTTTGTTCAAATCAAATGTTTCCCAGAGGAGTCACTGAAAAGCCAGTCATCCCTGATGATGTTATGCAACTTAGAAATATATGTGTGAGAATTTATATTATGAGGGGAGTACACAGAAGGGGTGGCGGGGGGATCACAGGTAGGGGAGAGGATTTAACCTGAGACACCCCATGAGAGTCTGGCCATTGTAGGTAGGAATGTAATGCTTATAATGTTTGCGTACCTCCTGTTTCAAGCCCCTAACCTAACGGTTGGCTGCCTCTCAGCACAGATGTGACACTTGGTGTCCACCCTACCCCGCTGTCACGCCCTACTCCACCCCACAGAAGGAAGACCAGAGAGCACACTCTCTTTGGATCCAAGCTAAGCTCACAGGACCCCAAAAAATCAAGAATGGAAAGAGCCTTATTTGGTTTTATTGATGATCCACAGCAAAGTTTGTCCGAGTGAACATGGGTTCTGTGAGGATGACAGACTCATCAGTCTGTGAAGGCTGGCTGGAAAAACAGGTTTATTTGGTCTATGCCTCAGTTCTCCCCTGTGATTCTCCTTCTAATAATGAACAATGCTTTCAAACAGCACTACACAAGACTGTAGCACAAAAGAGCAAAAAACAAAACAAAACAAAAAAAAAACACACAAAAAAACCCGAGAACAAAATGGAGCTGTCTCATCCCACAAACAATTGAGAATCAATAATAAAACCTCATGGCCAAACTGAGGATAAACAACCAAGGATGTCAAGGCAAAGGGAGTGGAGTTCAGATCTACCACTTCAGCGAGACATCTACAAGCTGCCAGCAGTAAATGGCAAGGAGATTGTGTGGGCATCGCACCTGGTCAAACACGGCGGTTTGCGGCATGGGACGGTGCATACTGTTTTGGTGACACCTTCAGGAGACTATGGAAATAAGCAAAGACCTTCCCTACTGGAATAAATGTTGACTATTTATCTAGGACTTGCTGTAGAAAGACAGCTACTGTTGCTGTTTGGCAGAGATGCAAAGGCAGGCAGAAGGGTGGGAGAGCTTTATATTAGGGGGGATAAAGGAAGCCTCAGTTGTGCCCTGGCTGGAGGGTGTTGGCCTGGGAAACTAGAAGTGGGCATACTAGAACCTCTTCTGAGATGGCTTTGGGTATAGATTTGCCTTTCTCTGGGTGCTTCTGAGTGGAAGCAGGGGCACATAATTGGGATGCCAGCAGTCTTTGATACAGTCTGATTGTGTGGGCCAATTGCTGCAGAGATTGTGGGTCACAGCTCTGTTGTTATATATGGTCTGGCCATGGTCTGTTTGCACATTTAGTCTCTTACTGTTGTGTTCAGAACTCTAATACAGCCTTTTATTTTTCGTATGCTGTTGAGGTACATTTTCTTTCTTTCTTTTTTTAATGTTTTATTTATTTCTGAGAGAGAGAGAGAGACAGTGTGAGCAGGGGAGGGTCAGAGAGAGAGGGAGACACAGAATCCGAAGCAGGCTCCAGTCTCTGAGCTAGCTGTCAGCACAGAGCCCGACGCGGGGCTTGAACCCACGAACCGTGAGATCGTGACCTGAGCCGAAGTCAGACGCTTAACCGACTGAGCCACCCAGGCACCCCTGGAGATACATTTTCAATGATTAAGTTGTAAGGACACAAGTCTAAAAGTCTAAACCAAACTGACTCCATGACAGGCTTTAAGTTTCCCCTCTAAACTAGAAGGCCTAAGTTTCAGCTTCCCCGAAACTATCAGGCAGTTACACATTGCCCAAGGCAGGAGTAACCACCCTTGCAGCACCCAATCAGGAAAGGCCAGCGACCACCCTCCACATTACTAAGGGAGAGGCCTGGAGATAGAAACTATAGATAGGACCCTGTTACCTAATGTTAAAGTTAACCCGTTAGTCGCCGAACAAGACCCTAGGCTCGCTCTGTGATTGGTTGAATTTAAAGGTACTCTAAATGTTGTAATTGGATCCTGCCAACAGTAACGAATACTCTAGACAATGTGTATGGTTAAACCCGCTGTCAATAATGTTGAATAATTATGATTGGATCACTGTTCCCCTGCCACAACTTCTGTAACTCCGCCTTCACAAACCCCATAAAAATCCTACTCTGCCTTTGCTCAGGGCTCTCAGCATGGATCCACTGCGTTAGTGAGGTCTGGGAGCCCGAGCTTAAGTCCGAATAAACGCCCTTTGCTTTTACATACGTGACTCGGACTCCTTGGTGGTCTTAGGATTTTGGGGAGATCGCAATCTGGGCATAACAAAGTCGAGGACCACAGTAACGTATCTGCCTCACATAGATAAAAAAATTAAAAAATATTTTAGCTGAAAGTTGACTCATTTACAAAATATTAATATAGGCAAACACACCCAAACACATATTCAGCCAGAAAATAATGATCTCCATGAAGTTCTTAAAGGAAAACCCACTTTTATGGCCCTAAAATATCAGAGGACATCTTCTCAATGTCAGTGCCATTTCTCCTGGAGGCTGTTTTAGAATGAATGAGTAGGGGCACCTGAGTAGCTCAGTTGGTTAAGCATCTGACTTCGGCTTAAGTCATGATCTCACAGTTCATGAATTTGAGTCCCATGTCGGGCTCTGTGCTGACAGCTCAGAGCCTGGAGCCTGCTTTGGATTCTGTGTCTCCCTCTCTCTCTTCCCCTCCCCCATTCATGCTCTGTCTCTCAAAAAATAAATAAAAATGGTAATAAAAAAATGAATGAGCATCTTTTTGTTTTTTGGTTTTTTTTTAATGTTTTATTTATTTCTGAGAGATAGAGAGAGAGACAGCATGTGTCGGAGAGGGTCAGAGAGAGAGACAAACAGAATCCAAAGCAGGCTCCAGACTCTGAGCTAGCTGCCAGCACAGAGTCTGATGTGGGGCTTGAACCCATGAGCCATGAGATCATGACCTGAGCTGAAGTGGGACGTTTAACTGACTGAGCCGCCCAGGCGCCCGTTTTTTTGTTTTGTTTTTTTGTTTTGTTTTGTTTTGTTTTGTTTTGTTTTTTTACCGGTGCCAACGAAACTCTTGACAGAGAGGAGGGTGACCTATCTTAGACTTTTGCACCCCTGACAAGTGTCGTGCTGTATCACTCAGGAGTGAGGAAACCTAGAAGGCTCAACCTAGAAAGAACCTTTGGAATATTCACTGCTTCCTTGCAGCCAGTAGGTGGAATTTTTACACTGTATGAGATCTTAGCGCCCCCAATATCATGGCTGACAATGTGTAGCTTCTGAAGTTTGGTGCCAAGAGAAACTTGCCTATCAGAGTGGCACGGCGCTGGGGAACATGCTGTACTACTTTAGCTGCTACTTACAGCAATGTCTGCCCTCCTTCCTCCACCTCTTGCAGCAGTCTTTCACACACACCTCCTCCAACACCTCCATTTTCATGTAAATTTCTTGAGGGTAATGCAAATCAAGATTTTTTTTTCCTTTCCCTGAGCTCCTCATAGAAAAAAAAAAAAAAGTTCACCTTATCTGGCTCAGAGCCTACAATGACTGACTGGCTTTAGATTTAGATTTTGTGTCTTTGATTTATTCAGATTTCATTTTCTTAAAAAAAGTTTTTCTCATGTGAAAGTATATTTTAAGCATGAAACAAGCACAAAGGATGATTCGTTTTTGAATCAGTTGAGTTTTATATTTGAGTTGGGAAGACATTTCTTACCAAAGAAATAGGAGAGATTGAAACCCAAGGAGAGCAACGTGATGTTCCTATCATTTTCATATATGAATATATACCTTAAAAATTCCCTAAGCCCATTCAATTGGAAACGCAGTCACCTCTTCACCAATAAGAGACATACCAAAGGTGCATAAGGTTATTGTGGTTAAGATGCATGGTCCACCGCCCCTATGTCCTATGCAGATGGCATGTAGCTTCTAAAGATCTGGTCACATGTGTTAAATGAAAAGTTTCATCACTGCTAATGATTCACTCTACAATGGTTGAATGAGATAAAGACCAGTGCAATAAAAAAAGTTAAAAACTCCCACTTAATTTATGCATGACATAACATGATTTTTGCTATTAGCTTTAAAATATTGCAGTGAAGACAATAAGGAAAGAGATGAAAAGAGATCACAAAATGATGATTGTTGAATTGAGTAATGAAGTGTTCATTATATGATTTGTTTTGCTTTTGTGCATGTTTAAAATTTTTCACAATAAAGGTTAAAATAAGCTCCCATTTGAGAAAGAGGGCATATGGAAAACAACAAACAGGGTCACTGGTCCATCTGATATCTCGCTACACAAAATTAGCAAGGACTTCCTGCTCTGCCAAGGATGGGAACTCCATCTTTTGACTAAGTATCTGGCTCTTTTTGGTTCTGAAATCAGGCAGGATCTTTCTTGTTCGTTACCCTGTCTGGTCACCTGACATGAATAATCCAGAAGATGTTCCTTTTGCTAGTTGTATTTTTGATGAGCTATTTTGTGTTGACATGGATTCAGAGTCTAGGCACTGCTTGAGGGACTTCGCAAATACATAGCATTGGTGGCCAACCTTGGGGTCTCTTGTGCAGTGTGATTCCATTATAAATTACGTAGAAGTTGATCTGCTTCCACTTTCACACTCCATGGGTTCCACAGGAAGATATCTTGTCAGGCAGCTCATTGTCTTTGAGTCTAGAACCCAACCCAGGAAGAGTTCATTGGCTTCTCTCTCAAACCCTGCCTCAGTAAGTTCAAAAGAAGAGCCTGGAGTGAGAAGGCACAATTAGTCTGCCTCTTGCCCTAACACGTATGAATATTTCTCCAGTTGCCCAAATGTCATTTTTGTCCTCTCCTCCCGCCCATATGAAGGGACAAGTTTTCTTTATTGACTAATTTCTGCTATGAAAATGATGCCATCTGAGCCATGCAGCAGCGTGTGTAGTGTTGTGCCCCAATCGCGAGTCCCAGAGACCTCCGAGGAGCCGGCACCGATGCAAATACAAAAGGGTCTTTATTACAAGCTCGAGCAGAGGCTCACCCACCTACCCGTGTCGTGGCAGCAAGGTGAAGCCCCGAACAACAGCGAGTAGGGTTTTAATGGGGTAAGGGACGGGGGTGTTACAGTGCACATGTTGTACATATAGCATCGTCACATAAGCACCAATTACAGTTGTACAGCAGCACCCATGGTAACAGCTTTGCCCATTCAGTATCTGTGAGGTGTTCATTACTTTTGGTGGGACCCAATCTTGACTTTTAAGAATCCTTTGAAAATGACCAATTATGAGGTGAGTTCAAAGGGCCCACGTGGGGTTCAGGCAAGCGGTGAGAAATTGGCTAGTTTGCATAAAATAACTGTTTGCAGTTCCCAGCCTTGACTCAGACCATAGGAATGTTTTTTTGATTAGCTGATCTGAGGGCGGTCCGAGGATGGCTCTAGCCTTGAACAGTCTGAGGCTTTTCCTGGAACTGGGACTGGGGCTACGTGCAGCCCGAGGTTACTCTTAATGGAGGCCTTAATTTTAGGCTCTTCATGTAGGACATAACATAGGTGATTTAGATTCTTGTACAAGCTCCTGGTCTTATTGTGGCCTGACAACAAATGGTTATCAGACCAGCAACAGTCTGCGACCTATGCTCAGTGGAGGTCTGTCCAGTACCTTCCCCATTTCAGATTCAGCTCATTGTTTCCAGTTGGTGTCTTTTAACTTCTTTCTCCTATGTGTCCTATAAACTAGAAGTTGAATGTAAGGCAGTATTCTCCAATCCAAGTGTAATGTGAGCCCCAAACAAGAGCCACATTTTGAGTTTAAATTTTCTAGTGGCCACATGAAATATGTGAAAAGGAAGAGGTGAAATTAATTTTAAGAATCTACTTTATATTAAACTTAATAGAGCCAAAGTATAATCATGTTAGGGCACTTGGGTGGCGCAGTCGGTTAAGCGGCCGACTTCGGCTCAGGTCATGATCTCACAGTTCGTGGGTTTGAGCCCCACGTCAGGCTCTGTGCTGACAGCTAGCTCAGAGCCTGGAACCTGTTTCAGATTCTGTAGATACAGACCTCTCTCTCTGACCCTCTCCTGCTCACACTGTCTCTCTCTCAGAAATAAAACATTAAAAAAAATTTTTTTTAAGTATAATCATGTTAACATGTAATTGATAGAATGATTATTAATGAGCAATTTTACTTTTAATTTTTATTCTAAGTCTTTGAGATCTGGTGTGTGTTTTATGCTTACACCACATCTCAGTTAGAACTAGTTATATTTGAGGTGCACAGTGGCTAGGACCCGCCATATTGGACAGTACAGCTGGAGGTCTTGACTGCATTCAGAATGAACATGTTCTGAAAGAAGTATTCATAGATGGTGCTGGGTATCTCACATCACATCGTATTAGATGACACATAATGTCAGCTTACCTCGCCATCTAAGTTAATAGGAGATACTGCTTTCTTACCAAAGAACTGCTTGTTGTGTAACCCTTTAACTAAGTTGGAATCCCATGTGCCAACTAGAAATACAGCAATGGAAAACATTTCAATTGGTTAAAAAAGACCAGTGGGGAAAGAGCAGAAATCAAAGAGGACTCTTAGATGATTCCTCTATAGACATTAGTAAGTTTGAGACATTTTAAAATGTGATGATATGGGATAGAATTGTTCAAATATCCATGTCCCATGATTGTATTACTAAAGGTGTCTGTTGCACATATTTAAAATATTTTTTCATGTTTATTTACATGAGAGACAGACAGCACAAGCTAGGGAGGGGCAGAGAGAGAGGGAGATGCAGAATCTGAAGCAGGCTCCAGGCTCTGAGCTGTCGGCACAGAGCCCGAGGTAGGGCTTGAGCTCACAAACCGAGAGATCATAACCTGAGCTGAAACCAGACACTTAACCAACTGAGCCACCCAGGTGCCCCTGTTGCACATATTTAACGTAAAATAATCAGCTGCTATGCAAGAGACAATAATGCCCACCCTAACAGGGTTAGCACGGTGCAAAGTTCCAGAAAGACCTGATGCTAATTTTTTTAGTCTCATAAAGCTGGGGCGGTTTCTTCAGTATCTGCGTAAGGAAAAACAATCAAAACTTGTAATTTAAGAGCTTTAAAGATTATCCCAATAAAATTGATGGATGGGTTACACATGGCCGTTAAAATATATGACTATGTTTTCTTTCAGTGTATGCATTCATCGTTTAATGATATAAAAAGCATTTGGTAGCAATTTTATTGATAAATTCTGTATCAGACGTTTATCACAGGGCCAAGTTAGAGGTAACTGAGTTCCTACATAAGATTGCCTCCCAGTAGATTTGGCAAGGGACCAAATGGACCTGAGTCTTTCCCATTTCTTGAGCCTGTTCTGACCAGGATTCGCCTGTTGGCCCCCATCAAAGACTGCCTTTCTTCTGGGTGTCCCTGCCCTTGGGTAGAATGTGCCAGACTTCATCATCAGGGCCTCTGACCAGCTGTCTTTCCTCAGCATAAGGAAGAAGAGAGAAGAGAAAAGGAAACTCCAAGAAAAGGAGGGCTCAGTGTGTAACTAGGGACCAGCTTCCTGTCTCATCTCCCCTGGTGCTCCAGACATCAGGCCATATTTGGGGGCCCTGGAAGAAGGCACTAAATAAGTTTCGTTTTAAAAGTTAATATCTTTATTGGCTTTACATAGGCCCACGATGTAAATATTCAAAGAATTCAATCTTGAAAATTTATTATGCTTTGGAGCTGGTTAAGCTCTCAGAGCTCTGAGGGCCGCTGAGGATTTTAACAAGAGTCTCAGAGGTAAAAAGTGAGGAGCCGCTATATGTATATATCTATCTGTGTTGAGTTCCCCATCCATAAAATGGGGATTGAAACCATCCTGTTGAAACGTTTTAAATTCTTTGGCTACAATTGCATACCTAATCATAAAGTATCGTTTTGCCTACTTTGCAGTGTTTTGGGAATAGCTTTGGTACAATGACATAAATCACCACCAAAGGGACGAGGAAATGAAATCTGTGCTTGAATGAGTGTGATTCTGGTTTACAGCTTCTGCTGTAAAGCCTTACAGTGTCCTCACTAAAGATCATTTCTCATTTTTCTCAGCATAGAGAATCTGCTGCTAAGGCAAATGAAAAGCAGTTGGAACGAAAAAAGAAAAAAAAAAGCCAACAACAACAGAGATTGGGTGTTAATAATTCTGTACCATAAATGAGTTTACCACTGTGTGAACAGTGCTCGGAGCAATTTGGTACACCTTTTATACATCCTCGAAATTAGCGCAGTGCTTTCCTTCCAGGGGCTAAAACGCTTCGTGTGTATCACCTGGATTTATGTTGCAAAACATAGGGGTCCCATAAGGAGAATGGGACACAGCACGTAACCCCTTGTTTCCATTTAGGTTAATAGCGTATAACCAGAGAGGCAGCGCCGTGCAGGGAGAGCGCGGGGGCTTTGATTCCGAAGGCCTAGCTGACTCTCTCCACACAGCTCTTGCACGCAGGCTGAGATGGGCTGAGATAGAACAAAGATACGCCTCCAAGAGTGAGTCTCATCTTATGTAAAACAGGGGCAAGGATACCTTTTGTTTGTAGAGAGATGAGGGGGACAAATGGAATAGTTGCCATTTTATCTCCCTGAACTCAGTACCCTTCCAAGGTACCTGCTCTGCAATGCCTGGTTTGAAGTCAGTCCAATAGTCTGATTTCTCAGTGCCCACACCCCGCCAGGGAGATCCACTGGAGAGGACCTGAGAACCCAAAGTTTGGTGCCGCTGCTCACTCTTACATTCATGCTCTCTACCCAAGGCTCGGTTCCCTGGATCCCCCGGTGATCCTTCTGTTTCCTAATCGGGCCTTTTCTTTCTCTGCTCATGCTTTTTTTTTTTTTTTTTTTAAATCTGATTTTTCTTTGAACCCACTCTGCTCTAACTTAATCTCTATTCTCGGCAAATGACTTTGACTTTGACTGTACTGAGAGCAAAGAAAAAGAGGCAGGGAACAAATATAATGGGGATTCTCATGATTTTCTGTAGCCCTGCAGAAACTCTATCAGCTTTCCTGTTTCCCCCTTCTTTGTTCTCACTGTGGCCCAGGCGCTTTGGCAGCACGTAGACTAAAATTGGAACGATACAGAGGAGTTTAGCATGGCCCCTGGCAAGGATGAGAGGCAGATTTGTTCTGTGGCATAATGAGCCCCCAGCCCCACCTCAAAGCTTTATCTTCCCTCTTTTTTTTTTTTTTCTGGATCTCTTCCAATTTTACCTTCTTAGGACCTAGTCTATTCATCATCCACTTTCTTCATTCTATGTTTGTGTTTCCCTCTTTAAAGGAATCTTTGCCATGACACCTCAGTACATTCAGTATTTCCATCTCAACAAAAGAAACCCTCTTTGGGGTCTAGGTTTAGGTTGACATGGCTCCCAGCCTATGTTCTTCCTTCCCGTTACCACCTAGCTCCTCAGAAGATCGCTGTTTCCTGCTGCACTTTTATTCATTCTTCAACCCCTGTAAGCTGACTGCCACTCTCCATGTTTATGGACACCAGTTTTGTCAAGATCATTTGTGATTATTCTGTTTTAATACCCAACGGCCACTTCCGGGTCTTTATCTTGTTCGACTTCTCTGAGATATTTCTGTTCATGAAATGTGTTAAAATATTCTTTTTCTCTTCTTTTGAGATTTCACTCCCTCTTTGAATTCCCTTCTACCTCTTTGCCTACCCAGTCTCAGGATCCTTTGCCAGTTCCTCTTCCTATAATGTGGCATTCCCCAGGCTTCTATCCTGGGATTCTGTCCCTTCTCAATTCGTCATCCTCCTGGAGGACTGCAGCAATTTCCAAAGTTTCGGTTAGGGGTAGTGAAGCCTGAAGCCCTGACTCCAGTCCAGCTTCACTCTGAATCCTACGCTTCCACACACCTCTTCCCAGTAGACGAAGTCCCTTAAATGTCTCCTCAGCCTTTCAAGCTCAGAGTGTTTACATATAAAGCTCTCAGCTTCTCCCAAATTATAATTTCCCCTATTTATCCTATCCCAGTGAAGGGGATTACTTCTTACTCAGTTGCCAAAACCAGAAAACACTGGGCCTTGTCTTAGGCTCTGCCCTTCCCCACAGATATGCACTGTTGACATCTAAAGCCAACATTAGAGCCCTACAGCTTTCATCTCTCACTAATTCTGCCCATCATCTCACTGAGATTACTATCACACCTGCCTCTGACCTGCTCTTTCTGCCTCGGGCCTGGCCACTCTCCATCTCCCTTTTGGCACCCACAGCAATCTTTCTAGAACCCATACACAAAATGAAAACTTCACTCCCCTAACTAAAATTCTATTCCATGATGTTTTATTGACATAAACAAGGCACCTCACAATACTCTCCTGTTTTGTGGATTAGTAAGTTTTTATTCTCCCATCCTAATGTTCTATGATTGAAACAAGCTATAGAATGGAATGCCCCATAAATTCCCATGTCACTGGCACATGCTTTTGCATATGCATTTTCTTTTTCCAGGGGCAACTGTCCCTTCTCCCTCTTGAACTCATCTCACTAATTCTTACTCGCCAGATGTCAACTTCCAGCTCACCTCCTCTAGGAAGATTTCATTGCCCTTTCCCTCTCTTTTTTTCCCACTTACTAACTGTCCCCCATGTAGGTACTATAGGTTTTACTATAAATCTGATGTTCAATAATTAATTGATGGTGGTGTTCTTCTTGTTCTTCTTTATGTTCTTGTTCTCTCCCCCCTTCCTCCTTCTCCTCCTACTTCTTCTTGTTCTTCTTTCCTCTTTCTTCTTTCTTCTTCTTCTTCCTTCTGCCACTACTATTAGCAGACTTAGACCTAGAACTAAAGCTTTTGAATTCCGAGTTCAGTATTATTTTGATATGGGACTATATCATTGCTATGCTATCTGTCCACTTGTCATGAAAAGCTATGATTGCCATGAATGACAGTTGTGAACTTTAAGAGGTCTGCAATAATTCGACAAGCTCTTTGATCCCCCAGGTGTTGAGCATTAATCTTAGTTCTGCAGGGAGAGAAAAGACATTGCCTTTGCAAGGTGAACATCAATTAGAATGAGTCGATATCCATCTTTACCGTTGTTCTTTGGAGACTGAAGATGTATGGCCATACGGCCCTTAACTGTAGTGTTGGTGTAGTAACTTAGAAGATCCCCAGAAATGGAGGAAATTCCTCTTTGGTGATTGTAAGGAATGCTAATGAAAGGGAAGGGGAAAGCAAATGCTAAGTCAGAGACCACCCAAAACACAGTGCCTACAAATTAGTGGAATTACTCTGGATTCTTCTAAGACAGAATATTCACAAAGATAAAGAATTAAATGTAAGGAATATGTGTTGTGAGTTGGCTCACATGTTCAGGTGACCTTGATTTATCTAGAACGTTTTATTTTCTCTATTTTTAAGGTCATATGCTTATGGATTCTAATTTGTACCTGAAATTTGTATCCTTTGCTTGTGAGAAGAACATGAAACTCCTCATTTGATTAACACTACATAATATGCTTTTCAAGTTGTCAGGACTGTAAATATTCAAATGAGGAAAGTCATTGTGCTTTAGTAGCATGGGCACCCTTTGTTCTAGATAATGAGCACAAATATAAAAGCCTAATTATCACTGCTGTTTTACACTCCACGGAGTGTTGACAACGTGTGAGACACCTTATAGAGTATAGGAAAAGTACTGTCTCTGACCTGAATAAAGACTGATAGTCCTTTAAGAGAAGTGATTTTTAACTGGTCACCAAATATGCAATAACACTTGCTAAAATTGTTTTAAAGAATAATTTGTGTCATTATTTTTATTATTATTGGTAGCAAGTAATAGGTATGATAGATTGCATGATGTCAGGTTAGTTTCAAGGGTTAAACATATAAAAACAGAGATACTACTTAGAAGGCATATTTTAATCACTTAGTTTCTAGATTGATAGATGTGTCCAATTTGGTAGGAAGTGCAGTGTTCTGAGCTGCCAAAGCAGGTTGCTTGATCCAGCCGATGAGATGAACTTAAAGTCTGATCCTCTGCTAGTTTTTTAAATATATTTATTTTTGAGAGAGAGACAGAGAAAGGGAGAGATTGTGAGCAGGGGAAGAACAGAGAGAAGGCAAGACAGAATCCCAAGAAGGTCTGTACTGTCAGCCTAGAGCCCTACGAGGGGCTCAATCAAACTCACAAACCTGTGAGATCATGAGTCAGAAGCTTAACCAAGGCACCCTGTCTGCTAGGTTTTAATGTTGCTGAGACAACTGTGACCTGACCTCTGACTCACCACTCCTATCTCAAGCTGTGTGAGTCATCCTTTACAATAACAGAACCACAGGCAAAATCAGAGGAACCTCCAAGACCAGTGTGAGCAGCTACCTGAGAACAAGTGGTCTTAGTTAAGGAGGTGAATTAGGAGGATAAAATGAGGCAAACAGCAAAAAGAATTGGAAGGAAACTAGATAATCAAGAACATCATTGAGGCACCTGGATGGCTCAACTGGGTGAGCATCCGACTTCGGCTCAGGTCGTGATCTCACAGTTCGTGAGTTCGAGCCCTGCATTAGGCTCTGCACTGACAGCTTGACGCCTGGAGCCTGCTTTGGATTCTGTGTCTCCCTCTCTCTCTGCCTCTGTCCTGCTCCTGCTCATGCTGTCTGTCTCTCTCAAAAGTAAATAAACATAAAAATATTTTTTAAAAAATAAATAAAAGAACACCATTAACGAAGTTATTTAGTAATTTGTGGTCCAAACTGGACCACTTTTGATAGTGAAAGGGAGTTATTTATAATTATGCTGGAACAGTAGCCAATATTGGGTAAAGAGGGACACGTGGTCACTCTAGTTTTATGCCATGTTCATGTGATGGAGAGTCGCTAATGGTTTTAAGGTTGCAGAGTGACCTGAATACGTTTTCATTCTTCAAGGTCATTTTTGGTAGCAATGGGGTGGTAGATTGCATGATGTCAGGAAGAGAGAGAATGGGCAGAGTGATCACTTAGTTCACTACTGTACTCCGTCCCCTAGATGACGGTGCTAAGAGCTTCATCTGTGGCAGGGACCCTAAGAACAGAAGAAGCAAGAGATTTGAAATATATTTAGAAGTCAGAATCAGTAGGACTGGTGACTGGATCTGGACTATTAAGAGGAGGAACTATTTTAGGATAACTGGGTTGGGTGACTGTCTTGATAATGGTACAACCAATTAATATAAAGATCGTATGTAAGTGAGTAGGAACTGATGGAGGGAGAGCATACATTCAGAGTTGGAGGCTAAGCTTTATTTTTGGAGGGACACAGAGTGATAGAAATGTCTAGGACAGATGTTCAGAGGAAAAGATAAGGCTCTGGATGAAGACATGAAAATATCATAATTATAAAACTACCTGGTTTCCATTGGATTTTTCTCACTGTCAGTACTTGCTTGAATTCCTGGAAGGGCCTCTTTGGTTTTTAGTATTAATTCCCTTAATGTTAATGTGTCTACTAGAAATATAACTCTAATAATACTTCCTATTGCATTCTTGTCGTATAGCAAATGTCTTCTCTAGACATCTCAATGGAGAATATTTATTTGTTTGCTTTCATAGCCCTTTTTCAAACCGTTCCACACAGGTTGTTTTCAAAGCAATCACAGATGAAATTTGTAGGATTGTAGCAGCCCGCTGACAGACATTGAACAATGCCACTTGGCAACATTATGTTTGAGGGTATGAGCCATACCCTACATTCTATTCTTTGGTGTCATCTGTCATTGTCACTGAGGCATATTTAGGTATGTTGTTATGAAACCATCCACCCAGAAACACTGCTGTAAGCTCAAAAATACAATCTCTCTCTTTTTTAATGTTTATCTATTTTTGAGAGAGAGAGAGAGAGAGAATGCAAGTGGGAAAAGTGCAGAGAGAGAGGGAGACATAGAATCTGAAGCAGGCTCCAGGCTCTGAGCTGTCAGCACAGAGCCTGATGCAGGGCTCAAACTCACAAACCGTGAGATCAAGACCTGAGCCAAAGTTGGATGCTTAATGGATGGAGCCACCCAGGTGCCCTTCAAACATACAAACTCTTATTAGTTTACTGTTCTAACAGCTAGTAAGACTTTTGGTGCTTTTAAAGGTGGGAGGATTCAGGTAACAACAGACGCTCTCCCAAAGTACAATCTTAATCACAATTATGACATCACCTTGGTGGAGCTGATGTAGCGTTGCCCTGTACAACTCTTTGAATTTCCACCTCTAACCTTGCTATGAACTCATCTTTTTCCCCATTTTTTCTCCATTTTTTCCTAAGTCATTTGGAAAAAGCTTCCCAAGTTTGTATAGTATGAACCTTTATTAGTGGACAACATCTTTAAGTAGTCTTAATTAAGTTAATTTAAGTAGTGAATTCTGTGGCAAATTGGACGATGTCACTCTCCCACTTAGACTTTTTCAATGACTCCCAATACCTCTAGGATAAAATGTAAACTCTTCAGCATTTTGTATAGGGTCACTCACAATGGGACTTGGGTCTAACTTATTTGATCTCAACTTTCATACATCTTTCTGTCTAGTTATATGGATCTCTTTACCTGCATTATACACAAACGGTCCTTTTATCTCTCATTTTGGGTCAGGATTTCATTCTTTGTTCCTTTTCCTAGTTCACTCTTACCTCCTTCTCCTCCTAGATAAATCTCATCTGTCCTTCAATATTACTCTTAGGTATCACTTTCACTGAGAAACATTCTTTCTTTCCCCAAAATGAATTAAGGGATTCTCCTACTTTCTCTTATAGCACTCTGTACTTATTTTATCCCAGCATCGAATCATGCTCTATATTAAATATCTAGGATTAATTTGTCTCCTTGCAGCAGACAGTTCCTTGAGGCTGGGAACCATGTTTTCATCTTAATATCCCCAGCACCTCGCTCAATACCTGGAACATGGGAATTGTTCAGTAAATACTGAATTTACTGAATTCAATGTTTATTGAATGCAGTGAATGAGGGAAAGAATAAATATGCCCCCTGTGGCATCCTGCTGTCCAGAGTTCTAGTATTCTCTGTCTCCCTCCCTCCCCTGTCCCTCTGAGCTTCCCTCCCGAGGCCACGGACACTACATTCCCTCTACCCTCCCTCAGCCATATTCTTACTCAAGCTCAGAGCAGCCCTGGCTCTTGTGACCCATTTTTCCATGCACTTGTCTCTGGATTATCGACTATTGTTTTAGGATTTCACTCTCTTGGGCTAGCCACAAGTGAAGAATCTCCCTCCGTAATTTTGTCACTCTTCTAAAGGAACATATTTTCAATCAATATATAAACAGATATGATTTCTAGAACTTTGTGTATGAGCCATGCTGAGCTTTGTATCTAAAGCCCTAGAAAAAAAATATACAGGTGATCCTTAAACAACACAGGTTTGGTTTGATCTACTCAGATCCACTTATACATTTTTTTTTCAATAAATACAGTTCTATAAATGCATTTTCTCTTCCTTATGATTTTCTTAGTAACGTTTTCTTTTATCTAGCTCACTTTATAGTAAGCATACAGTATCTAATACATATAACACACAAAATATGTGTTAATCAGTGTTTATGTTATTGGAAAGGTCAATGATAGGCTATGAGTAGTTAAGTTTGGAGGAAGTCAAAAGTTACATGCAGATTTTCAGCTGTGTGAGGGGTTAGAACCCCTAACCTTCTTGTTCAAGGGTCAAGGGTCAACCGTACATGTCCCTTTTCACATGTAGGTACTATTCTATGTGTATATAGTACTTTGAGAACCACATTATTTCATTTTATTTTAGTTTGTCCTCACAGGTAATGAAGTAATCATGGCAAATTCTAGTTTTCCATATTTTAAAGATGGAGAAAGTAAGGCTGTGAAAAGAAAAATGATTGGCTGGTAAATAGCAACAGACACTGAACCCCCTGTCTTTGACTCTAGATTCCATCTACTTTTCACTAAACCAAGTAGACGACTATGTTTCATAATTCTGTGTGGCATAGTTATTCTTACAGGGCAATGTCTAGAGATGCATGTGTGCTTTGGCATTAGCTTCCTCCAACTCATCTTTTCCCAAACCCTTCCGAGAAGAATATTCTTTTTTTTTTTTTTTTTTGCCTTACAAATCAGTTATTTTATTTTATTTTATTTTTTTTACAAATAGTTTATTGTCAAATTAGTTTCCACATAACACTCAGTGCTCATCCCCACAAGTGTCCTCCTCCATGCCCATTCCCCCCCCCCCCCCACATCCATCAGTTCAGTTTTTGTCAGCATTCAAGAGTCTCTCAGGGTTTGCCTCTCTCCCTTTACCCCACCATTTCCGCCCTTCTTCTCCCCCTTGTTCCTCCGTCAAGTTCCTCCTAATCCTCCTATACGTGCACACATATGATATTTGTCCTCTGAGAAGAATATTCTTTACTGTAGCACCATGTTCCTAAGCAAGAAGAACAATGGGAGATGCACTTCTCATATGGATTCTTGCATTGTTTCAGAGGTGACAGTGGAGAGTTAGAGAGCACCCACCACTCAGACGTGTGAAAAGTTATCATAGCCATAGATAATCTTGTCACTGGCCCAGGTTCCTGACAGCTGTATGCCTTGGGGGGTGGAGGAGACAACTAAGAAACCATACTTTGGACATAATTTTAATCCAAAGAAGGATTTGTTTGTGAATAAGAAGGATAAGATGGGAATGTGAGGAAACATGGCTGTGTCAACTTGAAGCAGTGAGTCTCCATCTTAGGAAGTGAAAATAGCGTCAACAGTTTGTTCAAAATGCATAGTGCTGGTTTCCACCTCCCAGAGATCCTTGAGGTCTGAGATGGTATCTTGGTTTCTGCATTATCAGGTATACTGGCCTCTATTATCAAGTAACTAGAGGATAGACTTTAACTTTGAACAAAATGGTATAAGAGACACTTGCTAGAATCCGTGAAGGAATGTAAGAAGGAGGTATTTTTGATTGACTATCTTGGACTCATCTAACTCCATTACTACCTTGGGAAACATCTTTAACTTATAATAGTGTTAGTTCCTTCATCTGTAAATCAAGGACCTCTCCAGAAACAGAACCAGAACACCTCCTATCTGACAAGTCATGTAGAGGCTCTAACTATGTTTGCAAGGAGGCTTTATACACTGTTAAACCTAGTAAGGTGATAGTGGGCATTCTAATGTTCTACTTTGGTTTGTCCTTACAACAACTGTCTTTGGTAAGATTTCCAAAGTTTCAAAGAAAACTCCATGATTCTATGCCACAAAACTCTAGAGGGAGAAGAGAACTGATGAGTGTCAGGTTTCAAGGGTTAAATTCTGCTCGTATCATTGGTTTTGACTTCAGCAGGGAAGAAAGGGGCATGGGACCTAAAGAACCCACCCCACCTGGTGAGTCAGAGAGCCTCCAGTGAGCACACATTTTAAAAATCAGGTGTATAATAGTACAAAGGAAATAAAATAACCAAGGACAAAAAGAAGTTAACAAAATTATATCAAGAAGAATATGGAGCAAAACTACTTGAGGTTTGCAAAGAATGCCAGGAATAACCACAAATGGTCATTTTACTTGTTTAGTGTATTAGTTTTCAATGACTACATAAAGATGTACTTCAAACAGCCATTTATTATCTCATGATCCCCACAGGTTGAGAGTCTGAGCTTTGCTGGATTCTCCATTCCAGGCCCCATAAGGCTATAATCAAGGTGTTGATTGGGCTGTGATCTCATCTGAGGTGAGATCCCCTCCCAAACTCCTGATGGTTTGCTTTTTCAGGGCCAGTAGAAGAGACTGAGTCTCTGCTGCTTCAAGTCTCTGAGATCAGGGAAGGCCTAAATACTCTTTTTAACAGGCTCCATAGATTAGATCAGGCCTGATGAGGGCAAACTTTTTTGAGGCAAACTCAAAGTCAACTGATTAGGGACCTTAATCACATCTGAACAGTCCTTTTTGTTTTTCCATATGATGTAAAAACAATCACATAAGTGACATCCTATCAACTTTGCTATATTCTGTTAAGTGGTAGCAGGTCACAAATTCCATCCACTCTCAAGGGGATGGGATTGCCAAGGATATGACTCATTAGGGGACACCCAGGATGTGTCTGTCACATTAGGAGACAGAAGGCCTGGTCTGTTCCATAGAACATTTACTAAGAACACAGGATGTACCCTATACATTACTAGGATCTAGGAGTAATCTACTACTCCTACTAGGATCTACTACTAGGAGATGAGTAGGTAAATTTCTCTGCCTATCTTTGGAGAGTTGGCAAGGTACAGGCCAGATGTATGTGGCCAATGAAGAGAAAACAAGTCTCTGCCTTTGTTTCTAACTTCTGAAAACACTGAGAAGGGATATAATCTTCCAACTGAACAAAAGCAGACATGGAGAGGAGAATGGAGAGCCTTGGGGAGGGGGTGAAGGAATTATATGAAAGCACTTAACTATTATGAATGCATCAATGACTGTTCACCTGATAAATATCATTGATGGCGGAAAGAAAACTTATAAATAAGGATACTGAAGTTCTGTCAGTGATCTTTGAGCAATTAAGGAGAAAAGTGCCAGGAATACTGACTTAAGGAAATATTCTAATGAAAATTTATGCAGTGAATATCATTTAGAAGGGCTGTATATGTAAATGTTATGCTGAGCTCAATGCTTGTCTTGGGCAGTCAGGAAATCAATTCAGTGGGATCCTGTCTTATGCAAACTTTGCATCCCTGACCATGCAGTGTAAGGGGTTGATCACATTTCTCTCCGAACCTGAGGAGATGCAAATAGTATGTGGAAAAATATGGTTATGCTTCCCTTTGTTGGTTAAAGCATGGAGCACGACCAGAGATGACACTGGTTTCCAAAACCCCTGAATCACTTCACTGACTATGTAAACTAATGCACCGTCTTTCTTTCTCACCTTCTTTCTTTCTCCTGGTTTTGAGGCGAGGGAAGGAAAGAGGAGGGGGAGGGAGGAGAAAGAAAGAGAAAGAGACATTTAAAGCTAAGGAGATGATGTATGTATAGGACCAGTCTTTGGAAACCGATCTTATGCTCTGCTGTCTTCCTGAGAGGCATTTTCAGACCCTGTCTTGCAGGGTTAGCATTTCCCCAAGAATAACCTAACAGAGCACTCAAGATAATTCCTCAAAGGCCAAGGACTTAAAATATCTACTGCATGTTCTTCTATCTCTATTTCCCAAGCAATCAGGGATCATTCTTCGGCGCAAGGAAGAGTGTTTTCTTTGTCACTGCTTTGCAGGCGATACACGCCAGCGCAGCTGTGCGCGCACACGGCCTCGGTGCTGAGCCACCTAACTTCCTGCCTGGCAGCGTGCTCCGGCGCACCGCAGCTCCACAATTGACAGAATTGGATTCAATTGGTGGAATTTGTTGCAACGTGTCCCTCGAGTGTCCTTGTCCGGCATGATTTTTCTCCTCATATAGCCTCTCTGAGTCAGGTCCCTTTGGACTTGAAATGGAAGATGATGCATAGAGCCTGGGAATACACCTATGCCCAGGGGCAGCCCACATTTGTCCCTTCCCCATTGGGGGAGCTGCTGCAGGCCAGGCATCGACTTTTTGTCATTGAGATCCATCCCAAGCCATGCATCCCCCTTCCCTTTAAAACCAAGTAAAAAATAACTATATGAACACACCTCTCCGGTTCCTCTTTCTCTGGTTGAGTTTTATTCTCTGCCACAGTGGAAGAGAATTCAGATAATGTCTGAATTCTTTATCACTACAGACAGGACCCTGAGATTTAGATCCTGAACCCATGACAACCTCATCTGTTGCCACCTCGAACAGAGCCGGAGCTCTTCACAACTCCTTGTAGACTCGAAACCATTCTGTTCCTGTAGATCTGTGGAAAGTTTCAATTTTCTAGGCAGGTACCTCTCTCCCTGCTTGCCTCTGCCAAGTTTCTATTCGTGTCTCCAAAAGGACGTGAATGTTCCCATCATTAGTGACCCCTTTCCTTTTCAGGCACCCACCCCTGACCCCAGGCATGTTGTCTAGCCTAGTATTCTAGAACTTACCTTGGTGGATTATAATGATTTGCCTTTCTGTCTTTTCACCATATCTAAGCCCAGTGAGAAATGGAACCATGCTTTGTTTTTATACCTCACTTCTTAGCATGGGGCTTTTAGGGAACAATACGTACTTGTCAAATGAATGATGAGCGATGTTGACTTCTTGTAAAAGGATATAGTGCGAAGGGTGAAGCAGATGGGAAGCCCCCAACCTTAACTCAAAATATATCCCTTTGTATTCTATCTACAGGAAGAGGAACCCTTACACTGATGAATATTATGTTTAGAAAAGCAAACCTCAAAGGACTTACTGTAATTTAGCAGCACTAACCTCAAGATCTTGTCATGTTGCTGAGACGTGAGCTAGATCTTGCTCCTTTTAGAGATGCATACTCTGAATTTGTGGGAAAATCAATTCATCCTGGAGGTGTGACAATGGGAGTCATTGAGAACCAGGCTTATGAGTTCATAAATGACACAGTGGAAAAGACTGAGCAAAGTAAGGTTTTGTAAAAAGGCCCTGACATGGGGAAAGTTGTGTTTGTAGCACAATAGTCAGAGAATGGCTTTGGGAAGTGGTCTATTCCTTCCTTGCTGCCAGTGTGGAAATTCCTTCCACTTCATCACTGACACAGGACTTTTCAGCTTCTGTTTAATGCCAAGGAGTTTCATAGCAAATAGACAGTTCTGATTTTAAGTAATAAATTATACACAGTTACAACACCGTCTACAACTTCTATCCACTTGCTGTAATTTTGAACCTCTGGGACTACAAATTCTAATCAGCCTCACATGAAAGGGCCTTTTTCAAAGTCTTTCTTCCTGGAAAAAATATTCTGGTTAACTTGTCAGGATTCCACAGTAACAGATTCTCACTACTTTGTCAAAATCTTTGAAATGGGCACTACAACTGAATGCCTTAGATGAGATACAATCTAAACAGTGCAGAACAAAATATGGGTCTTGTTACTTTTAATCTAAGTCTGTATTACTTATTGAAACCAGATATAAAATTTACCTAGGGGTTTCTGAGTAGCTCAGTCGGTTAAGTGTCTGACTTTGGCTCAGGTCATGATCTTGTGGTTCCTGAGTTCCAGCCCCATGTTGGGCTCTGTGCTAATATCTCGGAGCCTGGAGCCTGCGTCAGATTCTGTGTCTCTTTCTCTTTCTCCCCCTCCCATGCTCACACTCCACCTCTCACTCTCTCAAAAATAAACATAAAAAAGTTTTTAAAAATTTACTTACATATTTTGGTTGCATTTGTTGTTTCTCTGGCACATGAAAAAACCCATAATTAGAATTTGAACTGCTGTGGGGCACCTGGGTGGCTCAGTCAGTTAAGTGTCCAACTTCGGCCCAGGTCATGATTTCACGGTTTGTGGGTTTGAGCTCCATGTCAGGCTCTGTGCTGACAGCTCGAAGCCTGGGGCCTGCTTTTGGATTCTGTGGCTCCATCTCTCACTGCCCCTCCCCTACTCATGCTCTGTCTCTCTGTCTCAAAAATGAATAAACATTTAAAAAATTAAAGAAAAAAATTTGAACTGCTGTCCAACCAAGACTTTCCAGATCAGTATTTGTGCATTTAAAGTTTAGAGGCATAATTTTATCTCCTTTAACATCCACAGTCTAACTGTGACTAGACTGTCTATCAAAATCATTTTGAAACTTGATTCTGTCAACTTGCCCATTAACTATGCATTACAGCTTTGTAGCGTGCATAGATTGGACAAACATACCTTCTACTCATATGTTATCACCTAATTCCATTTAAGAAACATTTTCAAACAGTTGTAATGAATTGGACACTGAAGAGGTGACATTAAATCAATGGGAGAGGCCAAATGATTTCTGCTCACAAGGCATTTGAAAGTCCCCAGGGAAACTAGTCACTTACATAAATAACCACAACCCAATGTGCTATATGGATTCCTACCTAGAACATACACAAGGTCTGTGGAGGTGTGGAAATTCTACATGTGTCCTATCATTTAACATCAAGGTTCGTGAGATTCAGAACTGCACCAATAGACATGAAAAGGAGAGCATGGTTGTGATATCAGGGGACGGTAGCATAGACAGAGCTTGACAATCATATGTGGAATACAAAAAAGAGAGGAAGTGGGGTTACCATGGGGTTTCTGAACAAGTAGCTTTGAAGAACATCTACATCAGTTGGGGTCTGGCAGAAAGCGGTTGGCACACTTCAGTAGAATATCTGAGAAGAGTTTAATGAAGGGATTTTTTACAAAGATGAGGGCAGGGATTAGGGGAATCTACAGGAGGTGCACTGTTTGCTGGACTCGCAACAGAGGTGCTGAGGCATCGGTGTCCCTGTGCCAGGAGGGGAAAAGCCAGGGAGACGTTACCTGAGTGAGGGCCAGCCCTCAACAGGCACCGTGACTTTTCATAGTGGAATTCAGCCAGTCCAGGTTCAACCCACAGACAGGGACGTAGGGAAATAAATATCTAGACTCCATTCTTACCTTGTAGCTGCCTCCCATTGACTGATACCAACCAAAAACCAGAGGGCAAGGGAGCCCATTGACCAGACCATTATAGATCAGCCTGCCAGGGCTCAGTGTGTGAAGTAAGGTGAAACTGGTGGTTAGTAGATTGTGAGCAGCAGGTATGAAACCTCCACGTGATTGTGCACCATTTTGTTTTATCAAACTTGTGAGTAAAAGATTATTGACAAAGACCAGTGCCCTTGTGAGCCAACTAGACACTCCTTCCAGCTTGATATTGATCTGCTCATCAACCCTCTGTACATAGTCATGTCACAGGCTTTACTAAGGGTACCAGCACACACCTACACATGTACACATGCATGCACACCCACAGAAAGTGAGCCTGTAAAAATTAATGTTCAGATAATGTTGATTTGTTGACTGACCTAGAACATCTGTCTTTTGGCTATGTATTGATCTATTCATTATTCCAACCTATTTTGAAGCCACTAAATTTAATGAGTGCCCACACAGCTTCAAATCCCATAAGCATTGCCTGCTGTCTCATGCTTCTTTTAAATCTAATACTAGAAAATTTCCCCTTGGCAAGCCTTGTTCCCTATAAAACTTCCAAGCAAGAGTATGGGTACAAGTCGTGTATTTAGTGTTGCCTTGACTTGTCTATGGCTCTGTCAGTTTCCCCATCTATATTATAGGATCTTTGTAAAAATAGACCACGTCCTGGTTACTTCAGTTGGTGTTTAGTAAATGATTTTTGCATATGTGAAGGAAGGAATGAATGAATGAATGAGGAAGTGACCAAATGGCAGAGGAAATGGTAAAAACACAAAACAAAACAGTATCAGCTTTGTTTCCTTGTGTATCCTTGGAACAATTTCCCTCTTACAATAATGCTACACACTTTATCTGTCATTCACATCTTTTCATAGCTACTCGGTGGTAAATGAGATTTTCTTAGAGGCCATAAAACAGTTCAAATCTGCAATTTCATTAAGCATTCAACTTCCACCATAAAACTTAATGACTAAGCAGATGAACGTGGAGATGATTTTGTAAGAAGAAAGCGCACAGGCACACACATCATAATTGCAAGGCTACTGTACAGCGTAAGCAATTCAGACAAGCCAGCTGCTCCGAACAGAGACACGGCTGCCTTCCTGACAGTCTTTATCAGTTGAATTGTGCTCACAACTCTCTTTCAAAGCAAACTTGATTTTGATTGGGATATTCTGAATGTATCATGTGTTAAAATCACTTGGCCCTGAGCATTCTGTCTTTTCAGAAGCACGATGTTTGTTGATTAGTCCAATTATATATCTCCCTTCCCAACCCACAGATTTATCTCCATTTCACAGATGGAGAAACCAAGGCAAATTCAATTTAAGTCATATGACAACCTGGCACCATAAGCAGGATTATGTCTGGTAGAAGAAGTATGTTTGTATTATATCCTACGTAAACACTGCTAATTAAATTTATGTAAAGAGATAATAGTTTTTGTGAAAGTGTCATGTGGTAGGTACTCACATGGTTGTGGACTTGTGGAAGTATAAATCGGTACAATCTTTCTGAAAAGCCACTTGTCAATGTCTATTGAGAGCAATAAAAAATGTGCATTGACAGTGTAATTAGAGCCCAGGAATTCGTACTGAGGTAAGAATCAGGGGGGGTGTTGAAAGGTTCATGCACAAAGACAAGATTAGTACCACTGTTCAGTGAGCACATAACACAATGTCAGGTATATAGTGAGTCCTCCAAATCGTTTCACTTAGTCTGCATTGCTCCCAGGTGAGAGAAATATTGTTCTGCCCATTTTTCAGAGATGACCCCTGAAACCTTCAGTGTTAAGGATGAATATGGAAACCAGGAATGGAGACTGAGTAGGTATAGCTCCCAACGTGGGTGGGCAGTGTGGAGTCTGGGAAGTCAGGCAAAGAAAAATTTCAAGGAGGAGGGCATGATCAACCGGATTAAATGCTACTGAGAAGTTGAGTAGAACATGGAATGAAACCTGAATTTGTCAACATAGAGGACATTGTCGACCTTATAACTGTTTCGTAAAGAGTGATGATTACAAAACTTCATTGGAGTGGCTTAGGAAAGGAAGACAAACTGAAAAGCTTAGAACAAATACAAAGTAACTCTTTATCTGAGTTTTGTTAACTCAATGGGAGGCAATAATAGGTCAAGGAAGAGTTTTTTTGTCTGTCTAAGAAAAAAAGACATTGCAGCATATTACTTGGCAGGATTGCTGTTGCAAGGGAAAATGAGTATTTTTAGAAAGAGAGGTTAGTTGCAAAAGTGATGTTGCTGTGCGGATGAGAGGAGACAGGCATCACCTAGGGGTTGACTTTATATTGGGTCCTGGACAGTTGACCTATTACAGCGGAAGGAAAGGCAGTGCATATGCATTCATATGGTTAGTAAATTTTATGAGGGGAATATCTCTTCTGATTGTTTCTGTTTCTTCATGAGATAAGATATAAGGTCGTCATCTGAGTGTCTGGAGAGGAAAGGAGTTTTGGAGATTTGAGGACAGATGTTAAAAAGGTTTTGGGAGAGTGAGAATGTAGATCGACGACTGAAGTAGAGGATGTCCAGGAAATATTTAGGGTCTTTTTGATCAGTAGACAATGGTGATATATATGAGTGGAGTGGTAGAACTTAATGGCAAAACTCTCAAAGGAGGTAGTTTTTTCTCTGTTGGGGAAAAAAAAAAAAAGAGGGAAGACGGTCTAGATGTGGCTATGAAACCTGAGAAGTCCAACACCGTGAGATATAGGACAGAAAAAAACAAAAACAAAAACAAAACAGCCCCTGCTTGAAAGTGATGCAGGAGAAATAATGTCCTTAGAAATGGGTTCAGATTTTGAATCAAAGCAAGAAGTTTAGGAGACCATCCAGAAAAGAGGAGGACGATGTGGAATATTTTAGTGGTGATGGCTACCTTCCAGAATTGATTGGAAATGTTTAAAGTCAACTGTGAAAAGTGCCCAGAAGTGAGGTTGGAGTGCCTGAGGTTAGCCAGGATATAGGGATGAAGCTGAGGATTCTTCATACAAAAGTTTGTATTTACTGAGGCTGATTCCTGGTCCATTTATTTTGGTGAGCCGGACAGTATATAGGGGGAAATGGAGGGGTAAGCTCACTAGGAATTGTGTAGGGCACTCTGAGCTCCTCTTTACTATAATTTTTGTCAGTATCCAGATGAAGAAAGGATGGAACACTGATAAAGAAATATGTATGCAATAATAGTAATGATTCTTGTAGCTTACTACTAAATACAACAGTAGAAATCAAAATAGAATAATTAGAATGAACCATGTAAGATGCAAATAACAGCAGTTTCTTTTAGATGTGATATTGAGCTGGTATTGGGTGCATGAGTCTTTTCTTGTTTAGTATATATTTTTTCCTACCATGAGCATGGATATAAGAATCAACAAAATCAGTTCTCAGTTATTTGTGTGCAAATCATTGTGCAACCATTTATTGTTTCTGTCCTTCCGATTATCGACTCATATATCAGCCTGCGAAAAAGCAATGTAGACAAAAATAAAGAAGAATGGAAGAGCATGGAGTAATAGAAACATAAGAGAACAACAAAAAAAGATTGAAGGTATTCCACAGTATGGGTATACCACAATTTATTTATCTATTCATCTGCTAAAGGACTTTTGGATTATTTCCAGTTTGGGGATTCAAATCTCTGTGGAGACATAAGCTTTTATTTCTTTGGATAAATACCTAAGAGTGGAATGTGAGGGTCACATGGTGGGAGTGTGTTTAACTTTTTAATGAGCTGCCAAACTCTTCCAAGGTAGTTACAACAATTTGTATCTCAAACCACAGTATATAAATGTTCTGTTCACCCACCTTCTCACCAATGCTTGGTATTTTTATTCCTTTTAACTTAAGGCATTCTACTGGATATGTAGTGATATCTTATTATGGTTTAAATTTATACTTTCCTAATGACTAATGACACTGAGTTTATCTTCATGTGCTTATTTTCCAGCTGTGTCTCTTCACTGATATAGGGTCTCTTCACATCTTTTGAACATTCTTGACTTGTTCCTCTTATCTTTGAGTTGTGTTTTTTGTATATTCTGGATACAGTCCTTTGTTGGATATGGGTATCTTACCCCAATCTGTGGCTTGCCTTTTCATTTTCTTTTTTTTATTTTTTTTTAAAAAACTTTTTTTTTTAATGTTTTATTTATTTCTAGGAGAGAGAGAGCGTGAGCAGGGGAGGGTCAGAGAGAGAGGGAGTCACAGACTGAAACAGGCTCCGAGCTGGCAGTCAGCACAGAGCCCGACGCGGGGCTCGAACCCACGAACAGCGAGATCATGACCTAAGCGAAAGTCGGACGCTTAACCGACTAAGCCACCCAGGCGCCCCGCCTTTTCATTTTCTTAACAGTGCTTTTAAAGAACAGTTTCTTTTCTTTGTTTTTGTTTTTTACTTTGGCAAAATACAACTTATTAATGTTTTTCTTTGAGAGTTTGTTTCTTGTGTTCTGAGAAATTTTTGCCAAACCCAAGGTCACTGAGATGTGATCCTGTGTCTTTTTCTAGAAGTTTTATTGTTTTATCTCTTACATTTCTACCTATGGTTTATTTGTGAATTAATTTTTCTATGTGGTGCTAGGTGAGAATTAAGGTTCTTCTCTCTCTCCTTTGCATATTGTAATCAAATTTTTTCCAGTACCATTTATTGAACAAATGATCATCTTTTACTTAATTTCACTGGCATCTTTATAAAAATAAGTTGACCATATCTGTGTCAGCCGATTTCTGGACTATCTGTTCTGTTCCATTGATTCATTTGTCATTTTTTTGTGTCCCTACTAGTGTCTTAATTATAATACCTTCGTAGTAAGTTTTATGATAATGTAGCATAAATTCTCCAACTTTATTCATCTCTTTCAAAGTTAATTTTGGCTATCCTAGGCCTGTAAATTTTAGAATGATCCTTTCAATTTCTTTTCTATTATTATTATTTAAATGCTTTATTTTTTAAATTTATTTTTTAAATTTACATCCAAGTTAGTTAGCATATAGTGCAACAGTGATTTCAGGAGTAGATTCCTTAATGTCCCTTACCCATTTAGCCCCCACCCCCAACCTCACCAGTAACCCTCTGTTTGTTCTCTATATTTAAGAGCCTCTTATGTTTTGTCCCCCTTCCTGTTTTTATATTATTTTTGCTTCCCTTCCCTTATGTTCATCTATTCTGTGTCTTTTTTTTTTTTTTTTTTAATTTNAGAATCTGAAGCAGGCTCCAGGCTCTGAGCTGGCAGTCAGCACAGAGCCCGACGCGGGGCTCAAACCCACGAACCGCGAGATCATGACCCAAGCGAAAGTCGGACACTTAACCGACTAAGCCACCCAGGTGCCCCTATTCTGTGTCTTAAAGTCCTCATATGAGTGAAGTCATATGATATTTGTCTTTCTCTGACTGACTAATTTCACTTAGCATAATACCCCCTAGTTCCATCCACATAGTTGCACATGGCAAGATTTCATTCTTTTCGATTGCTGAGTAATACTCCATTGTATATATGTACCAAATCTTCTTTATCCATTTATCCATCGATGGACAGTTGGGCTCTTTCTATACTTTGGCTATTGTTGATAGTGCTGCTATAAACATTGGGGGTGCAGTGCCCCTTTGAAACAGCACACCTGTATCCCTTGGATAAATACCTAGTAGTGCAATCGCTGGGTCATAGGGTAGTTGTATTTTTAATTTTTTAAGGAACCTCTATACTATTTTCCAGAGTGGCTGCACCAGTTTGCATTCCCACCACCAGTGCAAAAGAGATCCTCTTTCTCTGCATTCTCGCCAACATCTGTTGTTGCCTGAGTTGTTAATGTTAGCCGTTCTGACAGGTGTGAGGTGGTGTCTCATTGTGGTTTTGATTTGTATTTCCCTGATGATTGAGCATTTTTTCATTTGCAATTGGCCATCTGGATATCTTCTTTGGAAAAGTGTCTGTTCATGTCCTTTGTCCATTTTTTTCACTGAATTACTTGTTTTTTGGGCGTTGAGTTTGATAAGTTCTTTATAGATTTTGGATACTAATTCTTTACCTGACATGTCTTTTCCAAATATCTTCTCCTATTCCATCGGTTGCCTTTCAGTTTTGCTGATTGTTTCCTTCACTGGGCAGAAACTTTTTATTTTGATGAGGTCCCAATAGAATCATCTTTTTAATTTCTATGAAAAAAATTACTGCTGAGATTTTCCTTGGATTATGTCACATCTATAGATCATCTTAAGGAGAAGTGACATTTTAAAAATATTGACTCTTCTGATTGCTAAGTATGGTATATCACTCCATTTATTTAGATCTTTAATTTCTTTCGGTGATGTTTACTGTTTTCAGTGTACAGATATTGTACATCTTTTATCAGAGTGGTAGATTTGTTTCTAACTATTTCATATTTTTTTCTGCTACTGTAAATGGTATTGATTTAAAAGATTCTCAGTCCTGTATGTGATCTGGTGATTGTATTCTTCTCCTTTGCATGGCTCCTTCCCTGGCCTCAGGTAGTTTCCACACACACCTGTGCTGATCATTCTTGGGAGTTCTATAGCTCTCCAGAACTCTCTCTTGATGTAGCTGTCTCTTTCTAGTAACCTTTTTTGTGATGTATAGTAGCCCTGATCTCTCCATTCCGAACCCCTTCTCTTCAATGGAGGCAGATCTTTGGACTTCCCCTGGATTTTCCCTCCCTGACCTGTACACAGCCTGCAGTTTCTCTCCAGGCAGTAAGCAAGGATAATCTTAATGCTCACCTTTGTCCTTTGCTCTCAAGGATAACTGCCCTGTGATGCCTGATGTCCAATGCCAGAGAGCCATATATTTTGTCTTTTTGTTATTGTTTCAGCTGAAAGGGTAAAAGGACTCCCTTCATCTTGGTCTGAAGCAGAATTCCTCATTACTCATTTTTAATACTCCATTTGAGCATCTCCGCTCTGTAAATAAAATTCTTTAATAAGCACTATGGTAGGCAAAATAATGCCCCCCAGTGATGTACATGTGCCAATGATATGATATTCTGATATCCTTCAGAACCTGTAAATATGTTATTTTACACAGGAAAAGGGAGTTTGTAGATATAATTAAGGTGAGGAATCTTGAAAAGGGGAGATTGTCCTGGATAATTCAGATAGGTGCATTCAAATCACAAATCTTTAGAAGTGAAGGACCTTCCTAGCTTCAAAGTCTGAAGAGAAGGCAGAGTGAAAAGGACTTGACTTGCTGTTGCTGGGTCTGGTTTTCAAGATGGAAAAAGGGAGCCACATGCCAATAAATGCAGGTGGCCCCTGGAATCTATAAAAGACAAGGAGGGGCACCTGGGCTCACACTCTGTCTCTCTCTCTCTCAAAAATAAATAAACATTGGGGCGCCTGACTGGCTCAGTCGGTTAAGTGTCTGACTTCAGCTCCGGTCATGCTCTCACGGTTCGTGGTTTCGAGCCCCGCCTCGGGCTCTGTGCTGACTGCCAGCTCAGAGCCTGGAGCCTGTTTCAGATTCTGTGTCTCCCTCTCTCTCTCTGCCCCTCCCCTGCTCATGCTCTATCTCTCTCTTGTTCTCTCAAAAATGAATAAATGTTAAAAAAAAAAAAAAAGAATCTAGAAAAGACAAGGAGATTAGTTCTTCACTAGAGACTCCAGAAAAGAATACAGCCCTGTATTTGACTTAGCTCAATAAAACCCACATTGGACTTCTGACCTACAGAGTTGTAAGATAATATGTTTCTGTTGTTTTAAGGCTCTAAGTTTATAGTATTTTGTTACAATAGCAATAAGAAAAAAATGCATCTGCAGAAAATGCTAAAGGTTACAATGGATAAACTATAAAATACATAATAAACTTTATTTTTCTATATAATCTATTGGTTATACCGCCCGCATTTCAGTATCTACCTGTTAAAATACTCTGAAGTTTTTTCCAACAGAGTCTCCAAACACTCCATTTCCACAGCCGACATTTTGTAGATGGTGTTCTAGTTTTATTAGTTTCTGAGCCATTTGTCATTTATTTGCTAGTCACTAGTCATCCTACCCCCTTGATACCTTCCGTACCGGATGTGTTATTCTGTCCCTTTCACTTTATCACCACGATAATAGTTTTTACTTAGCAAGGTAGTTTATGTCAAAAAGACAGAGACTGATTTAGGATCAGAATCTCCAGGATAGAGCACTGGTTTTATTATTGTATCACTTTGGGCACTTTGTCTCCATAAAATAGAGTTCATGTTGGTCTGTCTTTGAGGCAACAGCATTTATTCTTGCTCAGCGGTCCTACAGCAGGTGGAAGCAGAGAAAGACTTCAACATTCTGCTGTTGTTGGATTGTTTTCTTTTTTCATTTTGAGAATGAAGAATTAATAGAGGATGAGAGAATTCTACTTTGAGACTAAGAATTATAATGTAAGTCATCATACAAAGAATACATGTGAAGAATACTTTTTTAATTGAGATAATTTTACAAACATTGAAATGCCAGATTTAAGTGAACAATTATTTTACTGAAGTATAATTAACATATTGTGTTATATAATTAGTTCCAGGTGTGCAATATAGTGATTCAACAATTCCATACAATACTCAGTGTTTATCACAGCAAGTGTATCTTAATCCCCATCACCTATTTCACACATTCCCCCCTCCAGCCCCCATCCTGGAAACTACCAGTTTGTTCTCTATGTTTGAGAATCTAGGGGTCTTTTTGTTTGTTTTTAATTTTCTGTTTATCTCTTTTTCATTTGTTTCTTCATTTCTTTCTTAAATGCCACGAATTAGTTAAATCATATGGTATTTGCCTCTCTCTGAGTTTTTTATTTTAGAGAGGGAGAGTGTGCATGAGCAAGGGAAGGGTGGAAGGGGGAAGAGAGAGAGAATCTTAGGCAGGCTCCATACTCAGTGTGGAACTTGACTTGGGGCTTGATCCCATGACCCCGGTATCACGATCTGAGCCAAAATCAAGAGTCAAACACTCAACCAATTGAGCCACCCAGGCATCCATTTCTTCTTGATTGAGTTTTGGGAGGTTATATGTTTCTAGAAATTTCTCCATTTCTTCTAGGTTGTCCAATTTGTTGGCATGTCATATTTTACAATATTCTCTTAAAATCATTTGTATTTCTGTGTTGTTGGCTGTTATTTCTCATCTATTCTTTCTGATTTTCCTTTCTCTTTTTCTTTATGAGTCTGGCTAAAGGTTTATCAGTTTTGTTTATCTTCTCAAAGAACCAGCTCCTCGTTAAATTGATTTGTCCTATTGGTTTTTTAGTCTCTATTTCATTATTTCTTTATCATTTCCTTCCTTCTACTGGCTTTGGGCTTTGTTTACTCTTGTTTTTCTAGCTACTTTAGGTATAATATTAGGCTGTTTATTTGAGAGTTTTCTTGATTCTTGAAATAGGCCTGTACTGCTGTAGTCTTCACCTTAGAAAAGCTTTTTGCGGCATCCCAGATATTTTGGGCCATTATGTTTTCTTTTTCATTTGTCTCCATGTATTTTTTCATTTCATCTTTGGTACTTTGGTTGACCCATTCATTCTTTAGTAGCATGTTATTTGCTTCTATGCATTTGTGTTCTTTCCAGTTCTTTTTCTTATGACTGATTTCTAGTTTCACACCATTGTGGACAAAAAGTATGGGTGCACTGGTGTGTCTGGTATCCTTCCGCCTCCTTCGAGCAGGAGCCCCTTCGGGGGACTAACTCCACTACCACTCCTACTACTGTTCCACTGTCAGTGGGGCAGGTTGGATGGGGTAGATTCACAGGAACCATGTGGCACAGCACATGGTGCTGGAAAGATAAGAGAGTGTTCTCACTGGTGTCCACAAGCATCCTGCAATCTAAGCTTGGAGATGGGCAGGAAAAGTGACACCTGACACTTTTGTTCTTGAAGTCTCCTAAATATCCCTGACTCTCTAGCACAAATTCCATGGTGAGTAAATAAGTCTCCTTCATATAGTCCTCAGCTGATTTTCAGACTGCTGCTCCTATGCTGTATCTCTGTGAGTTTGTTTGCTATGCTGACTCTTGAAAGGTAGGGACCCAGTTTCCTATCACCCTCTGGCTCTCCTGGAGCTAAGACCACTGATTTTTAGAGTACTGGAATTAAGCCACACCAACTATGACAATTCATGAAGGTAAGCCCTACTGTTTTTCATAGCCAAATATTGTTAGGACTTGTCTTCTTAGTGTGGTTCCCCCATACTTGGGGTGCCCGCTGTGGGGTGTGGTCCACTCACTTCTCTGTTCTTCTGGTGTCCCTCCAGTGTATGGTTCGTCTCACCAAGGGTTTGGGTCCCAACCATGTCTCTATTTGTCCTACCCTTTTCAACATGACCTCGTCTTTACACATAATCGTGGAATAATCTCTTCTGCTAGTCTTCAGGTCATTTTCAGAGTTATTTGCTCTGATGTGGCTGATACCTTGGTGTGTCCATGAGACAAGGTGAGCTCAGGATACTTCTTCTCTGCCACCTTCTCAATGATCTATGTGTACATTTTTTTTTTTTAACGTTTTGTTAACTGTGTACCCCTATGTAACTACCACACGGATCAAGATGTAGAACAGCCTCATGCCTGAAGAAATTTCCTTTGTTCTCCTTGCAATTTGTCCCCACCTCTTTTGGGTAAATACTGATCTGACTTTCTTTTTCTTTCTTTTTCTTTTTTTCCAGACAAACTGGATTTTATTTTATTATTTTATTTTAATTTTTTTTTTTTGCAAATCATTTATTGTCAAGTTGTTTTCCATATAACACCCAGTGCTCGTCCTCACAAGTGCCCTCCTCCATGCCCATCACCCCCACTCTCCCCCACACCCATCAGTCCTCAGTTTGTTCTCAGCATTCAAGAGTCTCTCATGGTTTGCCTCTTCCCTCTCCCCCACTATTTCCCCCCTTCTCCCCCACGGTCCTCCGTTAAGTTCCTCCTAATCCTCCTAAACGTGCAAACATATGGTATTTGTCCTTCTCTGCCTGACTTATTTCGCTCAGCATAACACCCTCAAGGTCCATCCATGTTGCTACACATGGCCGGATTTCATTGTTTCTCATTGCCATGTAGTATTCCATGGTATAGATAAACCACATCTTCTTGATCCCTTCGTCCGTTGATGGACACTTAGGCTCTTTCCATGTTTTGGCTACTGTTGAAAGTGCTGCTATGAACATTGGGGTACATGAGCTCCTATGCCTCAGCACTCCTATATCCCTTGGGTAAATTCCTAGCAGTGCTATTGCTGGGTCATAGGGGAGTTCTATTGTTAATTTTTTGAGGAACCTATCAACAGTAGTTTAGTGATGAAGTCAAACAGTGTGCACTCTTTTGTGTATGTCTTTCATACACATATTTTTGAGATTCATCAATGTTCATAATGTTGCATGTATGGTTAATCCCTGTCTTTTATTCTTATCCAGTCAGCTTCATTAAGGAGCAGTTTGCATACTGTGGAAAAATAAAGATTTCCCGGATTTCTCAGTGTCTCTGTTAAAAAATCCAAGACTCCTGGCATATGGCAATGCAGATGATGGAAAGATAGGGAATCTTTGCTTTCACTTTCCCTAAAAAACACTGTGTTCTTCCTCTACAATGAGAAGAGTATGTAGCTATTTGTCTCATTAACTGCTCTGTCTAAAAGGACAATCTTTTCTTATCTCTCTGAGAGGGCCAAAAGGTAACAGCGCAAATGAAGGCTCAAAAACCCTCAGGTTGCCAGGAGCACTGGAGTGCAGTCTCCTCAGGTATTTACATGACAGAAAAGACAAAGCTCAGATCTTGGAGGCTCTTCTAGGCCAAAAATAATCTAAGACATTCGGGTCTCTCTGGCTCCTGAATTGCTTTTACTGACATTCCAAAAGGTTAAGGTTAAGGCCAGAACCAAGGAGAACATGTTTCTCTCCCTCTTTTTGGGGGGAGAAAGGGAAGTAGCTTTTGCTTTTCTGTATATAAATGAAGAGAAAGCACTGTTCTGTCTCTCAGCAATTCATGAGTCAAGCAGTATCAAGTCTAGCAGGAAGGAAGGACCTCCTAAGAGCTATACAAAATGGAAGGTTTTTATAGGCAAGAAATGAGGTAAGAGAAAGAAAAAGCTGTGTTGCTTTAGGCAAGGTCACCTTCCTTTTGGGGTAGAACAGGGGTTTATTATGCAGATTAACTCACTAGTGCTGATCAGGTAGTGTCAGATTGACCGGTTAAAGGTCACATTCTTGGTAGATACTGAAACTACAATTGCCTTGGACATTAAGTCTTGGTTTGCTGATTGAGGCTCAGCACAAGTGACTCCATTTTGGACCTGTTCTCTCTCTCTCTCTCTCTCTCTCTCTCTCTCCCTGCTAAGTAAGTATAACCTGCCAGTTGCATAGAAAGTAAGGAAATTTGAAGATAAAGAATTCAAGCATACACGCTCGGTAATTTAAGAACAACTTAAACAGTTATTGTTTAAAAGAAACTAACAGGGGCACCCGGGTGGCTTAGTCGGTTAAGCATCCGACTTTCACTCGGGTCATGATCTCGTGGTTCGTGGGTTCGAGCCCCGCGTCGGGCTCTGTGCTGACTGCCAGCTCAGAGCCTGGAGCCTGTTTCAGAGTCTGTGACTCCCTCTCTCTCTGACCCTCCCCTGCTCACGCTGTCTCTCTCTCTCTCTCTCCTAGAAATAAATAAAACATTAAAAAAAGAAAGAAAGAAAGAAAGAAACTAACAATTTTACTATGTGGAAAGTTTTTCTGTACCACCCCCAAATATCTCAACAACAACCTTTGGAAATATTAAGTTAAAAATATACTTGTAGCACCCAATACTGACAAGGTTGCAGTAAAAGTGCAGCAGACACATGCAACGCCAAGGTGTTGTCAATTGATAAGAGACTTGGGCTAATTCCATGGTATCACTGGTAATTAGATCCTAGAAAATAATCCAAAATCCAGGTAAGAAGTGACCCTGAGTGAAATGGCCATATGGATATAATGTTTCACTTCCTCTTATGTCTTCTGTATGCTAGAGAAGTTGATACTTCCCCTAGCTGGAGTTCAGCTGTGTACACATATTCCAAATAAACTATGAGGGTACAATACAAAAGGAGAAATATAAAGAGAATAGAAAGAACACAAAGAGAAAAATCATGGTTCTTGAGATAACGATCTTCAATTAAGAATGTCATTCTCAAGGCTGGGTGGCATGTGCAGTGATATTCCAAATTCAGGTTAATGCTCTTCATGACCCTGATAGCCCTAGAAAACCTCTGTGATTCATGAGAGAAAGATATAGAAATAAGATAAATTTATCATTAGAAGCCCAAAAAAAATCCTAAAAAAATAATACTAAACCTTTAAGCATCTCACAGTTCTTGGAAATATTGGAGTGTAGGAAAAACAAAACAAAACAAAACACCCAACCACTCTTTAAGCCAGTAGGTGAGGAATTAAAGAACGCAGACTTATTTCTAGGAGTATTATATAAAATGTGTTACATGTCTCAAAATGTTTATTGTGACATTATAATTGATGGCAATATTCTGTAATAATTTAGCAAAATATCAAATCCTAGTGTCTTCATGAATCCTCTGTATTTGTCTAATCTAGCATTTTTTTAAACCATGCAATTGTTTCTTATCTTCTTCCTCACCTGACTGAGCCCTCTGAGAACAAAACTATTATGATAGGAAAAGATAGGATAAAATAGGCAGAGAGGAAAGATTAGGACCTGAAGTCCCTGGGTGGGGAAAAGCACATATTTTGGAACAATGCTGGGAGCTTCTGACCACCGCAAACCCCCTCAGGCATAAGATTCCTCTTAAAAATGTAACAGATACCATCTACCTTATGCCTCAGGTTTCCCTCAGGGATTTGACAAAAGACCTAACTAACAGTAGGTAGTAGAACATAAAACATATGACCCCCAAGGAATGATATGGCCATAAACCACTCCTTATATAATGGAAAGGAGCCAATCAGGAATGGACAACCCGGCACGTAGAGCTATCAAGCCAATAAGGGTGGCACCTGAGAAGGAACAAGGGGGAAGGAAGTGGAAGGGCTGGCCAGAACCTTATAAAACAAGGGCCCTTGCCTACAGTTGCAGGCGTTCACTTACTACTGTCCCCTCTCTAAAGAGAGCTTTCCTTCTATTCTTCCTTTCCGATCTGATACTCTAACTTTTGCCTGCTGCTCATTTTGTGTCCACCTCTTCATTCTTCAAAGTAGTGAGACAACGAAATCTGGGTGTTGAGGTAAAAAATCCTGCAACACTCACAAATACTCGTCATTAAAATCGCTCTCTTGGACAGTTTCCCTGCCCCTGCCCCACCAATGCCTTTGCTCCTCTATCACTGTATAATCTTGACTTGCCAAAACCACACCCCTGGCTAAAGCTAACTTTGAACCAACTTCATACCTTCATTCATGTAACTAAAAATGACTGGAGAAAATATCGCAAAACACTGACTGGCTGGTGTCACTTTTCATGACCAAAAACGGCCATTCTTCCTCCCAGCAATGGCTGGTCCAGCAATGGCTGGTCCAGACCACCGGTCCAGACCACTATTTTGTACTTTCACTTCTTTATTCAAACCTGCCCTACTTTCTCCAACATCCCCACTTTTTGCTGATCATGTTGCTTCCTGCTTTTCTAGCTATTGAGAAAACTAAAGCAAGTAGAGGAAATTTCCCATACTCTCCCACTACCACATCTACTCACCTTCTAGTCTGTTCCTCAGACTGTCTTCTGCCCTTCCTGTGCTCTGAATTTTTTCTCTCTCCTTTGACCCAGGATATCCCTCTGGCAAATCCTTCTCTCTCTCCTACATCATCATTTTTTCTCTCTAGTACAACATTCTCATCAGCATACATATGTATATATATTTTTTTTTTGCTTGGAATTTAAAAAACAAAACAAAGCAGGATGTCTGGATGGCTCAGTAGGTTACGTGTCTGATTTGATTTTAGCTCAGGTCATGATCCCAGGGTTGTGGGATTAAGCCCTG
The DNA here is from genome assembly GCF_003009895.1 of Hyaena hyaena. Lineage (NCBI taxonomy): Eukaryota > Metazoa > Chordata > Mammalia > Carnivora > Hyaenidae > Hyaena > Hyaena hyaena. Next base: position 452,574 of record NW_024080855.1, read on the forward strand.
CATCAGGCTCTGTGAGAGTGTGGAGCCTGCTTAAGATTTTCTCTCTCCCTCTCTCTCTGCCTCTCTTCCTCTCTCATGCATGCACTCTCTCTCAAGGGGAAAAAAAAGAAAAAAAAAGAATAAAAATTGTTTCTAATTTAAAACAAAATAGAGCAACTCCTATTGACCCCATTCCCTTTCCCATTTCAACCCCACCATTTTGTTCAGTATCTTTCAAATAAATTCAGTGAATCTTTGTTCTTTGGTACGTCCATGGTGCTTGGCACATTACACTCCTTCAATAAATATTTTGAAAGGCCCTATTTTATAGTTATATAAAATGATAGCTTTAAATACTATATAGTTATTTAAGAAATTGTGTATAATATTCTGCTGAATGAAAAACTCAGCAAATATTATATGTGCAACATTTATATAAAAGTTTATTTATTTTGAGAGAGAAAGAGCACAATTGGGAGAGGGCAAAGAGAGAGGGAGAGAGAATCCTAAGCAGACTCTGTACTGTCAGTGCAGAGCTCAACATAGGAGCTCAAGCCCATGAACCATGAGATCATGACCCGAGCTGAAATGAAGTCAAATGCCTAACTGACTGAGCCACCAGGTATCCCAAAAGTGTGAACACGTTTTGACAAAGAACAAAAGCTATTACACAAAAATGAAATCGTTTTCTCATATCTGAAGGATCAATGATTGATTCTATTAAATGGAATGTTCTTCATTGATTTTTACATTTACAAATTTAAGCCAAAGACAAAAGAGTCTCCATCATGGCTGGTCTTTAAAAACGAGCGTGTTTGGACACTTGATGGAACCGTGTGCAGGGGGAGTCAAGCTACCTGAGTCTGGGCCAAGTAGCCACAACTCAAAGCTTCATGCCTGATCCATGGCTGGCTAGAACTTAGCCCTCAATCTAATTTTCAAGACTGTTGAATGCCAAAAACTATGTTAGTTGTTGGGGGGACAGGGATAAATTTAAGTATCCATGACATTTGAGAGATAAATGGAAGAGTTCCAAATTATGCTGGGAAAGGGTGGGGGGAGGGTGTATGGCTTCTTTAAGGAAGGACCTTGAGCTGAAAGCTGAAGGGTGAAATGAAATCAACTAAACGGTTTTGCAGGGTGAGAGTGAGACATGCTCATGGTAGAAATGTGCATACACAACGTCTGTGATTGAAAGGACCATGATGCTTTTAAGGAAATGAAAGAAACCAGGGTAACTGAAGTGCCAAGAGTGAGAACAGTTGTGGCTTAAGATATCACTAGTGTGGAAGTGTGGTCAGATATGTAGGGTCTGTAGTCTGTTCTGTGTATCCTGACCTTCATTCTTGCAGCACTGTGAAGCCATTAGGCATTTATGCAGAGGAGTTATATAACCAGGTTAGCTTTGTTTGAGGCTGCTTTGACTACAGACAGGAACCCTGCTTTCCCAAGTTGTCCATGTCATGCCACACATACAGAATGATGATATTTCCTTTATGTCCTGGTGAAAGCAAGATGGACTTGGGGGTATTTAGGTAAGAGTTGATAAAAAAATAACTACATAGTCTTTATGTAATACAATAAAATAAGTAAAATAAAATACAATGAACTAGGATGTAAAATTAGATACTGTATATTAGGATATATATTAAAAGTTTAATTTGTGAAAAAAAATCCTATAGGATACTGAAGCTCTCATTTGTGAAATGCACTTGCATGGGTACATTGTTAAAATCATCATCTTGCAGTTTACTCAGACACTGTATGATTCTATGTCAGACAGAAGTAAACACAAGTCTATTTGCCCCAGTGATTTGGGTCACATCTTAAGTTGTACCTATAGAAGCCTCCATGTGGCTTATTCTTTGGGCCATAGAATAAGCCTTATTCCATGGGCCAGCCTTTCGGTTGTATACCTTATCTCTTTGGGCACCTGTAACTCATACATGTCATTGCCTGGGGAGCTCTTCATTAGAAAATGGATTGGAGAAAACGCCAAGGGGTTGTGCAGCTAGACAAATTCATGGACCATTTTATACATCAGCCAAAGAAGAATAGCAACTTGGATTAGCATAGTAAACATATGGGTGCTATAAGTGTATGGATTTGATAGACATTTTGAAGGTAAAATTGATGAAGTTGATGATGGTTTAGATGTTGAGGATGAGGAACAAGATATCAAGGATGACTTCTAGATGTCTGGCTTGCCCAATGGATGGTGGTGCCATTATGATAAGTAGAGGAGTGTTAAGAGGGTGGGTTATGAACTTAGTCTTTCACTTGTTACATTTGGGATACCCATGTGAATATGTGGTGTAGACAAATCATTATTATCTGCTAGGGACCCTGTTAAGTACATTATGGTTTAACCCATGCTTTTTATCATAGCATCCCTGTAAGATAGATTCTTATATTAAATCTACTTCCCAAGTGAGAGAACTGAGATATGGAGTGACCAAGTAACTTTCCATTTTCACAGTCAAGAAGTGTTGGAGCTTGATTTGGGGCCCAAGCAGTATGTTTCAGAAGCTCACAATTCCATACAGCTCATTTCTCTATGACTACCTCAATTGGGTCTCACCTTAATTTCAGCCCACCTTCTGTTCACACCAAAGTATACCTTGATTTTTTTCCTCTATGAATTTACTTTCCAGGACTCTCCACAGATGACTCTTCTGGGTGTCCCCTTAGACTACTCAGATTTTTTTCTTTACTCTGATCTCCATGAATCCCCTAGATCTGTCTGGTCTTCCAGTCGCCTATACAAGCTACATTATCAGGTTGCCTTGCACGAGACTCCTCAGCAATTACCAGTGTGCTATCTTTACAGCTTTCTCAGCTTCCCACAAACACTGACTCCAGCTGGGGACACCTGGGCTTACAGAGGACCAGGACCTCAAGTCATGGAAGACCCTGAAGGCTGGCCTACCCGAACCAATAGCTCTGTGATGGAAAGTCCCATCACAGAGGCCTTCATGGACTCACAGAATGTCTCCTTTAGGGACTTTGGGCTCACAGAGAACTATCGTATCCCACATCTGTTTGGGAATGTAAAGGCATTTTGTTTCATTTAACAACAAAACTTCCTTTGCTTTCTCCTCATTTCTCTGGACAGTGACAAGTCTGGCGCACTGGACACTGTTCCATAGATATTCCTCTAAAATTTCCCCTGTTCCTAGCTCCATGGTATAAGTCTTCCCTGGATTCCATTTTTTTTTTTTGTTTTATTCTTGTTTGTTGGTTGGTTTTATGACCATGAAATGATATTTGTCTTCTCCCCTTGCCTTTCCTTGATGCCCCTTTGTTCCCAGTATTAGATTCTAATCTCTTCCCATTTGTCTCTTGTGTTCTTTCTCCCAGGGGCTTACTTATTCTTCCAAGTTCCAATTATAACTTTATGGAGGAAAATTACAAACTCCAATTGGGTATCTTTTGTTGCAAGTTTTCCTCCAGGCTTTGGCACATATGTCCAATTTTCTGTAAGTTAATTCCACTGGAGAAATTATTTCTCACAGTAGATATGTCCTATATCAGAGCCCCTCTCCTGTATTCTACCATGCAGATGTACCAATACTTCCAGAACAACAGGAGGGCCACTTGCCATTTGCCCCGGGAGTGCCAGTCCTTCCCTTTGGCTGTGACTCCTGGTTGACCAGATGTATGCCTGGAATTTCAGGCTCCCCTGACTGTATCAGATCCAGGATGAAATCCCACATTGCAGGTTATGGCTTCTGGCATCCCAGGTGCCTACCAAAATGTCAAGTGATGGAAAGGTTAATGCTCCTTGGAATGAATTTCAACTAATGAGAAACAAGAGTCTGAGAGGAGCCAAGGAGATTGATTTTCCATCTTCCTGTAACCTATAGACTGATCCAAAATACGATTTTCTCTCTTACCCTATATAGAATAGTTCTGTAAGTTAAGAAAAACACCTGGTAAGCACCTTTGTGTGTCTCCCAGACTCACTGGGAGAGGATGGCCAGTCCAGTAAAGCATCGTTTCATGGCTCATCTCCTTCCCCCCTTACTTGGCTGTATCTTTACCTTCACTGCTCAGGGTATATACTTACAAATAATGCATTGGCACATTAATCATTGCCTCAGGCTCTGCTAAAGAAACCAGGTAATGAGAGCTCTGCAAATTCAGGTGGGTTTTTTTTGTTTTGTTTTGTTTTGTTTTTTAAGAAAAGGAACATATTTTATTATCAGTCAGTTTAGCCCCTGTGTCTGTCAGAAATAACACGATTATTGTAACACTCAAGATGAAAATCCTGTGGTCATTTAGAGCTGCTCATTTTTTCTTTTGTGACTAAAATCCAGACTCTCCAAAGCCCTGTTGGTTCTCCCTTCATAGGAGGCATTTCTTGCCCATTGCAAACCAGTGACACTATTCTAGTCCAGTCGTACCTGAATTACTGCACAGGCTCCTGCTTTCATAACTGGATTCTCTGACTCTGGTCTCTCCTCCCAGAAATCCAGTCCATCTTGCACACTTTACCCATGTACAGTACTGACCTTCCTTAAATGTCATTTCCATTCTCCAAAAACCACGCACATGTGCGCGTGCACGCACACGCACACACACACACACACACACACACACACTATAATGTTCAAAGACCTACTACAAAAACCTAAAACTCTTTCTGGATTTAAAGTATTTTCAATTATCCAAAATTCTAATCCATCCTTCTCTGGTATAGTCCCAAGCTGGCTTTTTTGGTTTTGTCTTTTAGCCTCTGTACCTTTGCTCACATTATTTCTTTGGCCTGAAGCACCCTTTCCTCTTAAATAATTCTTCCCTAATTTTCAGATCCCAGGTTAACACCATCTCCTTCATGAAGTTTATGATGAGAACTCTAGAACATGCTTCCTTTGATTTCCTTTAACATTAATCATCCATAAAACTTAATTGCTTAATTGCATATTGCTTTCTGCTGATCATAAACTGTGTGATATTTTAGTCCTGTTTTCTGAACTAGGTGACATTTTTTTGACCATAGAAAAATGTGTCATTCTTTTTTTGTGGTCTAATTATACAGGATGCAAAATAAATGCTCAAAACATTTCCTTAGTGATTGTGTCCTTGAAAATGAATAGTCCATGAACTGTAACTAGAAGTGCCTTGGTTACTTGAGGGCTAGGTAACCCTGCAGTCAGTAATAAGGACAGTTCAAGTTAATGAACAAAGTGACACCGGATGTCCATCATACACACTTGTGAACACTACTCTAAAGGGGATCCAGTGATTGAAGACTAAGCATGAATAGCTCACTGCTGCTATAGAAAAACACTACTCTTCCTTCAGTCTGAGTGATCTTGCCCCTGCTAGGTAACAGTTCTACATTTGGATAGGCAGTATGGAATTAGAAAAGCAAGCCACATCTCAACCTTGTATCTCCAGTGCCATTTTAGACCCAGATCAAACTTTTATTGTACAAAGTACTAGAATACACCAAGCGAGGAGCAGGAGAGTAGCCAGACAAAAGTTCAGTGTGGCTGAAGTGCACACTGAGGTGAGATGAGTGATTGGACATATACACAGGCTGTGGAAGGTAGAAGTTTAGATTTCATCTTATAGTTAATGGTGAACCACCAAAGCTTACTGGATGGAAATCTGACCACACTATGTTTCAGAAAGACAATGTGGCAGATGGAAATGATGGAGGCGGGGAAGCTGATTGGTAGGTCTATATTTATGTCCGGTTTTCAAACTGTATGTTTTGGGGGAAAACTGTGAGTCCCTTTGAGGTGAGCCACCTCAGAGCACAATGAAAGTGACTGCGTGGGAATCTGGGTCTCCTATCTAATGCAAACTGACAATACCTGCTTATATCTGCTGCAACTAGGTTTCTAAGTAAATTTTTGTGAAAAGAAAGTATTCTCTAGCTTAAAAAACTGGAAAACTCTTGGCTTACTTATCAGGCTGAATGGGAATTATTAGAGAGATTTCAGAAATATCTCGAGGTAGATTCAGTTTGACTTGCTTATCAATAAGCTCTGTGAGGTTAAAAAAAAAAATGAAGAGTTGAAGATTATTGGGTGACTGCAAAGAAAAGATTGCACTAATCAAGGTAGAGATCACTCCAGATGGAGGAGATTTACAGACAGGGACATTCTCATCAATTCATCCATTGTGTATGGGGTGTTCTAGGCAAGGATTTGCCAGAGAGAGATAATTAGAGATTGGGATCTGGAGCCCAGCAGTAAGGTCAAAAAATGTTTGGAAGTCATAAATGTTAAATAAGCACTGAAGCCAAGGAGCACATGATCTCGTCCAGTGAGGAAGTAGAGACCAGAACTGAGATGACAGACTGAGGACCAGATGGCATCCAGGCCCTAAGTATGACCTACCTGCCTACCTACCTGCCTACATGGATACTTTAGCCTTTCTAGTGTTTTATAGTTGGTTTTAAAATTTATTGTCAAATTTTAAAATTTGTTAGTTCTGATTTCCCTGGGCGAATTATTGGGTCAAATAATACGGCGCTACTGTTTCCTCATGGCTGCCATAGGCCAGGGGTGCTATGGAGGGGCGCCCCCTGCAGAGGGGAACAGGGCTCCCAGTTGAGTACCTTTCATCCCCCCAGGCTGTCTCAGCTATTTGAGGCCCCTTCACTTCCTCTAGGCATTTGGTTCTTCAACCCTGTGGGAGAACGCTGATAATGGAAGCCAAGGACCATAGTATTTATTATGAAGCAGATCCATCAGATGGGTTTCTTATTGTTGTTTTATTTTCTTATTGTTTTTTTTGTTCATTTAGTTGTCTGTCTGTTCTTGATTTTTTGGCTTTTTTTTAAAGGTATGAGCCCAAGAGGCAATCAGAAGTTATGTCATCAGAATTTGGGGAGAGAATAGGGGTTTGGCAGCCCCCTAACCAAAATGATACTATTTCTGAATCCAAGTACCACCATCATATGAAATGCAACATCACATAATGTCTTACCATGTAGTCATAGACTGTTAACACATGGGAAGAACATAATATGTTCAAATACAACCTGATCTCATTAATAAAGTGTATATCAGATTAGGAGTTGGGTAAGGACAACGATGTCAAGGCTAAGGGCTTAGACTCTGAAGTCAGACAGACTGCACTCTAATTGTCACTGTGCTGGTTACCACCTATGTGACTTGGCACACATTATTCTGTCTTTCTGTACCTTGGCTTCCTCACTTGTAAAAGGCAGTCATGAAGATTATGATTAGAGCATCCCTGGTGTATAGTTAGTGATCATTAAAGGATAATTGTTGCTGCTACTTTTTCTAAAGTGGTTCATCCCTTAACATGCACAGACCTAGTAAATGTACTGAGTCTTTTTAAATCCATAACTCACCTCGCAGGAACGAATGAGAAATTAGTAGCTAACATTTAAATATGAGGCGTAATTACTACAATCATAAATCTTAAATCTCTGCTAGAAATAGCTGAGCACCTTGAGGGTTAAATACCTGATGTCCTGAACAGATGGACGTTGATACGTTTCTATTTCTAAGATGAAGGGCATTTATTTCTGTTTGAGAGCTGTTAATGCCTACTCTAAAGTATCCGTTATTCTGTAAATTTATAATTTTGTGTGATTAATTCAGGATGAAACAGACTTGGCCCAAAGTCTGTTTAGATTTTCAATTTAGATTTTCAATCTAAATTGAAATTTAGATTACAAGCTCCATCAAGATTTATTGTCAGAAAATTATGTGGAATTTATAGGAAAAGGAATATTTGTAGAAAGGGTTTCTCCTCTGTGAGGAATGCTAAGTGATTCAATTACACACTCCTGTAAATTTTTATTCAGAAGCTGGATTTGCTTGTCTAGCTTCATTTAAAAATCAGTTTCAAAATCTGTTTAATTTGGGGGTCCAAACCTCATGCATATTTATCTTTCGGAAATTGATGGAGATGTTAGACATTCGCAGTGAGATAAATAATTAAGTTAAAAAGAGACTTGGGATTAAAATTTTAAAGAGCTTGCTCAAAAGGGTCTGTCCAGAGAGTTCTTGACAGTTTTGTTAGAACCAAATGAGTTTTGTTAGAACCAAATGAAGAGAATTGAGGAGGTTTTTTGGGCCAAGTCTGCTCTTTAGATAGATGGATCTAAAGGAAATCTTGAGGAGGGAACATTAAATCATGTTCCTTGCTTTTTAATATTTAATAACAAATGTTCTGTTCTGAGAAATCCTTAAGTTACCACCAGAATCATTGGATTTTAGAACTAGAAGAGCCCACATCGATAATTGAGAGCAGGCCTTGAACGTGGCATGACGTGTTGGTTAATGTAAGAATAACTTACATATCATCAGTCATAGTCTAGCTTTTCAGAGGAAAGCAAAGTGCCATGATTAGTTAGAATCTGTTAGAAAGAGAAACTTTGCATTAACCCGATACATACAAATTGATTACTTATCCAAATATTGGCCCAGAATCTGGCGGACAGCTTGGTATGCAGTGGAAAGCATTTAAGTAGTCAAATAGCTTCTATACTCACTAAACAACCTTATTCTTTTGTCAATCTTAATGGAATAAATAAAACTGGGGTGGGATGCTCGCAGATGGATGTATATTATGTGCATGTCTAGTCTCTCCCCCTTATGCAAAGGCATCCAGTAAGAATACAAATGAGCAAAGAAGGTTAGTGTATCAGGAATATGGGAAGATTATGACTAGAGAAGGATGAGGAAGAACAGAAACAAAGACTAGAAATAAGAGAAAGAATAGGCAGAGATTATCTCCATCTGGCAGAGGAGGACCTTGAAACACAGGGATGCTATGAAATTTGTCAGCTAGTAAATGGTGGAGTCAGACATCTAAGCCAATTTTCCAGATCTTGGCCTGTCCATTGAGCTCTGCCATGCTTCTCAAACATAAATGTGTTGGCATGTCTCTTGAGGACCTTGTTCAAATGCAGATTCTGATTCCATGGGTGTGAAGCAGGGTTGGGTTCTCATTCAGGACAACCCCTCTGGGGAGAGTGATGTTGCTGGTGTGGGAGCCACATTCTTGGTAGCAAAGGACTACATTCTGTATACTAGGTATGGACAGAAAGGAAAAACAAAACAACTTGCTGTCTAGGAAATAACCTTCTTTAGATACTCATCTGTAGCTCTCGAGAAAATGCAAAGCTCCCATTTGGGCAATTGGACAGTTTAATCCAGTGCCCTAAACATTTCTTTTTGTTATTTTTGTTATTGTTGTTGTTTTGTTTTTCATTTGCTTGTGGCTCAGCAAATGCTGGAAGGAACCAGCTCTGGGTTTTGCCTTTTCCCTAGGAAGGCCTACTACTAGGATAAGTCAGAAATTATTTTGCACTAATGAATGAACACCGGATACCAAGTTGGCACACTTTTCTTGGAGTATTTTGGGGTTCCTGAGTGGCTCAGTCAGTTAAGCATTCTACTCTTGATTTCAGCTCAGGTCATGATCTCATAGTTTATGAGTTCAAGCCCCACATTGAGCGATGGGCTGACAGCATGGAGTCTGCTTGGGATTCTCTGTCTCCCTCACTCTCTGTGTATCTCTCTCTCTCTCTCTCAATAATAAACAAACAAACAGCAACAACAACAATAAAGAGAAGACTTTTCTTGGAGTATTTGAAGTCTGTCAATACGCAAAGCATCTTAGTTGTAGAATATAGTCTTTCAGTCATGGGTGCTAAGGGATGCTCTCTATTCACTAGTGACTTTGAGGTCCTTCCATACCAGGGAATTTTTATGTATTCAGTTTACATGAATTTCTAAACCACAAACATCTCTCCAGCTTTCTTTTTTATTCCTCTCATCAGGAAGGACTCACCCAGAAATCTCCAAATGTGGGGGCTTTTCAAAGGCTAGATAACCTCTATTCCTTCTCCTGTAGTTAACTTGCTGAGATAGAAACAAAACAAAACAAAACAAAAAACCAAAAAACAAACAAGTGTCTGTTGGGGTCGCTCTACTTTGGAAATCAAACATGTGAGAGTTTTGAACAGAGATCAAAGGTTGAACCAATTTAGAATCTGGGTATGGAAAAAGATTTCTGCAAGACCAGTGCCCTAACCAAAAAAAAAAAAAAGGGAATTAAATGAGAATTTGGAGCAGAATCAGCCCTCAGAATAGTACACAAGAAGGCCTCCATTGTCTGATGATCAGTTGAATAAAAGAGAGAATGAATGAATGAGTTAGTCTGTAGCTGAGGAGAAATGGGCTGAGGTGTAGTGATTCTAAACATTATTCTTCCATTCATTTCATTTGATGCCATTGCAAATATGGCAGCAGGGAAATTTCAGTAGCATTTTGTGGAAAAATAAGAGGGAAGTCAGGGAAGAGGGTGAATATTTCTCCCTTGTTTTTCTCCTCTTGTCTTCTTCCAGCTATCCACGCACCTGTCACTTTCTAGATTTGTTTTTTTTCTACAGCTTTATCAGCAAAACTAGTTTTATCTTCTTGTATCTGATCTCTCAAGCATTTCTTTCTTTGTGTATATTTAGGAGCCTATCTCTTTCACTGGAGAATAAATGAACTCGTCTTTTTTGCTGGTATAAACTCCATGTGCTGGTGTAAGCACAGGATGAAATGTACAAAAACAAAACAAAGCAAAGCAAAAAACAAAAACAAAAACAAGGCATGTGATACTTCCTGAAAGACTGAGACAACTTACCTGCCCAGAAACAGACAAAAAAATGTGTGTGTGAACCGGAAACCTTTGTGAAGTATATTGTTACCCTCTTGAGCAAAAAAGAAAAAAAAAATCTTGTGTGTCCCTGGCTTCATGACTGTGCTCCTCAGAAAAGTAGATGCAACCTTGAATTAGACATGCCAGAAGTGACTGGGGGAATATCTGTGAAGGATACGAGGAGAAAGCAGAAGTGTGGAGGGAGAGGCTTCAGGCTGATACAGGTAAAAGGAGAGGAGGAAGGAAGGAGGATGGAGCTAGGAAGAATCTCAGACTACAGAGAAGTTCTCATGAAGGTTTCAGTAGGCTAATGGAGAGCGCTGATGGCCAAATCATTAGAGCAGGAATGGGACTGCGCTAATACCCTCCCCACGCTCACTCATTGGCTGGGAGCACACAGTATCCTCAGTGTGAACACGATGGTATATCCAGAGGAGTAGTGGCTGGATCAAATAACCTTGTTTCCTGAGTAAGAGATCTGGGTGGTGTGTTTTCATGGCCATCACAGTCACCCCTTGAGCTGTGAGACATACATCTTCTCCACGTAGGTTCAGGGAACAGCTAGTCCATGTTTTCCATGGACCACTCCCCCTGCAAGGTAACTTAGAAGGAGGAGAGGAGTGGACCACACTTCAGCCCCTGATGATGTGGTTGGTCTGGGGATCTGAAATAGTGTCCATCCTTGGCCTCATCTGCTGTCTACTCTAAATTGCCCTCACCTTCGGCCATCACTCTGGCCAGTTGTGGTGGCTTATTGGTGGCAACAAAGTTTAGCTAATGTCAACTGGCTGAGTCATTTTGTTCCTACTTGGTTGTCCAGCACCTCTTTTGTTTTGAATGGTTTCTGGTGGTACTTTGGGTTTCTGAGTATTGATATCAGTTGAGACCCTGGGTCCAAAAGTCTTCATCATGTCTGAGTATTTCCCTTTCTCCAACGCACCCACCAATCATAGACCCCTTTTGGAAAGGGATAAATTGGAATTCATTAGAGTAGATACTTGCAAATTTTTTTCTTTCTAGTTAGCAGATTCTGGATCTGAACAAGTGATTATGATATTTTTTTGGAGCCACTGCCCTCAGCCTCTTGCTCCTTGATTCTTCCTTCTCTGGCTACAGATACTAAGCAGCAACCTTGTTGATGTCCGATGTGTTTCATCTCTAGGGCTGCCCTGATTATGGACCATCTCCATTCCTCGAGTGAGTCATTGTGTACTGACTGCCCCTCTGACTTTTCCAGTTGTTCCAGGAGTGTCAGCTGCCCAGCTTCTGGTGGGGAGGCCTCACCACGTGGTCCTTACTGACTCAAATACTGTCAACCTCTGGGTGTTGATGAACCCAGCCCTGGACAGCCTCTCTTGTTCTCAGAACTACCACTGTCATTGTTGGCAATGTTGGCGCCTCTCTTCAGCTGTGCAAACCCCAAGGCCACTGGATTGACCATTGCTGCTGGATGCAAATTAATTTTTGCAGGTCTTTTAATATATAATGTACTGCCTGCTTTACCAGCCCCAAAATATTCACAGCTGGATTTTAATTCTAGTTTTGAGCCTGGTACCTACGGAAAGATATGGGAGCAACCTAGATATGGGATCAGCTTTAAAGGGAGGTACCAAGCACCTCGCTGGGCAGAGGGATCTGTATTATTTTCCGCATGGAGAAAGAAGTGGCTCCTGGTAGGGAGGGGTGGGCTACATCCACAAGCTCAGAGGGGTAGGGTCTACAAAGCTAATTCCACTGGAACACACATCCACATGCCCTATCCCATGTTTCAGACTCCAAAGTTTTCTCAACCAGGGCTCTAAACTTAGTAAAACAGACTGCCTTGTCTGAGCATTTAAACATCCCTGGAGCTCTGTGTCTCTATCACGTGAGAGTCTTCTCGACTGAGTCAGACCTCTCACTCCAGGAGTTAAGGGGCTCTTTGAAAACAACTAAAAAGGCCCTCTGGCTCTCACTCTTACCTTTAATTGTTGGTTCATGGCCCACAGTTCCTCATTATGCACCTGTGGGGTCTCAGTACAACTTAGCAATAACCAACCCGCTCTTCTGTCTTTAGAGTGATTACTCCTTCATATCTTTCAAGTGTGTGGACCGTTGCCTTTGGAGGGGCATTCCCTCTGCCAGGACGTTTTTCCAGGTCACCAGCAAAGAACCCTGCAGCAACTAGGCCACACACAGCTCAGGCTGGCATCCTCCTTGTCCGCCACATGGCGGGGAAGCAAACCCCGGGCCCCTCTTCCACCCCTGCTTCCTTGGTCCAGCCCTGGTACCACCTGTGTTAGTTTCAGGCCTCTAAACAGCAGACACTGGGATGGTATCAGACATGGAGGGCAGTTGTTGGAAGAATGCCCAGGAAATAGAAAGGGAAGAGTCACGAATGGGCAGGGGGAGGCTTGGCCTAACACCTGTGAAGGGAGAGGACAGGGCGCGGTGGCGGATGGGGTGGAAGGAGACTCACACCACAGAGCAATACTAGGGAAAATTCTACCCGTGAAGCGGAGGCCTCCGGACAAAGTTGCATGTTAAAGAAGACTCTTCTGTTTGGAGGAGGGGCCCTGCACTGCTCCCCACTGCCTGGTCATTGGCTGGGAGTGTCTGGGAGAAGCATGAATCTTGGCATTCACGTGGTGTGGCCCAGAGTGGGGCAGCCCGGTCAGCTGTCCCCTGCCTTGCCACCAACAAGGACTTCCTGATTAACAGTTAACATTTGTTAAGCTTGTTTTATATGCCAGACACCATCTAAGAGCTTTCGAATGCATCTTTCCACTTTCTCCTTACAAGTGTAAAGAGTATCCCCACTTTTCAAAATCAGACTAGGGTCAGAGAGGTTGCATAATCTGCCAAAGGTCATAGGATTTGGCCCCCTTCACAAGAATCCTACACAACTTCCCATCAAAGCAATTTTGTATATATTGACAAAACACATACTCTGTTTCTAAAGGTTCACCATGTTTTTGGAATATAATAGTAAACTCGGCAGCACGGGCCCTTCCCTCACAGAATTTAAACATAACTGTGGAAACTGATGTAATTACTTTATGGCTTTTCAGCTTCACAGAATGGCTATTGTGAAGCCTTCACATGTAAGGCTTCCTGGGGAATGTGATGTTAAGCTGTGACCGGAGGATAGTGACAAAAATTGGTCAAAGAGGGTACCAAGTAGAGGAAATTCTATGTAGGCACCTGCCTATGGCCAAAGGAAGCATGGCACCTTTAAGATACTTAGCAATAACGGGCTTCATAGCATGTGGGAAAGGTCTCCAAACTGCTAGCAATTTCAAGCTGTGTTCTTTGTGGATGTGCACAGAAGTAGAGTGACAAGCAGAAATGATAGAGTCACATATCCTCAAAAAGCATATATTAAATACTATTAAAATTGCAATATGGAGGGGAAATAGAACATTCTGTAAACAACAACTATGGAACTGACTTGCATTGCGTTTAATTGACTTTAAGATTTCTTTTAAGTTTATTTATTTATTTTGAGAGAGAGAAAGAGAGGGAGAGAGAGCCAGGGATGGACAGAGTGGGGGAGTGGAGAAAGAGAATCCCAAGCAGGCACTGCACTGTCAGCACAGAGCCTGACATGGGGCTCAAACTCATGAACCATGAGATCGTGAATTGAGCTGAAACCAAGAGTGGGATGCCTGACTGAGCCACCCAGATACCCCAATAATTGACTTTAAGATTAAAAAAAATTCAACATTTATTTATTGTTGACAGAGAGAGATCACGAGCAGGGGAGGGGGAGAGAAAGGGGGAGACACAGAATCTGAAGCAGGTTCCAGGCTCTGAGCTGTTTGTTGGCACACAGCCCCACGCGGGGCTCAAACTCACAAACTGCAAGATCATGACCTGAGCTGAAGTCGGATGCTCAACCAATTGAGCCACCCAGACGCCCCTACTTTAAGATTTTTAAAAACCCTTCTATTTGATGGGCGTCTGGGTGGCTCATTCGGTTGAGTGTCCAACTTCGGCTCAGGTCATTGTCTCACGATTCGTGGGTTTGAGCCCCGCGTGGGGCTTTGTGCTGATAGCTAGCTCAGAGCCTGGAGCCTGCTTCAGATTCTGTGACTCCCTCTCTCTCTGACCCTCCCCTGCTCACACTGTCTCTCTCTCTCTCTCTCTCTCTCAGAAATAAATTAAAAAAAAACAACAACCTTCTATTTGATGAATGCAAGAGCTTCCTTGTTGAAATCTTTCCCTTCCAACTGCTTCCCCATGCTGTTCCATGCTGCTGTCTCTGAGGATCACATAGGTTGTGGTTATTCCTAAACCTGATGTAATGTTTTCCTATTGGTTCTCACAGAGCATCAGGTTTTGTGTCCTGATTCCCTTCAGAAGATAAGAGACTTCAGGTTGCAGTAGCCAGCAGAGGAGAGGCCAGTGATTTCTTTGTATACAACTGGCCCAAATTGTCAAAATCCACCATTTTGAGGCCCTGAAAGTTGGCCCAGGGAGGAAAACAAATTGAAGCACTTATTCTTGGAAAGTAGACCTTTGTAGACCTTTGGATGAGAACAGTGACTTCTGGGCCTGGGGTATTTTCTCTCCCCTTGGGTCTTTCAGGCAGGAAGGGTAATTTGCAAGATGCGGCTGCCCACAAAATCAACAGCTTTGCTGGCAAGGGGGTAGAATCCACTGGGAAGAGAGGCCAAAACCTTTCAGGGTAAAAGTGGCAGATTGTGACACAACGGGGAAAATATCCCAACCACCAACCGATGAATTGAGAGATGAAATGTGGGATATGTACACAGTGCCTCACTACTCAGTGACTCAGAGCAATGAAACACGGATACTTGCTGAAGCTCAGAAACACCTAAAAAAAAAAACAAAAACCCTACACTCCGTGAAAGGAGCCAGTCACAAAAGAACATATACTATATGATTCTATTCATGTGCATACTATTCTATTCTATTCATGTGTATTCAGAAAATGCAAAACTACAAAGACAGAAAACAGATCACTTGGTTGTCTGGGCTGGGGTCAAGGAATGCCTGCAAACAAGTGTGAGGGAACATCTTGGAAGCGTTATAGACGTGGATTATGGGAATACTGTATACTAACATGGACCAAACTGTACACTTAAGAATGGGTGTAGGTTATACCTCCATAAAAGTGTTAAAACAAATTCTCCGAAGTCTTGCTCCCTTGTACCCATGCAAACATATTTCTTGATACTGTCCACATTCATTGTGCAACTCGGTCCAAGCCTCACTGTTATGTCCACTCCTGCCCTGCCGCTGTGGACCACACATCCTCAGTGTGCTGCTGGGCTGAGCACAGGCAATAGCTGACATCCAGTCACTTCTTCTGGGTACAAGAAGCCCTTTGTTGGCCCCAGTGGGCTGAAGAAATATTATCACTTTCCATATTTCGCCTCTCATGAAAACGTCAAGGAATATGGTCCCAGTCCCATTTTATTCACTCAGCCTTCCCTGACTATTCTAGTTCATAGTGATGTACAGTTTAATAATTAGTTGTTCTTCAATAATTGAATTCAATAGTCTTTGAGCAAATTTTGTCCAAAGCCTATGGTGTGCTTGCATCATAGCACATATGCGGCTAGAGAAAGACAAAGTTCTTATTTCCGTGGAACCTACATTCTAGCAATTATATATGACACTGTACCCACATAATGAAATCTGTGTTAGTTTGGTTTCCTTTATTATAGTATAATTTATTCTTTGAGGGTAGGGAGTCCCTTCTACCTCTTTAATAATCTCTACCACATTCCTAATATGGTTTAGGCTATTTAGTCAAATGAATGTGTTGTCTCTGTAAGGATATTTGCGTTGCAAATCTTAATTTTCTACGTAAGAAGGAAAACCTGGGAACAGCAATTTAGAAATTTTTGTAAGGGCGTGGGTAGATATTTATTTGTACCAAGCAAGTGAGAAGGGGCGATTCTTTCTCTACACTTTTGAAATTAAAACACTGAATGAGTTTCAGCTCTGCCTACATGTGGATCTGCTCCAAATTTTAATCTACACTTGTTACATGGAAGAATGTTAAACTTTCACTGATTAGGGTAGGTGAGGCCCACTGCTGTAATCTGAACTTCTGACATTCAGTAGCTTAGTGGAAGTTTATTTTTTATTTACGTCAAGTCCAATGTGTACTTGGCAGATGGCCTACGTCATGGTCATTCCAGGACCCTCGTTTATAGGCTGCTTCCATCCACATGTCTATTGGCAGGAACTCCATCACATGACTACATCTAAACGCAAGGGAGCACAGCAAATATAGGTTTGCTATGTGCCCAGGAGGAAAAGGAAATGGGTTTTATTGAACATGTAGCAATCTCTGCCTCAGATTTGTACCCTGTTGTTCCAGAATAGCTCAGTAACCTTGGATATTTCTGACAAATGCTTATGAATAATTCACTTTGACGCGGTGGAGAAATGCCATATGCTGGCTATATTTGTGCCCTATCTTCAATTTTCATCTGGGCTTCGTTCTTTTTTAGAGTAAAAAATAACAACTCACATAGTCTCACGTGACATTAAATAAAAATTGCATTTTACAAGCAATTAGTATATTATGATGGCCATTTGGTAAAATGGGAGTATGTACACAAAGAAAATGTAGAAGGAAAAATATCAAAATGTTAGTGGCAGTTAAGCCTTTAGAAACAGAAATACTTTTCACTCTGCTTTCCATTTCCCTGTATTTTCTGAAAAGTTTGAGAATAAGCAGAGATATCTTTACTATCAGAAAAATTTTAAAAATAAGATAAAAGAAGAAAGGGAGGCAAATCTTAAGAGACTCTTTTAAAAATGTTTATTTATTTTGGGAGAGAGAGAGAGCATGAGTGGGAGGAGGGGCAGAGAGAGAGGAGACAGAGAATCCCAAGCTGACAGCGCAGAGCCTGATGTGGGGCTTGAACCCACAACCTGTAAGGTCATGACCTGAGCTGAAATCAAGAGTTGGACACTTCAATGACTGAGCCACCCACGTGTCCCAAGAGATTCTTAAATATAGAAAACAGATTGAAGGTTCCTGGAGGGGAGGTGGGCTAACTGGGTGATGGGCATTAAGATGGGCCCTTGTGATGAGCACTGGGTGTTGTATGCAAGTGATGAATCGCTAACTTTGACTCCTGAAACCAATAGTACACTGTATGTTAAGTAACTAGAATTTAAATTAAAAAGAGAAAGAAAACAATTGATTTAAAAATCATAGGAACCAACTGACACAGTGTGTGCCTAGTCATATAGGGTCTAGTCATCTAGGGTGCATTACGTGCTTTATTTTATTGCTCTGGGGGTTAGTAAGGCAGCCATTCCCATTTTGCAGATGAGGGAATACAGCTCAGGTGAAGCAAATGACTTGTCTAAGGACACACAGCCAGAAACAGCCAATCTGAGACCAGAACCCAGAGCTTCTCCTTTCAAATTCTGTGTTTTCCCCCATAATAGCAAGTTAGTTTCAGGAGCCCAGAAGTGAAATACTGTGCTATTGAATGGTCCCAGCCCTAGGTATTCAAGAAGCAAAACACATGGGAACTCATTTGGGATTTCTTCTAGACTCCTCTTAGACACGGGAGAAGTTTCATGGTGACTCTTGCAACACAATAACACAGAACTAGGAAAAGGGAAGTGTTGAGTGCATTTAGGTGAGGGCTTTCTGACAGAGAAATTACAGTGGACAGTGACCTTTGTCACCTCCATCTGCTTGGACAGAGTTTGCTTTCTGGACCCTTGGCAGCTCTCTCTTCATAACAAGTATTGGAAAAGTTTCCAGGCCATCTTGTCGGTGCCACATCTGATCCAGATGGCTTTGCACACTCCAATTTTAGTGCCTATTTTGTTTTCACCTCACAGGGTAAAAAAGAACAGCCTGTAACATTGCCGTGGAGAAATTTCTGGAGCAAACACTGCACGGTGAGTGCCCAGGAAAGGCAAGGCTGCCACTGCTCTGGTGAGCTAATTAGCCTCTTATAATTGTCACAGCCATCGGTGTCCCCAGCCTGCTGGGTCCTGGGCAGGGGGCTATTTCAGGGGCATCTGGTAGGAACTGGAGAGGAAGAATGGCATGTGGACAGTGAAAAGTGTGCCACAGACTGGAAGTCTCATGAAGAAAGCTTGCACATATGCTGGAGGGCAGAGACCAAGAGAGATCCGTCTCTTAAAAATCAGCGTTTAGAGTGGGCTGGAAACTGGTCATTACATTACACAAATGGTATGTCCAGTGTGAAGCTAGTGACAAGTAAGGTTAGTGCTACATAAGCAAACCCAAGCTAATAGTTTAGCTGCCCCAGACTCCCTCCACCTCCCATAATCTCTCTCCCTCCCTCTCTCTCTCTCTCTCTCTCTCTCTCTAACCTTCTTCTTACACTGCCTCATTTGGCGTTCTTCCTTCAGTTTTTCCAAAAGAGCAAGGTTCAAAGAACTATAATGGGGGGGGGGGGTATTTTAGGTAGCAGAATCAGTTTGGTTGTGCGAGTACATTCTCTACTGTTTCGACAGAACTTCCCGAGGGCCTGGACATAATGTACCGAAGTGAAGAAATCAGAGCTTGACTTTTAATTGGCGCAAATGCTGTGGCTGAGCAGACTGCTGAGGGACAAATTCTCTGTGTGTCACAAAGAGCAAGTAGGGCATAGACCCCCATCTCTGGATAAGACACAGGATGCCTGACGCTGTTCTTGAAACTGAACTTGAAAAATGTTGAAGATACTCCAAACGTTTCTGTCCTAGCTAAGTAATTGTCAGAGCCTTAAGAGAATCCCAATAGAAATTATTCTCGGGAGAGAAAATAGAATATAACACACACAAGCCAAGAATGCTTCAAAGTCTGTCCCACTAGCCACTTGCAGCATTACATGCTTTTCCCTTAATAATTTGAGAACCTGTCATTAAGTCAGAATTCAAGGAAGTCAGGAGCTGTCACACATGCTCTGATTTCTAAAGGAGAGATTTAAGGCAGATGTGCGCACCAGATGTTACAGAACAGTGGCAGTTTATGGGTATATTTATGGGATTTTATTATTACAAAACCTCTGTTTACAGAGTGTCGATGATGTGATGGGAATCTGAAAGAAAGCGCGCATTAGACTGAGAGCTGGGGCTGAGGTGGGCAGAGACTAGGAAAGGCCAAGGCAACCTCGCCCTTAATCCTTATTTGGAAGAGACACGAAGAAGATCAGAAATGTCCTAATCCAGTTCCATTCTGTGGCAATTAGCTGGCATTTGTAAGGAGAGGGTACCCCCAAGGTAAATAAAAGCAACTAACAAGATAGTCGGTAGCAGGATTCTTGCACAGAGAGTCATGACACCGAGGCTGTTTTTTTTTTTTCAGAAAGCATCTTGGGGCGCCTGGGTGGCTTAGTCGGTTAAGCGTCCGACTTTCGCTTAGGTCATGATCTCACGGTTTGTGGGTTCAAGCCTTGCGTCGGGCTCTGTGCTGACTGCCACCTCAGAGCCTGGAGCCTGTTTCAGAGTCTGTATCTCCCTCTCTCTCTGACCCTCCCCTGCTCATGCTGTCTCTCTCTCTCTCCTAGAAACAAATAAAAATATTTAAAAAAAAAAAAAAAAAAAGAAAGCATCTTTATTTGTGCTAGCACAGCTCAGTTCGGTTTATACCCAAAGAATGGAGCCCCAAACACCATGTGGGGTAGTTTTTTAAAATATATTTTCTATGTATTTGTCTCCCATATATTGTAACACACAAACATGCAATCTGATTAAGTGCTCTCATGTTACAAGGTCATGAGGGATGTCACCTATGCTTATAGCCAGGTTGTCTTGAGGGTTTTTTTTTTCTTTCTTTTCTTCACATTCTTTAGGGAGGGTTTTTTTTTTTTCTTTTCTTCACATTCTTTAGGGAGGGGACCACACCACAAGACAGCAAGGACAACTCAGGTATACACTGAGTCCCTGGAAACCGCCAGGATGGTGTCCCCACAGCTGACAGTGCCCTAGACAGGAATCCAGAGACCTGGAAAGTCTGGTTTTGTAACTTAAGAGCTGTGTGACCCTGGGTTATACCACAGAAGTCTGGTACCTTTACATTGTACAATGGGCATAAGATAGTGACTCCTTGTACATCGATTGCAAACCTGAATTCAATCTCTGTACATTAAATGAAACATTCTAATACAGGAAACGTTCAGTAACATTAAAAGTGGAGAGATAACCCATTGGAAATTTTTTCTTCTTTTTAAATTTCTCCTGGAAAAATATTGCAAGCCCATATCTTAGACACAACCATCATTTGAATAATGATTATACTTTGCAAAGTGAGGAAGATCAAGTCAGAAGTTCAGGGAAAATGGACTTCGAACACATGCTCACGAAAGAAGCACACGTTGACACCCAAAGGCTCAAGATCACCTCAGTGTCTGGCTGGTCTTGTCACATTTTTTATGTTGACTCATGTTGAAGATATCCTGGTTGTTCAGGGTCGTTCCTGAGCACTGGTACTTAAGGGGGCTTTTTACTTGTGAGGTTAAAAGCACTCAGCTCAGGAAGCACTTACTCATCTCCTAGTACCTTCCTAGAGTCTAGCAGAGATCAGGGCCCTGTATTCCAAGAGATGGAGAAGAAAACAGAACTTTGTGGAATTTTTCTGAGTTTCAGCAGGTTGCTCTGTAGAGAAGAAAGAGTATGAAGACCCTGAGGATTTAAGGGAGAAAGAAGATAGAAGACATGGAAGGAAAGGTGTAGAGAAAAACTGGAATGAAATAAAAGATTAAACTTCCCCATTTCCCAGGAGCATGAAACTGCAGTAATCTGTAAAATTAAGCCCCTGTTTTTATTCTAGTTCTCAAATACTTAGTATTTCTCATCACGCCCTAAGGTTTCCAGGCTGAATTTGTTCCTTTGACCTTGAACTGACCTCACCAATTCTTCTGTGCAGCTTTTGTTTACCTAATTTTTGCATTCAGGTAATTCATCAGCACCCATTTGCCATTGACTCCTTGTCATGACACTTTCACCTAGCGGTAACTTGCTTTTGACCTTGCCACTTCTTTTGTTTGTTTCCTCAGAAATAGTTTATTCTTTGGACGTAGCTGTGAAAGTAACTATTTCCATATTAGTTGGGAACATCTTTAGCACTTTAAGATTTATAAAGCTTTTCCGATGGAAAATGCCAGCTCTTTTGCCTTATCTAGACGGCTTCCTCATAATCCACTCTTCATTCTTCCTCAGTTTAGGGCAATTTATAATAAACCTCATGATCCCCCTAAAATATTTCACCAATTGCTCCTTTACATCTGATCCTTAAGGCTTTATTTGCTTCTCTCTGCTTCAATTTAACTCTCCTGAAAGTGTTCTCTCTCCTTCCTAAAGGCTGCAGCCTGCAGATGGTAACTTCTCAAAGCGACTTTCTGCTACCTTGGAATGCTGAATCAGGCCACCCACAAGCTCATCTATGAAGCTGTTTATGAAAGCTAGCGTGCATTTGGTGCTCACCAAGTGACAGACACTGTTCTCAGTATTTCACATGCATTCAAGCCAAATGACAACACTAAAAGTAGATATTGTAGTTATTACGTCCATTTTGTAGAAGAGGAAACAGAGGCCCAACAAACATAAGTGAGTTCCCAAAGCTGCAGAACTAGCAGGTAGAGGAGTTGGGGTAGGAATGCAAATGATTTGGCTCTCACACCAGAGAGAGATTATGTGAATACATTTTAATGGTCCACTATTGTTCCTTGTCTCCAAAAGCAGATTTCAGTTTGCGAAATGTGTTGATCTGGTCCTGCCACTTCAGGAAAGCTTACTTTGACTGACTGTGGAAACATACAAGAATGTGTTTTGCAAGCAGCAGGAGGCAGAGGAAATGTAAAGAAATGAAACTGAAGTGCTACTGACTTCATGGGATCCTTGAAGCCTCAGAGGACAAACTAGACCAATATAAAAAGGAGGTGCTTAATCTTAACCGCTTTTAAAAGTACAGCTCGAACAAAAGGGAGATGGAGCGTTACAAGTGCAGAGTGACCAGGTAGCAAAGAAATCTCACAGAAGAAGATATGCAGTAACCCAGAGAGCGAACTGAATTGTGCTCTATTTGTTCATTTCCTTAACAAATACTCTGTGCCAGGGAAAATCAGACAGGAAGAAAACAGGGAAAACGGGCAGAAATCCCTGCTCTCTGCAAGTGTACTCCTTAGCGGGAGTATAGATAAGACAAATAAGGCAAGTCAGTATAACATACAGCACTTCAGATGGCAATGAATGCAGTGGAGGAAATAAAAAAATAAGGGGGTTGTGGCTTAAAGAGAAGGTGAGGGAAGTATTGTCCTGAAAGTGACCTTTGAGTAAAGACCTAAATGCAGAAGAAAGGGAGATCCATGGATAATGATAAAACATTGTTTCGGACAGCAGACTATCAAGTTCAAAGCCTTGCTGGAGGAAGATGCCATCGTGTTTGAGGAATACCAAGGAGCCAGCAAGGCTGAAGCAGAGAAAGAATGGGTGGAAGTCACAGTAGATGAATTCAAGAATGGTAATGAGGTCCCAATGTTGTAACATCTTCAGGCCACGATTAGGACTTTGATGGAAACTGACTCTCCTAGAACCGTATTAGATAAAAACATTTATCGAGAAGTACTCCCTTAACAAGGCAGAGTATATAATAAGAGCAGTTGTGACATCTATTCTCTGAAAATAACTGTAGACATATTGAGACGTTCACATAAGGCACTTCAACAATTATTAGGTGAGTAGCTTCTAGTTGTCCAATTTTATCAGCTTAATCCAGCAAATAACTATTCTAAGCTCTAAATAAAATATAAAAGGCAGCAATTTGAGATAATGGAGAATGGTTTTTTAAAAAAGGAAGAAATTGGAGTGAAATCCACCATTAAAAGAAGGTAACAAGAGGGAGTGAGATTTTTATTTATATTTCACCCCTCCCCTGCAACGCCCGGAGGGCATTTCCCAGTTCTCCTGGGCATTCCAGATAGAGCTCAAGCAGAAAACCACTCTCCTATTGGCCTTGAGGAGCCAGAGGATGGAGTGTGAGGCCACCAGAGTAGCTGGAAATTGACTGGGGGAGGAGAAGAGAGATCCTAGGAAAGACAGAACCACAGGGGGAGGCTTCCACATCTGCGTATAAACCCCCCTTAAACCCTGGCGGTTGACCCCTGAGCTGCAAAAAGGATCCCACGGGAGGAAACAGTTGGAGAATTCAGATACTTCAGCAACTGCCCACCACAGCAGTGTAGGGATATCTGAGTCCCAGCAAGACAGACACTTAGAAAATACCTGGCGGTGGGGGGTTCCTGCGTGGCCCAGTTGGTTAAGCATCCAACTCTTTATTTCAGCTCAGGTCATGGTCTCGCAGTTCATGAGTTTGAGCCCCCATAGGGCTCTGCGCTGACACCATGGAGCCTGCTTGACAGTCCCTCTCTTTCACCCTCTCTCTGGCTGACATCTCAGGGCCTGCTTGAGATTCTCTCTTGCCCTCTCTCTTTGTCCCTCCCACGCTCATGCTCTCTTTTCCTCTCTCAAAAATAAATAAACTTAAGAAAAGAAAAGAAGTACCTTAGGATTTACAATGAAACAACAGAATGCAATGCGACAATTCTATGCATTACTCCGAGCTCATCATGGTAAATGTTTCTTAATCCCCTCTTGTCTATTTCAGTCTTCCCCTCACCCATTTGTTTCTTTATTCATTTGTTTCTTAAATTCCACATATGAGTGAAATCATTAGGTATTTCTCTTTCTCTGACTTATTTCAGTTAGCCTAACACACTCTAGGTCCATTCATGTTGTTTCAAATGGCAAGATTTCATTTCACTGGATAGAGCTCTTGAAATGCCCAGCATTTAAAGCACAGGGCAGGTCCTGATGCTCAGAGTAGTGCCATCTGCAGGCAAGTCCTTGAAGTCACCTGCTATGGATGCCAAGGCCACAGAAAGATAGGGTACCAGGGACTCAATGAACTTCAGCAGGGAGATTCTCCCTGTTGGGAAGAAGAAGAGGATGGGAAGCAGAGCCAAAGCAGGTAAAGAGGGCAGCCATCTGCTGCCGGGAAAAGAGGTTATGCTTCCCCCTCTCGTTGGCTCCTAACACCTCGCTTTTGTATTTCCTTATTTACATGAGCTGCTGGCCTCTTTCAGTAGCGCGGATGATGGCCTAAAATGCTCAAAAATTGTCTTTCCTGCTATGACTTAGTCATACTGGAATGAAGAATTCATTCAAAACGTATATTGTTTTACTTTTTTTTTTTTTTCCAGAATAATTTACTCACTTGACCGGCCCTTTATCTCTGATTTTCTTTTGACATGCTAGAATATAGTAAACTGAATGGTATCTTAGAGTCCTCCAATGTAAAATCTATAGAATGGGCATTTAGTAAGTGGTGAATTTGGGGGGAAAGTTTTAACTCGAAGTTTCTTATATTAGGTTTCATTCGCGTAAAGAAGTCTTGTGATTGATTTGCGTTTCCTTCTTCACTGGTCTGTAAGGTCTCGGAAGCCTGGATTTTTATCATGTTTATCTTTCCTCGCCCATGATCTAATACAGTGACTGACTGTATATCATAATTGATAAAAAAAAATCCTTAAATTAAAATTGGTATTCACATTTTTTCTTAATTTCTTTTAGCTTATTTTTAAATCATACTTATAGATTTTGTTTTAAGCATACATTTCATGATTTCTTTTTTTTTTAATGTCTATTCATTTTTGAGAGAGAGAAACAGAGTGTGAGCGAGGGAGGGGCAAGAGAGAGGGAGACACAGAAACCAAAGCAGGCTCCAGGCTCTGAGCTGTCAGCACAGAGCCCTACACGGGGCTTGAACTCACAAACCATGAGATCACGACCTGAGCCAAAGTCAGATGCTTACATGACTGAGCCTGAGCCACCCAGGCGCCCCTATATTTCATGATTGCTAAGACCCATATTATTTAGTCTTCTTTGTTTTTAGATCAACTTTGGATGGGATTGGACTTTATTACTTTTTATGCAAATTTAGTTTCCCTAAACATGTAGAAGGAGTGTGAGTTCAGAGAGCTTTTACAAACTGCCCAGCACTCTGTCTCTTATGTTACTTTGCATAGAGTTAAGGCACCTTGCTTTCTGAAATACCTGGGCCTGGTCCTCCTCCCTCATTTTATGTGACAACCCTTTTCTTTTTTCTGTACTTTGCCTAGCTTGTGAAATTTTGTCTTGACTCCCAACGTTTTTCTTTAGTGTGGAGTCTTGTCCTGCAAGAGAGGCCTTGGGGGTCAGTTTTGAGAGTTCGTAAAAGGCTAGACAGTTCCAGCCCCCTGGCCTTAGGGGAAAGCACAGGTCGGGGGCAGGGGGCTCCCATCCACCTGCTATTAGTAACAGCAGCACGGCTCTCAGCTTTAACACTTGCTCTCAGATTAGCCTTCCACATTCTTCTGTGAAACTCTGCATCTCTTTGGGGGTTTTCTTGTTCTCGGGTCCTTCAGGCAGCCTGGGGGCTCCCTCTATATTCCCCGGTCCAGATGCCGATACACACAGCTATGCCACTGGTGATTTGTCCACCTGCTTGTATCTCAGGATGGATAAGGTCACCTTATCTCTTGGTTCTGTTGTCACAGATGTGTGCGTGGACTTTTGGTTTTGCTACTTCAGTACTCTCTTGGGGGAGAAGGGTCTGTGTGTTTGTCAGTAAGGGGCGGTGAATAAGGAGTTGGGTGGGGATTTGGGAAAATCAGCAAGCTATGCTGCTACCACAGCCACTATTTTTCCAGAATCTCCTTGAAGAGGTTTTTAAATCAATAAACACCCACCCAGGAAAAGAGACACCTCCATCTTGCTCGCCTCACCCTTCAGATATTTGACTCACTGAGCCTCTGAAGTTGTATAAGCCACTTCCTTAAAATCTCTTGATAGACAGACACGTAGGTAGGTAGGTAGGTAGGTAGGTAGGTAGGTAGAGATATATAGAAATCTATCTCCTGTTTGTTCTGTTTCTCTAGAGAACTCTGACTAATCCACCACACAAAAATGAAAACCCCCACATGTGTATAGAATGTCTTCACACTAGGTCTTACATTTTCTGTTTCAATCACTGTGTTTGTTTCATTCTGGAGCATGTCTAGAATGTGTTTCTTTGAGCAGCCCCTGAGAGAGGAATCTTTCACTGAGACCTCAAGACTTTTCCTGTTTCTTTAAAGTTCCAGAAATGCAACAGGATGTAAAATATTTTAACATTTTTTTTCAGCCTGCAAAAATTCATGAAACATCAAACCACAGAATGGCAGCGCTTTCTAGTTTAGGGCCACCGATTTCCTTCTACCATCATATAGCTCACACGAGTAATTCTTCTCGCCAGCAGCCAAACTATCTTACAGTCTAGGTCCTCATTATTTTTGGTAACTATAGAGCACAGCAGAATATAACTATTATCTGAAGAAAAGAGAAAGACTGGATAGGGTCTCTGTCCAAATGCCAGTTAAATAGTACCGCTGGCCCAACGTCAACTTTTCAACCCAACACTCACTCGGGAGAGTGATACTCACATTCTATGAAGAGGTTAATAGTGATATCAGAAGTTTTACATCCTGATGGGGAACAAGGTGGGGTCTGTTTTCTCAGCTTCCAGAAAAAGATTGTCCCTTCTGGGGATTAACATCGAAAGCATTCCTATCTCATAGGAAGGTGTAGAAATGAGTTGAGGAGGTAACTTCAGCTCCCATGCCTTTCGTACATCTCACCTATCTTTTGGAAATTTCCCTGTAAGCTCTCTTTATTTCACTTACTGTCTCACATTAGGGTCTATGAATCTGGTACTTCTGGGATGAGTGAAATATAGGTGTAACCCAGGAGTATTAATAACAGATAACTTTCCAAATAAGTAATATTCCTATGCTCTTTCATTTTTTATTCTTGCTTTTTCTATAGTCCCAAATCCATCTATTTCTCTTCCTCCATGCAAAGTTACATCAACCCTGTGCTGTGGTTAGTGCCTCTCCAGCTCAGGATCAGCTTCTTTGGGAAGGACTATGTCTTACAGATCCTCTCCAAATCTTTGTCTCTCTTCAGTGCTGAATTACTTGGCCACAGAAATATATACGTTTTTGATGAGAACATAAACAACTCCTTTGTCATTTCTTTTTTTTAATGTTTTGTTTATTTCTGAGAGAGAGAGAGAGATAGACAGTGCGAGCAGGGGAGGGTCAAAGAGAGAGGGAGACACAGAATCCGAAACAGGCTCCTGGCTCCAGGCTCCGAGCCAGCCACCAGCACAGAGCACGACTTGGGTCTCGAACCCACTAACTGTGAGATCATGACCTGAGCCAAAGTCGGACGTTCAACCAACTGAGCCACCCAGGCGCCCCACCTCCTTTGTCATTTCTATATCCGGGGAATAAAATGCTATTCACAGAAAGCCAACAGAGACATAAGAAAAAGAGGGGAAGAAAGTCTGGGATATTAAACAGTGTGCTTTTGGCCAAAGTATAGCACCACCAAGTCAAAGGCTTGTCTTCCTTGACCTGCCCATTTAGAAGTGAGCATGCTAGAGGCCTGGAGATGAACTTCCTTGACCACCACGAGAAATTATATTCCCTAGTGAGGGAATACAGCCTACCATTCATCAGGTGTGCTTCCCACTGAGCCTGGCATGCTCCCAGCATGAAGCCAGATTACTCTGGAGTCAGTAGTCAACACGTCCTTCCAAGGCAAGAGCTTTACTCTCCCTATAGTGGGCTTTTCCAAGGAGAAATATATGATCATGCAGAAGCAGTAAAAACAAACATATCAACAACATCTTACTTAGAAGCCTAAGAGGTCCTGTTTCGCTATGCTTGCCTTGACATTGCTGTATTATGGTTTGGACCCTATGGTACAGAGGGAAATGGAGCATAATATATGAGAGAAGGCAACTCTACAAAAAGTACCAGGAAGGGAGTTAAAACTGATAATCAGGGGGCACCTGGATGTCTCTGTTGGTTGACTGCCCAACTCTTGATTTCAGCTCAGGTCATGATCTCTTGGTTCAAGGGATCAAGCCCTGCACTGGAGGTGCTGTTGGTGCAGAGCCTGCTTGGGTCTCTCTCTGTCTCTCTCTTTCTGTCTCTCTCTCTCTTTCTCTCTCTCTCTCTCTCTCTCTTAAAATAAATAAACATTATTAAAAAACCCTGACAATCAAAATTCTAGTGGACTTGCTTTTTTTCTCCTTCATTTAAAACTCAAAATGTTATAATATGAATAAATATAAATCTAAGATAATAAACTTTTCCATGAAGGTTATTTATTTGTTCATTTATACACTCAACAGATACAAGTCACTGCAGTTATGGTCGATGAAGAAGAGTTGAACCATGTATTCATGGAGCTTATAATCCAATCCAGCAAATGTGCAAGTCCCTTCTGTATGTTGAAGATGGTACAAATATGGTGTGGCCATTTAAGCAAATCCACTTCTACTTCAACACAGCCCTCGTAGTGGGAAAAATGGAAGGGGAGAGGTAAGAAGGGGATGATGGAGAGAAGTAACAGAAGGATGACAGAGGCAGGGTGATTGAAAATAAAGTGGCATTGGAACAAAAGTTGAGTTTCTTGTGGGACAAGACCATGTCTTCTGTCACAACTTCAGAGTTGTTCCCAATTCTTGGACAGTGTTGAAAAGCTATTAACTGGCTAGAATTGGAAGCTCTTAAGAGCAGGGATCCTTTACCTTCAGTCAACTGAAGATATCTTCATTTTCTTCATTATAACTTTCAGAACAATAAACATAGCATCTGTATAGTGTCATCCATGGCAAGAAGTGGGAATTCACCATATAAATCCCTCCAAATATTCTGATTCCATGCTGTACTATAATTCAGGGAAATATTGATAAAAATAGTTCATTTTTCTATTGCAAAATTTGCACTTAGAAGATATTATCTTGCAATTTTCTGAATTGTATTTTGGTCATCCTATTTATAATTTTTCATTACATTAGAAATAATACCCAATTTGCTTCCTAGGAACTTTTCAACCTTCTCGGGTTCAGGTAATTGGTATTTTCCTACTCAGTGGAATTCTCTGTAGGTGGTTGTGAGTATGAGTTAGTTATTTGATACTTTTGTTTGAGCAACCTATAAAATTAGTTATCAATTATGGTAAAGAATAAAATTGTTCTTCCTTGTTTCTATAGCAATGGAAACTCTGGAGATGTTTTTCAGCAAGTCTGTCTCCTCAATTATTCCCTGGTTGTGACTTAAGAAGCTCAGGAAGATCCATTGATTCAATTAGTTTCCTAAGAAGATGTTTAGGGCTCTGATGGAAAAGATAACTGAACCACTGTAATGAGGCATCCCCGTGGCTGAAATTTAACAACTATTTATTGAGTGAAAGATGCCACACAAAACTCTTTGAGCAATGGCAGATGAATTAGTCAAGGGTCATATCTTTCTCAAGGAAAAGCTAAATGTAAGTGAATGTCAGAAGGAAATGAAGGTAGGAGTGAAATGATGAGCCTGCAAAACTCAATTGGAGTGGAGGGGAAGAAAAGGTAAATGCAATCTAACACACAAAATCCCAAGGAATTTTTAGCAAAGAGAAAGAGCAGTTTACTAATTTTTATTAACTTTAGGATATTGAGAGCAATCTACTGGAAAAATCCCCATGCTTAAATCTCATTTAGCAGCAGCTTCAAAAGCTGGCTTAAGAATTAACACAGAAATCTCTAATTTGATAAAGCTCCCCCATCATATTCTGTTAGGTTGGCAAGTTGGGAACCACCACTATAGCATCTAGCTAAGGGAAAACCCAGTCTAATATCAAATTCCCCACTGGCAGAAAACTAACTACATTGCCAGGAAGCATATTGCTTCCTTGGGAAACTGTAGCATAGTGTTTTTTATGGTTTTGAATGAAAATTTCCCTATGAAATTTCAATTTATTCATCCTTATTTGGTGCTTGAAGTCAGATAATGCAACTTCAATTCTTGTTTTCTCCAGTGATGTCTTCTATCAGGTTTATAGTTTCATGTTTTCCATTTACGTCTATGATCCATTTTTAGTTAATTTTTGTGACAAGTGTAAGTTCTATGTATGGATTCATTTATTTTTGTATACAGAAGTCTAGTTTTTCTAACACCATTTGTTGAAAAGATTATGTTTTTCTCCATTGTTTGTTACAGATCAATGGACTGTATTGATGGGGTCCATTTCTGTGATCTCTAGTCCAATCCATTGATCTTTTTGTCTATTGTTTTTCCAATATCACACTGTCTTGACTACCGTAGCTTGGTACTAAACTTTGAAGTCAGGGAGTGTCAGTCCTCTGACCTAGTTTTCCTTCAATATTGTGTTGGGTATTTTGGTCTTTCCCTATTTTTAGAATCAGTTTGTCAATATCCATAAAATAACTTCCTGGGATTTTGAATGGAATTGCACTGAATCAAGTTGGAAAAACGGACAGCTTTGATATTATTGAGACTTCCCATCCATGAATATTAACTATCCATTTATTTAGTTCTTTTATGATTTATTTCACCAGAGCTTTGAAGTTTTCCTCATGTAGAGCTTGTACATATCTTTTTAGACATATACGTATTTAATTTTGGGCAGTGCTGAAGTAAACGATTTTAATTTCAAATTAAAATTTAAAAGTTAAATAAAAATTTAAAAAATTCAAATAAAGAATTTTTAAAAAGTGATTTTAATTTCAAATACCACTTGTGTATTGCTGGTATATGGGGTGGTAATTGTGATATTTGCATATTAACCTTACATGCTGCAACACTGCTATAACCATTCATTAGTTGTAGAGTTTTTTGGTCGGCTCTTTCCAATTTTGTCCATAGATGATCATGTCATCTGTAACCAAAGTCTATACACCTTTAACTGAATTTTCTTGTCTTATTGAATTAGTTCGGATCTAACTAAAAGAGTAGTGAAAGGGAACATCTTTACCTTGTCCCTCATATTAGGAAGCAAGGTTCTTGTCTTTTACCATTAAATATGCTGTTAGTTGTAGGTTTTTGTTTGATATTCTTTACCAAATTGAAGAAATTACCTCCTATTCCTAGTATGCTGAGAGGTTTGATCATGAATGACTGTTGGATTTTATCACATGCTTTTTCTGTGTTATCAGTATGATCCTGAGATATTTCATCTTTCGCCTGTTGATGTGCTAGATTACATTAATTGATTTTCAAATTCTGAACTAGCCTTACATACCTGGAATAAATCTCAGTTCATTGTGGTACATAATTCTTTTTATATATTGTTAAATTTGATTTGCTAAAATTTTATAAGATTTTGCATCTATGTTTATGAGAGATGTTGGCCTGGAGTTGTCTTATAGTGTCTTTGTCTGGTTTTGGTTGTAATGGCCTTGTAGAATAAGCCAGGAAATATTTCCTCTGCTTCTACCTTCTTGAAAAGATTGTAGAGAATTTATATCATTTCTTCCTTAAATATTTGGTAAAAATGAAGTGCCTGGGTGGCTCAGTCAGTTGAGTGTCCGACACTTGATTTAGGCTCAGGTCATGATCTCATGGTTCATGAGATCGAGCCACACATAGGTATTCGGTCTCTCCCTCTCTCTCTGCCTCCTGCCCCTATGCGTGAGTTCTCCCTCTCTCTTTCTCCCTGAAGATAAACAAATAAAATTTAAAAATATATATTTGGTAAAATTCACCACTGAACCCATCTGGTCATGGTAGTTTCTGTTTGGAAAAGTTATTAGTTATTAATTTAACTTCTTTAATAAACATAGGTCTATTCAGATTGCCACTTAGGCTTACTTTTTAAAAAAAAATGTGTTTTATTTGTGTTTATTTTAGAGACAGAGAGAGTGAGGGCAAAAGAGAGAGAACATGAGAGGGGCAGAGAGAGGGACAGAGGATCTCAAGTGCACTCTGCACTGAGAGCAGAGAGCCTAATGCAGAGCTCGAACTCACAAACTGTGAGATCATGACCTGAGCTGAAGCTGGACACTTAACCAACTGAGCCACTCAGGCACCCCTAGACTTTCTTTTTAAAAGCACAATCATAATTTTGTCACTGTTGTGCCTAACATTTTTTTAAAAATTTTTTTTTTTATTTATTTCTAGGAGAGAGAGAGAGAGAGAGAGACAGCGTGAGCAGGGGAAGGTCAGAGAGAGAGGGAGATACAGACTCTGAAATAGGCTCCAGGCTCAGAGCTAGCAGTCAGCACAGAGCCAGAAGAGGGGCACGAACCCACGAACCGCGAGATCATGACCTAAGCGAAAGTCGGACGCTCAACCGACTAAGTCACCCAGGCGCCCCCTAACATTTTTAATGACTACACATTGCTCTTAGGATAAAGTCCCAGGCCCTTAAGCTGGACAGTACCCTATATGATCTTGTCTCTCATTCCTTTATAAGTCCTGTTTCACATTTACTCTCCAGATCACAACTACACACATCTTTTTCAGTTCCTTGAAGACTGAATCCTCGGTGGGGGGAGGGGGGGGGTGCTCCTGGCCTTTCATCTTTCCACAGTGCCCTTCTCCCAGATTCCTTTACCTAGGTGACACAAAAGGCCCTGGCTCATCCTTTAGATATTTGCTATACTTTCTATGTATGTCTACTTTGTAGTACCTATCAAAATGGAATTAACTATTGTTGCTGTTATTTGTTTACTGTTTATCTTCCCTGTTAGGCTATAAGTTCAGAGAAGACTATATTTGTCTTGTTCACTTGTGCATTGTCCTAGACTTGACACATGACCATCATATCGGTCATGTGACAAATATTTATTTGTCATGCTGTCAAACATATATTTCTCATGCTGTTTCTATGGTGAAGGTACCTATATTATCTTTCTTATATGAGTGAGGACACCGAGGTACAGGCGGAACAGGTAAATGGTTTAGTTGCATTACCAGTAAATTAGACAGGCTGAAAGCCAAGTCCGTGACTCTGGTGCCCATGTTATTGAAAACTGTCCTGGAGAAGGGCTTCACATAGACTCAGGATATACTGGTCCTTGGGGGATCCTTAAAACCCTTAAATTTCTTTACAA
Organism: Hyaena hyaena; assembly: GCF_003009895.1. Lineage (NCBI taxonomy): Eukaryota > Metazoa > Chordata > Mammalia > Carnivora > Hyaenidae > Hyaena > Hyaena hyaena. The sequence continues at coordinate 486,121 of NW_024080855.1, forward strand.
ATAATTATTTTAGATAGGTGGATTTTGAGAAAATGGAGGATCTATAATATTATTCATTTCTTAAAATGTTCTGCTTCACAAATAATTTCAAGAACCATTTTCATAGAGAATCATTTTAAGGTGTCACCATTTGGGGGCACCTGGGTGGCTCAGTCAGTTAAGCATCTGACTCCTGATTTTGGCTCAGGTCATGATCTCCTGGTTCATGACTTTGAAGCCTGCATTGGGCTCTATGCTGACAGGAGCCTGCTTGGGATTCTCTCTCTCCCTCTCTCTCTGCCCCTCCCTCCTCACATTCTCCCTCTCTCTTGCTCGAAATAAGTAAATAAACTTAAAAAAAAGCATCATCATTTGTTTTTTGACCTGGGTAGATAAGACTTGTAAGTATTGTGACTGGAACAAAGGAAAAACAAAATCTTACTGAGAAATATCATAGTAATGGCTTTGACTTTTGGGGGAAAGAAGTGCAAAAATCATTTGTTTAAAAAACTTGATCTTACATGCTACTTTAAGAAGGGGTGGGGTTTCCTCTGAAAATTTTCAGTAGCATTTCAAATTAACTGAAGCTAACCAGTTATTTAAATGACATAAAGAACTTCAAGAGGAGAATTGTTGAAGGTTTTTAAAAAATCTGTTTTTCACCATTTCGTCAATAAGCGAGGCTTGGTATTTGTTAGAAAGAACTGACATTTTGTATAGAAAGAGGGCAAAGAGAGCTATGTCTCCTCAGCAGTTTGAAGCATAAACATTTTAAGCAGTAATTATGAGCAATTAAGTAATTGCCTTAGAATGTTTGGACCCTGGCCTTTTTGTATAAGCGCCAGCAAAACTCTAGCTAGAGGGGAAATGGTTTGGTGATCATAGCCTTTAAACCAAACTTAGAATCAAATCCCCTCAAGAATCCAGAAATGCACTGTGGCAAAATGGATTTCTGGGTCTCTGCCAGAGATATTGAGATGGGATTCTGAGTTTTCCTTCCAGATGAGGATGTGACTTTGCTAATGGTTAAATGGCACCAAGAAAACGTTAGTGCCTTCCATACACAAACAATCCCTTGAAAGGAAACACATAGGTTTTGAGTGTTTGGTCTTTCAGAATGGAAAAAGAAATTCCAGGTATAAAACTTCTGTTGTGTAACAAGAATGGCGATCTCTTCACTTCTGGCAGGTCCTTACCTAGAACATTCAGAGAATGTTCCCTGAAATTTGTCTAATTAGGGGAAGGCCATACTGAGATGTGTTGCGTTAGCTCCTGCACTATAAGGCCTCCTCTTTTTCAAATTTTGTAAATTTGGCTAAATAAACTGGGTAGTTTGTAGGGAGATTTATGTGTTATTTCTTTCTGTTGGATGTAACCCACCTGAATCCCTGCAGAAGCCAAAGTTCAAAATAAGGTCCCCCGTCTCTCTCTCTCTCTATCTCTATCTCTTTCTCTCTCCTTCCCATCTCTTCTGCCTGAGGCCCCTCAGGTACATTCATAACCAGAGATAGAATTCAGCATTGTATCTGCTATATTCCTAGACTGCCTACGCTGGTGGCAGCACCACGTCTGTTCCCTGTGATCTCCAGGGATTGTTACACTGGGGGCAAAATGATTTGGAGAGAGTATCTTTTTCCAGGTTCCATTTGGGGACTATGTGTTTTCCTTCAACCCACAGACCTTGGCTACAGTGAACTTCATATGCAGTAGGGAGGAAGCTATTTACAACATAAGTTACAGTGAACATATCTGTCTGTGCTTTCTAGGGGTTCAAGCTGTGCAGTTGAAATTCTCAATTACCAATGTGTGTAATAGTTTACAACTATGTGTACCATACTTTACAACTCAGAATAGTTACTGAATGAAGAATGATATTAGAGAGGCTGCAGTATGGGCCTTTGATGGTTTCACAACTCCTAGTACCTTCGCGATTAACTAAGGGAATCAGATGTAGGATGGAAAGTGCCAGTGTGGGCAGGCAGCAAAATGCTGCTAAGAGACAAAAACCAGATAAAATAGACATCTGAAAATAGTAAAAAAATCTATCTGTATGCATGAGTGGTGAGACAAAGATCTTCCCAAAATGAATTCCTCCCATAACACTACAAATAAAGTTCATTATAATTTAATGAGTATAACAGTAATGTAAGTGCTCAGCTTAAAGCAAGAGGATTTTCGGGTGAGAGGGGAAGGCCAGTTATCTCACCATTTGTAAATGGCCCCTAAAAGAACACCCTAGGGGCACTGGGTGGCTCAGTTAGTTACGCGTCCAACTTCAGCTCAGGTCATGATCTCACGGTTCTTGGGTTCAAGCCTTGCGTCGGACTCTGTGTTGACAGCGCAGAGCCTGGAGTCTGCTTCAGATTCTGTGTCTCCGTCTCTCTCTGCCCCTCTCCCGCCCCCCCCTCAAAAATAAACATTAAAAATTTTGTAAAAAATAAAAGAACACTATAAATCATCCATTTTTAAAATCCATGTTTTTAAAAAATTTTTTAAATGTTTTTTATTTGTTTCTGAGAGAGAGACAGCATGAACAGGGGAGGGTCAGAGAGAGAGAGGGAGACAGAATCTGAAACAGGCTCCAGGCTCTGAGCTAGCTGTCAGCACAGAGCCCAACATGGGGCTCGAACCCACAAACTGTGAGATCATGACCTGAGCCGAAGTCGGAAGCTTAACCGACTGAGCCACCCAGGTGGCCCTAAATCCATCTTTTTTGAGGGAGAGTAATTAATTCAAAAAATTATTATTGTTGGTTCTGCAGGTTGACTTGTGGACCAACAGATCAATCTTGCTGGACTTTTCCTCTTAAATCAGTTTATAAAATGGGCATTTTGCTAAATACAAGAAAATAAGACCTTGTTTAAAAAATGTGTGTTTATAGTAGATTTAAAATATAGCAGTAGCATGTTTAATAACATCCTGGAGTTATCCAAAAGTATACATTTTGTTTTGACATGGTTAGCTTGTATTATTGACATTTCCCCTGTATTTAATGGAATAAACTGAGGAAAATCCTCTAAAACTTAGGCAAACGGAGGTAGACATGCATTCATATGCCTATGTGGTGAATGAAACTTATCTAAATTGTTTTTAAAAACTGGACTAGATTTCAGGGACTTAAAGATTCTCCAACACATTTCACATCACTTGCAATGTATCTTCAAGGCATTCATCAGATGGGAATTTTTCTCTTCTTACATACATTGTAATACTGATTTATCTTTCATGTTCAGCAAGGTATACCAACAAAGCCTCTAAAGATATAGAAAAGAGCCGCTTCATTAATTTTGTTAATGGAGGAGTAAGTGTGGAGGCTTCTTACTTTCATGTTACACCTTTGCTTAAACCCGCTTTGTCAGCAGCCTTCATGGGGTATTCCCGTGACATTAAGGATACCATGTGAAAGAAGTGTCTGGGGGAAGGGGAATCTGTCTCATGTACATTCAGTAGCGCAGGCTATTTTCACGGTTTGTCAGGTGTTTTCTGCTTTGTCTCCTTGGTGACTCAGCTCAAGCCTCACCACATCTGGAGACTAGTGGAGATTATCATTCTGCTCCTATTGTTACTGTGGTTACCTTCAAATTTTTAAATTAAAAGTTTGGGGGTAGGAATAATTCCAAGCTTGAAAAGATTGCAAAAGTCAAAATATAAAAAGCATCCATACACCCTTTACCCAGGGTCACCTATTGTTTATTTCCCCATTTGCTTTATCATTTCTCATTTCTTCTTCTCTCTTTCCCTGCCTGCCTATCAACCTATCTTCTATCTATCTATCTATCTATCTATCTATCTATCTATCTATCATATATCTATCTATCATCTATCATATGTCTATTTATCATCTCTCTATCATCTATCAATCTCATATACACATGCATAATTAGTTTCCTGAACATTTTGAGAGTAAGTTACATACATTAGAATCATTTGTTCCTAAATACTTGAGTTCTTAGAGATAATTCCCTTACATAATCTCAGTATAATTCTCAACTTCATAAATTTACACTGATGTGCTATTTTGATCTAATCTGTCCAGATTCCAATTTTGCCAGTTTCACCTAATAAAATCTGTGATAGCATAATTGTCTCCACCCCACCCCCCCATTCAGGATCCCGTCTAGAGTCAGGTAGCTGTCATGATTCCTTATCTTGTATAATCAGAAACATTTCCACGGCCTTTCTTTCCTTTTATAACAATGATATTTTTGAAGAGTATACTTACAACCCCATCTTTTTATTAATAGAACACTCAGCAATTCATTTTTGTGGTATTTCCTCCTAACTACATTAACATCATTAACAACATAACTCTTGGCCAGAGTACCCCATGGATGACCTTGTATCTTTCTCCAGATATCACCTCTGCAGGTGCATGATTTTAATATCTCCCTTCTGGTGCCATTAATTGGTCAAAATGTGGCCTGATTTCTCCAATGTATAATCACAGTTTGCTTTTGTCCCTTGCAAGTAATAATAAGTGGTCGATGGGGAGACTTTCTGATCATGCAAATAGCCTGCTCCATATTACAATTTCTTGCTAGATTTTGCTTCCATCGATGGTCCTGAGCTAATCTAATCTACACCACGAGAGTTGCAAAATGATTTTTTTCCTACTCCAGCACTTTCTCTTCAATTACCCATCAGCTCTTGGCACTCTACTGCAAGCAAGAGCTCTTCCATATCTACTTATTATTGAAATGGACTCCAAATTTGTAACTCATTAGTGTATATACTATCAAAGAGAAGGAATTTGAAAATACAACTACTCTTACTTCTGTTTCTTCCATCACCAGCTGTTCTAAATCTTCAGCATCTAAATCATCACTCTTACCCAATATTATCTAGCTTCCCACATAATCAAGGAAATTGGGAACATCAGCTGTAAATGACTCAACGTCCCTTCTCTCACCTTGCATATAAAAATGCATTTACATCTATTCTTGTCTACTTTTGTCAAGTCACAGAAGATAAAGCAGTCTTCTTCATGATTAAAGTCAAACGCTTTATCTATGGTTATCTTTTCCTCCTCTTTTCTCTCTTGTTGGAACTCTAAAGTACAAAATTTGAGGGGCACCTGGGTGGCTCAGCGGTTGAGTGTCCAATTTCGGCTCAGGTCATGATCTCGCGGTTCATGGGTTAGAGCCCTGCGTTGGGCTCTGTGCTGAAGCCTCGGAGCCTGAAGCCTGTTTCAGATTCTGTGTCTGCCTCTCCCCTGTTCACACTCTGTCTCTCTCTGTCTCACTCTCAAAACTAAATAAAGATTAAAAATAAAAATTAAAAACAAATACAGAATTTGATTAATTACATCTTTGTTTCATGAAACATTCTTTGCATTGGTACATATCCTTCTATGTATTTACCTCTATTTCTATCATGTATCTTGCTAAACTATCCTTTATCTCTTAACTACAGTTATGAGCTCCTGTGAATAGACCACTTTTTGTTATAAAGTGACCAGCCTTATTGAATTAGGGTTCCCTTGTCCAGTGACCTCATATAATCTTACCTCTTTAAAATACCTATCTCCAAATACTGTCATATTTTGAGATACTAAGGCTTAGGATTTTGACATGAGTTTTGGGGTGTACATAATTCTGAATTCATTTAGCTTCTCACATGATGCTTTTAACTGTCCTCACTGCTGGCAATCCCAGCTACCTGAAGTGCACCAGTGTCCTCCCTAATGTTATCTAACTAAACTACAAAGCAGACATGAAACAATTTGTATATTGTAAATACCACTTTCTTCTATTGCAGTCTGACTTTTAAAATGTTTATTTATTCTTGAAAGAAAGAAAGAGACAGAAAGCAAGCACAAGCAGGGGAGGGGCAGAGAAAGAGGAAGACACTGAATCTGAAGCAGGCTCCAGGCTCAGAGCAGTCAGTACAGAGCCTGATGTGGGGCTCGAACCCATGAACTAAGAGATCATGACCTGAAACAAAGTCAGATGTTTAACTGACTGAGCCACCTAGGTGCCCCAACCATCTGATTTGTAATAGTTATCACTGGTGTAGGAGTTGTGGTCTTGCTGGATCAAAGAGGTGCTCTCAAAAGTGATGTCATCCGCACACATTTTGACTACTGTGCACCAAATCCCTTTTCAACTTTATACTTTACTACTTTCAAATTTGATGTGTATTTTCTTTTGAGTTTTTCCTGTTGATCACATGTACAGAAATAACTTCAACTTAGTCCATAGATTATTCTTAATTTCTTTTCTCAGTCATGAACTAGCACAAAGATACTAATTGTACCAATGTATGGTAAGTTCACACACCCATTCAATGCAGTGAATATCTGTAAAGAGCTTGCTATGTTCCTAGCACTCAGCATCCAAAGATGAATAAGCCATGATTACTGTCCTCTAGGAGCTGAAGTCTATATGCGGATGCATATATGTGAGAAATAAATTGCAGTTTGGTATGATGAATGAATAATGGATGTTTCAGGAGCGTTTCTGGTAAATCAGGTGGTTTAAAGGAAAACCATCAAGTCCAGTCATAAGCCTTTTTACCTCTCTTTCTTCTTTTAAACTGTCATTACTTAAAACCTCTTCCCATGTTAATAGTCATTTAATATTCTCCCATAAGCATTGGATTGATGCTTACATTTCAATATTGATGGTTTCTGTTAGGTTATGTGTTTTTTGTTGTTGTTTGTTTTGGCTTTTGGTTTTTCACCTTTCAAACTGCTTAAAAGTAGAATTTTAAGCAGTTTAAATGACCTATATCATTTCCTCTTTATTTTTCCTTCTCGGTAGTTCTATAAACACTTTTTTATTAAGCATACTTTCTCTTTCAGCACGACTCCTTTTTTAAATTCATTGAATGCACCACAAACCATCCTTCTCTCATTCTTGTACTTTATGTCTTTTCTTTTATTATGTGTCCGTGTTCTGGTTCGAATGCACATCCTTGCACGTTGATTTGCATCCAACTCCAAATGCAGCTGAAAACCTTTTTTCTTTTTTCCATAAGTTCTGTATGTTAACAAACATTTGATAGTTGAAATATCCATTTTATCTTCCATTGTCATTGGCACTACTTCCTCTCAGATGTAATTATCTTAACATATTGTGACATCTTTTTTTTTCCCTTAAATAGTTTATTGTCAAGTTGGTTTCCATATAACATCCAGTGCTCATCCCCACAAGTGCCCTCCTCCACGCCCATCACCCCGCACCCCCTCTCCCCCACCTCCATCAGCCCTCAGTTTGTTCTCAGCATTCAAGAGTCTCTCATGGTTTGCCTTCCTCCCTCTCCCCAACTATTTTTCCCCTTCTTCTCCCCCACGGTCCTCTGTTAAGTTCCTCCTAATCCTCCTATACATGCAAACATATGGTAGCTGTCCATCTCTGCCTGGCTTATTTCACTCAGCATAACACCCTCATATTCCATCCATGTTGCTACACATGGCCAGATTTCATTCTTTCTCAGTGCCATGTAGTATTCCATTGTAAAGATAAACCACATCTTCTTGATCCATTCGTCTGTTGATGGACACTTAGCCTCTTTCCATGTTTTGGCTATTGTGGAGAGTGCTGCTATGAACATTGGGGTACATGTGCCCCTATGCATCAGCACTCCTGTATCCCTCTGGTAAATTCCTAGCCGTACTATTGTTGGATCATAGGGAAGTTCTACTGTTAATTTTTTGAGGAACCTCCACACTGTTTTCCAGAGGGGCTGTACCCGTTTACATTCCCACCAACAGTGTAGGAGGGTGCCCGTTTCTCCACATCCTCGCCAGCATCTATAGTCTCCTGATTTGTTCATTTGAGCCACTCTGACTGGCGTGAGGTGGTATCTCGGTGTGGTTTTGATTTGTATTTCCCTGATGAGGAGGGATGCTGAGCATCGTGTCATGTGTCTGTTGGCCATCTGGATGTCCTCTTTGGAGAAGTGTCTGTTCATGTCTTCTGCTCATTTCTTCACTGGATTATTTGTTTTTCACGTGTGGAGTTTGGGGAGTTCCTTATAGATTTTGGATATTAACCCTTTATCTGATATGTCATTTGCAACTATCTTTTTCCATTCCGCTGGTTGCCTGTTAGTTTTATTGACTGTTTCCTTTGCCGTGCAGAAGCTGTTTATCTTGTTGAGGTCCCAATAGTTCATTTTTGCTCTTGATTCCCTTGCTTTTGGGGATGTGTCAAGTAAGAAACTGCTGTGGTTGAGGTCAAGGAGGTTGTTTCCTGCTTTCTCCTCTAGGGTTTTGATGATTTCCTGTCTCACATTCAGGTCCTTTATCCATTTTGAGTTTAGTTTTGTGTATGGTGTGAGAACATGACCTAGTTTCATTCTTCTGCATGTTGCTGTCCAGTTCTCCCAACACCATCTGTTAAAGAGGCTGTCTTTCTTCCATTGGATATTCTTTCCTGCTTTGTCAAAGATTAGTTGGCCCTACATTTGTGGGTCCAATTTTGAGTTCTCTATTCTATTCCACTGGTCTATGTGTCTGTTTTTGTGCCATCATCTTGCAACATCTTGAAAGGAAGCAAAGCTTTCATCATGTCTTGTGCAATTGTTTGTCTTCTAGGGATTTCCTCATCTTTGCTATGTTAATGGCATATTTTCTTTCTTCTGAGAAAGTTATCCTACTTTTAAGCAGTTTGAATGCATTTTATTCACAACTTTTATTAGCTCTTGTAAACAGATCTTATCTGATTTGCTATCCTGTTTTCTTTTTCTTTTTTTTTAAAGGATTTTTAGGCAATAGTTTAAGAATAGTTTGGAGCCTCGATTTAGGTGTCTAGGTTCTTAAAAACAAGATCACTAAGATTTATTCTCTCCAATTCACAATACACTGCCATTCATTCTGAGACTTTTTATCTTTCAAATGCCCAATATTTAGTGTGGTGAACCTGAAAATACACCCTTATGTAGGGAGTTTTTCCTTGTTGACTGATGTGAAAGTTCAAACCAATGCAATATTGTTTTATTTTATTGTTTGAAAATAAATTAAGTCTGCTTATTTTCCCTCTAAGATAACTGTTTACAACACAGATTCCTAATCCTGTTATGTCTTTCACAACATACTTATGCATTTCCATGGCATACTCTAACTTCTCATTTTCTTTCCTCTGGTAGCGTCTCTCATTCAGACTCCCTCTGTCTGGCCCTGATGGTAATAGGACACAATTTCCTTGGGGATTAGAGATTCTATTCTCTTATAAATTCTCTGAGCTCTTTCTACACTTTATTTGCTTTCTTTTCCTCTATGAACTTCAGGCAAACCTGAGTCTCCTAAGGTTATTTTTTCCTATATGCTCCTGTAGTATAAGAACAGTATTCTCCCTGATGAATTCTGGTTGGATTGAATTTTGTCTTACTTGTCTTATTTTGTTCCTTTTCTCCCTTTCTCCCATCTCTTCAACTGTTGACTAAGAAACATCTTATTTCTCTTTCCTGAAGATTTTGGAGGGCTGGTAGATTTACCTCTGTCTATTTATCACAGACACTGTGTCCATGGTAGAAGTAAAAACCTATAATTTGGCAAGAGGCAGCACTGAACTTGAGACCTATATCCACATCTGCACCGAGTAGCTGCGTGATCTTGGGAAAGTTATAGAACTTTCTAAGTCTCAGTTTCCTTACCTGGATAATGAGTATATGATAATAGCACCAACCTTAAAAGTTAGTCTAAGAATTTTTAATTTTATTAAAAAAAATTTTATAAAAAATTTCTTTTTAATGTTTGTTTATTCTTGTGAGAGATGAGCATGAGCAAATGAGGGGTAGAGAGAGAGAGGGAGCCAAAGAATCTGAAGCAGGCTTTAGGCTCTCAGCTGTCAGTGAAAGAGTGTGACACAGGGCTCAAACTCATGAACAGTGAGATCATGACCCGAGCTTAAGGTGGACACTTAACTGGCTGAGCCACCAACGTGTCTTTCATCTAAGAATTTTTGATATGGTAGATGGTAAAATACTCAGCATAATTCTTTTCAGATAGTAAGTACTAAATAAATAATAATAGCTTAATTTCATCTACATCACCTTCTTCCCTTTTTTTTTTTTTTTTTTTTCACCTTCTTCCCTTTTATTTGTGAGCTTTCAAGCTGTTTGTATGGTCCTTCGCAACACTGCCATTTATACTATTATACATTTGTGATCTAAAAAATGAGTTTCCCTTTTTTTTGAAGGCAATATAGCATCCCTTTTCTCCACACTAGAATGCTTTTCATGACTAGATTTTTGAAAAATATTTACTTATTTTGGAGACAGAAAGAGAGAACACACACATGTTTGCATGAGACGGAGGAGGGCCACAGAATGAGGGGGACAAAGGATCTGAAGCGGGCTCTGCTGACATAAAGAGCCTGATATGGGACTTGAACTTGTAAACCTTTTGTTTTTACTATCTCAATTTAAGTTTTAAAGTATCAAAAATACTTGGTTAGGAATATATTCTAAAATGCTGCTTCGGGGTGCCTGGGTGACTCAGTTGGTTAAGTGTCCAACTTCGGCTCAGGTCATGATCTCTCGGTTCATGGGTTGGAACCCCACATTGGGCTCTGCTAACAGCTCAGGGCCTGGAGCTTTCTTCAGATTCTGTGTTTCTCTCTCTCTGCTCCTCCCCCACTCACGCTCTGTCTCTCTCTGTTTCAAAAATAAATAAAACATTAAAAATTTTTAATAAAGAAATAAGTAAAATGTTGCTTCAAGAAATTACAGAATGTCACAGAAAAAATACAATGGAACTCTCAAAACATAGGCATGCCGAGGGTAAATGTTGAATTATATTGTCCTTCTCCCTTCAGCATATTTTCAAGCTACTTACATCACATCTGGAGTATGAAACAGTTCAGAATTCCCCAAAACACCCAACATTTCCTGAAATCGACTGCAGACTTTGAATGCCTCACGTCCATGAAGTGGGGAAGTCCGATAACCATTCTGAGACCTGAATACACCTTGCAAATTGTCAATTATAGTTCAGTTTTGAAGCTGCTGGTCAATAGCGATAATGCACCATTTTCTTGTTGTGATTTAAAGCTTTGTGTTAAGAAAGTCAATCTTCAAAATATATTTAATATATAATCTATATCCAATAAATAGTTGAAAATCTTAAACATCTGTTTTCATCTTTCACTTTTCACAGTTAATATGGATTCTTTTCATTGAGAAATTTATCTGTATTTATCAAGGTAACCAACAACCAATATTTAGAAAGATTTTTTCTCCATTTTTTAGAAATGAAGAAAAACTAATGGGCTTGAAAATTCAGTCTTATAGGAAATAATAAAGGTTGCTAGCTTTCATTGAAAAGGATCCGTAGGGGCACCTGGTTGGCTCAGTCAGTAGAGCATGCAACTCTTGATGTCAGGGTTGTGAGTTCCACGTCCACACTGGGTGTAGAGATTACTTAAAAATAAAGTCTTGGGGCACCTGGGTGGGTCAATCTATTAAGTGCCAAAGTTTTGATTTTAGCTCAGGTCATGATCTCATGGCTTGTGGAATCTAGCCCCATGTCAGGCTCTGTGTTGATAGTGTGGAGCCTGCTTAGGATTCTCTCTCTCTCTCTCTCTCTCTCTCTTTCTGGCCCTCCCCTGCTTTCATGCACATTCTCTAAATAAATAAATAAATAAACAAATAAATAAACACTTGAAAAATAATTTTTTTAACAAAGAAAAGGATCTGAGATATTTAAGTGTGTATTTTCCTGCTTGTCACCACTCTCAAGTCATCAGTAGAAACTTCTGATGGATTTGTACTGACACTTCAATGTTACCTGAAGCAAAATATTCTTAAATACAAAGGAAAGACTGAGGGTTGCTGGAGGAGTGTTGGGTTGGGCTAAATGTGTAGGGGCATTAAGGAGGATAATTGTTGAGATGAGCACTGGGTGTTATATGTGATGAATCACTAAAGTCTACTCTTGAAATCATTATTACACTATATGTTAACTAACTTGGATTTAAATAAATAAAAAAGTACCTCTGTTACACTAGCCTTCTTTGGTTTCATTTTGAAGAAAAATTTTTTTGGAGTTTGAAAAGAAATAGATGAATACTTTGAGAACAGGACCTATGTTATCTTTACCCTTAAGATGTTTTCAGTAAAGGTAAGTGGACATTGACATATCAAAAATGAATAAATAAATCAGAAATGCTCTTTGGCAAAATCAACTTACAAAATTGTTGATTTTTGTAATTTAACAACAGTTAAATTACAGTATAGTGGATATGACCAAAATATTATAGTTATTACAGACTAATTTTCATATGAAGCCATTTTGTAAATTCTAAGTTTATACTGTTTTCATTACTTTATGGAAGAATATCCTGAAGGATCTCTTTATCTAGCAAGGAACTATAGTAGTTTTACATTGTGATTGATTTTATTATTAAAAAAATTTTTTAATGGTTTATTTATTTTTGAAAGCAAGAGAAACAGAACACGAGTGGAGGAGAGGCAGAGAGAGAGGAGGAGACACAGAATCTGAAGCAGACTCCGGGCTCCACGCTGTCAGCACAGAGCTTGACGTGGCTCTCGAACTCACAGATCATGAGATCATGACCTGAGCTGAAGTCAGACACTTAACCGACAGAGCCACCCAGGCGCCCCCTAAAATTTAAGTTTTTAAAACCAATCACAATGTAGGGCACCTGGGTGGCTCCGTCGGTTAAGTGTCTGGCTTCAGCTCAGGTCCTGATCTCACGGTTCGTGGGTTCGAGCCCTGCATCGGGCTCTGTGCTGACAACTAGCTCAGAGCCTGCCTGCTTCAGATTTTGTGTCTCCCTCTCTCTCTGACCCTCCCCTGCTCATGCTGTCTCTATCTCCCTCTCAAAAATAAATAAAATGTTAAGAAATTCTAAATTTTAGGACTCTTTCAAAGAAAACAAAGAAACCAAGATCCAGCACAAATTTAACTTAATAAATGAGGGAAAACTTGTTTAAAATACTTTGGTCCAATTCTGCAGGCATATCCACAGAAAAAAGGTGCAAAAGATGAGAAAATATATATTAAAATACAAATTAAAATATAACACCTATGGACTCAAACAAACAGAATGTTCAGTATGTTGTCATGCTTTTAAAACATTTTAAATTACTGTAATTGGAGGAAGGAAGGCTTTTTAAGTGGCTCTGTGCATGTTACCATATTCCCATTTATACACAATCAAAAAGTTATGTGAAGACATTAATAGAACAAATTAGGGCAAAGGCTTGTGGAGGCCAAAAGGTTCACATATTCTGAGCAGTAGAATAATTTTACCTCTTAGGACAATGGAGGTAAAAATAGATGACCTCGGCATCCTGAGAATTAATTGAATCAAACCAATCCGTTCCTACTTTCACCCTTTCTCCTCTAGGAGACATTGTAATTGTGTCTGAAAATGGTTTCTCTGTAGTCATCTCTCTGCCCTCTTAATGCCACTTCTTTTGCAAATCAATGCTAACCAGTAGGCTTCCAGTCTAGATGTTTGTAATTGATGGCAGAGATGCTTTTCACAAATGGAGTTTATATCCATTCATTCATTCATTCATTCAGCTAGTATTTCCTGAGTATTTACTATGTGCCAGGGACTATTCAGGAGATACACAGCTGAACATGACAGCTTCTGAATTTATGAATTGGTAAGTTCCCATATAAATAGGTGCAGAGACCTACAGGAGGAAGGAAAGATTGGAAAAACGGAGAGGTCTCATACACAACACACTACATCGGTCCAGAAATGTCCACATGAAGATGTTCTGAAGGTCTAGGAGTACAGTATATAATTATATATAGTCATATTGGAGGAAGTTTTTTGAGTTAAGGGCTATTCGAAATGTGTTTGGGTAAGGTTGTGTATCCCTTGGCCCAGAGTGGTGGCTGATCCTACAACTGGCATAAGAAAGGCCCAGGCCTCCCCCCGCAGGTACCAAAGTAACATCATGGTGTGTGGCAAAGGCAGCAAGGGATTGATTCAAGATACTAAAGTGGATAGAGAAAAAAAGAGATGGATACCCCTTCCCCTGCTCCAGAAAAGAGCCATAGGTCTAGCCTCTGGGTGAAAGATCATGAGGGAATTCCCTAGTTTAGATTTGTAGAACTGCCATTTGTGTTTAGACCTTAGATGCAGTAATTAATAGCACCTGGATTAAGTTGTCAACAAGTGGAGAACCTTCTCTAACTTCACATTCCCCTCGTCCCCCAGCTGTAGCTAAACTTCCAGGAGCTTAAGCTGCCAATGAGGGACAGGTGATTACATAATCATATTAACGGCAGGCGGAGAAGGTTGAATGGATTTTCCTGTCTCAGCAAGTGGAGAGAAGGATCTAGAGCGTGCTTTGATTAGGCCACTAAATTGCTGTGGGAGTGGCCTGTTTTGAGGAAGAGCTGGTGGTGATTGAGAGTTAAGGCACGTCTAGGGTGTTGGAAGTGTCTGGAAGGAATATAAAATGGTGCTTAACACTGTGGGATTCAAATCCCAGTTCAAAACTGAATGTCAAGAGAAAAAAGGGAAACGTTCCACTTACCATTCCCTCAAGATTGTTGTAGCAGATCATTCAGCACGATGCAGCACACTTTCTCTTGACAAATCAGTAACTCCTGAATCAAGTTAGTGTTGGAGTAATTGGTGGCCCAACATTAGTGAGCAAACTGGGATGCTACCCCTAACTTGAGGGCCTTTCCGGGCTCTTGTCTTTGTGAAGATAACTACAGACGTGAAGGAGACAGACACAGCATTGGGACCCACTGAAGCTCAGGAAACACGGACGATGCGCAGAACTGAGAGTCAAAATGTCAGAAGGATCATGGAATGCTAGGAATGAGGGAAGTCGGACACAGAACCGTCTCAGCGAGAAGACTAGGGAGAGTTGTGGGAAGAAAGCCTTTAATTTGCAAGGTACCTTTTACATTTTTACCTAGATGAATTTATCATTCTCTGTTTTCTTTCATTTTCTATATGCTTAGGGACTCTTTGCCTATGCCGAGATCTGTTAAATACATAATTTTTCTCACTTTTTGTGTTTTTCATTTAACCCTTTATGTATATAAAGTGAGCTATGAACTTATTATTCTCCCCAAAGGCCGAATCCTCCATGTTATTTGTGGGTAATCTAGCCCCATTATTTTGTGAAGGTCCATTCTGACTTAGATTTTATTACAGAGTTAGGCCTTGTTTCAGGATCTCTCTCCTGCGTCCCTCATGACAGGTCTGTACCAATTCCATAAAATACTTGTCAAAATCGCAAAAGTATCATCATGATTGTGATAACCATTATATTAATTTTGTCAGTTTTATTTTTAAACAATATTGAAATGTTCTAGGAAAGCACATGTATCTTAATATACTTGATTTCACTTCTGTCAACCAAGGAAAGACGCTGAGCTAAAAATAAAAGCGTTTATTTGGGGGTCTCAGAATTGCAATGCGGGGAACACAAATTTGGGTAGCAATCTATATACTGTCCCGCACCTCCAGAGAATAAAAGTTAAGGGTTTTTAAAACCAAAATGGAATGCTTCTATATGTTGTTTACAAAGAATTTTGATTGGTGTTGGCAGCAGAAATCTAATCTTGGCTGAATATAATTGGTTACTAAGGCTACCACTAAGCAAATTTCCTCGTTGCAGGCAAATTGTAGGTGTTGGGGCTATGTCCTTGGAGTGTTTTCAGTTTGTCCAGTTCACAAGTTCATGGTTCTACTTGGTGAGGAGGTGCAAAGGCCCCCTCCTTGATGGCCTGCTGCTCTGTTTTAAAACCTCTTGACAGAAGTGACTCCATTTCATTTCACCTTTCACTTACGATCTTCAAATGAAATTCTCTAGCTTTTCTCCAGAGGAAATTGCAACCTTTTCTTGCCAATTTTAGATATCTCATGTACTTTATTCTTCTGTGAGTGAGGAATATTTCTTTTATCTTCTAATCATTGTTGGCTGATAGAGAAAAATCTAGTAATTACTGTATTATATACGACAACTTACTAAACTAGTTCTAAAGGTTGGTTTTTTTTTTTTTAATGTTTCTTTTATTTTTGAGAAAAAGAGAGCAGGCAAGTAGGGGAGGGACAGAGAGAGGGACACACAGAATCTGGAAGCAGGCTCCAGGCTCTGAGCTGTCAGGGCTTGACACAGGACTTGAACTCACAAACTGCAAGATCATGACCTGAGCTGAAGTCAGACACTTAACTGACTGACCCACTCTGGTGCCCTTAAAAGTTTTTTTTTTTTTTTAAGGTTTAAAAGACTTTAAAATTATGTTTTATTTAGAAATCATGACAGCGATATGAGTTCGTCCATATTGCCTGTGTTGATGACAACTTCCTTTGATGTTTCTCTCAAGTGCCTTCCCTTAAATTTTGTAAGTTGACCAAAAAGGCAGTAACTGTATAGCTTCAGAAAGCATCAAGCTACAAGAACAAGAATGTAATTTATACTTTGTGCTTGAGACTCCTGTTGAAGGTAATCATATATTCCAGCACATCTTCTAATGTGATTCTCTAATGCATGCAGGAATTGATAGTATCCTTCTCTCAATATGGCTTTATCTCCCATGGAGCCGTTTATCTTTGTTGTTGTTTGTTTTCTTTTGCAATTGTTTATTCCTTCCAGGATTAGAGAGCTTTGATTATTTTTAAAGCTGACATATGACCTTAACTCCAAATTGTCATAATTCTTTAAGGTGAAACATTAGGATATTTGGGAACTATTTTGGCACATTCTTCATTTATACTCCATGTCTCACAAGATGGCTTATGTTTAGAGTGAAAGCTCTGCAGATGTTATTTTAGTCTCTGCTCCAAGCAGAGCAGCTTTATTGTCCGTGTTAAGACTGGGATTAGGAGCCTCTAGGAAAGTGGAGATGTCTCTGATTTGATGTGAACAGTTAAAACTGGAAACAGGAAAACTAGTTTAATGGCCCCCATTTTGAGATTAAATTATCTGAAATATCAAGATATGTGTAGTTATCCTGTTTCCTTGCACTTACTTCCATCACCTTCAAACTTAAACAGAGCAGCTCCATAATCAAGATAAGTAATTGGGAAAGAACAGTGATGGTTTATAGCAGAGCCAGCACAGTTGTGTGGATTTTTACTTTTGGATTTTAAAGACATATGATTATATGTTCTAAAAATTGCAATAATTTATCTCCATTAAATTACTGAGGGTATTTTTTTGTGCATATTTTGGCATCTTTGGTAATTATCATTCTTAGTGTTCTGTGTTGTCAGTGTTTATTACTGTGAATTATAGCTAGAAAAATCATAAAATGTATAACATTTTTAGATTGTATTCGATGGAAAATTGAAATTTTAGTTATATTTCATTTGGCTGCTTTTTTTTAAAACTAGAATTTAGTTTCTTTTTTTTAGTTGTTTTTTAATGTTTATTTAGTTAGAGAAGGGGAAGGGCATAGAGAGAGAATATCAAGCAGGCTCTGCAACATCAGCACAGAGCCTGATGTGGGTCTCGAACTGACAAACCATGAAATCATAATCTGAGCCAAAATCAAGAGCCAGATGCTTAGCTGACTGAGCCACCCAGGAGCCTCTAGGATTTTGTTTCTTAAGAACATATTTTGGCGTCACTAGCATCCAGGTTCTGTTCAAGAACCAACAAGCATAATGCTTGTGCTTTTTAGTGGCCCGAAGTAAATCTTCATCTCTTATGGCCAGTAAAACTTCATTTAAATAAATTGCTAGGACTTCTACGATGAGTATTGTAAAAGATTATAAAGACAGTGGTTGTTTGGTTTACGACACATGAAATAAAAGTCGGAGGAATCTTTCAAAATGACTCTTAGCTCTGTTTATTTAAGAGAGAGAGCCTACTGTTTTTAAGACGTATTCCAAAAGTACATTTGAGGTTAGCTTTTTGTAAACGTCAGTGGAGAGGCCAGCCAGTCATTCAGCAGGCCTGTAGTAAGTGTCTGTGCTGGGGTTAGTACTACCCTATATTCGAGGAGATGATAGAAAATTTCCCCTTGTGCTCAGCCTGTTAACGCTAAGGACACCCTCCTCTTTGTCAGGTTTGATTTCCTTTGACCATATTTTAAACGCCAGTTTTCCTACTGGGTCCATTACTGGTCCTCCTACTGGATGCTCTCCTTTGACTCTAGCAAATATCACCAACACAGAGATGGTGTCTGACCTAGCCAGCTTGAGTCCTGATAGCTTTCTGTCCTTAGCTCGGCAGCTAAATATCAGATCACCTACCAAACAGCTCCATTTGTATGTCCTTCCGGGATGTCACATTTAGTATGTTCCAAACTGATCTGTCGTCTCTCTTGACTCTAGACTTTTTGTCTCCAATTTACTTAAGTGCCCATGACTGAAAACCAAGTGTCATCTCTGTTCCATCCTATCCCTTATTTATATTCAGTCAGTTAAAAACTTGCCAATCCAGTCTTGACACCTTTTTATTTTTTCCTTGCCACGCTCTCACCATTGCCATTACCTCAGTTAAGACTAACCACTGAGGTCACCTGAGGAACCACCATAACATTTTTGGTGCTCTCTCTGCCCCCTCCCCATAATTTCTCCAAATTTCCTTAATTCTGTGTTGGGTACTAATATGACTGTGTCTCTTTTCCACTTAAGATCGCCTAATGGTGCCTGATTGACCCTTTAGATGGAACTGAAGGCCATATCATTGTCTGGCATTTCTCCCTTACACCTACACTATTTTAAGCCAGATAATATAAAGGCTTTCTATTACACAGAGGTCCCATGCTCTCTTACTTTTTCTTCTTCTTCTTTTTTAATAGTCTTGTCTCTTTCCCCAAAATACTTTTCTTCTATCCTTTCTACCTAACTGATCTTTTAAAATTCATTTTAGTTTTCACCTTCCCTAAGAACCATTCCCTAACTTCTGGTTTTAAAAATATGTCCACATGGGGCACCTGGGTGGCTCAGTTGGTTAAGTGTCCGACTTCGGCTCAGGTCATGATCTCATGGTTCGTGGATTCGAGCCCCACATCAGGGTCTGTGCTCACAGTTAGCTTAGAGCCTGGAGCCTATTTCAGATCCTGTATCTCCCTCTTTCTCTCTGACCTTCCCTTGCTCACGCTGTCTCTCTCTCTCTCTTCCTCTTTCTCTCTCTCTCTCTCTCTCTCTCTCTCTCAGAAATAAATAAAAAACATAAAAAAATTTCCACAAACTGTTCAATACCTCTCCCTTCAAGAGGTCGAGCTACTTATCTTCCACTGAGTATGGACTGGACGTGGAGACTTGCTTCTAACAAATACAATAGACAGAAATGATGGTGTATCACTTCTAAGAGTAGGTTCAAAAACACTGTGGCTTCCTTCTTGGTTGTATTATCTCTGTCTCAGATAACTTTTTCTGGGGGAAGCCAGCTGCCATATAATGGAACACTGCGGCTGGCTCAAGTAAGGTTAGTAGCCAATCAGAAACGGAGGCCATCTAACAACTGTGTAAGTGAACTTCAAAGCTGATCTTCTGTAGGCTGAGATTTCAGATGAGACTGTGCCTCCAGCCAACAGCTTGACTACAGACTCCTGAGAGACCTTGTCCCAGATCCATGCATCTAAGCTCTTCTGGATTCCTGATCCACAGAAACTGGGCTCATTGTTATACTTATCAGCTTCAACTGCTAATTTCTGGAGCAATTTCTTAACCTTATCTCTGCTCTCCTTATTTTTTCTTACCTCTGCTCTCCCAGCACCCTGTGCTTACCTGTATGGGGCCACCTATTACATTACTAAATTGTTAATTTAATTTCTCTATCTGATATAGTAACTATCTTGAAAGCAAAGAATATGTGTTTAAGCTACATATTGAATGTATAAACATATACATTGAAGCAGATGTCCCTCTCTAAACATTACATTCTGTTGAGAATATTACCATAAGTAGAAGAAAAGCCAACAATAGAAGAGACTCTATAAAAGATTGGAAACTTAGCACAGCTCTCTGTTCTGTAAGAGTTCACGGGGAAAAGAGACCTGTGGAGATAGGGTGGAGCTAGGGTCCTGAACTTGAATGTGATGTGGTTGGACAGAAGAAGGGAAGGCTTTCTTAGTCCAGGGGCTGCTTTTATAAAAATCACGATAGGAGGATCATATTCACAGAAATATTTGGCAGTCAGTCACCTCCAGATAGCCTGTAACAAGGAGGCTCACGTGGCCCAACATTCAGTGTTGAACAACAAATAAATTGAGCTGGGACCAGATTATGGGAACCTTGAATACAGAGGGAAACCTTGCAGACAGCGACCCTGTGATGGTTAATTTTATGTGTCAGCTTGACCGGGCCACAGGATGCTCATATAGTTGGTCAAACATTATGCTGGATGTTTCTGTGAGGTTACTTGTAGATGAGATGAATATTTGAGTCAGTAGACTCAGTAAAGCAGATTGCCCTTCCTAACGTGGGTGAGCCTCATCCAATCAGTTGAAGACCTACATAAAACGAAAGGGCCAAGTGAAAGACGACAACATGCCTTGCCCGATGATTGAGCTAAAACACTAATTGCTCTTTTCTGGCCTTTGGACTTGGACTGAAACATTGGCTCTTCTTGGGTCTCGAGCCTCCCAGCCCTCAAACTGAAATACCACCATCCACTCTCCTGGGCCTCCAGCTTGCCTACTCACCCTACAGATAGTGAGAGTCGCCAACCTCTACAACGGCATGAGCCAATCAACTCCCTAAAATAAATCTCTTTGTCTCCATGTATTTATATATCTGATTGCTTCCCTTTCTCTAGAGAACCCTGACTAATACTGACCCTATAGTTACTTTCTTCTTCCTAAAGGAAAGAGGCATAGACGGTCTTCATTCACGTTTGAATTCTGAGGCTACACTTTGAATTCTGAGGCACCCCACAGAAAATGAAAAAAATAATAAGAGTGATAGAGAACACATTGCCTCATACTGAGAAAATATCCCTAAGAAATATTTTCTGTAATACCTAATGCCATTATAAGAGTTGCTAAAATTTCTTAGCATATTATTTTTTAAAAATGTCCCGCAAATATTAAAGTGACTGGGTTTTCTACTTGGTTTCACAGAGGTGCTGTAGAGGTCATGTCTCCAGTCGTCTTTGTGATCATGCTCTCTGCATTACAAAAATGAACATTCTATTTCAGTTAGAGTTTAAATGTTTAAAACGTCTCAATGGTGATGTGTCTCTTTTGCATCATAACTGGTGTAGGTGGCCCATTACAACTTTAATCATAATTAGCTGTGCATTCTAGATGCACTGCGGGAGGTAACAACAGAATTTAAGGGAAAACCCCATAGATCTACACTTAGACTTCCTTTAAAAAGTCTATTATAAACTATTGTAGAGCCCTTCACTTCCTCTCCAGCTCATTCCTTTTAGGAGGCTCAAGCAGGTGCTGACTTTGACTGGCAGTTTCTAACCATATTCTTTTTAAAACATTCCCCACTTATGAAATTACATTTTATTTTAGTGCTAGTTATCATATTATAGTGGTTGCATAGCAACACTATTGGCAAAACACATTATCTTCTTTTCCCCTACATACAAACGAAATCTCTCCATGCTAATCAAAACTCCTTTGCTTTAGAACATGAAAACTTTCATTAATTCATTGGGTGAATTGAGTGAGGGAGCGGATGTAGTTTTCAGAAACAGAGGCACCAAGGCCAGTAGGAAGTAAATTGGTCAGGAGAAGACAGAATCATGCAGAAATTTGGGAGATCTAAGAACAATTTAAACAATGGAATGCTATCACCTGAATCGTGTGGGAGCAATTACTGTTTCCTGGCCTCAGTGGGGTGGTGAAATTAAAAGTCCAATCAGAACACCAACGATCAGCAGTGCACTGGGGCACTGTTGTATGTGTAGGAAGTAGATTTCCTTTATCTTCCCTTTCTGAAGATAAAATAAAGCTTTAAGATCCCACTAAAGCCTTAAATTTGTATATCCCAAACAAAGCATGGGCTTTGTTTTCTAGATCACTTAAAAATGGACACCTATCACGTGCCTGGGTGGCTCAGTAGGTTGAGTGACCAACTTTGGCTCAGGTCATGATCTCACAGTTCATGGGTTTGAGCCCCACATCAGGCTCTGTGCTGACTGCCAGCTCAGCCTGGAGACTGTTTCAGATTCTGTGTCTCCTTCTCTCTCTGACTCTCCCCTGCTCATGCTGTCTCTCTCTCTCTCTCTCTCAGAAATCAATAAAACATTAAAAATTTATAAAAGAAATGGACACCTACAATATACTAGGTAAAATAGCAAGGTACTACACTAGGCAGTACAAGAAATAAAATTATGTGATCAGACTCCGTTTACTAACCTTTGGGAGCTTGTTTCCAACAGTTACTTTGTATTTGTGTTTCAATTAACTTAAAAACGTTTTCCTCCAAAGTTATATCCAGAAGCTCTCTATGAGCTTGACTTTTCCTACTTCTTCCCCTAGTGTCCCCCTAAACTTCCTCCTCTCCTACTGTTCTTTTCCCCTCTGAAGTCCGAGTCATTATCAATTACAACTAAACCACATACACAAAAAGTTTACTTACTGTCTTGGATTTTTGCTATTGTAATCTTCATTAGCAACTTACAAATGATGATCTTTTACATACATTATCACATTCAGTCATTTCTGTTGGACAAGGAGGATATTGGTCCTATCTGAAGTTACAGCTTTCAGAATTGAAGAACAGCTAGCAAGTAACAAAGCCTACAGGGGAATCATCTTGCCTCCACCTGTGGGCTTTTTCCGCTAGACCACCCTCCCTTTATGAAAGAGGATCATAGCTCTGTAACTGAAGTTGTAAAAGTTAGTTTGGGAAATAGCTCAAAAATAAATACATATTTGTTAACACTGTTGTAATTTGTAGCTTCTAAAAAAAAACCCGAAAATTTGTTAAATTCACCCTAGTCATCATAAATTGTCAAACACTGAGGCACTCAGCAAAGTATTAAAAATGCAGCCACGAGAGTCATATTTATTCAGGGTATTATCACACTTTTGGTCTCTGCAACTAAAGATGAGTTTTTTGTATACTTAACTAACAATAGTGCAACAGACCAGATGGAGTTGTTTTGCTACTGATTTTATAGTATAATCTTCATTTGGAAACAGATCCTATAAATAGACTTCACTTTCGATCTATTGATTGTGCTTTTGTATAACATCATAACAAAGGTTTGCAGTAAGAGAGAAAGAAAGCCATTATTTTATATAAGTTATATTCTTAACACCAAGGCTACATTATAAAGTATGGTACAGAATGAATTGTAAGATGAATGACTTCTGTGCCATTGATTACTTTTTTCTTTTACCATTAATGAATGAACTTTAAATTTTATAATTTACTGTCCATATTTAGGAAAAGAGAATACTATTTTCTAGGTGGCACTTTGTCCAGCAATATTTATCTTTTATAGGGAATTGAAAAGCCTTGTACTGCAAATCATAGAATAGCATTTCTGCCTCTTACGCTCAAATGAAGAGAATTAGAGCTTTTTCTGTGTTTATATCACTTTGCAGTACAACAGACAATTTGAGGTATAGTGGACATGACCTCTTGATCAAGAGTTTCTTGATCCTATTTCTACCAATAGTTATCATCAGAGTGATAACTCATTTTTTTTTTTTTTTTGGTAAAGACTGTCACAGTGGACTTGTTGACTTATCCAGCAAAGATAATATGAATCAACCAAACCATGAATTATTTATTCCTGTGTCTACATGTACTCATTAAAAATGCTATAAGATTATTGTCTGAAGTATAAGCTTACTGTCTGAATGGGATCTCTTGTATCCTCTCTGTGCAACATCCATTGTTTTTTTTTTTAATTTTTTTTAATGTTTTGTTTATTTCTAGGAGAGAGAGAGAGAGAGACAGCGTGAGCAGGGGAGGGTCAGAGAGAGAGGGAGCCACAGACCGAAACAGGCTCCAGGTACATCCATTGTTTTTGATTAACCATCCTGACCACCTCTAAAGAATGACTAATTTTGTCAGTTGAGTCGCTTTCTCAACATACTTTGTTGCTCATAGCAAGTTGGGAGCCTAGAAGCCTTACTGCAGTTTGAAAACTCAGTCCTTTTTAACTTAGACTTAATTACTGCTCTTTTGCTATTAGGCTTCTATCAGACTATGCTCTCAGATTTCCTAGAATCCATTTTGTCCAGCTGAGAAAGCCTACCAGGAAAAACAAAAATTTTGAGGGTTCTTCAGAAGGGGTCTCATAGTCACACTCTTGGTTTGATCTCTGAATCCTCAGCTTCATTTGACATTGAGAATGTTTACTAACTAGGAAGACTGGAGGTGAAAAACTTTTTTCCAATCGGCAATCTCAGGAACCCCCTACATATCTTTCGTGTTATACTTGCACACAGTGAATTGTCTACTAGCTTGGCTCTTGTTCAGTTCAGCATCACACGCAGCTAAGAACAGTCAGCTGATACTTTCAGTATTCTTCCCAGAGGTCCTTTAAGCCAACTTCAAAAGCTCATAGTGTACTACTTCTAGCTTTGGAGTCTACAGTGATTTGCTTCCAAGTCTTCTGTTGTGTCTGGGCTCATTCATGGACTCTGGGTCGTCTATGGGACAAGTAATCTGAGGATCTTGACTGAACTGTCCCGCATGTTGGGTTTCAGTTGCCTCTGGGCTTGTCTGGATGGCCTCAGTTGGGACAACTTGGTTTTCCTCCATCTGGGCTTGTCCTCCAGCAGGCAAGCTTTTCCGTATGACAGTGGCAAGGTTCCAGAAGAAAGAGGGGAACCACACAAGACATCTTGAAGCTTACACAGTCCTGTCACAAAGGCACGCTGTCACTTTTTGCCACATGCTTTTGCCCATTGTTAGCCAAGAGGTCAGCCTGTTTTTGAGGGATGGGTAAAAGAATTCCATCTTTTGATGGGAGTCTCTCCAAGGTCACATTACAAAATGCATGCATATGGGCAAGGGTGAAGAATTACAGCAATCTTTGCATTGAGGCTACCACAGAGGCTTCTCTCTTGAAATATTGCATCTACTCCATTCTTATTTTCTTTCGTTCTAAAACTCTAATACACTTTTTCCATGTCCTATAACATTTTCCTATTTTGAATCTCTCTTTTTCTATGTACAACAGTCTATGTTATTTCTTTTGGTATATTTCAAGTTGGCCATTTACATCTTCAGCTCTGTCTAATGTGCTATTCAAATTCTCCATGGACAATTTTAAGTTTATTTAAAACATTTCATTTTCAGATATGCTTGGTGATTCTTGATAATTTTTCTTCTCTGCATATGTTTCTTTTTTATATATGCACAGTAATTTCATAATCTCTGATTACTCAAAACCTCAAACTTTCATAGCTTGCTTTCTTTTGTCTGTTTGCTATCACACACAGTGACTTGTTTCCTTGTGTGCTTGGTGATTTTTCATTGTGAGATATTTATTTTCCACTAACCGTGCTTTAGAGATTCTTTGGAGTATTAGATGATGGTTCATTTATATTTGCTCCTCTCAGGTGGCTGGGAAAATACTAAGTTAGGAATACTTATTTATTTAGTTATTTCTTGCAAGCATACTTTGGGCTAGTATGCTAACTGTCAAGGATATTTTTTCCCTGTTAAGTCTTCTCAAGGCAAAGGCAAATTTCCTCTCAGGTTCATAGGCGTTAGAACAATGGAGCATGTTTACTGCTGGATCATTTGAAACAAAAATAAATAAATAAAACCTTATTGAGCATATTTTACATACATGTTCTACCCATTTCAGGGTACAATTGCTGGTTCACTTGTAATGTTATTGAGGTTCATTGATGTTGTAGCATGTAGCAGTAGCTTGCTACTTTATACTGTCGACTAGTGTTCCATAAGGTGTATATGCCACATTTTGGCTATCTTCTAGTTGATAGATTTTTCATTTTTTTGGGCAATTATGATTAATGTAGCTAAGAACATTCATGTATTAAGTCTTTGGATATATGTTTTCATCACCCTTGAGTAAAAGCCCAAGAGTGGAATTGCTGGTTCTTGTGAATTTGTGTTTAACTTTTTTTAAAAATATTTATCTTGAGAGAAAGTGCACACATGTATGGGGAAGGGGCAGAGAAAGAGGGAGAGAAAGAATCCCAAGCAGGCTCTGTGCTGTCAGTGCAGAGCCATATGCAGCGCTTGATCTCACCAAGTGTGAGATAATGACCTGAGTCAGATACTTAACAGACTGAGACACCCAGATGCCCCAGTGGTCTTTTATTTGAGGAAGGAGTTAAATAAAAGACCCACTTGTTGGCACATGAGGGAAAATAGCAAAAAAAAAAAAAAAAAAAAATTCCTGTTTAAAACATCTTTCTAAGAGCACCTGGGTGGCTCAGTAGGTAAGCATCGGACTGGCTCAGGTCATGATCTCACAGTTCATGGGTTTGAACCCTTTGAACCCCACATGGGAGTCTCTGCTATCAGTGCGGAGCCCACTTTGTATCCCCTGTCTCCCTCTCTATGCTCCTTCCCTGCGCATGCGCGCTCTCGGCTCGCTTGCACGCGCACGCTCCCTCTCTCAAAAACAAATAAACATTAAACAAAGATTTAAGGGGCCCCTGGGTGCCTCAGTCGTTTGAGCTTCCGACTTAGACTCAGGTCATGATCTCACGGTTGGTGGGTTCGAGCCCCGCGTGGCCTCTGTGCTGATAGCCAGCTCAGAGCCTGGAGCCTGCTTCGGATTCTGTGTCTCCCTCTCTCTCTGACCCTCTCCTGCTCACTCTGTCTCTCTTTCTCTCTCTTTCTCTCTCTCTCTTAAAAATAAATAAAACATTAAAAAAATTTTTAAAAAGATTTAAAACCTCTTTCTAAATGAAATTCTGCCTTTTATGTAATCTGATAGTACTTTTCAATATCTTAAATGAAAGATATTAAATTTACCTGTTAGTAAATTTGGCATAATTTTTGAAAATGCTAAGAAAAGTTACATTGATAATAGAAATGTGATATTTAAAAAAATTAGCAAAGCACTTTGAGTTATATTGAAAAATTTAAGCTCAAATTATGTAAAGGTAGTACTTTACATTAGTACTTTTTTCAAAGGAATTCTCCTGAGAAGTATAGGAAGAATGTATTCATGACAACAAAATCTTTATTTAATACACATTTGTGAACTAACATGTATATTTTGGTTTTTTAACTGAGATACACAAGTTTACCTGTAGGGAAAGATCAACAATGTATTTTGATTAGAAAAATTTGAACATTATTTCAGTTGCTTTTATTTAAAGGAAAATGTGCTGTCTTACACTACAGTTGCTTTCAAAATTTTTTTTAGTGTGGAGGATTTTTTTTTCTTACAGACTTTCAGTTAACCATTCAAACTTGGGGCACCTGAGTGGCTCAGTCGGTTGAGCATCCAACTCTTTTCTTTTTAATAGTTTATTGTCAAGTTATTGGGCTCAGGTCATGATTGCAGGGTCTTGGGGTGGAGCCCTGCGTCTTGCTCCATGCTGAGCATGGAGCCTATTTAAGATTCCTTCTCTTTCTCTATCCCTTCACCTCTCCCCTTGTGCTCTTTCTTTTGCGAAAGAAAGAAAGAGAAAGGCAAAGAAAGGGAGAGAAAGAAAGAATTCAAACTTGATAGTTAATAATGATAAAAAAAATATTTGGCAAAAGTCAGATGGAAAGTAAGTAACTCCTTCCTTTTTCAATCTCAGATGCTCCCAGTTGTATGGACTCTCTTCTATAAAGCCAATACCAGCCACTTTAGCAAAAAGGGATGTCTTCCCACTCAAACTGCCAAACATGTGAATGACATACAGAATACATGAGATACTTGTTTTTTTTTTTTTTTAATTTTAGCACATTACTTTATATACAAATTCTTGAAGAGGTATAATGAGGCATTTAAGATTACAGGCATGGAGTTGGTCAGAGACAGAATTAGACACCGCTGTGCCTGTGGTACTGGGTACAACACTCAGTGGCACTAAAGTCTTGGACAAGTCACTAAGATTCATTTACGTCATTAAGTGGGGGCGATAATACCTCATAGAGTAGTTCTTGATCAATTAAAGTATTTGGGAAATTCATCACACATGTTTGCTAACTAACATAACATAGTAGTCTTGCCCTTGGAAAGAGTTTCTAAGCTTTAAGGGGAATGAACAGTTCTAGCTTATGGACTTTTCATATCAGAGTCAGGAGAGGGTAACAAGAAATATCAGCTGACAGGGACAGGAATTAGAATCTAATACACTGTACCTGAAATCACTTAGTTAAAGGACAAATGGACTCTGTCCTCTCATTTTTTCCTGAAGATATTTTTCCATTAGCAAAGATTAGAGAGTTTCTAATGATTGCCCCTAGTTAGGAATAAAAATTAAAATCTACATTCTTTCTCCATGAAGAATATATGTGTGTTCCTTGAAAACAGAGGTTTCTTCTGTATTCTTCAAAGTATCCATATCTAGCAAGCACCAAAGAAATACTAGTTTTGAAATTTAATCCAGTTACATGTTCTGAAAATGGTATTTAAAAGTAGGGTATATCTAAAGAATAGCTGAGTGAGACCCAGTAGAAGTTCACATAACAAGTCTCTCACTTGGAAAATAGAAGCGTTTGTTCCATTAAAAAAAAATTATCCCAGCTGCTGACTTTTTGGCAATGAGACTAAAATACTTCATTAGTGTAATGAGTGTCAGAGACATGTGTGAAACTATATTGCATATGACCATAATGAAACAGACTGATACAATACTTTTTTCAAAAATTAATCAGTAGTAAACATGTTTATAAAAATTACAGCAAATGATTACTCTGCACAGGAAAGAAAAGTAGACTTAAAATGAGTGTCCAAGAACTTCTTTATTACCTTTAACATAATATTTCTCCCTGCTGTCTAGTAACCAGTTTTGTAATTATTAGTCTCAATTCACTGGGCAACAACAATGAATAAGTTACAATCTCTGGCATTAAGTTCAATGGAATCCTTACTCAGTGGAGCTATAGTCTGCTCATTTTTAAGATGGCATACCAAATGCTTATTAATTATGACAATAAAAACCAAAGTGATTAGTGAATTTTCTTTTCAGAAGCAAATTTAAAAGTAGGTCTGGAAGAATCATACTGTGAGGACATAATAACCTCTATTCGGCAGAGGGACATTGAATGATCATTCCATTTATTTTAGAAAGAAAGCTACTAGACAAAGAACAATCTGTGAATGAAGATCATTCTTTGGATGGGCAGGATCTTGTACAAGCAGTAATAATGGTGCCTTCACTCTGCACATCTAGATGTTTTTTTTAACATTTTACCTGCTTCCATGGGATAGGGTTTTGTTTTTTTTTTTTTTGAAAAGCCATTCAAAGCTTGATGAAAGACCCAGTGTAGGGACTGACCTTTTTCTATTCTCCATTTTTCAGTGTAGATATTTGAGCATTCACCAAGACCCAACATTCAAGAGATGAAAGAAACTGCCTTTCCACTGATGTTATAGAAACATGTAGGCATGGTCTCAGGAAAAGCAGCCACACCTGGAAGGAAATGGCAATTAGATTATTTAACTCTGAAAGAAATTTATAATGTACATAGTGGAAATGTCATATATGTGCATACATGTATGTGTGTATGTGTGTGTATATACACACATACACTGTGCATATGAATGGTTGTAGACACACACAGACAACACGTATGTTCTATCTTGTTTGTGCAACAGAAATCCTTCTACCTTTGCAAATCAGATGGAATGTGTCAGGAAGGAAGTGTAGGAAGATAGTGAGGACACTTCACCTTCTCTTCTGGAGATCAGACCCCTTGTTCTGTGTGAAGAAACCAATACCAACTAATATGTTTTAGTCCCCGCTAATTTCCTGGCTCCTAACTGCTGCCTGACAATCTATCTGCTGCTCTACTTGACCTCGGAGTCCAGCCTGCTCTCTACCTTTACTAGATTGTCTCTGTCTGTTGCATAAGCAGCCTTTCCCTTGTCCTTTCTTATTTATACATGGCCTGATTCCCCTGCCTGTTTGGTTTTCATTTTCTTCGCCTTCTGCTCCTGTTCATCTGAGCTCTGACATTTTTATTGTTAACAGAAGACCAATTTTGTCTCTCTCTCTTTTTTTTTTAATGTTTTATTTATTTCTAGGAGAGAGAGAGACAGCGTGAGCAGGGGAGGGCCAGAGAGAGAGGGAGTCACAGACTGAAACAGGCTCCAGGCTCCGAGCTGGCAGTCAGCACAGAGCCCAAGGCGGGGCTCGAACCCACGAACCGTGAGATCATGACCTAAGCGAAAGTCGGATGCTTAACCGACTAAGCCACCCAGGCGCCCCAACAGAAGACCAATTTTGTCTCTTAATGCCTTAAATACATTTGTCAGCAAACAATAGATTTGTTGAACAATCTAGATCCTGCTCACTAAAATGAAAATGCTATGAGATTAAAATATTCTGAGGAAATTAAAACATTTTTATATATTCAATATAAGAATAGAATCATAAAATATATAATGATACTAGCTACCATGTATTAAAACTCGACTATATAGGAAGCACTTCGTATGCTTTATTTCCTTTCATCTTTCCAGAACCACATCAGTTATTGTTGTCATTCTGAATCAATTTACAGAGAACTAAAAATTAACACTGAATATATGCTAGAAAGTAGTAGGGAAGAATTCCAATTCAGAGTTCTCTTCTGTGTCAAGGATACACTCCGTAAAACCTAGGGAACTAGAAAACAATTATTGTGGTGTTTCTGTGAAGACACACCTTGTCAGTAAAGGTAAAGCAGAAGATAAAAGCCTCCCATTTGGTGTTTCTGTGAAGACACACCTTGTCAGTAAAGGTAAAGCAGAAGATAAAAGCCTCCCATTTTCTGACTGAAAGTGGACTTTGTGAACATGGTTAGCAAACTTATTCTCTATAATTAACTATACTACTTTGTCCTTCCTAAGGATCAATCTGAGATCAATGGTCCATGAAGTCCCCAAGAATTGAAGGAAGCAAAATCATCTTTAAGTTTTCCCTTTTCTGTATCATCTTCACTCTGTTGTGTCCATCCTCTCTTGACCACTTGATAAAGTTCAGTTCACCTTTCAAGGGAGTTCCTTTCAATCTCTTCTGTCTTTGTGCCCAACTCCCAAGTATAAATACGGACAATTCCTCTACACTGTGTTTCCATTGCATTGAGTACATATTTTTATCGTGCTAACTGTATGTAATTTTTTCTTCTATTACTTGGTAAACTTGAGATCAAGCATTGTCTTTTTCATGTTTCTATCTCCAATGCCTAGGATATATCAGTAACCAGGCATAAATGAATAAATCAAAGCCTTAAAGAGTAACAGCCTGCCAATTATTTGCCAAACTACATAATGAAATAAAAACCATTCAAATTGTATGACTTTTCCCTATCTAAGTTGCAAACTTCAGGCCTAATTTTTCTCTACTCTCAATTTCAGAGAGATTCCCAAATAAAATTTATAGTACCAACATCTATTTAACAATTTTATTGAGATAGAATTTATGCTGCGTATAATTAACCCATTTCAAGTGCACAATTCATTGTTTCTTAATATGTTTACAGTTGTGCAACCATTAACAATCTAATTTTAGAACATTTTCATTGCCTTATAAAGAGGCAACTAACACTGTTACGCCCACCTTGCTCTTATTCCTGCCCTGAACAATCATTAACACACCTTCTTTCTATATGGATTTGCCAGTTCTGGGCATCTCCAAAAATGTAGTCATACGTGTGTGTTCCTCTGCATCTGGCTCCTGTCACTCGCCATAATGTTTCCATATCATAACTTGCATCAGTAATTCATTCCTTTTGTTCAGTGGGCAATCCTTCCGTGGTATAGGTATACTGCAATTGGCTTATCCATTTATCAACTGATGGTCCTTTGGGTTGTTACCACTTGGCTGCTGAGAATAATGCTACTGTCAACATTCATGTACACATTTTTTTGTTAACATATGTTTTTGTTTCTTGAGTATATACCTAGAAGTGAAATTGATTAATCCTACAGTAACTCTGTGTTTAACTCACTGCAGAAACCATTAAACTTGTTTCTGTGGCAGCTACAACATTTCCACCAGCAATATATGGGGGTCCTAATTTCTCTACATCCTCACTAACATTTTTTTGTATCTGACTTCTTGATTCTAGGCATACTAGTAAGGATAAAGTGGTGTCCCAATATGTTTTGGATTTGTATTTTTCTAATGGCTAATGATGTTGTGTATCTTTTCATGTGCTTATTACATATTTGCATATCTTCATTGGAGAGATGTTTATTCAGATCTTCTGCCCATTTTTTAATTGGATTATTTGCCTTTTTATTGTGTTGTAAAAGTTCTTTACATGTTCTGAATACAAATCACTCATCACATACATGATTTGCAAATATTTTATCTCATTTTGTGTTTTGCATTTTTACTTTCCTGAGGGTGTCCTTTGAAGCACCAAAGTTTCTAATTTTGATGAAGTTCAATTTACCTGTTTTTGTATTTCTCTGTTATCACTGTGGTTTGGGTGGTGTTTTTAAGAAGGCTTTTCCCAGTGCAAGACCATGAAGATTTATTCCTAAGAGTAAGATTTTTCTCATAAACTTTGATCCATTTGGAATCAATCTTTGTTGATAGTTTATAGTGTCAACTTTATATTTTTACATGTGGATATCCAGTTTTTCCACCACCATTTGTTGAAAAGAGCTGAATTTCCAGTCAGTTGAATTGTCTTGGCACTGTAGCACCAGTATAATTTTAATAAATGCAGAATATGTTTATTAAAACCAGCAAGCAAGTATTCTTGGCCTGAATAGTGACATTAGGCCCCCTAATTCCTTTCTCTTTTCCATTATTACCACTACAAAACTAGGACCTTCAAAACCATAATGTGAGTTGCTTTATTAATATTTTGTGGAAGGAAGCTATGAAAACCCCAAAACTTTATTGGTCTTTTAAATTTTCTCTTTGTTCTTGAATCCAAAATATAGGCAACCCTCATTTAGCAGTTTGTTCAGTAGTCCATGTATAAGCACTTAAGTGTTTGGCTCTTTCATATTATCTCTATAATTTAGTTCCATTATGTCCACATCAACTGAATATGTAATAAATGTGATGAATGACTTCCAGATAGTCTGCTTTAACAGATGGGATTTATTTCTCCCAACTACTTAATCCATAATGACTTTGATATAGTTCAAAAATTGGTCATGTGCTACAAATGCAACACATCTATTTGCAAAAAGACTTACCCATGAGAAATATTATGGACTATAGTTTAGTAGATCAATTTGTTTTCTTCAGAATCTTTTGGCCACTGTATACATAACCCTTCTCCAAATAGATGTATTTGTTGTTTTTAAAATTACTATTAGGCTGAATAAATATCCTTTTTGGTATCATTGAAAATAGATATTAGAATATAAATTAAAAGCTGTATTCCTTGGGGAATTTTATTCCTTGGATCAATAGGTAAATGAAAGGATCTCTAAAAAGCAAACCAATTAAAAAATAATTCAACTCTTAGGTACAGCATAGGGAATAGAGTCAATAATTGTCTGGTGACAGATGGTGACTACACTTAAAGTGGTGGGCATTGAGTATTATACAGAGTTGCCAAATCAGTATGGTGTATACTTGAAACTGATATAACATTGTGTGTTAATTATATTTCAGTTTTAAAAATCTGTATTTCATAAAAACAAAAATTCAACTTACAGAAGAAAACAGGGCAAAGTCTTCACAACGCTGAATTTGGCAATGATTTCTTGCATATAACCCTGAAAGTGTGGACAACAACAGAAAATAGATAAACATTATCAAAATTAAACACTTTTGTGTGTCAAAGGACACTATCCAGAGTAACGAAGCAAGCAAAGGAAGGGAATAAACTATTTGCAAGTCATAGATCTATTTAACTATTTGTGTCCTGAATATATAAAGAACGCCTACAACTCAACAGCAGAAACAACAAAATAACAAGCATCCCAATTTCAAAATGGGCAAGGGATCTGAATCGACATTTCTCCAAGGAAGATAATACAAATGACCCGTAAGCACGTGAAAAGATGTTCAGTATTCCTAACAATTGGGGAAATTTAAATCAAAACAATAATGAGTTACCAATTCATACCCATTAGGTTGGCTATTCTCAAAACACCAACAACAAAAAAATATGTTGGCAAGGATTTGGAAATATTTTAACCCTGTATGTTGCCTGTGGAAATATAATAGCTCTGTGGAAAAAAGTAGGAAGGTTCTCCCCAAAAACTGAAAACAGAATTACCATAGGATCCAGCAATTCCACTTCTGGGTATTCATCCCAGAGAATTGAAAGCAGAGACTCAAACCAATATTTGTACACCCATGTTTGCAGCAGTATTATTCACAGTAGCCAAAAGGTGGAAGCAACAGTGAATGGATAAACAAAATGTGGTATATACATAATTGGAATGTTATTCAACCTTGAAAAGGAACGAAATTCTGGTACGTGTTATAACACATATGAACCTTGAAGACATTATGAAAAGTGAGATAAGCCAGATACAAAAGCACAAATACTGGGGCGCCTGGGTGATTCGGTCGGTTAAGCATCCGACTTCAGCTCAGGTCATAATCTCACGGTTTGTGGGTTTGGGCCCCGCGTCAGGCTCTGTGGCTGACAGCTAGCTCAGAGCCTGGAGCCTCTTTCAGATTCTGTATCTGCCCCTCTCTCTGACCCGTCCCTGCTCATGCTGCCTCTCTCTCAGAAATAAATAAAACATTTAAAAAAAAAAAAGGACAAATACTGTATGATTCTACTTACGTGAGATATGTAAAGTACTTGAGTGCATACAGAGAGAAAGTACAGTGGTGGCTGCCAGAGACTGGAGGGAGGAGGGATGGGGAGTTGTTCAGTGTGTACAGAGTTTAAGTTTGGGAAAATAAAGTTCTGGAGATCTTTATTATAGTGATGATTGTACATCTCCTTCCCTTCCCCGCTCCTACCCTCCTTTTCTTTTCTTTTTTTTTTTTATTTCCTTCATCCCTACCTACTTATCTATCCATTTACCTTTCTACCTATCTGTTATCTATTTATCATATTTCCATTATTGGACTACCTATTCTACTTCTGATTTGGAGAATTTTGTCTCATTTTTTATTACAGTTACTAAATATAATGCAATTTATTCCTTCACTGTTGGCTGTGTAAGTTGCTTCTTATATTGCACTATAATAATGTGATGAACATGTTTATACACCTATTTCTACATACATTTTTTAACAAATGCTCATTTAATACTTACCATGTATATGTTTTAAGTGCTTAACAATCAACTCATTTCAGACTCAAAGATCCTGTTGTGATCCACATTTTATAGTTGAAGAAACTGAGAAACAAAGATATCAAGTGACCTGCCTAAGGTCGTATAGCAGGAAGATTTAAACTCTGACAATCCAGGGCTCCAGCATTCATGCTCATAACCAGCATAGTAGACTGCTTGTTATTTATTTGAATAAACTCCCAGAAGTTTAATTATTGAATTAAAGAATGTGAACACTTTAAACTTTTCCTTGTAGCTATTCAGTTACTTCCAGAGTGCTTGGATCGACTCAGTCTCACCTAGAGTATTTGGGTTGTCACTTTGCCTTGCTGCCTATAGACATTTTTTTAAATGATGGACCTAATGTATTAAACCCATGTATTAAATTATTAGTTGTTAGGGACATTTCTCACTTGGAGTTGTTCTGTGAAATTTTCTGTGCCCATTATTCTATTTTTACTAGTGTAAAGATGCTCTGATCTATTGAATACATTAATTTTTTTTTTACCTCAGCAGGAACAATTTTATTACTGTAACTGCATATTGCTAAACTGCTTTATATCATACCTTTGTAAATTTACATGCACAAAATGAATGAAACATGAAAAAGCAATTCAAGCAGTTGCCCAGCCCCATCATCATTTCTGGTCTAAAGTTCCTAGCAAAAGACAAATAGCCTTTCATGACTTTTTCCCTCCTTTCTAGATGCATTATTTCTCAGCTTCCTTCACCTAGTCTGTCTCTCCTGCCTTCCATATAAACAGCCATACTGAACCACAAGCATTTCCGAGGAGGCCACGCTGCTTCTTAATGCTTTACTTCCACTCATCTGCTCCAATCGTTTCTGTCCTTCCCTGTGCCAGACTGCTCAGGCCTGAAGAGCGAACTTCTCATCAGAACTTGCCTCTCCTATGAACTTTGGCTCCCTGCGCACCCCCCCCCCCCAACCGCCATCTCTTCACTGAGAGAGAAATGAGGGCTCTTCCTTTGGAGTTTCCACTGGGCTCCATATTGACCATTGTAGAACTTCGTAGCATTTACTTTGTGTAGAAGGGCCTGCTAAGTCTATAGGAACTGCACTGATTCCTCTACATTTCTTAGTACCACAGCCATTGTCACACGGACAACCCGCCTGAGTAATGGTCACTTTCTATCTCCAGGAATCCAGCAACGGTTGCCATTTGTTAGCTTTGCGGCCCCTCTGAGCTATTTCCTAATCTAGAAGAATGTAAATGTGACAGAAATTGATTCATAGGTTGTTTTGACACTTAAACAGAATAATATTTGTGGTGTCATTTTAGAGTTATTTAATAAATGTTTAAATATAGTCACTTCTTTAGGGGAGTCTAAATTGTTTTTTTTTTTTTTATGTTCTTCTCTGAAATGAAAATTCTATACCTTTTTGCCCCTTCAATATTATTCCCCTTTCTTACTGGATATGCAAAGATTGTACTTTCTCCTCATATTCAAACTGTAGGACCTTTATTTACCAAAGAGTATGTATTATATATGAGTGTAAAAATAATTGTTTCTCAGCTCACGTTTGAGCTTCATCGCATAGAGCAGAGAAGCTGATTTCCTTAATTCTGATCTGCTGTAAAAAAGGAACATATTATATTTTAAAATTCTGACAGTTAAATATTTGGCTTCCTTAAACCTACCTTTGACATTCTCACTTTGGGCTCCTTTCACATTGGTTTACTGCCTAGAGGAATAATATCTGTTGTCAGGTGGAATTTCCACAAAATAGAGCTATAAGCCATCCTTCTTTATTTCCCTACCTTGTGAGTGAAAATGATTTCTAAACCTAGTAAGATCTACTCCTCCTCAGAGAGCCCTCCTTAGGGGCCGCGCACATTCTAGAGTACAGCGCCATCTAGTTTGCCTTGAATCTTTAGACTCGGGGTAAGTCCGTTTCATGTGCGTGGTAGTCAGTTGGGCAAATAGAGAAAAAGTTCCTGCATGGCAGTTCTGTTTGTGTGCCTGTGCACCTAGCAAAAAGCCTTTATAGCTGTCAGTTACTGAAAAGACTAACAACATGTTCAAATGTTAATTGAGAAATGCTGGTTTACATCTGTATGACATGTGGTTATATCACATATTTAAGACTGACTTCTAAGGAACATAGATTAATATTTAAAGGGGCTTTTTCTGCATAAATGTGACCATTTCTCTCCTCACACCAAAGACATATATGGGTTCAGCAATGATTTTATAAATTTAACAGTGAAATAAGTTCTGAGATCCAACTGCGGTCTTTGTTGCATGATATCACTTTGAACACTCTCCTAATTCCCGGTACTTTCGGAGTTTCTTTTTCAAAAGCAAAGGTCCTATTTTCATTGTGAGTGCATAGTTTTTCATTGCTTCCTAGGAAACCTGTAAGAATTACTGAAGTTATTTTTAGTCCAAATGACTCTTAAAGACATCTTTCATCTGTCCCAGCCATTCACATTTGTCTATTTCAGAGTTCCTTTAACATTAGCTCCATTCTGTCGGAATTTAGATGAACAAGGACAACGTTGCATGGGCAAAGGTGAGAAGAAGTTAAAAAGATTGTCATCTAAATTGCCTTCCTTTACCTGCTGCTCAGGAAAAGTCTACTTTCTTTGGGTACAAGTTGCTATTATATACCATTTGCATTTTAGTCAGGGACTGAAATAACAGAGCACAGAGATCCCAGAATAGTGTGAACCAGTTTTTTGAAATGCCTTGGAGTCATTTTTGTAATACCCTGGAACATGACTTTATGATACATTGGGGGTCTGGGGTGAAGGAGCCAGATAGAGATGCTTGCCTTTCAGATTTGGCAACATTATTTTCTTTGTTTAAGGAAAGCCCCGAGAAGGTACCATCCTGATAGTAACCCTAACCAGATGCAGTGCCCAATGACAGGATGCGGTGTGTACTGACAGGTGTGACTTTTCCTGCGCAGATGCACCTCGAACTTGAGCTCAGCAGAAAGGGAGACTCAGAGCACAACAATGTGAAATTGTGGGTTCCGTTGACTGTTCAGTCCTTAAGATCGTGTGACAGCGCAAAGCAAGTTGTAGTTATTGCTGTTGGCGGCGGTCCCAGTCTCCAGGGCTAGCTTACATCTGTTCTAACATTCTTTTTTTTTTTAATAAAGTGTTGCTCTTTGTTTTTTGTTGTTGTTTTTTTTAAGTATTTTTATTTATTTCTAGGAGAGAGAGAGAGACAGCGTGAGCAGGGGAGGGTCAGAGAGAGAGGGAGACACAATCTCTGAAACAGGCTCCGAGCTGGCAGTCAGCACAGAGCCCGACACGGGGCTCGAACCCACGAACTGCGAGATCATGACCTAAGCGAAAGTCGGACGCTTAACCGACTAAGCCACCCAGGCGCCCCTGTTCTAACATTCTTTACCAGGCGTCAGCAGCTGGAGAAGCAAGGAGTTGATTTGCTAACCCTGTTTTTCTATCATGGCAGTGGAGATAAATGTCCTAAAAATGAGCACAGGGAACTCCCCTTCTGGAGATATCTCCTGTAGACCTTATGACAATTGCATTCATTTATCAAATTAGCAGCCCTTGAAAATTCCAGTATTATTGGATGGAAAGATCAGAACTAGTGTCATGGAACCACTGTGAGTTCACTCCTTACTGAATCAGAAGCTGCACCAGGTTGAGCTGTCACAAAGAAAATTTTATTTGCAGCCAATAAGGTGATCATGGGGAATGACTTCCAAGGCCATGACTTCGTGAGCGAGGGTGGAGGGGCTCCTTTTATTTAGGTCAGGATTCATATTTAGGAAATCCTTGTCATTGTATGTAGAGAGCTGAGTGTAAGGTTGCATATGTGTCTTAATGCCTATCCACACATTGTATGTTACCTAAATGAGGCTTGTGCTCCTCCTTGAGTGGAGATTTTAGTATTATAATGAGGTAAAGCTAGTTGTTGGTCATTCTTGAGGTCACTCCATGGTCCATCGATGCAGAAGCAAGTCAGGCAGGGGGTTAAGGTTAAACTGGTCTGGGTGGTTTGGGGTGGCTAAAGGTCTTATCAGGGAGTCACTATTGCTAGAAGGGCAGTTTCGCTTTCCATTTGCCTGAGTTAAGAGATAAACTGGAAAGAAATGTTTGAGGAAGAATGTGGGACAAAAGTTGGTGTCTACAAGTGATGGGCAGTAAAGTCAGGTCTTGGGATCTAGCTGATAACTCTAGTCTTTTGGATCATCCAGTTCTGTGGGTGACATTAAGAGCAGGTGAATATTTTGGCCAAGTTTACATGACTTACTTTTAGCAGCACCTGGGTCACTTGACTCCAGAAGTGAGGAAAAAACATCTTTTACACCACACATTGCCTTTGCTTTAATTTGATTTTGGATGACATGGGGAAGATGAGATTTCTTAGTCACCTGGTGCTATTGTAACAAAACAACATAGGCTGGGTGGCTAAGACAAAGTAAAAGTAGTTCTTACAACTCTGGAGACAGAAGTTCAAGCTCACGATGCCAGTAGAGTGAGGTTCTTTCCTTAGATGGTAAATGGTGTCATCTCACTGTGTCCTCACTTGGCCTTTTTTCAGTGCAAGAAGGAAAGTGAAAGCTATGCTGTTTTGGTGTCTCTTCTTATAATGGCACTAATCCCGAGTGCACTACTGTCATGCCCTCATCTAAGCCTAATTATCTCCCAAGGACCCTTACTCAAGATACTCTCCATTGGAAATTAGAGTTTCAACATGTGAACTTTGGGTGGGAATAATTTAGTCCATAACAGGGAGGGAGGAACATAGGCCTCTTTAGAATGGACAGACTTGGGAAGAAGGCTCTTTGGACTATTACAAAGGGGTGTGAGTTTGCTAGTAGGGTCAGGGGCTGCCAAAAGAGTGGAAAGTAGAGGTGCCTGGGTGGCTCAGTCGGTTAAGCATCTGACTTGATTTCCACTCAGGTCATGATCTCACAGTTTCGTGAGTTCACAGCCCACATCAGGCTTCATGTTGATGGAGTAGAGCCTGCTTAGGATTCTGTTTCCCTCTCTCCGTGCCCCTCTCCCACTCCGGCTCTTTCTGTTTTTTTTTTTTTTTTTTTTTTTTTTCCAAAACATAAACTTTTTTATTTTTTTTTTTTCAAAAAATAAACTTAAAAAAAGATGGTGGAAAGTAGCCAAAGCAACATGACAAGATGTAGGCAGAATTCACCATCTGATTTTAGATCTACCAGTGACCACTGTTTCTTCTAACATGGAACCTCATGTCATATGAACTGCTGATGTCTGTTTATGCTGACACCTGCCTGTGGTCACAACTTTTCAGTGGCACATGCATGGCAATTCCTTTCTCCATCCTGATCTGTCTCCCAATGTTGGTCATTTTTAATTGAAATAAATACTTTCTCCCTTTTACTATAATGGTGATCTCTCCATCTTATTTTGACCCCCCTTTTTTCAACTCAGTGCCTACCTAGAATGCTCTCCTCTCCGAGGCTGTGCAGAATTCCCCCTGGAGGACAGCAACCAGTACTCTGTGCTTTGGGAGGAGTTGTATCAGCCAGAAAGGAACTCAGTGAGGCAGCCCGTGGCTACAGCACAATTAATATCAGCAAGGAGTTCCCCTCGGGCTCTTCTCTGCCCTTTAATCCTCTCTGAGCAACTGCTGGGAGCTTTTTGGGGTGTATCTTTGTTCTATTTCCGTTCCTGTTCTTTCCTGTACCCTGCAGTACATGTCAGTACATTCTTGTTCCTATTGTTTGAAGTTGCCCAAAGCCTTCATCTCTGGATTCGAGAGGGTGTTTGGGAGAAATGTAATGGTATCAAACAACATGGTTGTGAGACATAGATGTCAGGAGCTTTGAAAGATTATGTCCTTCCCAATATGCTTGTGCTTTGTAGAAAATATCACTGGTAAGCACACTCTAAACTTGCGTGCCTTTCTGGTTATCTGTAGCTTTTCTGTTATTTATAATCCAGGTAAATTAGGTACTGATTTATTCTGTTAGTGGATAATAGTTAAGAAAAAAAGTCATTGGTTTTAAGTTGTCTTGACTCTAATTCCATACACTTTACTATAAACACTGGCTTACCAATTTGTTCTTTTTATGTCACCAAGTTCTGTTCAGTGACTCACCATGAAATCCCCTCAAACTGATCCAATTTTCATCTCATTTATGTTTCCTTTTTTAGTTAAATAACCACCTAGGCCATTACAAGTCTCTACTAATTACACTCAAGAGCATCTGTTCCTCAGTCAGTCAAGGCTTTCCCCAGTTTGGCAATGACCACCCTTCCATTCAGGCTGCTTCTCCTACATGGAAAAAGGCAACTCGTGCAAAGCGTCATTCCTGTCCCAACAACTAAGGATTGCCTGTGACTGAATTCTTACTTATGGGGTCCAAATAAGTTGTTAAAATGAGAATAAAAGCCCAGCTAGTGCAGAACTGCGATAGAGCTTTGGTTAGGAAACCAAATAGGATTCTGCCTGAAAAATCATTGAGAGGTTGCAGAAAAACAGACAAAGAAAATAATTTTAAAGTATTTTAAAAGAGTGCTGTAATGCCGTCTAGGGAGAGGTCAGCATTCATTCATTCAATCATTACTTGCTAAGTGCCCATTTTAGGCCAGATGTTGTGCCAGGCCTTGAGCTACATCCTGGGAATAAAGCTGTGAACAAATTTTTTAAAAGTCCCCAAGAGCAAAGGATGCTTATCACTGTCAAATGTTTGTGGCCTGCTTTCAGTACCAACTGTTGTGCCCGAATCACGAGTCCCAGAGACCTCCGAGGAGCCGGCACCGATGCAAATACAAAAGGGTCTTTATTACAAGCTCGAGCAGGGGCTCACCAGCCTGCCGGTGTCGTGGCAGCAAGGTGAAGCGAAGAACAATAGCGAACAGGGTTTTTAAGGAGTAAGGGATGGGGGTGTTACAGTACATGTAGCATCATCACAGAAGCACCAATTACAATTACAGCTTTGACCATTCAGCATCTGTGAGGTGTTTATTACTTTTGGTGGGACCCAATCATGACTTTTGAGAATCCTTTGAAAATGACCAATTATGAGGTGAGTTTAAAGGGCCCACGTGGGGTTCAGGCAAGCGGTGAGAAATTGGCTAGTTTGTATCTGCAGTTCCCAGCCTTGACTCAGACCATAGGAATGTTTCTTTTTTCTTTTTGGTTAGCTGAACAGAGGGTGATCCGAGGATGGCTTTAAGTCTGAGGGTTTTCCTGGAACTGGGACTGGGGCTACGTGCAGCCCGAGGTTTCTCTTAATGGAGGACTTCATTTTTGGCTCTTCACCAACCATTGTGTTTGTGTTTAAATGGACTCCAGAGGACCCAACGGCAAAGTAGCAAAGTGTGGAAATACATCGGCTACTTGACTTGAAGCTTCTGTTACTCACAAGAGGCAAATTTTCAGGCCTCGTGTTTCTCATCTGCAAAATAAGGATATGCATTGTGCTTATCTTGTGCAGTTGTGCCATAATTAACTTAATTAACACAGGTAAGCATTGAAAATAACGCCTGGTATAGTGTAAGCATTCAACAGGTAAAATCTCATCCAGAAATACGCTGTGAGGAAAAGGATTCCAAAGCCCTACGTGAGATCAACAGGAAAGGGTTTTATGCTTGGTGAGGAACGCTTGCAGTGGGCATGAGAACATTTACATCTTGCCTCCTCTGTGCCTTACTCTGCAGCTAAAGAAGCTGAAACACAGAAAGGTTAAGGCATAGAACTAAGGGAAGGCACCTAGTTAGAAATAAAGTTAGCATTATAATTTATGCCTCTGTGCTAATTTTCTTAGCCCTACAAATCATTTATCATATGTAAAGAAATGCTTTTTTAGGGGCATCTGGGTGGCTCAGTTGGATAAGCCTCCTACTTAGGCTCAGGTCATGATCTCGTGGTTAGTGGGTTCGAGTCCCATGTAGGGCTCTGTGCTGACAGCTAGCTCAGAGCCTGGAGCCAGTTTCGGATTCTATGTCTCCCTCTCTCTCTGACCGTCCCCTGCTCGTGTTGTTTCTCTCTCTCTCAGAAATAAATAAAACATTAAAAAAATTTTTTTAAAAGAAATGCTTTTTTAAATTTCTTCTTATTTTATTTTTCTTAAAGTTTTTAATTCCATGTAGTGAACATACAGTGTTATACTAGTTTTAGGTGTGTGATATAATGATTCAATAGTTCCATGCATCACCTGACGCTCATCACAACAGGGGCACCCCAGTCCCCATCACCTATGTTACCCCCTTCCCTCTGGCCACCATCAGTTCTCAATAATTAAGAATCTGTTTCTTGCTTTGGCTCTCAACTTGTATTTTTTCCCTTGCTTGTTTGTTTTGTTTCTTAAATTCCACATATGAATGAAATCATGTGGTATTTGTCTTTCTCTGACTTATTTCACTTAGTACTCTCTAACTCTATCCATGTTGTTGAAAATGGCAAGAATAATTAGCCCACAAAACAAGTCTCAACAAATTCAAGAAGATTAAAAAGAAATTATTTCAAACAATTATTATTTTCATATATATTTTCATCATATATGAATAATTTTTCAAATGAGGGAGAGAAAAATCTTACCAAATACCAATAAGGCAGCAATATCCAGAGGCAGTAAGTAGAAAATAATTTACTTAATTTTCCATATTTATTA
Organism: Hyaena hyaena; assembly: GCF_003009895.1. Taxonomy (NCBI): domain Eukaryota; kingdom Metazoa; phylum Chordata; class Mammalia; order Carnivora; family Hyaenidae; genus Hyaena; species Hyaena hyaena. The sequence goes on from NW_024080855.1 coordinate 529,862, forward strand.
TTTTAGAGAGGAATTCAATGAATTAATTGTTGAGTCGGTTCCTTACAAATTGTATTTATATTCTCTTCTGCTTTACTAGTGACTTTTAAACAAAACTGGCTAAAGTCAACCTAAGGTCATTCTCATCCACTTTTCCATAGCACCATCAAATCTTTCTCAAATTATATGCATCAGAATTTCTGTAGTCATGACAATCTGCACAAACTGGTTGGTTCTAGTAGACAAATTTATGTAAGCTGGCATCCTTGAAATTATGCATCGTTTTGGCAAATTACAGCATATTTAGTAATAGATCTAGGTAGGGAATTCAATTAACCCACTAAACTTAGTCATTGAAACTTTATCTACTCCTATATTCACGAAAGAAATAGTTTCTTCTTTCTTTGTAGCTGGAGAAATTAAGACAAGGAAAAGTAAATTTTCTGCGAAATGAACCATGAAAAGCAGAAATAAAGCCACCAGAATTGGCTTCCCATCCAGCGTGCTAACAAGTTACCGTACATTGTACTCTTAGCGGAAAACAGGAAAATTAAGGGTGAACATTTCTAAGACAGGAGTATTATGTCTCTTTGTTTTAGAGACAAAGAAAAACAATGTAACATAGTGCCATCAACATGTGGAGCCCAAACGTTTTTAGCTTGTAGTGTGATAATGGAGCTGATGTAATGTCAGGTACAAAGTGAGTGCCAGTAAATTGTTATTAAAACCAGGTGAGAATCAGGAGTGCTAGTGGGTTTGAGGATGAACAAACATACAAACATTTTTACTTTATCAAGAAGTACTGAACAGCAAAGCACCTAGTTCTGAGATCCATATTAACGCATCTAGGGGATAGGTATTTGGTGAACACACACACACACACTCACAAATAGAAGTGTGCTGCATTGTAGTGGAAATGCTATATAAAATCTTATTAAATAGTAAATAATGGGGATTTCAATAAGTAAATTTAAAACATAACAGAAGTTGCTGCATTCAATGCCTCACTGCTCTTGGCTTAACAGGAGATAGACACGCACTTAGAACAACAAAAACAAAAACCCCTCAGAGTCCAGTATAGTTAGTGTGATTGTTTTTTCATTTGTTTTTCTTCCCTGCAGGGATTTTCTCTCCAAACGTCCTCTCCAGTTTACTTCTGAGGAGTTATTCTTCCCTTCCTTTCGTGAATTTGGAAGAGAGGCTCATTACAGCTGTGCAGGCCCCATGGCGGAAATGACCGCACCACCAGGGCTGGCATGTGACATTAGCTGAGCCAATCAGATTCTCTCTCCTATGATCCTGGCTCTATAGCAGCCGCTGTGTCAGTAGTGGCTTGTTCTGTCTGCTGATTTTGGAACATCTCTCTGCCTTCTGTTTTTTCCCCTTTTCTCCATCTTCAAGCCAAATCTCTGCCAGCTTCTTTCATTTTATTAATATCTTTATAGAAGTAGAGCAAGTATATGATATAGTACACATTTTAAGTGTACATTTTGACAAGTTTTGACATGTTCTCTGTCACTTTCGATTGGCTTGCATTTTATGAAATTTTACATTAATAGAATCATACAAAATGAATGTTTTTATTGTCTTCTTTCACTCAGCCCAAGTATTTTGAGATTCCTCTATTGTTGTAGCACACAACCATAGTTTATTCATTTTTATTGCTGAGTAGTATGCCATTGTGTAGATATGCAATGATTTGTTTTTTCATCCATTGATGGAAATTTAGATTATTTTAAGTTTTGATAGATGTATGTTTAAGAAAATAAGAAATTCCAAAACGATTGTCCCATTTTATATTCCTGCCTAGAACTCCTGAGAGTTCTAGGCTCTCCACATGTTAACTAACACTTAGTATGGTCAATCTTAACTAATTTTAGATAATCTAAGTGTGTAGTGTTATCTTGTGGTTATAATTTGAATTTCCCTAATGACTAACGATAATGCATTATCTTTCATGTGCTTACTTTCATTCCATACATTGTCCTCCAGGAACTACCTGTTCAAATCATTTGCCTATTTATTTCTTGAGTTGTGGTTTTCTCTAAGTTCTGAGGGTTCTATAGCCTTGTTGACAGTTCATTTTTAACCCAGTTAAACCTGTGTTGAACATTTGATCTTGCAGAGCTACAAGATGATGTTTATGTTGTTTATGCCACTAAAAAATAGTTCTAAGAGTTTTGTATATAGTTTGGATGCAATTTTTAAAAAATCAGGTATATAATTTGCAAGTATTTTACTTTGATGAACCCCAGTTTAGCAAGTATTCTTTTGATGACTTGTGCTTTTGGTATCACATTTAAAAAATCTGTGCCTAACCCAAAGTATTGTCCTGTAATTTCTTTACCATTTATATCTTTTAAGTTTTCCATTTGGATCTATGACCTATTTTAGAGTTAATTTGTATTTAATTTTAATTTTTGTTTCTTGTATTTATAAACTATTATTAGGCATATAACCATTGAGGGTTGTTATATAATTTTGATTAATTAACCGCTCCATCATTATGAAATAGCTTGCTTTATTCTTTGTAATACATTTAGCCTGAAATCGACTTTGTCTGATATTAATATAGCTAATTCAACTTTCTTTTGACTAGTTTTGTCATGTCATATCTTCCTTCGTCCTTTTACTTTAAACTTTTGTGAGTCTTATATTGTCTTATTTCTTTTCTCCAGACTTACAATGTCTTCTTTTAATACGTGTATCTAGGTCATTCATATTTCATGTGATTATTGATATGATTAGGGGTTAAATCCATTATCTTGCTACTTTGTGGATTTAAAAAAATGTTTACTTATTTTTGAGAGAGAGAGAGAGCGAGCAAGCAGGGGAGGGGCAGAGAGAGAGGGAGTCAGAGTATCCAAAGTGGGTTCTGTGGTGACCACAGAAAACCCAATGTGGGGCTCAAACTCATGAACCGTGAGATCATTACCTGAGCCAAAGCTGGACACTTAACTGACTAAGCCATCCAGGTGCCCCACTACTTTTTTTTTTTATCTAATATGTTCAGTTATCTTTTCTGTCTAGAAGTTTAATTCAAGTCTTTGGAAAAAAGTGACTTTTGTGTTTTAACAGTTTGTGTGGGTATTCATTTTTATATTTATTTATTCCTATAAATGTTCTCAAACTCCATTCTATGAGGTAGTTAAGTTACTTGGAAGGATTGATCCTTTTGAGCAGATGTTGGCCAACTTTTTATGTAAAGAGCCAAATAGTATATATTTTAGGCTTTGTGAGCCATCTATGATCTTTGTTGAATGCTATTTATATATTTTTCTTATAATATTGAATAGTGTAAAAAATAAATTTAAAAATTTTTAAAAATTATTGACTTACAGACCATGCAAAAATAGGCTATTAGCTGGATTTGGTCCACAGGCCATACCTCATTAACAACTGCTTTTGAGTCTTACTATTGTGAATTTTCAGGCAGGACCAGAGCAGAATTCAGTCTAGGGCTTATTTTTCTCCATTACAGAGGCAAAATCCTTGTGTGGATTCTACTAATGCATTTCCCTCAGTCAGAAGAGGTACTGTTCCTGGCTCAGTACTGTTATCTCTAATCCCTTCTGATGGATCTTTCCAGCCTTGGATATTCTCCTGATATGCAGGCCCTGGTCATTACCTGGTCAAATACTCAGGAGGATCCACTGCAGATGTCTGAGGTACTGTTTCTGGGCATCTCTCCCTTCCCCCATCACTTTGTCCTATGAATTCTAGCTGCCTTATTGTGTCTGGAGTCTGAGTTCTGGAGTTCTCCTAGATTGCTTTACGCTAATTTTTTTTTAACAGTTTATTTTTACTTTTGAGACAGAGAATGAGTCGGGGAGGGGCAGAGAGAGGGGGAGACACAGAATCTGAAACAGGCTTCAGGCTCTGAGCTGCCAGCACAGAACCCGATTCGGGGCTTTAACTCATGATCCGCGAGATCGTGACCTGAGCCGAAGTCGGACGCTTAACCGACTGAGCCACCCAGGTGCCCCATGCTTTACGCTAGAGTAGACCTGGGTTCTCCCTTCCTTGCACTGTTATCTGGAAACTCTCTCAAGCCCATAGGCTGGAACAATCATTGGACTTACCTCATTTGTTTCCTGTCTTTCAGGGATCACTGTTCATTGTCTCATCCAAGTCTTAAAAGCCAGTATTTCATATATTTTACTAATAAGTGAGAATTTCTGGTAGGAGAGTAAATCTTGTCCCTGTTACTCTTCCATCTTGGTTGGAAGCAGAAGTCCTTCCAATTTCCTTTTCAATCTGTTATTCCTCTGCCAGGTCTGCAAGGCTAACTGATTTTTCCAATAAGTTTCCTTATCCTAAGTTGAACAGAGTGATTGCTGTAGCTTGCAAATAAGATCTAAACAGATAAAGTATACCAACAGTGTGTGATTAAGATAATTCAGTTGTACTCTATGGGGAAAAGAAAAGCAATGTATTGGTCTCCTGATGCTCTGCAGAAATTGGGAGTTTTGCTTAGGTTTGGGATTTTGTTTTATTTTTCTTCTTTGCCTTCTTATTCTCCTTCTTCTTGTAAGACTGCAACAGGGGCTATTTAAAGGTCATCACATAAAGTTCTTATATATAAAACATTTAAGAATTATACAAATTTTATGCAAATTTAAGTGTATGAAAACCTAGAACTGCCTGTAAACATGGACCAGATTATCACCTCTCCTTAATCCATTAGTGATTTGTTGACTCTCCTTGTGATGACTTTAGAAGTTCACAGACATTCAAGGACCAGAAAACCCTGAAGAACTTGATTTCTGCACTGTCAGGAGCCAGGGTCATTTGAGGAGCCAGCCTTGGAGCTATATAACCGACAAAACTTGGAATCTCTTTTTTCCCCCATTGTGTTCACATATTCAGAAGCAAACCAGTTAAATCAATGCTTTCTGTTAGGACTTAGAAAGGGGAAGAGAAATTCTAATAGTAACTTAAATCCTTCCATCGTTGAAGCATGTGGCATTTGATGAAAATAAGTGTCAAGAGCTAGAGACATTTACAGAAGGCCACATTGATAACCATGCCTGCAAGAAGGCATGGCACCTTTGATTTTTGATGAAGGATAGAATAACATAAATAATGAGAGAGCAGAAGCCTATATTTAAAAGAGTTCTCTAACATATAGATAACTAGCTGCACCAATTCCTCTGACAGCAGTACCAGGCTGGTCCCAAATGCCATCCTAACCCCTGGCACGCTGGTTCACTGTCCTGCACATGCTATTGAGCAGCCTGCTGTTTTGAGGGCCACCAAGCCACCAAGCTCTTGGAACATATCTTGGTTCAATGTTGCAGAAAATGAAGGACCTGCTGGTGCAACTCTCTTCATACCTACAGTATTCTGCCATTTTCAGAAAGCTTTGGTAAGCTTGGAGCTCCTGATTGAGTTGCTGCTGGTTTTGCATCACTTGTACTGCATGAATGGGCGTCTAGAAGGGAGGTGCTTTTACTGCACAGACCCTATCTGTTGACTCTGTGGCCATCTGCATCACAGCATTTTGTTTCTGGGCTTCCTGCTGCGATTAGACAGTGTCTGACCACAGTTATAAGGGTACCTATACCTGCTAGAAAAATATTCCCAGTGCAGTTAAGGGGGTTTAGGACAGGAGAGCTGTGCATCTGTGCACAGGAGCAACTGTCGAACCAAGGGCACAGTGAGACTCAATGACCCTGCTATATCCCCAGATTCGTACAATCAACATAGACAGCATTTACCTGTCTTGCCTACTGGTAAGATTGCCTACCTGGCCAGATTTTCCTCCTTTCTTTTCAAATATCACTCCTCCCATTGCGATGTATGTGTGTATCTGTATACACTATCAGCCATCACCTCATGTAGCAATAAAAACATCTCTAATTCTTAAAATAGTAAAAGATGATTAAAGATTTGATCAGGAAAAGAAATTAAAATTCCTTACAGTTCTACCATTCAAAGGAAATTATTCTGAATAACTCTGTATCTGTATTACAGCTTTTCCATATATATTGTGTGTGCCTATATATGTCTGTGTATATTGTGCGTGTGTATAAACATTTTCTTTACGAATATAATTAACATGCTTTTTTCTAATTTTTTTGTGGTAAAATACACTAAACACAAAATTTCTATCTTAACCATTTTCAGTGTATAGTTCAGTGGAAATAATGACATTTACATTGTATGCAACTATCTCCATCATCCATCTCCCCAATTCTTTTCATCTTAAAATCTGAAATCTATTAAATAATAACTACCCATTTTCCCCTCCCCCTGTCCCTGGTAACCATCACTCTACTTTCTGATTTTACTCTTCTCTCTCTATGGTTTTAACTACTCTAAATACCTCATGTAAGTGGAATCATGCAGTATTTCTTTTCAGGGGTTGTATGTGTGTGTGTGTCTGATTTCGTTTAGCATAACATACTCTAAGTTGCTCCACATTGTAGCATATATCAAAAGTCCTTTCCTTTTTAAGACTGAATAATATTCCTTTGTAGTTTTTATTACATCTTGCTTATCCATTCATACATTCACAGGCTCTTCGGCTGCTTCAATTTTCAGCTATTGTGAATAATGCTATTGTAAACAAACACTGGTATATAAATGCCTCTCTCTTGGAGACTCTGCTTTCAATTTTTTTGAAGATATACCTAAGTAGAACGGCCAGATGGTGGTAGTTCTATTTTAAAAATATTTTAATGTCTTTATTTTATTTTGAGAGACAGAGAGAGCGAGCGAGCAGGGGAGGAGCAGAGAGAGGGAGACACAGAATCTGAAGCAGGCTCCAGGCTCTGAGCTGTCAGCACAGAGCCCAACATGGGGCTCAAGCCCACAGACTGTGAGATCATGACCTGAGCCGAAGTCTGATGCTTAACTGATGGAGCCACTCAGGCACCCTGTGGTAGTTCTATTTTTAACTTTCTGAGAAAGGGCATACTATTTGGGACACCAATTTGCAACATTTTATGTTCCTACCAGGAGTGCACAGGGTGCCAGTTTCTCCACATCTTCACTAACACATGTTATTTTGTTTGTTTGTTTTCATAGTAGCCATACTAATGGATGTGAGGTGGTGTGAGATGTAGTTTTGATTTTCATTTCTCTGTTGATTAGTAACGTTGAGAATATTTTCGAGTGTTTATTGAACACTTGTATATCTTCTTTGGAGAAATGTCTACTCAAGTCCCAAGCCCACTTTGAATCAGGTTGTTTGGTTATTTGTTGTTGAGTTTTAGATGTTCTCTCTATATTCTACATATTAATCTCTCATCAGATACAGGCCTATTTAGATGTTTCCGTTCTAGACCATGGCAATGAAGTGAATATGCAATACAGCAAGTGAAATGAATTTTTTGGTTCTCTAGCATATATAAAAGTTATGTTTGTACGATGTTGTCGTTAACTGTGCACCAGCATTGTGTCTTGAAAAACAATATACATACTTTAATTTTAAAAATACTTTATTACTGAAAAATCCAAACCATCATTTGAGCTCAGCAAGTCATAATCTTTTTGCTGGTGGAGGATCTGACCTCAGTATTTATGGCCATTGACTAATCAGAGTGGGGGCTGCTGAAGGTTGGGGTGGCTATGGCAGTTTATTAAAATAAGACAACAATAAATTTTGCCACATTAATTGATTCATCCTTTCGTGAACAGTTTCTCTGTAGCACATAATGCTGTTTGACACCATTTTGCCTATAGTAGAATTTCATTCAATCCACTCAGAGCTTGCTACTGCTTTTTTGACTAATTTTATGGAATATTCTAAATTCTTTGTTTTCATTTCAATAATCTTCACTGCATATTCACCAAAAGTAGACTCCATCTCAAAAAGACACTTTCTTTACTCATCCATAAGAAGCAACTCCTCACCCATTCAAGTTTTATCATGAGATTGAAGCACATCAGTCACACTTTCAGGCTCCACTTCTAATTCTAGATCTCTTGCTGTGTCCACCACATCTGCAGTGACTTCCTCCACTGAAGTTTTGAACCCTCAAAGTCATCCATGAGGGTTAAAATGACTTACTTCTTCCAAACTCCTGTTAATGTTAGTATTTCATTTTCCCATGAATCATGAATGTTTTTTTCTTTTTTAAAAAGTTTATTGATTTATTTTGAGAGAGAGAGAAAATGTGAGTTGGGGAGGGAGGGAGGGAGGGGGGTAGACGGAGAGGGAGAGAGAGAGAGAGAGAAAGGATGAATCCTACATGGATCCTACAACCATGATGAGATCATGACTTGAGTTTATATCAAGAGTCGATGCTTAACTGACTGAGCCACCCAGAAGCCCCAATTTGTGAATGTTCCTTAATGGCAAGGTTTCCTCTCTTTCTTTCCTCTTTTTCCTTCCTTCCCTTTCCTTCTTTTCTATTTTCTTTCTTTCCCTCCCTCCCTCCGTCTTTCTTTCTCCCCTCTATTTCTCCCTTTCTCTCTCTTTCCTTCCTTCCTTCTTTTCTTTTTTTTTTTATTTCAGTAGTTAACATACAGGCTGAAGGTTTTCAATGGACTTTGCCCAAATGCATCAGAAGAATCACCATTAGCTACCAATGGCAGCTCTAGCCTAATGTATTTCTAAAATAATAAAATTTGAGTGTTGAAATTAATTGAGGCATGGACTGCAGAATAAATGTTGTGTTAGCAGGTGTGAAATCCAATTTCATCTCATTGTTCATCTCTGTCAGAGCTCTTGGGTGACCATGCACATTGCCAATGAGCAGTAATATTTTTCAAGGATTTTTTGCTAAGCAGATCTCAACAATTGGCTTAAAATGTTCAATACTCTACATTGTAAACAGATGTGGTGTCATCCGGGCTTTGCTGTTCCATTGATAGACCACAGGCAGAGTAGATTTAGCATAACTTTAAATGCCTTAGGATTTTAGGAATGGGAAATGAGTGCTGGTTTTAACTTAAAGTTACCAGCTGCAGTAGCCCCTAACCAAGAAAATCAGTCTGTCCTTTGAGGCTTTTAAGCCTTTCTAGCTATGAAAGTTCTATAAGGCATCTTTTTCTAATATGAGACTGTTTTCTCTATATTGAAGATCTGTTTTTTAGCATAGCCACCTTCATGAATCATCCTAGCTAGCTTTCTGGATGACTTGGTGCAGTTGCTACATCAGTATTTGCTCCTTCACCTTGAAGTTTTATATTCTGTAAATGAATTGTTTCCTTAAGCCTTATGAATCAACCTCTGATGGGTTCAAGGTTTTTTTCTGTAGCTTCCTTACCTCTCTCAGCCTTCATATAATTGAAGAGTTACAGTTAGACTTTGACTTAAAGGAATGTTGTAGTTGGTTTGATCTTCTATCCAGATAACTAAAACTTTCTCCATATGAGCAACAAGGCTGTTTCTCTTATCATTTGTCTGTTCACTGGAGTAGCACCTTTAATTTCCTTCAAGAACTGTTGCCTTCCATTGACAACATGGCCAACTGTTGGGTGTGAGAGGCCTTGCTTTTGGCCTGTCTTGGCTTTCAACATACCTTCCTCACTAAGCTTAATCATTTCTAGCTTTCAATTTAAAGTGAGAGATGGGCAACTCTTTCTTTCACATAAATATTTGTAGACCATCAGAGTTATTAATTGGTCTAATTTCAATATTGTTGTGTCTCAGGTAATAAGGAGGCCTGAGGAATGAGAGAGAACCTGGGAACTGGCTAGCTGGTCAGTGAAACAGCCAGAATACTCACAACATTTATTTATTGACTTTACTATCTGAAATGAATGTGGTTGGTGTTGTCCCAAAACAATTACAGTACTAACATCAGAGATCACAGATCACTGTAACAAATATAAGAATATTGGAAAAGTTTATAATACTATGCAAATTAACAAAATGTGATACAAAGACACAAAATGAGCAAACACTGTCAGAAAAATGGCCTTTCATTTAGGGTTGCCACAGACGTTCAGTTTGTAAAACAGTATCTGCAAAGCACAATAAAATGACGTATGCCCATATATGATTTACAAATATTTTCTCCCATTCTGTGGTTACCATTTTACTCAATGCTCTTTTGATGGATGAAATTTTTCATATTCTTAATTGGAAATTCAATTTGTCTATTTTTTATATTGTTACCTGAGACTTTAGTGTCATTGCCAAAACATCACTGCCAAATCCAATGTTGAGTTTTCCCCTATGTTTTCTGCTTGGAGTCTTATAGTTTCACGTCTTACATTTATGTCTTTGATCATTTTGAGTTAAGTTTTGTATATGGTATTAATGATCCAACTTTTTCATACTGATATCAACTTTCCCCAGCAATATTTGTTGAAAAGACTCTCCTTTTCCTATCGAATTATCTCTGAACCTTTACCAAAAATCATTTGACCATATATATAAGGGTTGATTGCCGGGCTCTCTATATTCTTCCACTTCCTGTCTGTTTGTATACCAGTGGCACAATTTTGATTACTATAATTCATAATAAGTATCAAAAGTCAGGAAGTGAGTCCTCTAGATTTATTCCAATTTTTCAACATTATTTTGGTTATTCAGGATCCCTTGAGATTCCATCATTTTTAGGATGGATTTTTACAATTTCTGTAGGAAAAAGAAGTCATTGAGATTCACATAGAGATTACATTGAATCTGTAGATTGCTTTGAGAAGTACTAACATCTCAACAATTAAGTCATTCAATCCATGAACATGGGATATGTCTCTCATTATTTACATCTTCCTTGATTTCTTTCAGCAGTGTTTTATAGTTTTCATTGTACAGCTTTTCCACCTCCTTGGCTAAATTAATGACTAAGTATTTTATTCATTTTGATATTATAAATGGAATTGTCTTCATAATTTCCTTTGCTGAGTGTTCGTTTATTTCATAGAAATGCAACTTATTTTTTGCATGATGACTTTGTATCCTGCTATTTGCTGAATTTATTTGTTGTTTCTAACAGGTTTTTTTTTTTCTAAAATCTTTAGACCATTCTGTATATGAGAACATAATCTGTGAACAGAAACAGTTTTATTTCTTCTTTTCCAATTAGGTTGCTTTTTATTTCTTGACTTAATGCTCTGGCTACAACTCTCAATGCTATGTTGAATGGAAGTGGAAAAAGCTTGGCATCTTTGCCTTATTTATCATCTTAGAAGAAAAGCTATAAGTATTTCACTATTGAGCATAATGTTTGCTGTAGGCTTTTCATAATAGCTTTTATTATGTTAGGGAAGTTTCCTTCAATTTTTAGTTTGTTGAGTATTTTTATCTTAAACGGGTATTGAATTTCATCAGTTGCTTGTTCTGCATCAATTGAGATAATCATGTACTTTTCTCCCCTCATTATGTTGATGTGGCATGTTATACTGATTTGAGTTTAGTATATTGAACCATCCTTACATTCCAGGGGGAAAAAAAATCCCACTTTTAATATGCTTCTGAATATTGTTTGCCAGTTATTTCTTGAGGATTTTTGCATGAAAGCAATACTGGCCTGAGAAATGAGTTTCCACCTCTTTATTATTTTGGAAATGTTTGAAAAGGATTGAAGTTTGTTTTTTGTAATGTTTGTTAGAATTCACTAAGTCATCAGGCCCAGAGCTTTCTTTATAAGGAGATTTTTTTTATTACCAAATCAATCTCCTTACTAGTTATAGGTCTATTCAGATTTTTTTTTTTTGCAATTAAGTTTTGTTAGGTTTTGTTATTCCAGAAATTTGTGCATTTCATCTAGACTATACAATTTTAAGTACATAAGAGTTCACAGTATTATTCATAATCTTTTTTATTTTTGTGTAATCAGTCGTAATGTTCTGCCTTTCATTTCTGATTTTAGCAATTTGTCTTATTTCTTTTTCATAATCCATGTAGCTAAAGTTTTGTCAATTTTGTTGATCTTTTTATTCTCTGCTTCATTTATCTCTGCTCTGATCTTCATTATTCCCTTTCTTCTGCTAGGTTTTGGTTTAGTTTATTTTTTTTGTTTTGCTTGTTCTTATGTTATAAAGCAAGGTTGTTGAGTTGAGGTCTTTCTTATATTTTAATGCAAGCAGTTATACCTAAAAATTCCCTCTTACCCCCCACTCACTGCATTCAATAACGTTTGGTATGTTATGCTGTCACTTCCATTTGTCTCTAAGTACTTTTAGATTTCCTCTGTGATTTTTATTCTTTGATCCTTTGGTTATCTTCCAGGTTTATTTCTGTTATTGATTGGTAAATTTATCCTGTTATGGTTGAAAAAGATACTTTGCATGATATTTATCTTTTTAAATCCATGAGACTTAATTTATGTTCTAATATATGTTCTATCCTGGAAAATGCCCTATGTGCACTTGAGAAGAATGTTATTGAAGAATGTTGTTATTGTTAGGTAGAGTGTTGTGTATGTGTCTGTTAGATTTAGATGGTTTATTTTGTTGTTTAATCTGTCTATTTCCTTACTTACCTTTTGTCTGGTTTTCTGTCCATAATTGAGAGTGGGGTATTGAAATCTTCAACTATTATTATAGAGTATTTCTCCCTTAAGTTCTGTTTTTGCTTCATATATTTTGGTGCTCTGTTATTAGGTAGGCAAATGACTATAATTGTTGTATCTTCTTGTTGTTTGGAAACTTTTATTAATATGTAATGTGCTTTTGTCTCTTGCAAACATTTTAAAAGTCTATTTTGTCTAATCTTAACATAGCCACCCCTACTTTTTTTGTTAACTGTTTTCATGGAATATGTTTTCCCATCTTTTCATTTTCAGTCTATTTGTGTATAAAATGAGTATATAGTTGGATCATGTATTTGTTAAAGTTTATTTATTTTGAGAGAGAGAGAATGGCGGAGGGGCAGAAAGAAATGTAGAGAGAGAATCCCAAGCAGGCTCCTTAATCATCACAGATCCCAATGTGGGGCTCAATCTCATGAACTGTGAGATCATGACCTGAGTCAAAGTCAAGGGTTGGATGCTTAACAGACTGAGCCCTAGGATTATGTGTTTTTATACATTTTGCCAATCTGTGCATTTTGATTGGAGATTTTAAGTATTTTAAATTACATTTAAAATTTTTAAATTACGTTTAAAGTAATTACTGATAAGAAAGGACTTAGCTTTGTCATTTTGCTCTTTGTTTTCTACATACCTTACAGATTTTGATCTTCATTTCCTGCATTACAGTCTTACTTTTTTTTTTAATTTTTAACGTTTATTTTTTTTGAGACAGAGAGAGACAGAGCACAAACTGGGGAGGGGGTAGAGAGAGAGAGGGAGACACAGGATTCGAAACAGTTTCCAGGCTGTCAGCACAGAGCCTGATGCAGGGCTCGAACCCACGGACCGTGAGATCATGGTCTGAGCTGAAGTCAGACACTTAACCGACTGGGCCACCCAGGCACCCTCAGTCTTACTTTTTTTTTTAGCTAAATTTTTTGTAGTGAAATGTTTAAATCTGTTTCTCACTTCCTTGTGTATGTATTCTATAGCTAGTGTGTGTGTGTGTGTGTGTGTGTGTGTGTGTGTGTGTGTGTGTGTGTGTGTTTGCTATGGAGATTGCATTTAACATCCTAATGTTACAATGCTGTAATTTAGATTTACAACACACTAAAACTATACTTCTTTAACAGCTCTATCCCCACCTGTTTTGACTATTGATATCACAAACCTACGTATTTCTACATTGTGTACCCCAGAAAAACATACATTGAAAATCCTCTGAAAGACATTAATTTCTGGATAAATTAATCATGGAGAAAACAAAATGTGAAGTTATAAACAAAGTTAGAATAATACAGCTTTTAGACTAATAACTTTGTTTTTGAGAAATGCATTAGTCTCTAAAATCATGTAGAAAACAAAAAGTAGTGTTGCAAACAATTGTTATAATAATACTAGCTTTTATAATTGCACATGCATTTACCTTTATTAGAGTCTTTAGTTCTCCATATGGTTTCAGTTACTGATTATTGTTCTTTCACTTCACCCTGCTGGACATGCTGGAACATTTCTTGCATGGTAGGTCTGGAGGTAACAAATTCACTCAGCTTTTGTTTATCTGTGAATGTCTTAATTTCCCCTTCACTTTAGGAGGACAACTAGATAGAATATTCTTGGTTAACAGCTTTTTTTATTCTAATTTTTCTAAATTGAATATATCATCTCACTGCTTCTGGTACCAAAGTTTCTGATGAGAATCTGCTGATAATTTCTATTAAGGATAATTTTATAGAGGATCCTTTATATGTGACAAGTTACTTCTCTCCTGCTGCTTTTGGCTTCCAAAAGTTTCATTATGTTTCTCAGTGTGGGTCCCTTTGAGTTCATCTTACTTGGAATTCATTGAGCATGAATGCTTATATTCACCTATATCATCTAATCTGAGAAGTATTCAGACAATATTTCTTCACATATTCTTTTTCTTCTCCTACTAGGACTTCCACAGTGTGTATATTGGTCCATTTAATGATGTCTCATAGGCCCCTTAGGCTATGTTCACTTTTATTCAGTTTTTTTTTTCTGAAACTCAATAATTTCCATTATTATAGCTTCAGTTCACTGATTCTCCATTTTGCCTGCTGAAATCTGCCTTTGAAGTTTTCATTTTAGTTGTATTCCTGAGTTCTGTAATTTCTTTTTAGGTCATTAGCTGTTTCATAAAAATTTGTTTTAAATGTGTATTTATTTTTGAGACAGATACAGAGAGACAGAGAGACAGAGTGTGAGCAGAGGAGGGGCAGACAGAGAGGGAGACACAGAATCCAAAGCAGGCTCCAGGCTCTGAGCTGCCAGCACAGACCCCAACGTGGGGCTCAAACTCCTGAACCCTGAGGTCATGACCTGAGCCAAAGTCAGACACTTAACCAGCTGAGCCACCCAGATGCCCCTAGGTCATTATCTCTTTATTGATACTTCTATTTTGTTCAGACATTGTTTCCTTGGCTTTCTCTACCTCTTCATCTACTTCTTTGAGTATTTTTAAGATAGTTGTTTTAAATTCTTGGTCTAGAAGATCTGCAAGCAGGGTTTTTCAGGAATAATTTCTGTTGATTAACTTTTTAAATTTTAAATGGACCATACTTTCCTCTTTGTTTATATGCCTTGTGGGCTTTTTTGTTGTTGACAAACTGGATATTTGAACCTTATAATATGGTAACTCTGGAAATCAGATTCTCTTTTTCCTCCAGGGCTTGCTGTTTTTTATTTGTTTTGTTTTTGGTTTTTGATTTTGATTCTTGTGGGCTGTCTCTGTGCTAAGGATCAGCCTACAGTATAAACTTAAGATCTTCTCAGGTCTTTCTGAGCCTGTGCCTTTCCCAAGTATCCACAGTTTCTTATTTTTCGCGTTTTCTTGCTTTCAAACACTTTCTTGTTTTCCTCATATATACAGCTGCTCCTCAATGTCCAGTCATTAATATCTGTCCCCGTAAGGGAAAAAAGAGAAAAGTAAAGGGGAGAAGGATAGACAAAAGCCCCTTAGGTCCCTTGGAAATCACTTCAACCAGAGGGAGAGGGGCTTGCAACAATGAGAAGAGGTACAACAACAGTCACTACCTACCTCTTTGCATTTTTATGTGACCAGAGCACTGATCTTTGGTATTTGGAAGGCAGGGTCCCTTGTGGACAATTCTGGCTCATGTAGGCTGTGGACCGGTTGTTCTTGGAATATGCACACAGCTGCCTGACACAGTTTGGAAGTGGGGGAAATGGATAGTGTCTACTGTGCTAAAAGCTAAAATTGACCAAAATTAACATGAACAATTCACAGTCCAAACCTATCCTAGATGTTGCAAGCTTTCAGTAGATGCCAGTGTTTCAAAAGAGAAACAACAGACATATTCTGTCAGTGTAATTTTTGTCTAAGTGAGGAGACAGAGTCTGGGTACTTTCTACTGGATCATCTTCCCCAAATCCTTTAACTTCCTTTTTGAGCTTAATCTACATGATACCATTTTATTTTAAAAGTGATATTTACATTGTCATTATTGATGACTACATAGTATTGCATTTTATAATCAGGGATGGACAAATTTCTTTTTTAAAGGGCCAGGAGGCAAATGTGTTAGGCTTTGCAGACCGCGTACGGCCTCCATTGATGCTGCTACTGCTGCTATTGCTGCTTTTTCTTCCTTTTCTTCAACCATTTCAAAAATGTAAAATTCCTTGCTCAAGGCTCATTGTCTAGTTATACTATCAATTTTAGGGTAAGTAAGATTTTTCCTCTTAGTTGCTACTATAAACATCACCATAATATGAAAGTAAAATTGGTAATAGCTATAGTTTATAGAATATTGTAATTTCTTCAAGCTTCTGCTTCCAGCCTTTGTATGATTTTAGTGATAATTAGAATTTCCTCACTAAGTCAGGATAATTGTTTTTCTACTCTTTCTAAATCTTGTTAACTTTATGCAAAAATGTTACAAGATGATTCCTTCAATTAGTAATTCAGCACACATTTACTTTGAGCCCATTAAGAGCACTGTAACCTACAATCTTCTCCATTGTAGTCATCTTGATCAGTGGTTTTAGTAAAATGAGCCCTCCATTCAAAATAGAGAATATTAGTAACATCATTTAAGTGGTTCTTGTACTGCATTTTATAAAAACAACCTTAACCTAGGGTATATATTAAGTTTTGGGCATTCTAAACTTTTTGAGGAATTGGTATCCACAAAAATTAGGTAGCAAAAAATGAAATCTGACATGTTTATCTCCTAAACAACCTCTGCCCTTAAGGTACCTGCAGGTTACTTTCTGCTATGAAAATATTTCAATGTCCCCCTTCTACATTCATCTTAAATGACCTTCTTGTAGAAGCTGGTTTGCAGGACTATTTCAAACAATAGTGTGCTTTTGTAAGAAAATGTTAAGTTACATTCACTGAATGGTTTCGGCATGCTGACAGCATTGTTTTAAGAACACATTTTTTATAATTATATATTGAAAAACCAAATCTGCTTAAATGCAGATACAGTGACATCAGTGACATAGTGAAATACAAGGTAAAAAAAAAACAGAAAATGGTCATTGGCATTTTAATTATTCATTTTATTAATGGATTATGTCTTTGGGAATAACGTGGTGATGGGGAATAGGTATGGAGCTGCTCCATACCTTGGGCAGAGAATGGATTAAGAGACAAAATTTGCCTGGAAATAAAATGGCACAGACACTGAGTATGTGTGTGTGTGTCCTGTTAATAAAAACATGTTTCCTTAAAGTTTTATATACAACTCAGGGTTTATGTATTTACTTTTTGTTTTTGAAATTAAAAAAAGTAGTAATTTTTTTTCTAAATCCAGGTCCTTTAGGAACAAAACTCTAAACTGTAAATAGAGGTCCATGGGTGGCTCAGTCAGTTAGGAGTCCGACTTTGGCTCAGGTCATGATCTCACAGTCTGTGGGTTTGAGCCCCGCATCAGGCTCTGTGCTGACAGCTCGGAGCCTGAAATCTGCTTCGGATTCTGTGTCTCCCTCTCTCTCTCTGCCCCTCCCCCACTCGTTCTCTGTCTGTCTCTCAAAATAAATAAAGACATAAAAGAATTAAACTGTAAATAAATTGTAAAATTTGAGAATATAACAGATGTGTTTGCTGTTCCTTAATTTATGTACACACATCTGAAATATTTGAAAACTAAGTGCCTACTCACTTTAGGCACTATTGTACATGCTGTGCTGTATTAACAGCATCATTCTGACAAAAACAGACAAACCCCAGTTGTCATCACCTTATATTACAGTGAAGGGAGACTACAAATTGAAAATGAGTAGATAAATAGAGTGATAAGGTCTTTGGATAAAGATAAAGCCCTCAAAAGGAGGAGTATAAATGCTTAGGTCTCCTTGTCAAAGTGATATCTTAGGTTTCACTCTCAAGGTAAAGATAATATTTTTGATGCAATCTGAAGAAAGCAAGGAGTTGAACCATGTTAATATAGGAGTGTGAGGAGAGACTTTCAGGCCAAGGTCTCAGGCAAGAACAGTCTGGAGTGTTTGAGGACTGGCATGGAGGAGGCAGTGGCTGGAGCATTCTGCATGGAAGAATAGCATCAGGGTATATCAGGCCCAGACCTCAGGATATATAAGGCTGTGGCTCTTGACAAGAAAGATGGGAAGTCACTGAATGCGGATAAGCAGAACAAAGGCACAATCTCACTTAAAAAGTGCCATCTTGTTCTTGCGTGGAGGAAGCAGGCAATGGTACAATCAGGTGGAGCACTTAGGAGCCTTTAGAAATAACTCAGACAAAAAGTAATGATGGTTTGGTACCAGATACTCATACCTGGAGGTGATGAGTAGAGCAGGCAGGATTGACAGGAATCTTGGATGACTTTCTTGTTTAATTTTGTTGTTGACCACTTAACTCTACAAAATAATCTACAGCAAACATCATAATTAGGTACATGTATTTCCTTGGTGTTGGGTAAAACTCAGATGCATGCTGTGTCTTTTTCTGTCCACCATTGTACTGGAGGCATTGGCCAGGGCAGTAAGACAATAGAGTGACAACGTTTTAAGACTTGAAGGAAGAAATGAAAATGTTATGATGTTACTGTGCTCGATATACGGAGAATAAAGAATCTAGAGAAACATTATTAAATACTTAGAAGTTTATCCCCCAAGGGTATGGGAGGTGCAACAAAGAAAACTATAAACTTGTAACGAGAGAAGCATCTAAAGAAATATGGGGATGAGGGAGATACAGATCATGTTCATGGATTGGAAGTCTCAATATTTCAAAAGTGGTCAGTCTTCCCTAAATGATTTATAGATTCAATATAATCCTAATCATAATCTGAATACTTTAAAACAAGTGTTTGTTTTATTTTTGGTGAAACTTAAAAAAAAAACCTGATTCTAAAACTTAGAGGACACTATGATAAAGAGAAAATAGCAAAGAAACACTAGAGAAACTGAGGGGTGAGGTCCTGCTTCATCAAGAGTCAAGAGTTAGCCTAAAACTATGTGGTCCAGGGGCACATGGGTGGCTCAGTCAGTTAAGTGTCCGAATTCAGCTCAGGTCATGATCTCGTAGATTATGAGTTCAAGTTCCCCAGTGGGCTCTGTGCTGACAGCTCAGAGCCTGGAGTCTTCTTCGGATTCTGTGTCTCCCTCGCTCTCCCCACCTCTTCCCAACTCATGCCCTGTCTCTCTCTCCTTCAAAAGTAAACATTAAAAAATTAAAACCATGTTGTCCTATGTCAGAGATAGAAAAGGCAAGTGCAGCAGAACAGAAACAGATCTCAGTGTCTAGGAACACTTGATATATGATGAAAGCAGACAGCAGAGCAGGGAGAGCAAGGTGGTCTTTTCAAGAAATGGTGCTGGAACACTTGGCTGTCCATCCTGAAGGGAAAAAAAGAAGAAGAAACACACCTTTATCTTACTTCATTCTCAAAATAAAATCAATTTGCATTTGATATAATATATATCAGTAATATATATATTACTGTAATATAATATAGGATATATTCATGATCTCCAGATAAAAAATATTTTTTAAAACAACAAGGCTCAGTAAGACAAAAATGGGTAAATTTGACTCAATATTGAAATCATTGAATGACAAAATAAAGGAAAAAGGAAAGCCACATTGTGAACATCTATTTTTGACCCATCATTAACAAAGGGCTTGCACCAAAATGTGTAAATACCTTCAGAATTAATAAGAGAAAGCAAAAGAATTGAATTTCTAAAAAATGGCATGGGATGTGAACAGGTATGTCACAAAAGGGAGTATCAAGAGAACTAATATACCTAGAAGGATGTTCTCAACCTCATTCATTATAGGGAAATATTCATATGTGGATCTTGAGAACCTCAACAGAAGACCATGGGGGAGGGGGGAGGGGAAAAGTTACAAACAGAGGGAGGGAGGAAAACCATAAGAGACTCTTAAAGGTACATAAAAACAAATTTTATGGGGGAGAGGAGAAAGTGGGTGATGGACATTGAGGAGGGCACTTGTTGGGATGAGCACTGGGTGTTGTACAGAAGCCAATTTGACAATAAATTATATTTTTAAAATTATAGGGAAATATAAATGAAAACCAAGGTGAATTTTAAAACCACAATAATATTAGTATGAGTCTACCAAATTGGCAAAACTTGAAATGTTTGACAATAGCAAATGTTGGTGAGGAAGGGAAACAATCAGAATTCTTACACACAGCTAATAGGACTATAGGTTTTTAAAACCACTTTGAACACAATTTGGCAGTCCTGACTACCGCTGGAGACACATCTGCCCTTTTCTGTTCCTGGTTTCAGAGTCTACAGAAATGTGTGTCTGGGGGCTCCCGGGTGGCTCAGTTGGTTAAGTGCCCAACTCTTTATTTTAGCTCAGGTCATGATCTCACAGTCTATGGGATTGAGCTGCAGATCTGGCTCCACACTGACAGCACATGGGTGTGCATTCTGTCTGTCTGTCTGTCTGTCTCTCAAAATAAGTAAATAAACTTAAAAGGGGAAATGCATGTTGACATGCACCAGGGTACATGCAAAAGAATATAGAGTGGAATGTTCAAAAAAGGTCCAAACATGAACCAAATGCCCATCAGTAATATAAGAGATAAACACAGTGTGGTAGATTGAAATTGTGGGGTATTATACAGCATTGGAAATGAACTACAGAAACACACAATAGCATGGACAAATTTTAAAGACATAATGTTGAGTAAAAGAAGCTAGACACATTGGAATGAATACTGCATCATCCCATTTGGATAAATTTCGAAAAGAAGGTAAAAATCAACTATACATGTGAGAGATACATAGGTAATATAGCTGTGAAGAAAATCAAGGGAAGGAATACCTTAAAATTCTGAAGAGTGGCTGTTGCATGTGGGCAGGAAGGGGTAAGGATTGAGCATGATCACCTGGAAAAACGGGATCATGTATATCCTCAGCCTGAGGGTCTCACGCAGATTTGTTGTTTTACAATCACTTGCCAAGCTGAAAATTTGTATTTTATGTACCTTTCTGGTTTTTCTTATATTTTTTAAATCAATAATATAAACCGAGGCTCAGAAAATTAAAAAATTCCTTCCGTGTGACAAAACTTGTCAATGACAAAGCTGGAATTGGATCACCGTCTCGCCTGCTTCTAAGCTAATGCCTTTTCCAGTACATAATTGGTTTTTAAATTATATTTCATGGGCCACCTAAGGAAAAAAAAAACAATGGCACTTATGAAAACCACACCTTACAGAATTCCATACAAAATTAATTGAAGGAGAATCTTTGTGTGTTGGATCCTTGAATCTGCATTTATCAAGTTTCAGAGGAGACTCTGAGTCACAACGAGGTTTAAAGCAGTTGCACTGAGTCATACTTACCTTTTCTCAAGAGGAAGTGATCAAGAACCCATCCCCTCTGAAGGTCTACATCTTTCTATTTCGAGAAAGAAAATTATTCTGATAGTTAAAAAAAGGGTGGGGCAGTAGGAAAGGTGACTGTATCCCCTGGACCCAAAAGCAGGAGTTTAGGAACAAGTAAAACTGCTTCTGGGATTCTGTGATGAAAAACAACAACAAAAAGGAAATGGACAAGAGTAAGGGACTCAGGTAGTGTTTGAGGTCACACATTAGGTTTGGATCTAGCATAAGGTTCTCTTATCAGCCTTTGTACACAGTGCAGTGTTCCTGAGTCTTAGGAGGAAGCTGAATCCTTATGAATTTCGTGTTTATTTTCATATGTCCCCTTGGTGTTTAAGAAATTCTCCTTAAGCATTACAGTTTACTTTAGCTATTTGAAGGTCACTCTGGAAAGAACTATCAAGGGATAAAAACTAAAATAAGAAGGTTTTTAAATGTTGCCTTCCTTCCTCCCAGCAAAGAGGACCCCACCTTGATTGTCTCACTGTTTTCCCTTCTTTGCACTTGAGTAATGGAGCTATCCTACCAGGCCGATTATGTGTGTGTGTGTGTGTGTGTGTGTGTGTGTGTGTACACACACGTGCAATGTAAAATCTTGAGGAAAGACTGGAAGCAGACGTGGAAAAGAGTACTGTATACAATTAAAGCTGAATCATTTGTTAGAAGTATGGAAGCAGGTGGAAGGAGTGTATATATATGGAGGAGAGATCCAAGGAGTTCAAGCAAAGCAAATGAAGAATTCCAGGTGCTTTGAATTTCCTTTTGGGTTAAGTGTCTGTGATCACAGCACCACCAGAGGCCAGGCTACACTGGACATAGCTTTATCAGCAAACTGGAGCCAGAACTTGACTGGGCAATCAGGACTCCCCTAGACAACAGTGGGGTGCCCTGGTGGGACCAGAAGTGTTGAGAGAACACCAACATGGTGTACAAATCAGGGGTGAAGAGCTATGGTTGCGGGCTGACTGTCCTCTTCCCACACCAGTAGATGCTGCCGCCTGAGACCAGTCCAGCGTTTCTATGGACCACACCCGTGCTTGTCATGACATCCCTCTTGGAGTCACCGAACTGGTGGGGTTTGTGTTTGGAAGCACATCAACAAGATGACATTTTTATAGAAATATTCCTCCCACCAAACCACCTGAGTAGAAGCATCCTTTCACACGGACCGAATGCTGTCTTGTTTGGAGTAACTATAATAGCATATGCTGGATATTGTGCTCACAGCAAAGGAACAGAACAATTTCTTCTTTATTCCCAGAACACTGGTGCAAAGCATAAGCAAACAATTCGGAGGTTGAATTTTATATTCTTAGATATAGCCTCTGTATTTGTTCAAAAGGACCATTTTCTATGTTTATAGGCTTTTTCCAAGAAGCAAAGTTAACCCATATTATATTCTCCAATCTGAAAATGATTTCGGATTAGAAGTAACATCTAATATTTGTACGTACTTTATAGTTTACAAAGCCTTTCAGGGATATCTTCACATATGATCCCCTTCTGAATACTGAGAGGTAGGGTTTACTATTCCCACGCCACACAGTGTAAAACCTGGGTTCAGGAGTTGAATAAATTAGGCTGAGGTCACTTGAGTAGGATGTGACAGGAGCTACATCTTGTACTGGGTCCTCAGTGCTTTAGTTCCCTGTACACACACATATACACACAGCTATGTTTCAGGGACATGGTACTCTTCAGTGCCTGCCACAATGTTGTGGCATTCAGGTGACTGAAATGGTAACTAACCTAGAAGCACAAAAACATCAGCTAAGACTGGGACTGTAAAATGATCCGGCAGAATTGTTTGGACATGTCTGACTTCTAAAAGCTAACACTGCCTTAAAACGCAACCACCATCTTAAAATATGATGGACAGCCACAATTATCTTTTCCTCAGTTGGATAGGAGGCTACCATTAAAAAGACCATCTTTTGTATTTCTTACAGCACCTACTGCTACTGGTCATGGTAAAGTGAATGGACTTAGTACAGACCAAGGCCCAGGTTCTGGTCCTGCCAGAAGCCGAGTTTCCTCATCACAGGAACATAACATCTCTGAGGCTGTGTTTATTGAGCTCTGAAATGGAGGAAATAGCATCTAACCTGCATGTTCGCTAGAATATTGTATAGGACAAATTAGCTGGTACATGTGAGACTATGTTTCACTTGTGGTGTGTTGTGCAGACACAAGGCAGCATCAGTCAGCATGAAATGTGTTCTGGGTGGGTAGATGAGACCCATTGGATTTCATCATGAATATTTTAATACAGGTGTAAAGACTCTTTTAAATGTCAAAAAAATAGATCATGGGAAGAACAGACTATTTTTAAAGAACTTCTAATTCCCTTTTGTAACTCAAATAAGAAAAATAAGGCAGTGGGTTTTTATGAATTTTAAACACACAATATAAAATTGAAATCTGTAATAAACATATAAATTAACTTGGAATGGAAATAGAAAGTTGAATGATTTTTTTTTACAAATAGTTTATTGTCAAATTGGTTGAATGATTTTTATAAAAGTAGAATTAATAAAAGATCCTGCTTCTATACATTACTTTTGCTGAAATGTATTTTTAAGTGCTAATCAATTTTCTGACATGAATAGAAAATCCAAGAACAATATAGATTTATTTCTTTTTCAAAAACTAAAGGTTTGGGTGTTTTTACAGTACAAAAATATGGAAGCTGTAGATGACACAGGTATGATGGTGTAGTCTCACTTCTGAGATGTGGGAAGTGCAATAAACCTTGAGGGAATCACATGGAAATTTCTTTGCCTCACTGCCAAATCGGTAAGAAAGAGAGGAAAGAGAAAAACTGAATTAACTCCACAAGTATAATGTATCCATCAACTGTCAAGTATGCAGTGTAAACTATTTTTTCTCTAAAGAATAAGCTTGCCATGGTTATAGGAAATTATTTGTAATAGGAAAATCAAGAGTATTCAACTTGACCTTGCTTCCTGTGGGGTCCTACACCCAAGAGGGTATCTGTACACTGGAAACAATCTACAAAACTAGATTTACTAAATCTAAATCAAATAAACTGATCTACAGAAAAGACCAAAAAGTGATAGTGCAGGGATATAACATTTCCTGATTTTTTTTTTTTTGCCATCTTAAATGATAGTACATGGTGTCTGTTTTAGACCACCATACACAATAACACTTAGGGCATATAGTGGTTGTGGAACCAGCAGCAGATACAGATACAACATTCTCCCTAGTGCACTTTTACACTGGTCAGAAATTTTAACTGGCCTCTTTCAGGACTTTGTATCATTCTGTTGAAAAGTATAGCCAATGACTTTAATAAAGATAGAAGTACTTATAAAAGACATAGTTTATACAAAGCTGAAAATGGCTGTACATGAAGTGGCAGGTGGACAGAACAAAGTTGACAGTTTAGAATTATAATCCAAAATAAATAATAAAATTAGCAAAAAAAAATAAAGGTTTCTATTATAGTTATACAAATTAATGGCCCAAAATAGTATGAGAAAGTCTGGTTTAATTACAGGCTCAGAGGGGAAATGCCTTTCTTCTTCTTATTTCCATACCAAGAGGGACCTCCAACATGGTGACATTACTTGCCTTTTAACCCATGACCTAAGTTGCTGGCAAGTGACAATCATTAATTCATGAATTGGGTGGAGCTGTGATCTATAAATGTGTAAGTGCTAAAAGTCATTATGACTTCTCCATCCCAGGGTCATTGCAAGATAGCCATTAAAGTTAAGTGCGTCTACTCTACAAAACCAAATTCTTCATGATTACCTGACCCAATACCCAGGTTCTCAGGAGCTGGGTACAAGCAGCAAGCCCATTGTATCCCACACTTAAGCCACATACTCTAATTCAGGTTGTCTTATTTAATAAATTTCCATCAAGTGACTTTTTTCGTGACAAAAATTTTCAATTTGTCTAAGTTACATGGGCGTTATTATCTATTGTGCTCTCTTAAACTCATATAAACATGTAATATAAAATAACTTAAATATATTAATATTTAAGCCAAGCATATAGGAGATATAAAGGTAAAGAATAATACTGCTGCTTCTTGAATCCTTCACTGCCCAGGTTGGCCAAGTGGACTTGAAGTGGGTGAAGGTCATTACCCATTGAGATTGGAGGTGTTGGAAAAAGTTCAGCCAAATGAAGCATAAGAGCTTGTTTTCTCCTCCTCTACCCAAATCTGTGGTGAATTTCTGATGTGGAGGGGGTGAGGACTGACTTCAGTACGATGAGATGAATTTTTTTGACATATCTGTTTTCAAAAGAATATCATGACTTCGAATTTAACATTCCCTAGAGAACATTTGGAGATAGGATTGGTATTATCAGGGGCCATTAGAGATAACTGGAGGCAATCTGCTACAATTATGGCTGGTGGTCTTACTTATGGACATATACCTTAAAATTTTGTTCTTCATATTTTCAACTCTTCTCAAAGCAATATATGCACATATTTTAACAAATCAGATTAAACCAAAATATTTCCAGTGAAAACCAGCATCTCCTTCCATTCTCCACAAACCTCAAGTCCTATTCCTGGAGACATTCCCTTTTAACTCTTTTGGCCATTTCTTCTGGCATTCTTCTAATATTTCTTCTTTACTTGTCTCTTTTAGAAATTATTTGCTGGCTTCAGTTATCACTGATACAAATTTAAATTCATTCCATCTTCCCAGGTTTAATTTTGTCCTCTATAAAAGGTAAGAAAACAGTAAGCATTCAACCTCTAGATCACTGTGAGGCTCAAATGAGCCCTGTCACTGTCACGGTTTCACATCTCCCTTCCATCCACAGAACCATTCTGCATCCTCCCCTTTGGCCACAGAAGCTCACCGAGTTTTAGCAGGGCACCTGACTGCCCAACTTTTATTGGAGCCAGGAATGACCATGTGACTGTTTTTGCCAATAAAATATGAATGGAAATAACAAGTGCCACTTCCTTAAAAGGAAATGTCACCACACCAAATCTTCCTTTCTATCTTTTCTAAAAACTGGAAAGCAAATATATTGCCCTATACAGCTTTGACTCAGAATGAAGACAACACCTTAAAACACAACCAGGCAGCATAGAAGGATTCTTATTCTCTGGATGATTTCAAGAAGCAGAATTGTTCTCAACACCATTACATCAGCAGTTTGCCACCAATTTGGGTCACTAATGAAGAAAATACGATGTTGCCTTTCTATCATGTTCTCCTATAATCTTTAGACTACTATGTGACAAAGAAACGTTTATATTAAGCTTCTTTGAACCAGTATCTTTCAGAGCATCTTTGTTACACTACCTTATCCTATAGGATAGGATTCCAATAGATTAACTATTGGAAATATATTGTAAACTTACCAATATCTAACGTTCAGTTATAATATAACTTGGCTCATTCACGTATAGTCATTCACAGTAACTGCTCATTCACCTTACCAAGTTCCCATCCTAAGTAAAATTAGAGCAAGTCAGCCATGCAAATTAGCACAGAACTGGCAATTTACTAAATAGGTCCCTTGTGGTTTTAAAGAGTTAATATAGCTTCTAAAAGTACCTAACCAAGCCTGCTCAAAGTTTAAGTCCTGGAAGGACCTGGCTCATTATAAACTAGTACTTTGAAGATTTTGATAGTAGTTTTATAACATCCAGCTATTTGGATGAGAAGAGCGAAGGAGTTCAAAGGCAATTGGTCGTTCAGTCTAGCAAGCATGAATTGAATAACCAAAATGCATATAACACTGGTTTAGTACGTTTCACTTGATGGGATGAGAGCAGTTATTTTTTGGGAAAGGATTAAGAAATGGAGACTTTTGGGAAATAGTTGGTTGCCAAGGCCTAAAGTAACTAGGGGGTTTTGTGGAACACAGAGAATAATGGCTGTTAAGCAGGCATCTAGGAACACATGCTTTCCATCTTCATTCTTGAGTCGAAAGGAATACTTAAGGGGAGAATCCCAGAAAACCAGCTGGTGGAATCCCACTTCAGAGAAAGGTTTACTTGTCTTGCACAGTAATGGTACTTCTGTTTTATAGTGATAGCCTGGCTTAGGACGTTTGATATCATCGTGGCACATACCCCTAGTACAGTTGATTTGAGCTTCTCAGAGAAACTTCTAAAATGCAATAATTGATTTGAATTCATTTGTCAACTATTTAATATGCTCATATGAAATATATATTATATATATATATATAAAATAATTCTGTGTGTGAGTGACAGTTTGCATTTCTGAAGCCTGTCATCCAATAATTCTATGAAAACAGAATGATTATATTGTCAAGTGATAAGTGTGGACATGCTGGCTGCTCTGGTGAATATATAGAGACCGTGAGACTGGAATTTTAAATTGAGGAAGCTTCAGAAAAATCTGTTTATATAATTGGCATTACAGTATTTTTATACCAGTATCAAGCTGCTATCCACATAAAACAGATATAAGAATAAGATAGTTGCTCTGGATTTATAATTAATACAAGTATTACTTATCACCTTATGTTTAAAGTTGGAATTCAACCTCATGGATGCTTTAAAGAATCAGAATTTATAAAGATAAGTGGTTTATTATACAATAAGATCTATGTTCTCTGCCAAATAGCATACAGGAGAGGCAATAGTCTTTTGAATGCTAGTGTAACCCACATACTATCTGCCCTCTGGGAGGTTCTTAATATTGTTTCAAAAGGAGCATATATTTCAGAAAAGCGAATTTTGTAGTACCTCAAAGTATTTACCTCTTTAAGATGTCACAATATTATGAAATATGATTGTAGTATGATTCTGCACTGGTGCATTTTAGCTTTTGAATCCATATTAAAATCTATGATAAATAGAATTGGGTTACAGTTACAAGGGCTAATGACACGACTTCTTGAGTTCTTGTTTAAAAAAAAAAACACATTATTTAGAAACAATTCACATGCACATACAATTCACCAGTTAAAGTATAAAACTTGGTGATTTTTGGTATATTTCCAGATATGTGCAATCATTACCACAGTCAGTTTTAGACCATCTCATCCCTTGTAGAAGAAACTTCATGCCTGTAGTTTCCACCCACCTAAATATCTACCCTCTCTAACCTTAAGCAACCACTAATCAACATTCTGTCTGTATAGATTTCCCTGTTCAGGGCAGTTCATATGAATGGCTTTTGTAGTCAGCTGATTGCTTTTACTTGGCATGTTTTTGAGAGTCATCCATGTAGCATTTATCAGAACCTTATCCCTTTTTATAAAAAAAAAAAAAAGTTCTATTATATAGATGATCACATTTTGTGTATCTGTTGATGGACGCTTAGTTGTTTTCAGTTTTTGACTATTGTGAATAATGCTGTTATGAATGGCCATGTCCAAGTTTTTGGGTGGAAATATATTTTTCTTGGGTGGAAAAATACATTTCCCATCCCACCAATGAGGGTTCCAATTTCTCCACATTTTGCCCACACTTGCTATTATTCCTACTTTTTGAGTCTAGCTATCCTAGTGTGGTACAAAGTGGTATCTCATCATGGTTTTGATATACATTTCCCCAGTGACTAACAATGTTGGGCATCTTTCCATGTGCTTGTTGGCCATTTGTATTTATTCCTTGGAAAAGTATCCAGTCAGATTCGTTGTCCATTTTTCAGCTGTGTTGTGTTTGTATTTACCATGGAATTCTTTTAATTCCATCTGTTATTACATACTCCAGGGATACACAGAGTGTCTTTCCCTTCACCAAAAAGGAGTTGGGCTGTTTTCTTCAAAGGCTGACGTCTTTTTAGAACATTTATTTCCATGTGGTAAACTTTGCCTTTTCTGGAGAGCATCAGAGATCTTTATTTCCTTCCTTAAGTCTCCATGACATGACTAAATAAACCTAACACAATTCTTTTCTGCACTAGTAGTTACAGTTTTCCAACCAGAACATCTTTATTGGTCCCTAGAGGACCAGCTAAAAGAGAATGACAATGAGTTGAAGACCTAGGTAAGCTTCTAAAGTGTTGACAAAATTTTAGTGGTTTTCTTTCACCTTTTTCCAATTCTAATGTATTTTTCATGGTAACCTCCACATGTTGCTTTGTATGTTATGGATTCGGGTCAGAAAACTGTTTCACAAACCTTGCAAGTTAATTTAATTATTGGTAAATATTAATTTTGTTGTGATTTGTGTGCATTTGGCATTTTAATAGGGATTCTCCTTTACTATAATGATATATTTTTCATGGAAATTTTATGAGCTGAATAAATTACATCAATATGGAAGAGTAAAAAAATATGAGAATAGACAAAACCAACACTAATGATAGACTTAAACATACCATTTTAAGTTATTGAACAATAAGCAAAATGAAAATTAAAAAATGATAGAGATCCGAATAAAATCATAAGAATACAGTAGAATTGATAAACAATCAGAAGCTAGCTGTCAAGCAGTGAAAAGTCAAGAATAGTTCTTTTCATCAAGAATCTAAAAGATTATTACAATAATTTTGCTTTCCTGTTTAAAACCCACAAAAGCCTTCCCATTGCTCTTATGAGAAAATTGCCAGTATTTCACAAGGTGTTAGAAGGAAACCTTGCACAGTCTGGACCAACATGGCTCCTTATACCTCACTTTCACCAAATGCTTCCTGAATTCTCTCAATTCCATCCATATTAGCCTTCATTCAAATCATATTGTAGTGCAAGACGGCCTTTCACATGAAAAGCCCATATGCATAATGCTTCTGAGAACACACGGTGAATTTACATTTGTATTGAATGGCATTAGGGCCAGAAACCTAGAAATAAATCCCACAGAGGCTCTCTTTCAAAATGCTCTCAAGGGAGTTACCTAACAGAATAATGACACTGGAACAAACAAGAAAAATTATGGCACCGATGCTGGTTTTGGCCCCAATCTAATCTGACCTCCAGTTAACTGAGCTAGAATATGCAGCGACTGGGCTAGTGAATTAATTGGCGTCCTTATTTCCTAAGGCAACACCCAGATCTTGATTGATCATACACCGAACAGTGCCAGGGAAGACAGAAAGCAGTGAGTGAGAGCGATTTAGCCTGTTATACCGAAAAGGTCACTCTAGGTCAGGCCAACATCTCAAACAAACAGGTGAAAAAGGAAAAAAAAAAAAAAAAACCTGCCACAAAAAAGCACTAACAACGTCAAGCCATGAGACCCTGTCTTCTAGCAGAACAGTGCCTTCCTTGTCTTGAATGCCAACAAATCCACGGCAGTTTCTCATCCTGCCAGAAGTGAGAGCAAGATGTTGTTAGTGTTGATGGGGGAGCATGGGGCAAGCTGAGGGCAAAATACAGGCTAACAGCACTCCCCCCTGCCCTCCCCTCCACTGCAACCGGGTGTAACTTGTAATATTCCTTGGACATCCTGGCTACCCATGAACAAAGGAAAGGGGTTTATGTGCTTGCCATGGTGATCTGGGAAATGAAGGCAAATGAAAAATTAAATTCCCTTATTGCCTACGGTTCATTGACAAGTCCTTGAAACCAGTAGAGTGACCTCCCTCTAGGATCTCAGCTGCCTTGATGATGACACTTTGCCAGAGACCAAAGAAAATCTTAGCTTAGTGTTATCCCAGCCTCGAGGATCCTGTAAGTCTCCTTTAACATATGAGAATTTCTTTGGAAACTT
Source organism: Hyaena hyaena (assembly GCF_003009895.1). Classification (NCBI taxonomy): domain Eukaryota; kingdom Metazoa; phylum Chordata; class Mammalia; order Carnivora; family Hyaenidae; genus Hyaena; species Hyaena hyaena. Next base: position 560,770 of record NW_024080855.1, read on the forward strand.
CCTGTATCTCAACTCTCCCAAGATTTATGCTGGCAATCATAGTCCAAGCTTATGCCCCCTGATATACATCTGAAGGGTCTCATGACTGAGATTTTACTAATTGGTAATAAATGGTGTTTCCCTAGCAACAACTAGCCCCTCAAGGCTCTGGAAACCTCGATTCGAAAATACCTTAGAGACTTACTCTATCCCTGACCCACTCCCAACCTGGGGGTATATAATCAGTTACCTGTCACAACTCAAGGGGAGCTCTCTCTGCCCGCGAGTCATGTCCCCATGCTTTAAAAAAAAAAAAAAAAAATCACCTTTTTGCACTAAAGACATCTTCAAGAATTCTTTCTTGGCCATCAGCTCTGGACTACCCCACCATCAGCCAAAAACTTCAGTGTTAGAGAATATATTTGAAAACTCATCTGTGATGTCCACATTATTCCCTTTTATGAGATTACTTAAACCTTTCCAGTTTTAAAATAAATTAGTAGAATGGGCTCATGCTCAAAGGGATGGGTGGGGATGCAGAAAACCCACAATGAACAGAAAATGGAGGAAAGTCATAAAATTATTTTTTCCAAATAACATTAGGGCCTCAACCCAAGTTGACTTACATATAAATATGTTGGAACACTTAAGCAAAGGTACTTAAGTTATTTAGGGTTTTTAAATCCCTAGCAACCCAAGTAAAGCTTCTCAACTTATTTATTAATGATGAAATATACCAAATAGAGGTATTAAAGTTGGGGGCTTTAGTTCACACTGCACAGAAATAAACCTCAAGGGAAGAAATTGTTTCAAAATCTTTTAAATGCCTTAAAACTACTAGAAGAAATACACAATGTTATTAGAAGCATGGGATGGGGACCTATACCCCAAAACAGTTAACAGAGAAGGAAAAGGCAATAGAATTGAATACATGACAGTTTATACTTCTGTATGGACACATTGTTATAAATGACCTGAAAATAGAAGCTCAAGAAACTATTTACAATTTACATGACTGACCATGGATTTAAGAAAATACGTAAAGGGGGCGCCTGGGTGGCTTGGTCGGTTAAGCGTCCGACTTTCGCTTAGGTCATGATCTCGCGGTTCGTGGGTTCGAGTCCTGCGTCGGGCTCTGTGCTGACTGCCGGCTCAGAGCCTGGAGCCTGTTTCAGTCTGTGACTCCCTCTCTCTCTGACCCTCCCCTGCTCACGCTGTCTCTCTCTCTCTCTCCTAGAAATAAATAAAACATTAAAAAAAGAAAAAAAGAAAATACGTAAAGGAGCACTTGAGGTTCATGAAATTGAGCCCTGTGTCAGGCTCTGCGGTGCTTGGGATTCTCTCTCAGTCTCTCTCAATCTCTCTCTCTCAGTCTCTCTGCTCGTCTTCCACCAACGCTCTCTCCCTCTCTCAAAATAAGTAAATATTTAAAGTGAATAAATACACAAATAACTAAGGCCCAAATAGACAAACAGGTGTAGACAAATGTGAATTATGAACTTGGGGGAAATTATTTTTTGTAATACCTATAACTGATTGAAAATTAGGATGCATCTAAACATTAATAAGATAAAGAGTAAGCACCCAGTTTGACAAACAGATGAAGCTACCGTAGAAACAATCCACAAAGGTTTCATAAACACCTAAGAACATGTGTGCTAGATAAGAATGTGTTGAAAATAACACTCATTCAGATTTTCCCAGGCATTTCTCTTGTCTGTCTTCTCAAATAAATACAGGTCTACCACTATCCTCCCCTTTTAGATCCTCTGAACAATGTGCTAGAAAATGAAAAGGAAAAGGGGAAGGAGGAGGACATGGCCTGAGGAAAGATTTGGGTTGTTTCTCTGTAGTTTGTGGAGGAGACAGATTCATATCCAATTGTGATACATGAGAGAAAGGAGGAGTGGAGAAGCGAATTTTCTAACGTGTTATTAAGACTTGCTGAAAACCACTGGGGAGTTTATTTCTATTTTCCATTGGCTTCATACACTCCATTCTTTTCTGCAGTGCTCTTGGAGTAAACTGTATGGTTCACAGCATTATAAGATTTACACGAAACCTGATAGACATGGAATGACTATTTGCATAAAGACGTGATGCCCTCCAAAAGGAAGGAGGGAGAGAGGGAGGGAAGGACCAAATGCTTTTTGTTATTTCTCGACGGATATATGATAACTGATGCTTTTTTCTTTTAGTTTTTCTCCTGTCTTTTAGAAATGATATATTTATTTTTTGTTATCCTCTCCTCGAAAACATATTTTATAATGTTTAAGACATTTTACAAGTTGGCTATACTATTATTAAGGGTGGCATTGCCTTAGTGTCCTTTTTAAAGGAGTTATTTTTAGGACAACAGAAACGTCCAAATAGCAGAGGATCAATGTACAGGGTTTTAAAACAAATTTAATATTTTCATAAAATTAATGATTAATCTGTATGATTCATATCCCACTTCTTTTAGCTTTACGATATTAAAAAGGTTATTTCCTAAATTTAGAATATTTAGGAAATAAAAAATTGTATTTTCTAAAAATAAGAATGTTGACAAATATTAAAACCTTTGAAAAGACTAAAGGGAAAAAGGGACATATTTTCATAGGCAGGTTTCTAAATATATTATTGAGTTTTGTCCTAATGTTTTCTAAGTCAATATAAACCTTTTTCACTATAACTACATGTCTTTTCACTTTCCTCACAGCAGTATGTTAAACGTCAACAATGAAGAAGTGAGAGTGCCTCCTAGACCTTGACGGGGTCTGTTCTCGCCCTGGTACGCTGAAGGTCTGGGCACCAATAATGTTCTACATGTCTGCTTCTGACTTTCAGTCCTCAGAGCAAGTAGGGATGTATACTAAAGATGCTGCCTCAGAGAACAAAACAGAACACAGAAAAGAAATGGAATGCGTACTAGAAACACAAAAGCTATCCTTGTGCTAAATGTGGGCAATTTATCATTAGTCCAGATTAGTAGATGAGCTAAGACTATATCCAGTTCTATGAGCAATAATACCCTTCCAAGTTTTTTAAGTCGGCAGATTTTTCTAAGGCCTACTAAAGGAAAGTTGGCAAAAATCCCAGCTCTCTTAGCAGCCATGCAAAAGCATCATATTTTAAAAGTCAGAAACAGATCTCTGTATGAATTTTAGCCTCAAACAGGCTAGCATAGCAGAATCATTATTTTAAAACCTACAGGGTTTCTGCCCATTTGCAAGATTTCACAAATGCTTTGTGCAAGAAGGAGGTAGTGAAAATATCGATGACAATTTCTATATATAGTAGGTATTGGAGAGGACTGAAATTTTAAAAAAATCAGTGGAGTTTGGATGCAAGAGTGAAACTATGAAGAAGTCACAAAATCCCTTAAATCTCATTTTGTAGATGAGGCACAAGTTACCTATTACCTGTGATGGTTCTGGAATTTTCAGTGTCAGACTCTAAATTGTATACTGTGTAGCACTCAGTGTTAGGTGGATGAATATATAGTATTTTACATTATGTTACCTGGCGTAACTTTATAATAAGATCATTTGCTTCATATTTCAGATATTAGTGGAGGCTCTTAGAAAAAACTTATTCCACTTGGCAATAATCCATCAGATAGATTATCTGGGGCAAGTGGCTCAAGTCTGGTTTCTGTAGAATAGGAAATGCTGTATGCTGACTGTGCTTTTGGGTACTTAAGATGCACATTAGCATGTCAGTGGCTTTCAGAAATCCTACAGTAGAAGGATCCTTGGGTGGCTCAGTCTGTTAAACATCTGACTCTTAGTTTTGGCGCAGGTCGTGATCTCACAGCTTGTGGGTTTGAGCCCTGTGTCAGGCTCCGCACTGGCAGTGTGGAGCCTGCTTGGGATTCTCTCTCCCTCTGCTTCTCTCTCTGCCCCTCCCCTTCTCAAAATAAATACAGAAACTTAAAAAAATTGTGTAGTAGATACATCTTTTAACTCTGCTTACCTCACTGTTTCCTAAGATTGACTTGACTATTGTTTTAATCAGTTCAGGCTGCTAGAACAACATGCCATAGACTGGGGGTTTTGTAAACATCAGACATGTATTTCTCACAGTTCTGAAGGCTGAATGTCTAAGCTCAGGGTGCCAGCACAGTCAGGTGCTTATGAGGACCTTCTTCCAGGTTGCACACTGCCAATTTTTTGTTGTCTCTCCCTCACATGGTGGAGACAGACTGTGAGCTAGAACACTAATGCCATTCATGAAGGCTCTGCCCTTCCTTATGACTAAATTATCTCCCAAAGACTCCACCTCCAAAGACTATCATATTGGGGATTGAATTTCAACATAATGAGTTTTGGGGACACACACATTCAGTCCATAACAACTATGAAATCTTTGTTTTTTTCATACAAAACACTATCGTTTCCATCAGTTTGTATTCTTAAAAACACTCTTAAAAAATCAGATCAAGGGAAATGCCCTGATTAGAAAGTCAAATTGTCTTGACATTGGCTGACTACCATCTTTAAAATACTTAAAAATAAACCAGTGATTCAGGATCCAGCATGGTATTGTGATAGATGATCTCCCACAGCTGACCCAAGAGTTAATTAGTATACACAAAAATGCAGAGCCTCAATTGTCAGGGCTCAAAATACATTTTCTGTTCTCTTATCTATTAGAACAAAGAACATAAGCAGAGACCCTAATGCTACTTCTTGAAAGATGTCAAGAAGTGATGAAAATTATTCATCCGTGAGCCAATTTGTGAATACTAGAAACCATTTCCAGACTCTATGTTAAAAGAGAAATGGAAAACTAAATCAAAGGGATGGAGTAGACAACTGAATCAAATCTGTTGTCTATAGTCTATCACAAATGCTCTTTCCTAAGGCAAAATAGGATGTTTCACTGGCTGTGGGCTTAATAGGGAAATGTGGATAAAGTTCATTCAATGAAATGTCATAGGATAAAATAATCTGAGAGGATATTTAGAGAAATTATTTTTTAAATGCAGAGTCACTTTGCTTAAGATTGCAAATTTTCCAATGCCTGGTGGAAGAGGAAAAAAATAAAGAAATGTGAAACTTACATGTGTTAGACTAAAAATCATACGTTTCTTCATATAATTTTTCCATCTTTGTCCCAATTATTTATTGCTCTATTTTTATTTATTTTTTAAGTGTCAGACTGTATTGGTCAAGATTGAGCCAGAGAATCAGAACCAGTGGGAGATACATATTAGATTCATTGTAAGGAGTTGGCTTATGAGTTTTGAGAGGCTGGACAGGCATGACATGAGTCTGTATGGAAGGATATAAAGGCTTGAGGAAGGGTAGGCTGGAATTCACAGACAGAAGTAGAAGCTGCCATCATCCACAGGTAGAGTTTCTACTTTATCAGAAAGCCTGAATCTCCCTTAATCCCTTTCAAGTGATTGAATCAGACCTACCCAGTTTATCTAAAATAATCTCCCTTACTAAAAGTCAACTGATTACAGACTTGTTATATCTTCAAAACACCTTAGAACAACACCTGTATTAAGTGTTTGATTGAACAACTGGGATAGAAGCTTAGTCTAGTCGACGCATAAAACTGACCATCGCAGAGACATATGAATTCATAGATGTACCATAATTTTAAAAAATGATTCATGACTCTGAAAATAGACTAGATGTGCTTTTACCAACCAACCACACACACATCAATCACACATTTGTTAGGATTAGGTTCTTTTTTTCAAAGATATTTTATTGCTCTTTCACATAAAAGCAGTCTGGAGATACACTATCCAGGACTGGTACGGTGGCTCTTCCGTTTCACCAGTGATTTACGGTACTATTTTTTCACGTACCTTTCTAGTCTACTCTCTTTAGAAGGTCTCATCCATTATCAAGGTTAACTCACAGTCCAAGAAAAATTCGGGAACTCCATCCTTGATTTTTGTTCTCTCCGCAACAAAAAGGACAAAAGAGAAAAAGGCTGTCTGCCTCCCCTTTAAAAGAACCCGGAAGTCTCACATGTCTGCTGAAGCCTCATTTGTCAGGATTTGATCACATGGCTGTGAGGTCAATAGGGTAGGGAAGGTATCTCTGGTTCCAGCAAACCGTGTCCCTGGCTAAAATTTGGGGGTCTATCACCAAGAAGCAAAAGGAAAATGGTTGTTCTAGTACATGACTAGTGTCCTTTGTATCACAAAGTAGCTTTAAAATCCTTGAGAACATTTAGCCTTGCATTGTTATCTTAGTATAGCCTCTTCGAGATGGATTTTGAAGAGTGGGTTGAGTAGGCATTATAGACATATTTATCAAGTATACTTGTGGGTTTTGTTTAAAGTTTATACTTGTGTTTTTTTACTACCTATTTCAGGCTTTGCTTAGGTTAGCAACTTCTGCCTCTTTTCCTTTTTTTTTTTTTTTTCTTTTTTCTTTTTTGAAAGTGAAGGAGTGTGCATGCACCCAAACAGGGGAGGGGCAGAGGGAAAGGGAGGTAGAGACTACTCTTAAGCAAGCCCTATGCTCAGCTTGAAGCCTGATGCATGGCTCCACCTCAGGACCGTTGGGATCATGACCTAAGTTGAAATCAGGAGTTGACGCTTAACTGACGGAGCCACCCAGGCACCCCATGCCACTTTTCCATTTTTAACATGTACCATTCTATCCAAAATGTCCAACTTAACTTCGAAACCCTGGTTTGGAAATAGTTTCAGGATCTATGACCGACTTGTTTGGAATTGGTATCAAGTTAGTTTGTCTCTGATTTTGTGCCAATTCTGGCAACTGAGATTTTGTCTTGCTCACCAAAGTTGTTATCACCATATGACCAGTTTTAGCCAATTAATTTGTATGTGTGTGTTTCTGTTTTTATATTTCTCTGTCACACGTATCTTAGATTCTGTGTTAGATGAGGAGGGGGTGGTCCTGCCTGGCTTTTACCAGTATGAACTTAGGCTTTGATATGCTTCTGATAATGTTACTGATGTAAATAGAAATGTTTTTTGCCAGTTTTGATTCCTGAAAATAATTTGAAGGACTGCATTCTACAATATTTACCTTCTCCCTTTCTCATCAGTTACCCATAGTGAAATTTCTTTCTTTAAATATTGATATAAAATTATTACTCCTCTGTTCAATAAAGGAGGCTTAAACATGTGAATCTCAGAAGTGTGTCATGTAGTGAGTGGCAGTGTTTTAAAGAGGACCATAATTTGCATCATCAAACTTGAAATGACTTTTCAGGGAGGGGTAAACAGAAATATACAGTTGTATTTGTAAGAAGAAATGCCTCATTTGTTCATTGCTAATTTCTTTTGACTAATATTAAAGTGCCTTGATTGTTCAATAATGAAGTTGAATACCTTTTGCTTATTGCAGTAGTTTGTAATCATTTGCAAGGTCGCTGAGTAATAATTTTATTATTGTTGGAAGGAGATGAGTCTATTAGGAAACAGTGATTGCCAACTGTGTATTCCTGACAGCAGCATGGAAAGAGAGTTATGATACCAATCACTGTTTGCCATGAAACACTAGTCTTTAATTGGTGATACCAGAGTACAATAACAGCTAGCAGAGAACTGCTTAAAGGTATATTTTTCCCCCCAGATAGTCATAAAGGGACCATTGTCTTCCTATAGTCTAAATAGCACCTAGGCCTGCATTTTGTATTCTCTACAGTTTTGAGTATTTTTGTTTCCTCCCTTTGTTTTGGCCTCGTCCTTCTGTGGCATAACCTTTTGAGGAAAAAAAAATACTATGAAATTATCATATATTTCATTCTGTTTATCATATGTAAGCAATTCAGAAATTTAGACCACCATTTGGTTTCTCGGTTGTTGGAGATTCCCCCCCCCCCCACCTTTATTCAAAAAGTGGATAAGTGATTTTGGCTTAGAAATGTGGAGAGCAACACTCCCACTTGACGACAAAAGAAAATCTGGACAAACTACAAATTAATGAATTTTCTTAAGTCCATCAGAGAACTCCAAAGGATATACATTGTATGATACCATTTGTATGACATTCTCAAAAAAGCAAAACTATAGAGATGGCAAATAGATGTGTGGTTACTAAGGGTTGAGGTTTGGTGTATCAGGTGAACAGGGTGCAGACGGACTGAAGGGAAATTTTCTTTTAAGTTTCTGTTTAAATTCTGGTTAGTTAACATACAGTGTAATTAGCCTCAGGTGTACAATTTAGTGACTCAACACTTCCATACATCACCCAGTGCTCATCATGACAAGCACAGTCCTTAATCCTCATCACCTTGTGAACACATCCACCCCTCTGGTAACCATCAGTTGGTTTTTTATAGTTACGAGTCTGTTTCTTGGTTTGCCTCTTTCTCTTTTTTCTTCCTATGCTCAATTGTTTTGTGTCCTAAATTCACATATGAATGGAATCATTGCAGAGGGGAGATTTTAAGATGTTAGAAGTAGGAACCAACTATTCTCTTAGTTTGCTCAAGACTGTCCCAATTTTAAAACCAAAAGTCCTGTGTACTAGGAATTGCTCTTACTTTCAGACAAACCAGGATTACTGGTGACTCTAGCGGGAAGTACTCTGTATGATACTGGCTTGGTAGATACTTGGCTCTATGTCTGTTATAACCAAAGGGTTAATTTTCGATATGAAAGCTTCTTTTTTAAAATACTCAGCTAATATCTCTGGATCCCAGGGCTGTGACAAATCTAACTGTATTGAAAATGAAGAGAACTAGATCAAAAATTGGAATCTAAGCACAAGAGTAAAAATAAAAAGCAGATATATGGAGTTTTAAGGAGCACATGATAGGAATCTACAGATATTTGCAGGGCTATCATGGGACACAATGGATTGAACAGGTTCATTTTTAGCACCATGGTGTAACTGATAATCCTACCTTTGTACAAGACACAACCTGAACAATTGTGTTCCGTGGCTCTGCCTAATTAAGTTTAATCATTAAATATCTTGAGATCTTATTTTCCTTACTCATAAAAGGAAGAAGTCACAATAATTCCTATTGTAATTATTTGTTGAGATTACGAGCTCTGAAGTTGATCATTACTGTACTCAAATAACCGGCTCCAAAACTCTTTCTCTACGACTTTGGTTAAGTTCTTCAACTTATCTGTGCTTGGGATTTCTCTTAGAATAATAAGTTTAACGGCATCTACCTCCAAAGCTGAGATAAAGATAAAATGAGATTACATATTAGCTGACAAATAGTGAAAATAGACAACATTATATCCGATATGTTTCACATGGCTTGCTGCCATTCTCATTTTGTCTTTCTAGTTTTTAGACTAATGCAATAGAGAAGACTATAAGATCTAAAATACCAAAATGGACTCTCTTTTGTGTTTAAAAGAGAAAATCAGGATTGCAATTCTTGTAAATTTAACTTTATCACCTATATAAAAGAGTGGAATTGACAAGAACATAGAAGAATATTACAGGCAGGAAATAGTTACATAACAGAAAAACAGATAACAAAGAACTGAGTGATTTTCTTTTGTGTGACATTGAGTCAGGCCCTTTTTACCATGAGCTTAGACACTCTTGTATTAAACACACAGCAGAATTAAAGGGCTGAAATGCTTCTTTCTACTCTACTGCTGTAAATCTACAGATAGCTACCACAGAGAGCTGTGCAACTGGTAAGACAGTAAGCAAGGACTTGTAGTTTCTGGGTCAGATGTAAGGAGCCTGGAAGCTTCTACCCCATTCTAACAAGTAAAAACCTGAATAAACTGAAAAAAATCAACATCTCTTGTCAGATTCTTAAGGGAAGGGAAGATATAGGACAACAAACTGAAAAATCAGCAACTCTTCTGGGATTCTCAAGAGAGGGAAAGCGTAGGACAAACCACTGACCCCCAAATTGTAGAGACGGGTGAGTATAGGTTACTGCCACTTACCAGAGCACAGACTCCTGAGTAGAAGCTTTCTGAGACCGGTGCTGGGGTAGGAAAACCCACCATACTTGATGGATTCCTGGAGCCTCAGCGTGGACAACTATCAGAGTTAAAAACTCTAGTGGAATTCAGCCTTCGGAGGCTCTGCATGACTGAGATTTAGCTTCAGGAACTCCATTAGGCTTGCACAGTAAATATCACAGTCAAATACCATCTTGCACCTGGCAGAGCAAGAGGAAAAGGAACCATTTTAAACCATTCTGAACAGAGCACTTATTAACAAGGCTTTCCGGCAGGAGTAACTGGTGACCCAGAGCCTAAACTGCTGAGGTTCTATCAGATCCCGATGGACCTAGGAAGGAAAATACCCAACTCCAGCCCCAACTAGCCGTTTTGTCACATCTAACTAAGGGAGGAGAAAAACCCAACTATGAAATACTTGTGAAGTTCACCCTCCAGAGGCCACAGGCCCACTGAAAGACCGAAACCCGATCACAGGAGTATAGAACACTTCGGCTCTCCCTGCATTCACCACCACAGGACTAAAGGCCACATTATAGCAGTTCCTTTCACTGAGTACATTATATCTGCCTATCAGGGAAAAAATGACAACACCACGTGGAGCAAGTGTCAGAACCAGGCATGGCGGTGATGGTGGAAGGGTCATACAGAGAATTTAAAAGAACACAATTAAAATGCTAAGGACCGTATTGGATAAAGTAGCATTCAGGAAGAGATGCGCGATGGAGAGGGAGAGGTGGAAATCCTAAGGTCTAAAAAACACAGTAACAGAAATGAAGCATGCTTGTAATGGGCTTATTTGACAGGCTAGACATGGCTGAAGAAAAAAAGAAACGACCAGAGGGATAGATCAATGGAATGTCTGGAAACCAAAAAGCAGAGAGTGAAGTAAACAACAATATCCAAGACTCTGGGACAACTACAAAGGGAGTAGCATGTGCATAACGGGGATACTGTAAGGAGATAAAAGGAAAAAAAAGGAACAGAAGAAATGTTTGAAAGAGTAACGACTGAAAATTTCCCCAAATTAATGTAAGATATCAAACCACAGATTCAAGATGTTCAGAGAACACCAGGGAGGATAAATGCCCAAAACAGACAAACAGACAAACCTGAATCTTGGCCAATCATTTTCAAACTACAGAGAATCAAAGGAAAGAGAAAAATCCTGAAGGAACACAGAGGGGGAAAAAAGCACCTTGCCTGTAAAGGAACAAAGATAATTACATTTGACTTCTCCTCAGAAATCATGTAATAAAAGCATGGAATGAAATACTTACAGTGTTTAGAGAAAAAATTCACCAACCTAGAATTCTGTAAAATTATTCTTCAGAAGTAAGGAAGGAATAAAGACTTTTTCAGACATACAAAAATTGACAGAATTTGCTGCCCATAGTTTTTCCTTGCAAATTGTTCTTAAAAGAAGTTATGTAGAGAGGAGAAAAATAATATAGGTCAGAAGCTCGTATCTATGTAAAGTAAGGGAGAACACTATGGAAGAAATAGTAAAGAAAACTCATTTTGAAAAATTTAATATATTTCAAAATCATGATACCAATAATGTATTTGATTATGATTATATATTTGCTTATTTATGCCTATATACAGGTGAAATCAATAACAGTAATGATACAAGGAATGGAAGAAAGGAATTGGGGTTATTTCGTTATATAAGCTGTAATGTAAAGTGATACAGTATTACTTGAAAGTGAACTTGGATATTGGCAAATTCTAGCACAACCACTAAAAGGAGTAAAAAAAAAAAAACTATAACTGATATGCTAAGATAGGAAAGAAAGTAGAAATATATCAAATGCTCAATTAAAATTATAAAAGGCAAAAAAATGGAAGACAAAAATAGGAACAAAGAACAGAAATAAATAGAAAATAGGAACATATATAGTAAATACTATTTTTCACTCTTAATACTTCTGATCTAAATGCATCAATTAAAAGATGAAGCTTATCATAGTGGATCAAAAAACACAACCCAATGCTATGTTGTTCACACACTTAAATATAAAGACATATATAAATGAAAGTAAATGGATGGAGAATATAGATAATGCTAATATTAACCAAAAGCAAGAGCACCTATATTAATTTCAGACAGAGCAGACGTCAAAGAATATTAAAGGTCAATTACTCTGAGACACGGCAACTCTTAATGTCTGTGCACCTAACAACAGAGAATCAACATACACAAAGTAAAAACTGATGGAACTACAAGGAAGAAATAGATAAATGAATCCACTACCCTAGTTGGACACTCATCACCCATCTCTTAGAAATGGGCAGCAAGCAGAAAATCAATAAGGATAAAGTTGAACTCAGCAACACCATCAATCAATTAAATATAATTGACATCTATAGAGTACTTCATCTGACAACAGCAGAATAGATCTTTTTCTCAAGACAGGAGACAGGAAAATCTAATACTCCTAGTTTATTGCTACTCATTAGAAATATGTATATATGTTGCACTAGGTAGGGGACATGCACATTGCTAGTTGTAGAATTTACAAAAATGAATATAGATAGACATGTAGATCAACAGAATAGAGAGTCCAAAAATTACTCCTCATAGATATGGTCAATTAAATTTGGACAAGAGTACCAAAACAATTCAATGGAGAAAGAAAGACCTTTCAACAAAATGTACTGAGTCAATTGAATGTCCACAAGCAAAAAATAAAATTGGGCAGTGGTTTCTTAACTATGACACCAAAAACACAAGTGAAAAAAGAGAGTGTAGATAAATTAAGCATCATCAAAATTTAAGACTTTTGTGTGCAAAGGACACCATCAAGAAAGTAAAAAGACAAGCCCCAGAATGGGACACAATATTTGCAGACCATGTGCCTGATAGTAGACTTATATCTACGGTACATGAAGAACTCTAACAGCTCAGTACTGAAAACACAATTAATCCAATTAAGGGGTGGACAAATGATACGAATAGCCATTTTTCCAAAAAAGATCTACATATGCCCAACAAGCACACAAAAATGTGCTCCATATAGACTAATAACATCATCACTAGGGAAATGGAAATCAAAGCCAGAATGAGTTATCACTTCATACCACACTAGGAGGGCTTGAATAAAAAGACATATACTAAGTATTAGAGGGGAATATAGAGAAATTGTGTTGTGTCACCACTTTGGAAGACATTCTAGCATTTTCTTTCGTTTTTTTAAGCTTTATTTTGAGAGAGAGAGAGTGCACGCGCTAGCGAGCATGAACTGGGGAGGGGCAGAGAGAAAGGAAGAGAAACAATCCCAAGCAGGCTCTGAGCTATCAGTGCAGAGCCCAACAGGGGGCTCAAACTCAAGAACTGTGAGATCATGACCTGAACCAAAATCAAGAGTTGGACACTCAACCTACTGAGCCACATAAGAACCTCTCTAGCAGTTTCTTAAAAGACATTCTAGCAGTTTCTAAAAGGTTACACATAAAGCTACCACATGACCCACTATTTTATTCTTAGGTGTATAGTAGTGAAAATTTAAAACACATACACACACACACACACATTTGAACATGAGTGTTAATACCAGCACTTTTCATAATAACCCCAAATAAGAAACAATTCAAGTGTTCACCCACTGATGAATGGATAAATAAAATATAGTATATCCAGACAATGGCATAATATTTGCCAATAAAAATGAATGAAGTACAGATACGTGCTATTACATGAAGGAAACTTGAAAACATGCTGAGTAAAAGAAGTCAACCACAGGAGGCCAAATAGTGTGTGATTCCATTCATGTGAAATGATCAGAGTAGGCCAGTCTACACAGAAGAAAAGTAGACTAGTGGTTATCTTGGACTAAGCAGAGAGGAGAGCTGGGAAAAAGAAGGGAGATGACTAACATTATGGCGTTTCTTTTAGGTATAATGAAAATATTCAAAATCCGATTGTGGTGATCTTTGTACAATTCTGAGAATACACTAAAAAAACATTGAATTGTACACTGTACATGGGTTTATCATACCATGTATGAATTGTATCTTAATGAAGCTGTTATTTTATGTTTGTTTACTTTTGAGAGAGAGCACACGAGGAGGGAAAGGCAGGGAGGGAGACACAGAATCCAAAGCAAGCTCCAGGCTCTGAGCTGTCAGGCCCCAATGTGAGGCTCAAACTCACAAACCATGAGATCATGACCTAAGCTGAAGTCGCTTAACCAACTGAGCCACCCGGGTGGCCCATGAAGCTGTTATCTGAATGATCCCTTTCTTTAAAGAGTTCCTAATCCAAGTAAGTAGGCTGGCAAACAAATACATATTTAAGTGATAGTAGAACAATAAGTAGAATCCCTTTGGGGCAGAGTGCAGCAATCAGGCGCTCCGTAAGTGTGTGTTTATCCTCACAATGCTAGGGGATTAAGTTTGTAAACTCAGCACCCTAGAAGTGCTAAATTTACCCCCCAGATAAAAAGTATTTATCTCAGACTGAAATACAGATTAAAAAGTCATCTTTCTTTCTTCATAAAAGTTGAAAAGAACAAAGAAGCAGAAAGCCATATCATGACAAACTATTGTAAATGCATGCAGTGTACCTATATATGTTTATACATGCTCCTAATCAATGTCATTATACCAATTTATGTCTTATAATTTTACCCTTATATCTTGATATATAGATATGTATCAATATACTTTAATTTTAGATATATATAAATATAGTTGGTGTTTTGATATATGTATTATATACACATGAATTTAGTGACTGTGTACATTTTTATCATTTAAAGGGATACTAAATAGTTTTATCATACAATTAAATAAATGTGAAGCAATCAGTATACCTTGGTTGTACATCAATGTACAGTCAGTGGAAGAAAACATAGAAAATGGTCCCCAAAATCTCTTCATGTAAAATTGACGAAGTAAAACTGGGGAATAGTGGAATTATAAAAAAGTCTTAGTTGTGTCTAGTCTAAGTCTCTTTCAGAAATAAAAATCCCATTTACTGTATATTTGTTAAATACTCAGTTATGCCTTGATATCTTCAGTATGAGAAGCACACTCCTTCACCAGTCTGTCTGTCCCAAGACCAGCCAGCTCTAATTCCTTGAAAAATATGTTCAGAATTTCTCTCTTTGCAGCGGCTCCAGTATGAATTAGGTTTGCCATTTGGAGCCTCCCAAAATAGGTTTATTCCACATTAAATGTTACATATGTATCATTCCGTAATAGCTTTCTGAGCGGATTTATATATATCAATCATCTCATTTTATTCTCCTGTAGCAGAAGTATGATTATCTCAATTTTGTGAAGAAACAGCAGAGGCCTCTGTGATCAGCCGTCATCAGGAGAAACAATAGAATCCTATTTAAGTGGGGGAAATTGATTTGTTTATTGATATGGCTGTTCTTCAGAATGTTAGTGCTCAGAAACAGTTGTACCTGATCAACTCTTGAAGAACAGGTACATAAAGCCACCTGGGACAACTCCCAGAACCACATCTTGGAGCAGCCACAGAGCCCATCCCGCCCATCCAAGCCCCCAAACCCCACCCCAAACCCCGTATCAGTGCCTCCCACTCAGGCAGCTTGACTCTGACCTGCTCATGTGGGTGCATCCCAGGGGTGGAAAATAAGCCACATACCTGCACTTTAGTAACCAGGGAAGCTAAGAAATGTGGGTTTTGCTGAATTTTACGTGGAGAAAGCAAGACGACAATATAAGAAAATATCAGAATGTTCAGTGATTGCATTACTTTGCGCTGTCAGAAATGACAGATGCCAACTATGACTTCCTAATTGAGTTTTCTGATTCTGAGTCTCCCCTCCCAAATGATCTTGTGAGCTTTTCTGCTCTGTTTCTATACGTTTTAAACATGTGCATGTAACTTGACATCTGTATCTGTTTAACTTAGATTTGCTAGCTTGGGCTCATTGCTTCAAATTTTTTGGATCATGTCAAAACCAGTTTGTTTTTTTTTTCACTCATCATAAGAACACATCAAACCAGCTTCGTTTATTAAGACCTTGGGTACGTATGCTTTTTTGGGGACGTATCAGAATCTTTCTTGGGCAGTGATGATGGTTTGGAAAATGTTGCCATGGTTACTTGAGTTATATTCTGTACTTTAAGAATCACTACTTTGTATACTTTAAATATATTTTATTTCTCAATTATACCTTAATAAACCTGGAAAAAAGAGTATTATTAAGAGAAACTGAATATAGGGTATACAGTAACTCTGTCCTATCTTGGCAACTTTCCTGTAAATCTAAAATTATTCCCCAAATTAAGGTTTATTAAAAATATAAAACAAATGAATTACTACTTTGTTGTATAGTTATTCAAACTTCCATAGATTTGCCTTTCTTCCTTTACCTCTCTACTCTGTCGTTGAAGGGTATGTCATGAAGATTACAGCCTTGAAGTAGAAGCTAAAATCTGAGATTGTGTTACCTCCTATTTTGGTTTTCTTCTTCAATGTTACTTTGGCTATTCAGGTCTTTTATGGTATTGGCACAAAAACAGGAACATAGATCAATGGAATAGAATAGAGAACCCAGAATTGTACCCACAAATGTATGGCCAACTAATCTTTGACAAAGCAAGAAAAAATACTCAATGGGAAAAAGACGGTCTCTTTAGCAAATGGTGCTGGGAGAACTGGACAGCAACATGCAGAAGAATGAAACTAGGTCACTTTCTTACACCACACACTAAAAATAAACTCAAAATGGATGAAGAACCTGAATGTGAGACAGGAAACCATCAAAACCATAGAGGAGAAGGCAGCAAACAACCTCTTTGACCTCAACCAGAGTGATTTCTTACTCAACAACCTCTCCAAAAGCAAGGGAATCAAAAGCAAAAATGAACTATTGTGACCTCATCAAGATAAAAAACTTCTGCACTACAAGAGAAGCAATCAACAAAACTAAAAGGCAACTGATGGAATGGGTAAAGATAGTTGCAAATGACATATTGGGTAAAGAGCTAGTATCCAAAATCTATAAAGAACTCGCCAAACTCCACACCTGAAAGACAAATAATCCAGTGAAGTAATGGGCAGAAAACATGAACACTTTTCCAAAGAAGACATCCAGATGGCCAACAGACACATGAAATTATGCTTGTTACTCATCATCAGGGAAATATAAATCAAAGCCACACGGAGATACCACCTCACGCTGGCCAGAGTAGGTAAAATGAACAAATCAGGAGACTGTAGATGCTGATGAGGATGTGGAGGAAAAAGCCCCTCTTGCACTATTGTTGGGAATGCAAACTGTTGCAACCACTCTGGAAAACAGTGTGGAGGTTCCTCAAAAAATTAACAATAGAACTAGCTATTACCCAGCAATAGCACTGCTAGGAATTTACCCAAGGGATACAGGAGTGCTGATGCATAGTGTACCTCTATGTTTATAGTAGCACTTTCAACAATAGCCACATCATGGAAAGAGCCTAAATGTCCATCAACTGATGAATGGATACAGAAGATGTGGTTTATCTATACAATGGAATACTACATGGCAATGAGAAAGAATGAAATCTGGCCATGTGTAGTAACATGGATGGAACTTGAGGGTGTTATGCTGAGTGAAATAAGTAAGTCAGAGAAAGACAAATAACATATGTTTTCCCTCATGTGTGGAACTTGAGAACTTAACAGAAGATCATGGGAAGGGGAAAGGGGGAAAATGTTACAGAG
Organism: Hyaena hyaena; assembly: GCF_003009895.1. Taxonomy (NCBI): domain Eukaryota; kingdom Metazoa; phylum Chordata; class Mammalia; order Carnivora; family Hyaenidae; genus Hyaena; species Hyaena hyaena. Next base: position 578,307 of record NW_024080855.1, read on the forward strand.
AGGGAGGGAGGCAAACCATAAGAGACTCTTAAATACTGAGAACAAACTGAGGGTTGATGGGGAGTGGAGGAGAGGGAAAATGGGCAATGGGCACTGAAGAGGGCACTTGCAGGGATGAGCACTGGGTGTTGTATGGAAACCAATTTGACAATAAATTATATTTTTAAGAAAGAGTGTCATGAAATGTCACGTCACTTTTGCCAGACTCCCCAGGTTTAATACCTCACTGTTAAAGTCTTCACTTCCACCTGCAGAATTTTACTTACAGTAGGTTCTTGTTCCACTCTTTATTCCTACTCACAACATTATATTTTCTAGTTGTTACAAGTGTTTTAATGAATGCCAGAAGTGTGGTTAAGGGGCAGGAGTTAGAGAACTTTGATCACTTCAAAAAAATGTCCAATATTCTAGAAATGATTTTACTGATGGACTGACTCCATTCATTCATTCAAGAAACAATGACTGGGTAGTATGGGGAATAACCTTTCCTTGGGGAAACCAGCCTTGTCCCCCTCATGGGATGAAGCTTCCAGTCACTGTTCCTTCCGCTAGACCTGAGACAGAGGGGTAATGAGAGCCAGGCAGAGACTGTCAGAATCATTTTGTGGGATTAATATGCAGGAATCATTTTGTGGGATTAATATGCAGACGCCTCCGCTATGCTTAGAGCTAGATGCAGAATGAAGCCGCCTGATGACAAGCAGAGCCCAACGTTCCAGAGAAGAAGAGAGCTTTGATGGCCTCCTCTGAGCCCTGAATCCCACTGTATATAAAGGCAACGCCGGCTTTAGGCTTTTCAGTTTAATGATCTGATGAATTCCATTTTTGTTAAGCTAGTTTGTGTTCCACTTCTGTCACTTCAACAGAAAAGGACACTGAAAGGACACTAAAAATACTCTATCCTCAGTCTGACTTTTAGATATATTCGTGAGTTTTCTCTCTTTAATCTTCAAAAGTATATACTGGAAATGCAAAAATGCCAGAGGCTATTGTATTCTCTGTCGTATAGGGAGGCATTAGTAATAACGCGTGGGGTAATGGGCGAGGTTAATAGCGCGTTTGAAATATTAAAGGAATATCATGGGAAAAAATGACCAAATGCAAAAACACAGAGCTCACCCCTTCACCACCTTCCTCCCACTCCATGCCTTTGGCCTGATCCTTTGTTATAGAGTCAGGGCCTTGATCAGTGCCTTCGCCTACTCTCAAATCCTATTCCCACAGCAGCTTCAATTTTCCTCGGGGCAGCACCCTAGAGTCATTCGTGAATTTAGTTCTCTCTTTTTCCCCTAGAATTTTTTAAACGTTGGAGGTCTTTTTGTTTCATTTTGTTTTGGGGTAGAGCTTTTATGTTGCCTTTGGCAATATCTAGTCTTGAAGGTTAACCTATGAGTTTATGTTAATTTCAGTGAAGATTGGCTGTGTATTTTTTTGACCTTCACTTGAATAACCTTTCAGGTCGTTTTTTTCTCTTCTATTGACTCCAGATCTGTAGATGCCACTGGCTGTTTGGTTCACCTTGATATACTCAGAGAGAAAAAGGAGGGTCGGATTTAACCTTTCATGTAATGATTAGAAAAATAGTTACTCGGTTTGGAACAAGCCTTAACTGCATGCATCGGTTGGCTAATTAGCTCTAAGTCATATATTTTTTGACCTTTTAGAAAATGGCAGTGTTTCATTCTGAGTCATCAGTCTGATTACTCTTTTGCAAAAAAAGAGAAATTCTTGTATTTTAATTAACTTAGCTATATTGTTTATGGAGAATTTAACACCCTTTGGCTCTGACCTACAGTTCTTGCCAGTGGCTAAAATTGTCTAATGTTCAGTAGAAGTTGCATTACAGGACTAGGTAATGGCATTGATCTTTCTGAAGATAATAGATTAATTTTTCTGCCCACAGTTTGTGAAACCCAATGGGATCATCACCATATTTTGATAATATTTTATCCCTCAAGCAACTAACACACTTTCTGGCATATAACATGAGCCAAGTAAAAGTTTTTACATGAATAAATAAATGATTGGATACCCTTTATACATTTCAATATTATATTGACTCATTTTCTATAAAGTATACAATGTTGTTCTCTTAGGCTGAAAGAAATTACTTATGTTGGGTGTTCTTTTAGGTAAGGAGGGATGCAAAAACAAGTATTTTCCACAGCCAATAGAACTGGGCCATTTTGGGTATAGTTCTCTTTTATGATTAGTGTTTTCAAAGCTTTATCTACAACTCTGTGTAAAAATGTCTCTGTATGCCCTATGCTGTACCTGCCATGTTGTTACATTTCTGTTGATTCAACATACAATAGCTGAAGTATTATTCACAGATTGTTTCCTACAATCTTAACACAAAAAGTTAAAATTATCTAGCTTAATTATTAAAATAAATATAAAGCATTATATGAAGATGCCTTGTTATCTCATAGAACAGAAAAATAATGGCATCAAAGAAAAAGTGTGAATCAACTAGTAAAGAATCTTCAGAGAACTCATCTTCTTACATGTTATTAAGATAGTCTGATTTATTCTCATGTCATGTATTAATCTACATTGATTAGGAATAAGAACTGAAGCATAATAGGGCATATTAAGCAATAAACCAGTAAAAGATTATCGCAAATGTAAGGAACAAAAATGTACTTTGGCAAATAGCATCAGTTCAATAAAAATAATATTCAACATTTCTGAAAGAGATTGTATGCATTATTGTACATAAATCTGCACTTTCATTTAGTTCACTTCTCTGGAATAAAACTGCTTGTGTCAGGAAGTTCACAGCTCGACTGAATTCAGTGCTGTTTGTTTTATTATCATGTACCTCTCCTGGTTCAGATGCACAATCTTTATGTACAGACATTTCCTAGGGAGGTTGTACAAGTTAAGAACCTGGACTCTGGGAACATCGTGGTGCCTTTAAGTCTTAATTTAGCCTCGAGGGCAAGTTAATGTAATGTCACTAAAATCCAGTTTTCTTGTGTGAATTGTAAACGTTATAACAAGTTAGATGCTTTAAGAGGCAAATGAGAGAATATATTTAAAATATTTAGCATGTTAGCTGGCATAGCGAATGATATGTTATAAAAATAACTATTATTAACAAGCCATAGGTGAAATCTTACAAACCATGAGGCAGTAGTTTTGTCTGATTTCTAAAAAAATTTTACCAGAAAAATTTGAATCATAAATTTCTAAGTATAATAAAATGAAAGATTTAAGACAATCACATTTTCCTAACTTCTTTTTTAGATTTCAAACACATAGAAAGCTTGCACAGTCGTACAATGAACACTATATATTTACCACGATTCACCAACTGTTCGCTTTTTGTCACATTAGCTCTATCTCTCCTTTTTCATGTTTTTTTAAAGTTTATTCATTTTGAGAGAGAGAGGGAGAGAGACAGAGAGAGAGGCTGGAGGAGGAGCTGAGAGAGAGGGAATGAGAGAGAATACCAAGCAGGGTCTTCACTGACTTAGTAGAGCTGTTGGGCTCGAACCCACAAACCATGGGACCATGACCTTAGCCAAAACCAAGAGTTGGGTGCTCAACTGACTGAGCCACCCAGGTGCCCCATCCTTTTTCATGTTATAATACGTATGCTCAGTCTCCTAAAAATGAGGATGTTCTCCTACATACCTTCAGTATATGGATCACATTCAAGAAGTTTAACACTGATATATAATATATAGTTTATGTTCATACTTTACCAGTTGTCCTAACGATATTGTTTATAACTGTTTTATTTTTATTTTGATCCAGAACACAATGATCAGGGATCACTATTTGCTTTTGTTGTCCTGTTTCTTTTGTTTTTGTTGTTATTATTATTATTATTTATTTATGAGAACGAGAGAGTGTGAGCAGGGGAGGGGCAGGAAGAGATTCAGATTCTGCACGTCAGCACGGGTCCCAATGTGGGGCTCAAACTCACGAGCTGTGAGATCATGACCTGAACCAAAATCAAGAGTCTAATGCTCAACTAAGCCACCCAGGCGCCCTTCTTTTGTTTCTCTTAGTGGAGAAAATTCACCAGCATTTTTTCCTCATCTTTCACGATCATTAATTTGAAGATTCTAGGTCACTTGTTTCCCAGATTGTTCCTCAGTTTGAACCTATCGGATTATTTCCTCCGTCCTAGATTCAGGTTCAAGTTCTTAGCCAGATACTACTACCTTGGCTGGTGCTGTGTCCTTCTGAGTACATCTCATTCTTTGTAGTGTTAACTGAGGTCTCTTGGAGTGTCCACAAGATTCCACCATTATCCAAGCTCTTCCATTCCTTTTCTAAAAGATTATCTGCGAAGCAACACTTTGAGAATGAGTATGTCCTGTTGTCCAGCAGCTTTTAACCTATTGGTTTACTATTGAAATCGTGATCTTAGCCTCCATCCGTTATTGTAATAATGGTTCCAGTGTGATGCCTTTTCTAATTCCACCATTATCTGCATTTATTAGTTGGTATTCTTCCATAAGGAAGATCCCCAATCACCCTACCCCATTTTAGAATCATGATGGGCTCACAGATTTTTAAAATTCTGATTGATTATATTAGCACACATTTAGTTTGTACAGATAAGGGTGCCAGATAGTTTTTAGTTCCAGGAGATTAGAACTGTGCATTGTCCTTGTTAAGAACTAACCTGATTTAAAGCTTGTAGCAAAAGGGCAAGTGTATATTAAAATTTTTCATAAGTATTTCTAAACTTGATGCAGATTTTCAAGATAAATTTATGCTTCATTAATAACATGTTAAGGTACTTGTAGTGCTTCTGCTCTCCATATTGATAGATGTTTGACTTAATTAGTTATTTTTTAAGTTTATTTAATTTGGTGGGAAGAAGGATATTGCATTGGGGAGGGAAAGAGAGAAGGAGAGAGAGAATCCCACGCAGGCTCCATACTGTCAGCATGAACCCAAGGGAGGGCTCTATCTCATGTACCATGAGATCATGACCTGAGCCAAAATCAAGAATTGGACCCTTACCTGACTGAGCCACACAGGCACCCCTGACACCATTAGTTTTTAAATCTCTATTCTTTACAATACCATTTAGTATATAAAATAATTCCTTTTATTTATGGCTATGTAAGACACAAAGACATGGGACTAGCACCAGAGCACAGAACTTTCCATTTGTTTGTCCTAAATGTATAAATGGCATATTAGATAAAAAGTTACTGTATACTTCTGGTCAGAAAAAAATAGGTATTTGAGCCCAAGCGGAATGCTTGTACTGATTTTTCATTTGTAGAACTCTTCTGTTTAGAATTCCTGCCCTAGAAAATTTCCCAATTCTACTGATTTGCCAGTCTAATATTTTAGCATGAAGGGTTAGTATTAAATCAGTTGTCTAACAAATCACTGTCTCATTGTAAGCAACCTGTTTTTTCTGTCTCCTTAATTTTAAGATCTTCTTTGCATTTAGCTTTTCAGAAATTTTACTGCAATGTATTTGGTTAGGAAATTATTGTTTCCTTATCCTTCTATTTGAATATTACTTCTTGCCCATTCTTACTATTCTTTCCGCTGAATCTTTTATTATGCGTGAAGTCTTTATTGTATCCTCCATATCCTTCACCCTCCATATTTGCCCACATTTTACATCTATGGACAACATTCTGTGTGACTTTTTCCTATCTTCCTACTTACTATTTCTTTGTCTACTCCTCTGTATCTAATTGACTATATTTTCTTCACCTGAATTTCCATTTAGGTATTTTCAAAATTTTTTAGTACCTCATCTTAGTATTTTCCTTCCTTTTTCATAGAATTTCAGCTCTTTTTTACATTTGTCATTATTTTCAAGTTATTTCTTTTATATCCTATCTCGAGATTGTTACATGCTTTCCTTAAATTCTTGGGATATTTTTTCCAAAGTGAATAATTTACTTCAGAATTATGAAATTTTATTATTGTGAGTTCATCTTTAGATAGGCTGGTTTTCTGTGGGAATCTGCATTGGCCGGAGTTGTGAGAGTATCTTTTTTTTTTTTTTTGTCTTATATTTTTTAATAGTTTATTGTCAACTTGGTTTCCATATAACACCCAGTGCTCATCCCCACAAGTGCCCTCCTCCATGCCCATCACCCCCCTTCTGCCCTCAGTTCTCAGCATTCAAGAGTCTCTCATGGTTTGCCTCTCTCCCTCTCCCCCACACTTCCCCCCCTTCTTCCCTCCCATGGTCCTCCGTTAAGTTTCTCCTAATCCTCCTATACGTGCAAACATATGGTATCTGTCTTTCTCTGCCTGACTTATTTCTATGACTTCAGAGCAGTTTGCTTTTGCTTTGTCTATGACCTCAGGTATATCACCATCCAGGGACTTATTTTCATGTTAATTTCTTAGCTTGGATTTTCCTGAACCAAAATTTGGGCCTTTTATGCTTATAAGGTCCAGATCAGACTCTCAGGAGAAACTTTTTTTTTTTCCATGGAAAGATCAAAAGAAAACAGCATCTTTCTTAACATCTATGGTGGGTGATGTTTTCCTGCTCTCCTTTTATTGGGAGGGTCACTACCTGAGGATCTTATTTCAATGTAGGTTCTCACTGGCCACACATTGCTTTAGGCAGCCTGAGGTCTGTGGTTTCTCCCCACATGGGTACTCAAGCACAAATCCCTAGAGTAATAGGGCTGAGCTACCCCGAGGCCCTTCCTCTCCCGCTGAGCATCAACATTAACTGCTCCAATTTCTGGGCCCCTTTTCATGTTCAGCATCTGAGGTATCTTTTTCTATTTCAAGATTGTAGCTTTGTATATAACAGGATGAGTGTTATTCGATTTTTATATAATTTCTAGGTGTTTTCAGAAAGATGGCTTTTAGATTATCAAGTCAGACAGTGTTACAGCTGGAATTCCAATCCCATACTTTCTAACTAATCTTTACGTCTCTTTAAAATATACATGAAAATTATGTCTAGTGGCACAATTATGCCATTAAGGACAAAGAAGTGTAAATGGAATTCCCCTGCATGAGGTTTCCTTCACTTTCCTTAAAAAAAAAAAAAAAAAGAAAAAAAACTTTGTGCTTCTTCGTAGCACAAACTTTAAGCAATGCCCAGAGGTGCAGTGCCACCTTGGAACGAGGAAATGAACGCAATATTCTAGAAATGGTAAAGCAGGAAGACAGAGGAGTCTGGCTCCCTGACTAGGTGCCCCAGATCTGAATTTCCACATTGGGATTTCTTGTTGCATGACAAAAGTAAACTATTTTTCTAATTTAAGCTACCTTTTTTTCAGACTCTGCTAAATGCAGTTGAATGCAATTCAGATTGATAATGTAAATGGAATTTAAAAAATAAATTTATAGATAAAAAGCATTCAGTTAAGTTGCAAGGCAGAAACACGAGACTAGATACCACATTTAGCCACACTAACCATATTGCATGTTTAGGACTTGGAGTCCCTCATGCTTCTGGCACTTGAAAAAATACTTTTCTCTGCAAACACTGTGCTTTTCCATGTCCTCATTTCTTTTCTCCTGCTGTGCTCCCAGTTAAACTATCCTCTATACTTTCTGCTTATCATATTATTTTATAGTTACTGCTTCTTGATGTGCCTTCCTTACAAGAGAATGACTTCCTTGAACATAGATGATATGCCTTAATAATTTTGTATTCTGAGCACTTAAAACAGTATCTATATATTTTTTCCCTTTCTTTTCTTTTCTTTTCTTTTCTTTTCTTTTTTTTTTTTTTTGAGGGAGAGAGTGCAAGTGAGCAAGGAGCAGAGACAGAGGGAGGGAGGGAAGGCAAGAAGAAGAAAAAGAAGAGAGAGAGAGAGAGAGAGAAAGGCAGCTCACCCAAAGTGGGGCTTGAGCTCATCCAACGTGAGGCTCGAGCTCACCCCAAATGGGGCTCGAGCTCCTCTGATGCAGGACTTGAACTCATGAACTATGAGATCATTACCTGAGCCAAAGTCAGATGCTTAACAGACTGAGCCATCCAGGTGCCTATATTAAAAAAATATTTTTAATGTTTATTTATTTTTGAGTGAGAGAGAGCACAAGTAGGGGAGGGACAGAGAGAGGGTGACACAAAATGTGAAGCAGGCTCCAGGTTCCAAGCTGTCAGCACAGAGCTCGATGCAGGGCTCGAACTTGGAAACCTCGAGATCGTAACCTGAGCCAAAGTCAGATGCTTAACCAGGTGCCCCCAGGTGCCTATATTTTTAATTTAAGTATAGTTTTTGTATTAAATTAGTTTCAGGTGTACAGCATAATGATTAAACAATTATATATATATATCATGAAATACCACAGAGTTACCCTCTGTCAACATACAAAGTTATTACAATATAATTGACTATATTTCTTATGCTGTGTTTTTCATCTCGATGGCTTATTTATTTTATAACTGAAAGTCTGTACTTCTTAGTACCCTTCACCTATTTCACATATACCTCCATCCCTATCCCCCTCTGGCAACTACCAGTTTGTGTTCTATATTTATGAGTCTGTTTCCATTTTTTCTTTGTTTCTTTATATGTTCATTTGCTTGGTTTTTTAGACTCTACATGTAAGTGAAATCATACAGCATTTGTCTTTCTCTATCTGACTTACTTAGCATTATACCTTCTAGGTCCATCCATGTGTTGCAAATGGCAGAATTTCATGCTCTTCATCATCTTCTTAATTCATTCATTTGTCAATGGACACTTAGGATGTTTTCTAAACCTTGTAATGTTTTCCAAACCTATTGTAAATTATGCTACAATAAACATAAATGTGCATATATCTTTCTGGATTCGTATTTTCATTTCTTTGGAGAAATAATCTGACGTCAAATAACTGGATTATATGAGATTTCTATTTCTAGTTGTGTGAGCAATGTTTATACTGTTTTCTATTGTGGGTGCACCAATTTACAATCCCATTAATTGTCCACAAGGGTTCCTTTTCTTCCACATCTTTACAAATACTTATTACTTCTTGTCTATTGGATACTAGCCATTCTGACAGGTATAAGATAATCTCTTAAGGTTTTGACTTGCATTTCTGTGATGAGCATCTTTTCATGTGTCTGTTGGCCCTCTGTATATCTTCAATATATAACTGTCTATTGAAGTCTTCTGCCCATTTTTAAGTCAGATAATTAGGGGTGGTCATACTAAATTCTTTGTAAGTTCTTGATATACTTTGGACATTAACCCCTTAAAACATATATCATTTCCAAATATCTTTTCCCATTCAGTAGGTTGCCTTTTTGTGTTCCTTCACTGCACAAAAGCTTTCTAGTTTGATGTAGTCCCAATTATTTATTTTTGCTCTTATTTCCCTTGTCTGGTGAGACATATCCAGAGAAATATTGCTAAGGCAAATGTCCAAGAGTTTGCTGCCTGTGTTGTGTCTTAGGACTTTTATGGTTTCGGGTCTTATGTTTAAGTCATTAGTCCATTTTAAATTTATTTTGTGAGTGGAAATAAAAAGTGATCCAGTTTCATTCTTTTGCATGTAGCTGTCTAGTTTTCCCAGCACCATTTGTTGAAGAGAATGTATTGTCCCCATTGTACATTCTTAACTCCTTTGTCATTGGTTAGTAATATCTATGGATTTATTTCTGGGCTCTCTCTTCTGGTTGACTGATCCATGTGATATTTTTGTGCTAGTATTATACTCTATTGATTACTACAACTTTGTAGTAGAGTTTGAAATCTGAGAACATGATACCTTTAGCTTTGTTCTTTTTTTCTTAAGATTGCTTTGCCTATTCAGGGTTGTATGTGGTTTCATACAACTTTTAGGATTATTTTTTCTAGTCCAGTGAAAAATACTATTGGTAGTTTAATAGGCATTACATTGAATCTATAGATTGCTTTGGATAGTATAGATATTTTAATAATATTCTTCCAGTCCATAAGAATGGTATATATTTCCATTTATTTATGTTATCTTCACTTTCATCATTGTTTTATAGTTTTCAGAGTACAAGTCTTTCACTTCCTTAGTTAAAAGTATTACTAGTTATGTTATTTTTTGATACAGTTGTGAATGTGATTTAAAATAATTCTCTTTCTGCTATTTCATTGTTACTGTATAGAAACACAACAGATTTTTGTATATTGATTTTGTATCCTGGAACTTTACTGAATTCATTCATTAGTTCTAGTCAATTTTTGGTGGAGTCTTTAGGATTTTTTATATAAAATGTTATGTCCTCTGCCAGTAGTGATAGTTTTACTTCTTTCTTACTAATTTGCATGTCATTTATTTCTTTTTCTTGTCTAATTGCTCTGGTTAGAACTTCTGACACCATGGTGAATAAAACTGATGAGAGTAGGTATCTTTGTTTTCCTAAACTTTGAGGAAAGACTTTCAAATTTTCACCATCAACTACATTGATTGCTGTGAGTTTATCATATATGGCCTTTATTATGTTGAGGTATGTTCTCTCTGTACCCAGTTTGTTGTAAGGTTTTTGATTTTTATCATAAATGAATATTATATTTTGTCTAATGACTTTCCTGCATCTGTTGAGATGATCGTATGATTTTTATCCATCATTTTCTTAATGTGTATTATGTTCATTGATTTGCAGATATTGAACTATCCTTGGAATAGATGTCACTTGATCATGGTGAATAATTCTTTTAATGTATATTTGAACTTTGTCTGCTAATGTTTTGTTGAGAAATTTTACATCGATGTTCAATAGGAATAATCACCTGCAGTTTTCTTTTTACTTCTCTCTCTCTCTCTTCCTCCCTCTCTCTCTCTCTCTTCTTTATCTGACTTTGTTATCACGGTAATGCTGGCCTTGTAGAATGAATTTGGAAGGATTCCCTCCTCTTCTATATTTTGTAATATTTTGATAAAGATAGGATTAACTTTTTCTTAAAAATTTGGTAAAATTTACCTGTGAATCCATCTGGTCCTGGGCTTGTTTGTTGGGAATTTTTTGTTTATTTTTTTTTTTATTACCAATTCAATTTCCTTACTAGTAATTGGCCTGTTCAATTTTTTAATTTCTCTCTGATTCAGTCTTGGAAGGTAATGTATTTCTAGGAATTTATTCATTTCTTCTAGGTTCCCAATTTTTGGTGTATCACTTTTCATAGTAGTCTCTTATAATCTTTGTATATTTCTGTGGTGTCAGCTGAAACTTCTTTACTTTAATTTCTGATATTATTGCTTTGAGTCCTTGGTCTTTTTTCCTAGACTGGTCTGGCTAAAGGTTTATCAATTTCATTTATCTTTTCAAAGAATGAGCTCTTAATTTCATTGACCTTTTTAATTTTTTTCTTAGTCCCTGTTTCCTTTATTTCAACTCTGATTTTTATTACTTCCTTCTTTGTACTAATCTGGGTTTTGTTTGATTTTCTTTTCCTAGTTTATATAGGTGTAATGTTAGATTGTTTGAGATTTCCCTATTTTCTTTGAGGTTGGAATGATTGCCTGTAAACTTTTCTCTTAGAACTACTATTGCTAGGTTCCAAAGATTTTGAACCATTGTGCTTCAATTTTTAATAGTCTCCAGATTTTTTAAAAATTTACTCTTTGATTTCTTCATTGATCCATTGATTGTTGAGTAACATGTTGTTTAGTCTTTATGTGTTTGTGTTTTTTTCTTTCCTTTAATGATTTCTAGTCATACTATTGTGGTTGAAACAGATGCTTGATATGATTTCAATCTTTTGAAATTTATTGAGACATTTTTGTGGTCACATGTGTTCTATCCTGGAAAATATTTCACATGTGTATAAAAAGAATGTGTGTTTGAAGATGGAATTTTATGTAAATATCTTTTAAGTATATCTGGCTTAATGTTTCATTCAAAGCTGATCTTTCCTTAATGATTTTCTGTCTGGATGATCTATCCATCAGTGTAAGTGGGAGGCTGAAGTCCCTTAGTGTTATTGTATTAGTGTCAATTTTTCCCTTTTGTCTGTTATTATTTGCTTTATATATCTAGGTACTTTTATGTTTGTTGCATAGATTTTTGTTATATTTTCTTGTTGGAGTGATTCCTTTTTACATTATGTAGGGTTTTTCTTTATCTCTTGCTACAATCTTTGTTTCAAAGTCTATTTTGTCTGATAAAAGCTTTGTTACCCCAACTTTTGTTTTTCACTTCTATTTGCATATGTATGTTTTTTTCATCCCTTCATTGTCAGTCTGTATGTGTCTTTAGGTCTGCAGTGAGTCTCTTGTGGGCAACATATAGAAGGGTCTTGATTTTTTTATCCATTCTGTCACTGTATGCCTTTTTATTGGAGTATTTAGTCCATTTACATTTAAAGTAATTAGTAAGTAATTATGTACTTAATGCCATTTTGTTAAGTGTTTTCTGGTGTTGTGTAGTTCTTTGTTCTTTCCTTCTCTTATCTGCTTCCCTTGTGATTTAATTACTTTCTTTAGTTTTATGATTGGATTCCTTTCTCTGTTTTCATTTATTATAGATTTTTGGCTTGTGATTGTCATGAAATTCACATATAGCACCCCATGTATACCGAAGTCTATATTAATTGATAATAGCTTAAGTTCAAGCACATTGTAAATTATAAAGCATTGACACACTATAGTTCTACTCTTCCTTCTATGTTTTTATGTATGTGGTAACATATTTTCCATCCTTTATTTTGTGTACTCTTTGACTAATTTTGGAGACATAATTAATTTTACTACTTTTTCTTAACCTTCATTCTATCTTTATAAGTGACTAATCTTCTATCTTTACTGTAGGTTTGCATTTACGATTGAAATTTTTTCTTTTCATAATTTTCTTTAGTCCTCGTAGCATTTCTGGTAAGGTTGGTTTAGTGGTGATAAAGTCCTTTAACTTTTGTTTGTCTGAGAAATGTTATCTCTCCTTAAGTCTTGAAAGATAGTTTTGCCAAGGAAAGTATTCTTGGCTGTAGATTTTTATCCTTTTAGCACTTTGACTATAACATGCTACTGCCTCGTGGCCTGCATAGTTTCTGCTGAAGAATCATCTAATCGTCTTATGGGGTTTCCCTTGTGTATAACTGTGCTTTAATTTGCTGCTTTTAAGATTCTCTCTTTATCTTTAACTGTTGCCATTTTATTTATTATATTTCTATGTGTGGACCTCCTTGGGTTCATCGTATTCAAGGTTCTCTGTGGTTCCTGGACCTGCATGTCTGTTTTACTCACCATGTTAGGGAAGTTTTCAGCTAGTATATCATTAAAGACTTTCTGCCCCTTTCTGTCTCTCTCTCTCTACTTCTTCTGGGACGCTATAATACAAACATTCTTATACTTGATGTCAGAAAGCCCCCTTAACCTATTCTGATTTTTTAAGTTCTTTTTTTCTTTTTGCTATTCAGCTAACTCTCTTTCCATTATCCTATCTTTCAGATTGCTGATTCCTTCTTCTACATCCTGTAATCTCCTTCTGTTTTCTTCTTATGTATTTTTCACTTTAGTTATGGTATTCTTCAGCTGTGATTGGTTCCTTTTTATATTTTCTATCTCTTTGTTGAATTCTTACAAGTTCATCCACTCTTTGCTTAAGTCCAGTGAATATTTTTATGACCATTACTTTGAACTCTTTATCAGGTAGATTACTTAACTTCATTTTACTTACCTCTTTTTCTGGGATTTTCTTTTGTTCCCTTTGTTTGGGTCATATTTCTCTGTCTCCTCATTTTGTCTTACTATCTGCTAGTATTGGGTAGGTCAGCTACATCTCCTGATCTTGAAAGTAATGGCTTTACGTAGAAGGAAGGCATCTTCTCATACCCATAGGGCAAATTCTCAAGTGGTGGCCCCTATGTGGGTTATGTGCACCCTTATATTGTGGCTGGGCTGCAGCTATTATGGCACAGTGATGTGTGGGGCTGGCCTCTGTTGGATCTGAGAATTCCAACTGTAGCTACTCTGGGTGCACTGGTGAGTGGGGCTAGCTACCCTTCCCCAAGGCAGGAGTCACTCTAGAGGGGTCCCAGACACAGCTGGGGCTGCCAGCCAGGTATGGTATAGTGACAGTTGCTCTGAGGGACTGCTGGTCCCACTGAGACCTGCTGGATGTGGCAGGGCAGGAACTGCTTTGGATGGCCATCTGCTGGGGTGGGTGGATTGGATGTGGCTGGTTCCAAGGGAAGGGAATTGGTACTAGCAAGGTTGATAGAGTATCAGAACTGGTTCCTGGGGCACGTGGGTGGCTCAGTTGGTTAAGTGAACTACTCTTGATTTGGGCTCAGCTTATGATCTTTCAGTTCATGGAACTGAGCCCCACATGGAGCTCTGTGCTGACAGCACTAGGTCTGCTTGGGATTCTCTCCCTCTCCCTCCCTCTCTCTGCTTCTGCCCCCACTCAAATGTGCTCTTTCTCTCTCTCAAAAAAATAAATAAACTTTAAAAAAAAAGAACTGGTTCCCCCAAGCAGCTGGCTAGCTAAACAAAAGGAGGGCAAGACACATCCTAAAATTAGTCAATAAATCATCACCAAATCTCGGGCACTTTTCAGATGACTACTTCCATGGGGAATCTAAGACTAAATGTTCAAGTGTGTATGCCTTTTGAGAGCAGAGACTCCATTTCCTGTATCCCTCCCTCTCTCCCAGAGTTAAGCCCACTAATTTTCAAAGTTCCCAGATCTAAGCTCTGCTGACTTTATTTTTTTCTCTTTTCATTTTATTTAAGTCCAGGTTAGTTATATATAGCGTAATAATGGTTTCAGGAGTAGAATTTCATGATTCATCACTTATATATAACATCCAGTGCTTATCCCAACAAGTGCCCTCTTTAATACCTATCACCAATTTAGCCGATCCCCCCACTCAACACCCCTCTAGCAACCATCAGTTTGTTCTCTGTATTTAAGAGTCTTTTATGGTTTGCTTCCCTCTCTGTTTTCCTCTTACTTTTCCTTCCCTTCCCCTATGTTCAACGGTTTTCTTTCTTAAATTTCACATATGGGTGAAATCATATATTTGTTTTTCTCTGACTTATTTTGCTTGACATAATACATTCTGATTCCATCCACATTGTTGCAAGTGACAAGATTTCATTCTTTTTGATTGCTGAGTAATATTACTCTGTGTGTGTGTGGGGGTGGGTGGGTGGGTAGGTGGGTGTGTGCGCACACATATACTACATCTTCCTTATCCATTAATCAGTTGATGGACATTTGGGCTCTTTTCATAATTTGGCTATATTTATATTGCAGCTACTAATATTGGGATCCATGTGTCCTTCCAAATTAGCATTTTTGTATGCTTTGGATAAATACCTAGTAGTACAATTGCTGGATCATGGAGTAGCTCTATTTTTAACTTTTTCAGGAACCTCCATGCTGTTTTCAAGAGTGGCTGCACCAGTTTGCATTCCCACCAAGGATGCAAAAGTGTTATCCTTTTTCAACATCCTCACCAACTTCTTTATTTCCTGAGTTATTCATTTTAGCCATTCTGACAAGCGTGAGGTGATACCTCATTGTGGTTTTGATTTGTATTTCCCTGATGATGAGTGATGTTGAGCATCTTTTCATGTGTCTGTTTGCCATCTGAATGTCTTCTTTAAAAAGTGTCTATTCAAGTCTTTTGCCCATTTCTTCACTGGATGATTTGCTTTTGGGGTGTTGAGATTGAAGTTGTGTATAGATTTTGGATATTAACCCTTTATCCGATATTCATTTGCAAATATTTTCTCCCATTCTGTCCATTGCTTTTAGCTTTGTTGATGGTTTCCTTTGCTGTGCAGAAGCTTTTTATCTTGATGAGGTCCCAATAGTTCATTTTGGTTTTGTTTCCCTTGCCTTTGAAGACTTGTCTAGAAAGAACTTGGTGGGTCTGAGGCCAAAGAGGTTGTTGCCTGTTTTCTAGGATTTTGATGGTTTTGTGTCTTACATTTAGGTGAGAGATGTAAATGGTTTATTTTTGTGTATGATGTAAGAAAGTGGTCTAGTTTCATTCCTCTGCATATTGCTATCTAGTTTTCTCAGCACCATTTGCTGAAGAGATTGTACTTTTTCCATTGCATATTCTTTCCTGCTTTGTCAAAGATGAGTTAGCCATACATTTGTGGAACCACGTCTTGGTTCCCTTTTCTGTTTTATGTTCCCTATTCTATTCTGATCTATGTGTCTGCTTTCGTGCCAGTACCATACTGAATTGATATGACAGCTTATTAATACAGCTTGAAGTCTGGAATTGTGATGCCTCCACATTTGGTTTTCTTTTTCAACATTACTTTGGCTTTTTGGGTTCTTTGTGGTTCCATGGAAATTTTAGAACTGTATGTTTTAGCTCTATGAAGAATGATGGTATTATTTTGATAAGGATTGCATTGAATGTGTAGATTAGATTTCTTTGGGTAGTATAGATTTTTAACAATATTTGCTTTTCTAATCCATGAGCATGGAATGTTTTACCATTTCTTTGTGTTTTCCTCAATTTCTTTCCTAAGCTTTCTATAGTTTTCAACATGAAGATCTTTTACTACTTTCATTAGATTTCTTCCTAGTATCTTATTTTTGGTGCAATTGTAAATAGGATCAATTCTTGATATCTCTTTCTGCTGTTTCATTATTGGTGGATAGAAATGCAACAGATTTCTGTACATTGATTTTATATCCTGTGACTTTGATGAATTCATGTATCAGTTCTGGCAATTTTTTGGCAGAGTGTTTGGGGTTTTCCACATAGAGTATCATGTCAACTGTGATGAGTGAAAGTTTGACTTCTTCCTTGCCAATTCGGATGGTTTTTATTTCTTTTTGTTGGCTCATTGCGAAGGCTAGGAATTCCAACACTATGTCGAACAACAGTGGTGAGAGTAGACATCCCTGTCATTTTCCTGACATTAGAGGGAAATCTCTCAGTTTTCCCCCATTGGGGATGATATTAGCTGTGGAGCTTTTATATATGGCCTTCATGAACTTGATGTATGTTCCTTATAACCCTATTTTATTGAGGGTTTGTATCAAGAAAGGATGCTTTGTTTTGTCAAATGCTTTCTTTGAATCTATTGACAGGATAGTGTGGTTCTTATCCTTTTATTAATGGCATGTTGATTGATTCGCAGATACTGAACCAGCTCTGCATCCCCGGAAAAAGTTTCACTTGATAGTAGTGAATAATTCTTTAAATGTATTGTTGGATCCAGTTTGGTAGTATCTTGTTGAGAATTTTTGCATCCACATTTATCAGGGAGATTGGTCTGTAATTCTGCTTTTCAGATGGTCTTTGTCTGGTTTTGGAATCATTCTTGTTTTGTAGAATGAGCTTGGAAGTTTTCCTTCCATTTCTATTTTTGGAACAGGTTCAAAAGAATAGGTAGTAACTCTTCTTTAAATGTTTGGTAGAATTCTCCTGGAAAGCCATCCAGCCCTAGCCTCTTGTTTGTTCTGGAGATTTTTGATTACTGATTCAATTTCCTTAATGGTTATCTACTTCTTCCAGTTTTAGTTTTGGAAGTTTATATGTTTCTAGAATTTTTTATATTTCTTCCAGGTTGCCCAATTTGTTGGCATATAATTTCTCATAATATTTTCTTATTATTGTTTGTATTTCTGCAGTGTTGGTTATGATCTCTCCTCTTTCATTTGTGAGTTTAATGATTTGGGTCCTTTCCTTTTCTTTTTGATAAATCTGGCCAGGAGGTTACAAATTTTCTTATTCTTTCAAATAACAAACTTCTACATTTATTGATCTACATTTTTAAAACTTCAATATTATTTGATTTCTACTCCGATCTTTAATATTCCCCTTCTTCTGTTGGTTTTAGGCTTTGTTTGCTGTCCTTTTTCCAGCTACTTTAGGTATAAGGTGAAGTGTATTTGAGACACTTTACTTCCTTCTTTAGGAAGGCCTGGACTGCTGTATACTTCCCTCTTATCGGAGCCTTTGTTGCATCCCATAGGCTTTGGAATGTCATGTTTTCATTTTCTTTGGTTTCCGTGTACTTTTTAATTTCCTTTTTAATTTCTTGGTTAACCCATTTATTCTATAGTAAGACATTCTTTAATCTCCAAGTATTTGTGGTCTTTACAAATTTTTTTTTGTGGTTGATTTCAAGTTCATAGTGTTGTGATCTGAAAATATGCATGGTATGATATTGATCTTTTTGTACTGTTGAGGCCTCACTTGTGACCCAATATGTGATCTATTCTGGAGAATGTCCCATGTGTACTCAAGAAGAATATATAGTCCGCTGCTTTAGGATGAGATGTTCTGAATATATCTGTTAAGTCCATCTGGTCCAGTGTGTCATTCAAAGCCATTGTTTCCTTTTTGATTTTCTGCTTAGATGATATGTTCATTGCTGTAAATGGAGTGTTAAGGTACTCTACTGTTATTGTATTATTATCAATGAGTTTCTTTATGTTTGTCATTGATTTATATATTTGGTTGTCCAAGTTAGGGGAATAAATATTTATAATTGTTAGATCTTCTTGATAGATAAACCCCTCGATTATGGTATTGTGTCCTTCTTTATGTCTTGTTACATTCTTGGTTTTAAAATTGAGATTTAAAAATCTGACATAAGTATGGCTATTCTGGCTTTCTTTTGACACGCATTAGCATGTTAGGTGGTTCTCCATCCCCTCACTTTCAATCTGCAGGTATCTTAGGTCTAAAGTGAGGCTCTTGTAGACAGCATATAGCTGGGTCTTCTTTTCCTATCCATTCAGATACGCTATGTCTTTTGATTGGAGCATTTAGTCCATTTACATTTAAAGTGATTATTGAAAGATATGAATTTAGTGCCATTGTGTTGTCAGTAGAATTGGTGTTTCTGCTTATGGCATTTAATCTTTGTTGTTTTTGATATTTTTTGTTTGGTTTTGTTTTTTCTCCACTCAGAATCCTCCTTAAAATTTCTTGTAGGGCTGGTTCACTGGTCACAAACTCCTTTAGTTTTTGTCTGTCTGGGAAACTCTTTATCTCTCTTATTTTGAAAGACAGACTTGCTGGATAAAGGATTCTTGGCTGCATTTTTTTTTCCAATTCAGCACATTGAAGACATCCTGCCACTCCTTTCTTACCTACCAAGTTTCTGTCGACAGATCTGCTGCAAACTTGATTTGTCTTCCCTTGTAGGTTAAAGACTTTATTCCCTTGCTACTTCCATAAATCTTTACTGGTCTGTGTATTTTGTGAATTTGACTATGATATGCCTTAGTGATGGTTGGTTTTGTTGAATCTCTTGGGAGTTTTCTGTCCTTCTTGGATTTTGATGTCTGTGTCCTTTCCCAGATTAGGAATAGTTTTCAACTATAATTTGCTTACATAAACCTTCTGCCCCTTTTTCTCTCTCTTTTTTTTTTCTTTTGAATTACTTTATTTATTTATTTTTTTTTACAAATAGTTTATTGTCAAATTAGTTTCCACATAACACTCAGTGCTCATCCCCACAAGTGCCCTCCTCCATGCCCATCCCCTCTCCCCCCCCACATCCATCAGTCCTCAGTTTTTGTCAGCATTCAAGAGTCTCTCATGGTTTGCCTCTCTCCCTTTCCCCCACCATTTCCGCCCTTCTTCTCCCCCTTGTACATCCAGATGGCCAGCAGACACATGAAACGATGCTCAGCATCCCTCCTCATCAGGGAAATACAAATCAAAACCACACTGAGATACCACCTCACGCCAGTCAGAGTGGCTAAAATGAGCAAAACAGAGAACTCTAGATGCTGGCGAGGATGTGGAGAAACGGGCACCCTCCTACACTGTTGGTGGGAATGCAAACTGGTACAGCCCCTCTGGAAAACAGTGTGGAGGTTCCTCAGGAAACTAACAATAGAACTCCCCTAGGACCCAGCAATAGCTCTCTCTCTTTATTTTCTAGAACTACTATGATGTGAATGTTATTCTTCTTTCATAAGTTGCTGAGTTCTCTAAGTCTTATATTGTGATCTTTTGCCATTGTTTCCCTTTTTTTGCTTCATTATTATCCATAATTTTATCTTCAACATCACTGATTTGCTCCTCTACTTCGTCCATCCTTGCCATCCTAGCATCCATTTGAGATTGCATCTTGGTTATAGCACTTTTAATTGCACCCTGACTAGATTTTAATTCTTTTATCTCTACCAAAAGGGATTCTCTGGTGTTTTCTATGCTCTTTTCAGCCCCAGCTGGTATTCTTATAATTGTGATTTTAAATTCTGGTTCAGGGGCACCTGGGTGGCTCAGCCAGTTAAGCGTCTGACTTGAGCTCAGGTCATGATCTCAGTTTGTGGGTTCGAGCCCCACATTGGGCTGTGTGCTGACAGCTCAGAGCCTGGAGCCTGTCTTCAGATTCTGTGTCTCCCTCTCTCTCTGACCCTCCCCTGCTCATGCTATCTCTACCTCTCTCTCTCAAAAAAAAAAATTCTAGTTCAGACATCTTACTTATATCTGTGTTGATTACATCTCTGACCATCATTTCCTCCTGTTTGTTCTTTTGGGGTGAATTCCTCTATCTTGTCATTTTGGAGGAAAATAAAATAAAATTAAAAATTAAAAGCAAAAGCAAAACAAAAATAAGGGAATCTAGATCCTAGGTGTGTTTCAGTCTGCTTGTTAATGGAAGATGGATAGAAAAGACAAAAAAGAGAAAAGAAAAAATTTTTTAATATTAAAAACTTAATAAAATAAAATAAAATAGAATAAAAAATTTTAAAAATTAAAATAATAAGATTTTCTCTTTCTGTATTCAAGAAAAAGAAAGAAAAGAAAGGAAAAAGAAAACAACAGAAGCAAAAACAGAAGCAAAGAAAACAAATAAACAAGCAAACATAATGAAACCTGAATGAAGTTACATCCAGTTTCCTCTAGAACTGAAACTTTTCAGCATTCTATAATCCATAGATTATGTCCATGGATTTGTCCATCCTGACAAAGCAGATGGAAGGGATTTGTGCCAGTCTTCTGGGTAATGTGCCTGGAGGCCACAGGTGGGTAGGGCTGGGTGTAATGGCTCCTTTCTTCACTTGGTGGTGCTGCTTAGCTCACTGGGGTCAATCTGTATGTGTGTACACTCATGCACAAGTACACTAACAGTGAAAATGACTTCACCCAACTCTCTAGTTTCTAACATGGGAATTTCGGGCCCTCACAAACATGCTATATCAAATACCTCTCTTTTGTCTCATGCTTCTGTTCATCCCTACATTTACCCCATCTGTGTTCAAGATGTCTGTCTGCCAGGAAGCACCTCCTTTCAGAGTTTTATCTGTGTTGGGGCTGTGTTTCAAACTCCCACACTTCAGAGACCCCTGTGTCTTGGATCCAAGCTGATTCTCTGGGGTAGCGTCTCCATGATCAATAGCCAGGCACCAGTTTGTCTCAGAAAACATTTGCACAATCACACAGTGGCAGAGACTCAGAGTTCATGATAAATTGCAACACACACCCAGTGCCAGGTTTTTCTGCACTCTGGAATCTTTGTTCCAATATCAGTAAATATGGCAGCTCTCTGGGGTCTGCTGGGTCCTTTGCCTGTGAGAAGGCCATATGGCATCTACCAAATGCACTCCCAGTAGGGGAACTGCTACCCCTAGTGTGACATACGGACTCCTCAGACCACGCTGCCTGCTCCTGGGTATACATCCTACTTCCTCACTGGAACACCACCATGCACTGAGCTCCAAAACTCGAGAGTTTGCATGCCACTGCTTATAGAATGCTGGCAGTATTGAAGCCCTCTCCTTTCTCCACATCAATGATTTTGGGAACAGATTTCTTGTCCGGTCCCCTGTGAGTATTTTCACTCTTTGTCTGCAGGTACTTTTGGGGGGAGTGCTTTTCTTGTATGATCCCGATGTGCTATACTCTCACTCTTTCTCTCTTTGTCCTCTCTCCATGAAAAGGACTGCTACTCTCTCTGATTCCATGGCTCTTCCCTCCCCCAGTTCATCTATCTACACCATGTACCTGCCAAGTGCTTTGGCTCAAATTATGCAGATAGCTGTGTTAATCCTCAGATCAACTTCCTAGGTGTTCAAAATGCTTTGATGATGATCTAGCTGTGCTTCAGGGAAAAGACAAACCTGAGGTCCCTATTCTACTCTGTCATCTTAATTCCATTCTCTCCGCTGACTTTCAAAGCAGATGTTAAGCAGATTCATCTTCCCAGTTCTTGTTCTGTGGGACAGGGGTGCCCAATGTGAGAGTTGATCCCCTGCCTCCTCAAGGAGAATATCCACACTTGTGATATTCTCCCACTTGAGCATCACTGCATGCCAAGCGTTTGGTTTCCTACTGTTTCTTCCCCTCCTGCCCTTTTTGATGGGTCATCTCTTTTTGCCTCTAGCTGTGGAAATCTGCTCTGTCAAGCTCAGCTAATTTTCAGAGTGAGTTACATTACATGTAGCTGTTGCCTCAGTGTGTCTATGGGAGGGTGTGAGCTCAGGATCCACCTACTCCACAACCTTCTCTCTCTTTCTGGTATCATTAACTAATTCATTTCTTTGTTAATTTTTTAAATTAGTGAACATTATAGTAGATTACTGATAACCTCCTAAATATCAGGTACTGTTCTTGGTGCTGATAAGATAGCAATGAGTAAAATAGACACAAAACTTGGCCCCTGAGGAGTTTATGTAATTTATAAACATCTTGGTTAATTGATAAGATACACATTCTGAAATTGTTTCCACATTTGTGAATACACAAAAACACACTGGGGTGATGATGGAAAAGAACCTATGAAAAATCATATTTTCTCAGGATGTTATTTGATTCCTCTCATTCACTTTTCATGTGATGTAATGTGTGTTAATAAACACCTCCCACTTTTAGGACATGTTGATGATTTCCAGGGCAATTATTTACAGCCAAGAACTTTATCTTGAGATCTATAGCTTCAGGCTTCTTGTAGATAGCTTTAGTTGAGTACCATAGCAACATTTATAATCGAACATGGCAAAAATATAACTCATTTCTCTTCATCCCAAAACATATTTATTTTCTGATCTGACCTATCTCATAAAAATACCTTCACCCACTCATTCATGCCACTTAAAATTGACCATATCATCTTTCTCCTTCATAGGAAACCATGACTTCCGGGGATTGGAGACTTTCCATCTGTGTGTTTTAGCAGAGCATACCCAATGTGGCTCCCAAACTCTGGCTGCAATTCCAGCCACTCCACATGTACCCTTTGCTCTTACCATAAATGAGTACATAATTACTAGCAATTTCACAAGCACACTACTCTTTTCCTCTTTGCTTTTGTTTATGTTCTCTTTCTGAAATGTTCTTTCCCTTCACACCTGGCTAACTCCTACTCAAGTGTTACTTCCACATAAAGCCTGTCTCTCACTGTCCTCAAACAAGCCCTTACCACGCCACTCTTTCATGCTTTCTTACCCACTGTGCTCATCTCTATATAGCATATAGAAAAATATTTTTAAATGTTAAATTTCCAAAGGCATTAAAAGTTAGTTTAACAACAGATGCTATGGTCTGAAGTAAAAAGAAAACAATAACAAAAAATAAGAATAAACAGAAAACCTTTGCCTTTATTCCCCCCAAAAGTCACTTTCTTTGTTTTACAAACATGTTAGTAGATTTTCCTCATTTTCAAGTTTTTAACCAAACCTTATGAAAATAGCAAAATCTAAGAAATTCTACATTCCATGAATAAAAGTAACTTATGACAGAGAATAAAAATTCATCTTTAAAGTTAATTAAATTAGAGGTGCCTGGTTGGCTCTGTCAGGCAAGCATCCAACCCTTGATCTTGGGGTCGTGAGTTCAAGCCCCACGCATACATAGAGATTACATACATAACATACAAAAATGTATTTAGTGAATGTTAAACAAATTTTCTGGGTAACAGTTATTTCTATATTTGCCAAAGTACACATGATAATAAAAGCAGTAAATTGAATTGTGTATGTCACATTTCATGTCCCTATAGTGGTTGAAGTTATAGAAGCACCCTAAAGCAGTTGGCCTCCATGTGAAACTATATTTTAGGAAATCACATAATGCTTTCTTCTTCATACAAATACAAATGCCTGCAATATCATAGAAAACAGAGACCAAAAAGGAAAGTGGGCATGCTAAGAGTATCATATCATCTCCTGCTAAATTTAACAGTTTTTAAAATTATGAAGTAATTCAGTTTTAAAGTTAATTTTAGCTTTGTGGTGGAAAAAAACTAAAAGTTCTCATTTTTCCACCACAAAATCCATTAAAAATCACTTACATTTTCTCTTATTGTATCTCAAGAAGTACTCTAAATATGTAGGAAAGTGAGGGAAACTATAGAATCAAATAGAAGTTCTTGAACTCCTCTCTGTCCCCCATTATAGTGGTTATGAAATATTGCACAACCCAGATGCCTCTGTTGTATAAAGAGTTATAATCTTTATGATTTTCTTTTAATGTAGAGCCTAGATATTTTGATATATATGCTAACCTAACAGATTTTTAAAATAATCAAGAGCTTTATGTTCATCCCAAGCAATTCAAGAATGTTATCACACTTTAATTCTTATGGTCTCCTCCAGCTTGATATGTGTCTCAGTCAGCTTAGGCTGCTATAACAATGCCATACACTGAGTGGCTTAACCAATAACACATTCATTTTTCATGGCTCTAGAAGCTAAATGTCCAAGATCAATGGCAAGTCGATTTGGTGTCTGGAGAGGACCCTCTTCCTGGTTTGCAGATGCCTGTCTTCTTACTCTGTCTCACATGGAAGGAATAGAGGGCTCTGGTCTCTTCTTATATTTTGAAGGCCCTAATTTTATCATGGGACACTATCTTCATGACTTTATATAAATCTAATTACCTGTCAAAGGCCTTACTTCTAAATAGCATCACATTGGGAATTAGAACTTCAACATATGAATTTGGGGGAACACATTCTGTCCATGGCATTACACTACTACTTTGTAATATTTTAGATCTAGCTTATTTTCTCACCAAAAATTAAGTATTGTTATATTTACTTTAAGAACTTAGAAAAAATACAGTTGATCATTCTTATATTAACCAATGTTTTTACCAATATTTTTCTCATCATTTAAAAAAAATTTAAGAGTTTATTTACTTTTGAGAGAGACAGAAAGAGACGGAGAGTGAGCAGGGGAAGGGCAGAGAGAGAAGGGGGCACAGAATCTGAAGCAGGCCCCAGGCTCTGATCTGTCAGCACAGAGCCCAACACAGGGCTCAAACTTAGAAGCCATAAGGTCATGACCTATGCCGAAGTCAGACACTTAACTGACTGAGTTAGGCTCCCTATCCCTTTTTTAATTGGGATATAATTCACATATGCTGAAATTTACCATTTTAAAGTGTTCAGTTCAATGGCCTTTAGTATATTCACAATGTTGTGCAACATCATCAATATCTTAAAATATTTTCATCAACCCTCCCCAAAATAGCCCATTGGATTAGCAGTTACTCCGTATTCCTACTACCCCAAGGTCCTAGCAACCTCCAATTACTCTCTGTCTCTTGAATTTACCTGTTCTAGACACTTAATATAATCATGCAATATGTGGCCTTTTACATTTGACTGCTCTCACTTAGCATAATGTTCCAAGTTTCCTCCATGTTGTAGTATGTATTAGTACCTCACTCCTTTTTATAGCTGAAAAACATTTCACTGTGCCCATATATTTCACTTGATTAATCTGTTTATCACTTGATGGACACTTTGCTTGTTACTTCCACCTTTCAGTCATTTGAATAATGATGTTGTGACTTCCAAGTAGATTTTTTTTAATGTTTATTTTTGAGAGAGAGAGGGAGAAAGAGTGTGAGTAGGGGAGGGGCAGAGAGAGATGGAGACACAGAATTTGAAGCAGACTCCAGGCTCTGAACTGTCAGCACAGAGCTCGACGTGGGGCTCCAATTCATGCACCACAAGATCATGCCCTGAGACGAAGTCGGACACTTAACTGACTGAGCCACCCAGGCAACCCCTAAATGGATTATTATAGAGTCTACACTATTTTGAATTTCCACCAGCAATCTATGAAGGTTCCATTTTATTCATAACATGATCAACACTTGTTACTTTCCGTTTTTTTTTTCTTTCTGCATATGGAGACCTTAGTGGGTGTGAAGTAATATCTCATTTTGTTTTCAATTTGCATATATCTCATGACTAATGATGTTGAACATCTTTTCAGTCCCTTGTTGCCCATTTATATATCTTGGAGAAATACCTGTTCAAAAATGTTGCCTATTTTTAAATTGGGTTATCTTTCATTTTCTTATTGGGATATAAGAGGTCTTTATGCATTTTGGATACAAGACTATTAACAGATATATAATATGCAAATTTTTCTTCATCCTATGGTTGTTGTTTGCAGTTTCTTAATAGTGTTCTTTGAGTCACAAAAGATGTTAATTTTGATGAGATTCTATGTTTTTTACTTTGACTATATTTTTGATATCATATTTAAGAAATTATTGTTTAATGCCAAGTATGGTTTACACCTTTATTTTCTTAGAGATTTTATATTTTTTATCCCTTACATTTGAAGTGTTTTATCCTTTTTGAATTAGTTTGTTTATGGTGTGAGGTAGGGGGTCAAACTTCACTCTTTAATATGTAACCATCCAGTTATCCCAGTACCATTTGTTGAAAACAGTAGTCTTCCCTCCTTGAATGGTCTTGACACCGTTGTCTGAGTTCATCTCTAGACTGCTCTATTCCGTTGATGTACACATCTATGTCTGTGCCAGTTCCACATTGTTTTGGTGACTGTTGCTTTGTAGTAGATTTCAATATCAGGAAATGTAAGTTCTCTAATGTTGTTCTTCTTTTTCAAGATTATTTTTCCTATTCTGTTTCTCTGCATTTTCCTATGGATCTTAGTCATTTCTATGATTAAAGAAGTTGAAATTTTGATCGGGATGGTATTGAATCTGTACATCAACCTGGCTAATACTGTCACCGTAACAAAAATAAGTCTTCCAATCCATAAACACAGGACATTTTTCAATTTTTAAATTGCCTTCAACAATGTTTTGTAGTTTCACTATTCAAGTCCTCATCATTTCTTGCATCTTGGCTGTTCCATCTGGAATTCTTTTTGTTCCATTTAAAGAATATACATTGGGGCACCTGGGTGACTCAGTATCCGACTTCTGCTGAGGTCATGATCACACAGTTCATGGGTTCAAGCCCCGCCTACGGCTCTGTGCTGGCGGCTAGCTCAGAGCATGGAGCCTGATGCAGATTCTGTATCTCACTCTCTCTCTGACCCTCCCCTGCTCACGCTGTTTCTCTTTCTCAGAAATAAATATAACATTAAAAATTTTTTTTAAAAATATATACGTTAGCATTTTCCTTCTGGAAGATCTGCTATTAAACTCTCAACTTTTCCTTCTTTGAAATGTCTTTATTTTTGCTCTCATTATTGAGAGATATTTTTGCTTGTTATTGAATTCTAAGTTGACAGTTATTTTTTCTTAGCATACTGAAGATAGTGTTTTATAATATTTTCCCTCCATTGCTAATACTATTGTCAATCTGTCATTCTTTCTATGGAACTTGAGGCTTTACTCTTTCTTATATTTTTTTTTCCTATACAATTTAGAATCAACTTTTTAAGTTAAAAAATAACATTTTAGATTATTATGAAGTTGCAATGAATATCATGATCTTGCTTAAGATCAACACTAAGGACAGTAGCAAGTTTACAAAAATAAGTATTCTTGTTAATGAAATGGAGTATTGGTCCAAAATATCATTTAAGAAAGTTTTATAATTATCTACATATTATTCTTGGCCATTCTTTGTTACAGTTTTCCTTAGATATTTCTATTTTAATGCTATTATAAATGCTATCAATTTTCAAACATTATATAAATATTTTTTGTTTGCATTCATGGAAGTACAATGGACTGTTTTATATTCTTCTTGTGTGCAGCAACTTGCTGTACTCTCTTAGTGATCCTAATTATCTGCATATCCTGAGAAAAATTTCTGTATAGTCCCTCTCATCATCTGAAAATAATAACAATGATTTTATTTCTTTCATCCCAGTGTGTATGTATTTAATTTTATTTGTCTTACTATATTTGTTAGGAAATCTAGTATAATGTGTAATAGGTCTATAAAATTAGACATTTCAATGTTGTATCTGAATTTAAACAATTGCTTTTAATGTTTCTTTAAGTTGGTGTTTTTGTACAACTTAATTTCCATTTTGTGTGAAATTAGATGTTATAGGTTAGAAAAACCAAACAATTTATTTTATTTTGCTAGTCCCATGTTAGAAATAGGACTAGGATCTGGAATTTTGAAGGATTGACCTCTTTAACCTCATCATATTTAGTCTTATAATGTTTAACCTCACCATTTCTTTGTCTTTATAAAGCTAAGCCATTTATTTTGCTGATGTATATTTAAAATATTCTGGACCTTGGATGAACTTAGTAACTATCAAGATTAGTCAGTCACCCAGAATGTAAATATTTCAAGAAGAAAACCAGCAACAAAATAGTATTTCTCTTCCGTTCAGAAAATTAAAAGGGTGTCAATGTCAGAGCATTTTGGGGAATTTCCTAGCTTTATTATCATTTTAGCCAAATCTTAAATAAAGATTATCTTTTATTTTTAAAGCACAACTTACATATCTAGTCAAATCTGAATTTATAATGGTTTTCCTAGAAAAAACAACCCCAGTCCACTGAAATGGGAGTTAATTTTATGGTAAATAGAGACTTAGGGACATGTAATTAGCCTTTGAAAAATTTCCTCACATAAACCTTGCTTAAGCATAAAATACCATAATAAAACTAAGAGGCTTAATTTATTATAGTGGTATAATTTGATGACATTTTAAATTAATCTTTTTCTGTCTTCAAGTACAAAGTGTATAACATGGGTGGTTTTTATCAGATACATATATAGTAGGTTTCTGCTAACTCATTTATCATATGCATGCAGGCAGACTATGTGTGCTAAAACTTTGAGATAATCCTTTATAAACTCTCTTGTTCTCTGTAATTCAGAGTTTTAGATAGCAATCCACATTGCTGATGGCTTCCTGGCTTTGGTTACAGGCCATTCAGAAAACTATGAAGAATTTCAATTAATTCTGTCTTAAGGATACTTGGATATTACTCCACTTTTAAAAATTCAATCATGTGCTTGTCTTTTAAAGTTTTTTAATTTTAATTCCAGTATAGTTTACATATAGTGTTTGTTTCAGGTGTACAATATAGTGATTCAGCAATTCTATACATTACTCAGTGTTCATAACGGTAAGTTTATTCATAATCCCTTTCACCTGCTTCACCCATTCCCCACAATTTTCTCCTCTGGTAACCATCAATTTGTTCTCTATATTTAAGTCTCTTTCTTTGCTTCTCTCTCACTCTCTCTCTCTCTATCTCTTTGCTCATATGTTAAGTAAATTCCACACATGAGGCAAATCGTATGGTATTTGTCTTTTTGTGACTAATTTTACATAGGATTATAATCTAAATCCATCCATGTTGTCACAAGTGGGGAAAAGATTTCATTCTTTTTTATGACTGAATAATATTGCATTGTATTTATACACCACGTCTTCTTTATCCATTCATCTATCTATCAACACAACGCTTTGGCTGCTTTCATAATTTGGCTATTGTATATAATAATGCTAGAAAAATAATGGTGTGTGTATCCATTTGAATTTGTATTTTGGGGGTAAATACCCAATAGTGTGATTACTGGATTATAGAGTAGTTCCACTTTTAACTTTTGGAGAAACGCCATACCATTTTTCACAGTGGCTGCACCAGTTTGCATTCCTACCAGCAATGCACAGGGTTCCTTTCTCTCCAAATGCTCACCAACAATTTTTCATATGGTTTTGATGTGAGGTGATATCTCATTGTTGTTTTGATTTGTATTTCCCTGATGATGAGTGCTGTTAAGAATCTTTTCACATGTGGGGCGCCTGGGTGGCTTTGTCGGTTAAGCGTCCGACTTTCGCTTAGGTCATGATCTCGCAGTCCTTGGGTTCGGGCCCCACGTCGGGCTCTGTGCTGACTGCCGGCTCAGAGCCTGGAGCCTATTTCAGAGTCTGTGTCTCCCTCTCTCTCTGACCCTCCCCTGTTCACGCTGTCTCTCTCTCTCTTTCTCTCTCTCCTAGAAATAAATAAAAATATTTTTTAAAAAAAAATTAAAAAAAAGAATCTTTTCACATGTATCTTGTCCATCTGGATGTCTTCTTTGGAGAAATGTCTGTTTATGTCTTCTGCCCATTTTTAATTGGGATATTTGGTTTTTGGGTGTTGAGTTGTATCAGTTTTTTAATATATTTTTGATATTAACCCTTTATTAGATATGTTGCTTGCAAATATCTTTTCCCATTCTTTTAGTTTTATTGATTTTTTCTTTGCCTGTGCAGAAGCTTTTAATTTTGATGTAGTCCCAATCATTTATTTTTGCTTTAATTTCCCTTGCTTCAAGAGACATCTACAAAAAATGTTGCTGTGAGTGACATCAGAGAAATGACAACCTGTGTTCTCCTGTAGGACTTTCATGATTTTAGGTCTCACATTTAGGTCTTGAAAGCATTTTGAGTGTATTTTTGTGTATGGTGTAAGAAAGTGGTCCAGTTTCATTCCTTTGCATGCAGCTGACCAGTTTTACCAACACAATATTTTGAAGAGACTTCCCCCCCCCTCATTATCTATTCTTTCTTCATTTTTCAAAGATCGATTGACCATATAGCTGTGGGTTTATTTCTGGGTTTATTTCTGGGTTTTCGTTCTGTTCCATCCATCTATGTATCCATTGTGTGTTGGTATCATACTATTTAGATCACTACATCTTTGTAATATGACTTAAAGTCTGGAATTGTGATGCCTCCTGGTTTGCTTTTAAATTTCTAAGATTATTTTGGCTATGCGGGGTCTTTTTGAGTTTCATACAAATTTTAAGATTGTTTATCTTAGTTCTGTGAAAACTACTCTTGACATTTTGATAGGATTGCATTAATTGCGTAGATTACTTTGAGTATTATACACATTTTAACAATGTCTGTTCTTCCAATCCATAAGCATGAAATATCTTTCTTTGTGTCATCATCAGTTTCCTTCATCAGTGTTGTTTTTTAGAAAATTTTTTATGTCTTTATTTTGAGAGGTGGGGGGGAGGAGCAGAGAGAGAGAAAGAGAGAGACAGACAGAATCTGAAGCTGGCTTCAGGCTCTGAGCTGTCAGCATACAGCCCGACACAGGGCTCAAGCCCACGGACTGTGAGATCATGACCTGAGCTGAAGTTAGACACTTAACTGACTGAGCCACCCAGGCACCCCTTCAGTGTTTTATAGTTTTCAGAATACAGGTATTTTATCTCTTTGGTTAAGTTTATTCCTATGGATTTTATTGTTTAGGATGCAATTGTAAATGGGATTGTTTAGTTAATTTCAGTTTCTGCTGCTTCATTATTGGTGTATAGTAATGCAACAGATTTCTGTACATCGATTTTGTATCCTGTGATTTTACTGAATTCATTTATTAAATCTAGTAGGTTTTTGATGGAATCTGGGGTTTTCTAGGTATAGTATCATGTCATCTGCAGATAGTAAAAGTTTTACTTCTTCCTTACCAACTTGGATGCTTTTATTTCTTTTTCTTGTCTAATTACTATGGCTAGGACTTCTAGTACCATGTTGAATAAAAGTAGTGAGAGTAGACATCCTTGTCTTGTTCCTGATCTTAGGGGAAAAGCTTTCAGTTTTTACCCATTTAGAATGATATTAGCTGTGCGTTTTTCATGTAAGGCCTTTATTATGTTGAGGTATATTCCCTCTAACCCTGTTTTGTTGAGGGTTTATATCATGAATGTATGTTGTACTTTGTCAATGCTTTTTCTGCATCTACTGAAATGATCATATGGTTTCGTTTTTTCTCTAATTGATGTGATGTGTCACATTGATTGTTTCTTGATATTTGACCACTCCTGCATTGAGGAATAAATCCCTCTTGATCCTGGTGAATTATTTTTTAATGTGTTTAATGTGTATTTCATTTACTACTATTTTGTTGAGGATTTTGAATCTATGCTCCTCAGAAATATTGGCCTGTAACCCTTATTTTTGTGTGATGTTTTTATCTGGCTTTGACATTAGGGCATTATTGGCCTCATAGAATTAATTTGAAAATTCTCCTTTATCTTCTATTTTTTGGAACACTTAGAGAAGAATAGTTATTAACTCTTCTTAAATGTTTGGTAGAATTCACCTGTAAAGCCAAGTGGTCCCAGACTCAGGGGTATAGGGAGGTTTTTTTTAAAATTATTATTACTAATTCAGTATCATTACTAGTGATCAGTCTATTCAAATTTTTTATTTCTTCTTGCTTCAGTTTTTGTATGTTATATGTGTCTAGGAATTTATCTATTTCTTCTAGGTTGTCCAATTCATTGGCATATAGTTTTTTATAATATTCTTTTATAATTGTTTCTGTTTCTGTGGTGTTGGTTGTTACTTATTCTCTCTCATTTTTTATTTTATTGATTCCTTTTTTTTCTTGAGTCTGGCTAGTGTTTTTTTCATATTTTTTTATTTTTTCAAATAACCAGCTCCGTGTTACATTGATCTTTTATTTTTCTTTTTAGTTTCTATATCATTTTTTTTAATGTTTTATTTATTTTTGAGAGACAGAGAGACAGCATGACCAGGGGAGGGTCAGAGAAAGAGAGAGACACAGAATCCAAAGACAGGCTCCAGGCTCTGAGCTGTCAGCCCAGAGCCTGACTAGGGCTCAAACCCACGAATCATGAAATCATGACCTGAGACGAAGTCAGAGACTCAACGATTGAGCCACCCAGGTGCCCCTATCGTTTCTTTTTTTAAGTTTATTTTTCTTTACTTATGTGTATGTGTGTGTGGGAGAGAGAAGGAAAGAGGGAAAGCACGCAAACCAGGGAATGGCAGGGAGAGAGAGAACATCCCAGGGCTTGATGCAGGGTTCGATCTCATGAACCATGAGATTATGGCACGAGCCAAGATCAAGTGTTGGATGTTGTAGCTACTGAGCCACCAAGGTGCCCCTATATCATTTATTTCTGTTCTAGAATTTATTATTTCCTTCCTTATGTCAGTTTTGGGCTTTGTATGTTCTTCTTTTTCTAGCTCCTTTAGGAAGAATGTTAGCTTATTTATTTGAGATGTTTCCTGTTTATTGATGTAGGCCTGTATTGCCTTCCCTTTTAGAACCACTTTTGCTGCATCCCAAAGACTTTGGATCATTGTGTTTTTATTTTTATTTGTTTCCATGTAATTCTTTTTTGTGTGTTTAATTGCTTGGTTGACCCATGCATTGTGTAGTAGTGTGTTATTTAACCTCCATGTATTTGTGCTCTGTCCATATTTTTTCTTGTGGTTGATTTCTAGTTTCATAGTGTTGTGGTTAGAAAAGATTCATGGTATGACTTTGTTCTTTTTGAATGTTGAGACATGTTGTGTGGCCTCATATGTGATCTATTCTGGAGAATGTTCCATGTGAATTTGAAAAGAATGTGTATTCTGCTGTTTTAGGATGGAATGTTCTGAATATATCTGTTAAATTCATTTGATCCAATGTGTCTTTCAAAGCCACTGTTTCCTCCTTGTTAATTTTCTGTTTGGATGATCTGTCCTTTGATGTGAGGTGTTGTAGTCCCCTACTATTATTGTATTACAATTTA
Organism: Hyaena hyaena; assembly: GCF_003009895.1. Taxonomy (NCBI): domain Eukaryota; kingdom Metazoa; phylum Chordata; class Mammalia; order Carnivora; family Hyaenidae; genus Hyaena; species Hyaena hyaena. The sequence goes on from NW_024080855.1 coordinate 611,859, forward strand.
TATTTCCTTTATGTTTGTTATTTATTTTTATGTATTTAGGTTCTTTCATGTTGGATGCATAAATATTTACAATTGTTATATCTTCTTGTTGGTTTATCCCCTTTATTATTATATAGTGTCCTTCTTTGTCTTGTATTACAGTCTTTCATTTAAAGTCTATTTTGCCCAATATGTATGCTGCTCCAGGTTTCTTTTGGAATATTTGCATGATAAATGCTTCTCCATTTCATCACTTGGAATCTGCAAGTGATTTTAGGTTTATGATTAGTCTCTTATAGGCAGCATATACATGGGTCTTGTTTTTTAATTTACATTCTAAGTAACTAATGATATATATATTTATTGCTGTTTTGTTACTTGTTTTGTGGTCCTTATATTATTGCTTTATTTTTACTTAAGAAATTTTTTTTGAGAGAGAGAGAGCATATCACTTTCTTTAGTGATATGCTTGGGTTCCATTCCCTTTATTCTTTGCATATTTATTACTGGTTTTTGATTTGTTAGTACATTAGGTGTGTATATAACATCTGCACATAGCAGTCTATTTTAAGTTGATTGTTGTTTAAGTTTGAATCCATTTTTTACTCCTGCCCCTGTTTTAGGTACATGTGTCATACTTTATATCCTTGAATTTAAATTAATACCTTAGCTTGTATTTACAGAAATATTTATTTTTTAAAAAGAAGTGTTTATTTTTAATATTTTTATGTTTTTACTTTTCATACTCTTGCTTCTGGTCTTTCCACTCAAAGTATCCCCTTTAATTTCTTTTTTGTGAGTAGTGTAGTAGTCATGAACTTCTTTCATTTTTATTTGTCTGAGAAATTCTTTATCATTCCTATTCTGACCAATAGCTTTGCTAGATAGGTTATTCTTGGTTACAGATTTTTCTCTTTCAGCACTTTGAATATATCAAGCTGCTCCCTTCTGGCCTGCAAAGCTTCTGCTGAAAAATTCTCTGATAGCTTTATGGGGTTTCCATTGTGCATAACACTTTTCTCTTTCTGCTTTTAAATGTTTTCTTTATTGCCATTTTAATTACTATGTGCCTTGGTGTGGACCTCCTTAATTGATTTTGGGGTGGTATCTCTGTGCCTCCTGGATCTGGAATGTGTTTCCCCCAGGTTAGGGACATTTTTAGCTATTACTTCTTCAAATATTAAGAAGCGATGCTCTATCTTGTCAAATGATTTTTCTTCATCTATTGACAAGATCATATGGTTTTTATCTTTTCTTTTGTTGATGTGATGTATCACATTGATTGATTTGCGAATAATGAACCAGCCCTGTAACCCAGGAATGAATCCCACTCAATCATGGTGGATAATTCTTTTTATGTGCTGTTGGATTCGATTTGCAAGGATCTTGTTGAGGATTTTTGCATCCGTATTCATCAAGGATATTGGCCTGTAGTTCTCTTTTTTTTCTGGATGTCTGTCTGGCTTGGGAATCAGAGTGATGCTGGCTTCATAAAATGAGTCCAGAAGTTTTCCTTCGATTTCTAGTTTTTGGAATAGCTTGAGAAGAATTGGTATTAATTCTGTTATAAACATCTGGTAGAATTCCCCAGGGAAGCCATCAGGTCCAGGGCTCTTATTTGTTGGGAAATTTTTGATAACTGATTCTATTTCTTCGCTAGTTATGGGTCTGTTCAGATTTTCTATCTCTTCCTGTGTGAATTTTGGTAGTGAGTGTGTGTGTAGGAATTTGTCCATTTCTTCTAAGTGGTCCAGTTTGTTGGCATACAATTTTTCATAGTGTTCCCTGATAATTGCTTGTATTTCTGAGAGGTTGGTTGTAATAAGTCCATTTTCATTCATAATTTTGTCTATTTGGGTGCTCTCTCTTTTCTTTTTGATAAGTCTGGCTAGAGGCTTGTCATTTTGTTTATTTTTTCAAAAAACCAACTCTTGGTTTCATTGACCTGTTCAATTGTTTCTTTGGTCTCTATGTTGTTTATATCTGCTCTAATTTTTACTATTTCTCTTCTTCTACTGGGTTTGTGGTGCTCATGTTGCTCTTCCTCTAGTTCCTTTAGGTGCACTGTTAGATTTTGTACTTGTGCTTTTTCTTATTTGTTGAAATAGGCCTGGAGTGCAATGTACTTTCCTCTTAAGACTGCCTTTGCTGCATCTCATAGAGTTTGGATTGTTGTGTTTTCATTTTCATTTGTTTCCGTGTATTTTTTACTTTCTTCTCTAATTGCTTGATTGGCCATTCATTCTTTAGTAGGGTGTTCTTTAACCTTCATGTTTTTGGAGGTTTTCCAGACTTCTTCCTGTGGTTGATTTCAAGTTTCATAGCATTGTGATCTGAAAGTGTGCATGGTATGATCTCAATTCTTTTATATTTATTGAGGGCTGCTTTATGTCCCAGTATGTGATCTCTCTTGGAGAATGTGCCATGTGCACTTGAGAAGAAAGTGAATTCCATGGCCTCAGGATGTAGAGTTCTAAATATATCTGTCAAATCCATCTGGTCCAATGTGTCATTCAAGTCCATTGTGTCTTTAGTGATTTTCTGTCAAGTTGATCTATCCATTGCTGTAAGTGGAGTATTAAAGTCCCCTGCTATTAGCACATTCTTATCTATATGGTTGTTTCTGTTTGTGATTAATTGTTTTATATATTTAGGAGCTCCCATATTTGGTGCGTAGACATTTATAATAAATTTTATGCTCCCTTTTCTCTCTCCTTCTTATGGGATCCCTATAATCTGAATGTTATCATACTTCATTGAGTCACTGAGTTTCCTAAATCTGTTCTCATTTTGCATACTTTTTTTCCTCTCATTTGCTCAGCTTTATTACTTTTCATTACTCTGTCTTCCTGGCCATTAATTCATTCCTTTGCTTTCTGTAGCCTGCTATTTATTCTCTCAAGTGTATTTTCAATTTAATTTATTGTATTCATCTCTGATTGGTTCTTATTTATCTCTTTGTCCTCTACCCTTTTCTCAAATCCACTAAGTATCTTTATGATAATTACTTTAAATTCTGTATCTGACATATTATGGTATCTGTTTTGCTTAGGTGTCTTGCTGTGTTTTTTTTCCAATTCTTTGATTTGGGACTTATTCCTCTGTACCTTCATTTTGTCTCGCTCTCTGTGTCTGTTTCTGTGTGTTAAAGTCAGCTACATCTCTTGGTCTTGAAGGTATTGGCTTTATGAAGAAGAGGTCCTGCAGTACAGTGTTCCTTGCTCCCGAGAGTCTGGTACATTAGGGAGTACCTTCTATCTGTATTCCCTACCCCTCCTATTGAGTCCTGGCCTCTCTATATTTCAGTCCAGTTGTCTGCAAAGGCTCTCTGTACCTTTTTGGGGCAGTGTTTGGTTCCTGGCTGGGTAAGGAGCATTTTAACAAGGTGTGCACTGATCTGCTTATGAAATCTGATCTGCTATCACTGCCGCCACAACTGAGGCCCCACTAAAGGCATGCGTTGGGAGAGAGTGTTGATGAGGTTTGCACCAGTCTTCTAGGGAAGGGGGTCCATAGCACAGGGATCGAAGCAATCATGACTGGGAGGGGTGGATCCATGGATGCATAGAGGGTCAGGGCTTGGTATAAGCAAGTTAGGTAGCACGTGTCCTCATTGGGCGTGTTCCAGCAGGAGGTAGTGTGTTTATGCTGAGGGGCAAGGAATAAAATGGTGCCTCACAACTCCTTTTTCCTCAGAGGGGTTTCTTAAGATCTCTTCCTTTGTAAGCCATGCTCTGAAATGAGTAAATCACTTTCCCTCCCATCTATGCCAGTGTTTTTCAAACTGCTTCTTCCCCACTGTATTCCCACTGCCTGTTTGTTGTTCTGTCTCTTTAAGGGTAAAGATTCATCTTCCTAACACCCTCTGTGCTATTGTGGAGCCACTCCCCACCTCCAATTTTTGAAATTCCAAGCTTTAAGTTCCACTGGTTGTAATAATTCATGAAATTCAGCTTCTCTTGCTTTCCAAGCCAAATAGGGGGATTTATCTTCCATGTACCATCTGTTTTGGGCCCTTCTCAGTGCCATTGGCTTCCTCTATACCACAGACGACCATAGTCTGTATCAGTCCCAAACCAAGACTTCACCCATTCTACTTTCTCTGATAGGATCTCTTCCCTATTTTTAGTTGTGGAGTTTGTTCTGCCAGTCTTCAGATAATTTTCTGGGCTATTTATTCTGAGTGTTATCCAATTGTATTTGTGAGATGAGGTGAGCTTAGGGTCCCCCTACCCCACCATGTTCCACAAAATCATATCTTCTGACGGATATTACTCTAATTTCTGAACTAACAACCTGTACTTTATTGTTGCAGTTGCCACATTCCCACAGATAAAGAGCTAGCTCTGTCAAATGAGCAGAAAGCAATTGCTATACTTGCCTAATAAGGGATCACACTTACCTTCAACTGAAGAACTAAAAGAATGAAGTTACATTCTCAGCCATTGAGAATTATCCCTCAGACACAATGTGGAAGGCTACTGGTACCTGGGTCAAGGCTATCCTCAGACAGGAATTTCACTTATCTGGAATTGTATTTTCTTCATATTCTTCCAGACCATTTAAAATTAGTAATAAGCAGTATTTATTCTTTCAACTTATTTAGGTACATGAGAATTGTTACTCATTGCCAATTTTAATCTGGCACATGTCACTATTGTGTGCCAGAAATTCTCATTTCAAATGGCACAGTGTGGTAAAAATGGAGTCAAAAGGCTTGACTATACCCTTGTTGACCTTAATGGATAGATAGAAAAGTTCAGATTTTAAGTCCTATCTTAAACCACTCCACTAAGAGGGATACATACCTGTAGCAGTATCTACTTTTAATTTGGGAAGATGCTAAATTATTGAACATAAATACATTTTTTTCCATCATCTTATATCTGTCTAGGATAAATCATTAGTCACTTTCCTACAAGGCATTGCTTGGAGCACGTTTGTTAGCCTAGTATCCTTCTCATTAACAACCTACTCCTGATATCACAGTGAATGCTATCTCCATGCATGTCCCTCATCTATTATACTGTCTATACGTGATCTTAGGCAATGTTTCCTGGTCTCACACTCAAGGAAGGACATCTCAAAGCCCAATGTTCTTGCTGTTTTGGTATGTCAAACTCTCAATAATAACTACTTCAAAGACTGGACCCTCTGCTCTAAAGAATATAATTACAAAATTTTGCTGGTATTGGGGCGCCTGAGTGGCTTAGTCGGTTAAGTGTCTACCTTCAGCTCAGGTCATGATCTCACAGTTTGTGAGTTCAAGCCCCACGTTAGGGTCTGGGCTGACAACTCAGGGCCTGGAGTCTGCTTCAGATTCTGTGTCTTCCTTTCTCTCTGCCCCTTTGTCACTCATGCTCTGTTTCTGTCTCCAAAATAAATAAACATTAAAAAAATTTAAAAACTGTTTTGCTGGTATTGACATCAGTTTGGCAGTCTAGATGGAAGAGACTATATCATACGTATTTGGATGACATACTATAATTTAATAACACTGGCTCCTTTTTCTCTTGAAATTAACATACTGTTAAAATAGTTCTTCCTTTTATATATAATTTTTCATAGTTCTAATAATCTCTTTATCAAAGTACTGACTGCATAAGATTAGAAAAAATAAGTGTGAAGAAAGAGAGGATAATGTTAATACACACTATGGCCCAATGCAAGAATACACAGAAGTCTCTGAACAAATGCTACCTATTAATGCTCTTTTTAGTTATTGATGGATGGTTCTAAGTAAAAAAAAAAAAAAAAAGGTTGGAGAGGGAGCATTGCAGGTAAGGAAAGGATGTCTAATTCCCCAACATACAACTTCTGGGCTGATATGAAAACCAAAGGAGGAATCAACACCTACAATATCAGAAACTACTCTCAAAGAAGTAACTATTAACTGCAGCGTTCATAAGTAAGAGAATTTGGGTGCCTTCCCAAATTATGAACAAGCGTTTCTTATTACTGATGTGCAGACTATTGATATTTTTAAAGTGTGGCATTTCAAAATATTAGAGAGCAAAAGATTCATAGAATTACCTTTGTCAGCATATTTTCTGGCATAGTGTTGGTGTTAGAGAGTACTGGGCATGGCTTGTTTTGTTGGCTTTGTAGGGACACAGTATAGGTTGGGTGAGGACAACCCAAGCTTTTGGGTTGACACTATGGAGCTAGAACCCCGTGTGGCACAGCATGACCTGCTCTCTTGGCACATATGGCTATAAATTCTCTTCCAGAAAGACTGAAACAAGGTATTCATGCACTATATTGTAGAGACACTACATTTTCCTAACCAGCCAAGCATCAGTATTATAGCTTGTAAATGTTTGCAAATTTGCTAGGTAAATATTAACATTTATTATTCTTGGGATTTACATGTTTATAATTAAGAAGAAAATCTTTTATGTGTATCCTTGGATCATTTATATTTCTCCTCTCGGGTTTATCTTCATGCCCTACTGATTGTGCCATAGGTGAATTTCTAATTTTTCTATAATTGATTCCTTTGTTTTTAATTTAGAAGTGTTTCATTGTCATAATTTTTTTTGCACATATGATAAAATATAACCCAGTGATTCACTGTTTACCTTTTCATTTGGTTTAGGATATTTTATGATAAAAAGTTAAATTTCATCAAGTTTTCTTTATGGTTGCTTTTCTTGGGTTCAGTCTTTGAAAAGCCTAAAAGTAAAAGATATTTTGTTTCTTAGAATGTGCAAAATCACCACTATGTTCTTATCATCTTTTACTTTCTGGGAGTTACAGGATGTATTTAGTTATAACAAGAGTGGAATAATTGATGGTTTTACTAAACTATTTCTAGGGACAGGGATGAGTAGGAATAATTGCTTTCCACATGGAGTGATGAGGCACCACAATAAGAGACTTCTCTGGTACTAAGCACAGAGTGGTACTCAAACTAGTACATGTTAGAGCAGGCGACCTGGGAATGGGCATTCCCATGCAAAGAGAGAAACAACACCTTCTTCTCACACATTTAGCTATATTGAACCATTTGGATTTTGGTCCTGAAAGACTGAGCTTCCCAAAAAAAGGCAATAGATAAATATAAACAACCTCATATTTAAGGTTTATACACTTTAACCATACCAAAGATTCTGATGTCTTATCTACCTCTGTTCCTAGAAGGAACAAAGAAAATTTAGAAAGAAAAAAAATAACACCTCTTTGAAAATAATTGCCATGAAAACAAATAGCATGTGATCACTGTTCATACCAATGTAATTTTATTTGAACCCATGTCTATTAAAGTTAAGCTAAAAATGTGTATCTGTTAATTCAGTCAACATGTGTTGAACTCCATTTATTTCTTTTTTTTTTTTTTTGCCTAGTCAATTATCTTTTATTTATTTTTTTTCTATAACATTTATTTATTTATTTTTTTACAAATAGTTTATTGTCAAATTAGTTTCCACATAACACTCAGTGCTCATCCCCATAAGTGTCCTCCTCTATGCCCATCCCTCCCTCCCCCCCACATCCATCAGCCCTCAGTTTTTGTCAGCATTCAAGAGTCTCTCATGGTTTGCCTCTCTCCCTTTCCCCCACCATTTCCGCCCTTCTTCTCTCCCTTGTTCCTCCGTCAAGTTCCTCCTAATCCTCCTATACGTGCAAACATATGATATTTGTCCTTCTCTGCCTGACTTATTTCGCTCAGCATAACACCCTCAAGGTCCATCCATGTTGCTCTGGAAAACAGTGTGGAGGTTCCTCAGGAAACTAACAATAGAACTCCCCTATGACCCAGCAATAGCACTGCTAGGTATTTACCCAAGGGATACAGAACTCCAGTTATTTCTAACTTCATGGAGGTTATATTCTCACTCCACTACTAGGAGACAGGCCATTAAAAAGTAAGTAAACAGGAAAACATTAAATAATGATAAGTGCTATGGAAATAATCAAAATACAGTGATGTGACATAACAATACCAGGGTTAGCTGGATGGTTAGGGAAAATACTGCTGAGGGAGTGACATTTAAACTAATATCTACATAACAAGAACCACACTTAATCCTCATTTTCTTATCCCCAATAAAGGATATTTGCTCTTTTAACAATTCAGTAATACAAAATCGCTATTGGAATTATTAAAATACCTGGAATATTGAAAGAATCAATATTTATTTGAGACATTTGTTTTCTATGATGATTTCTGTTTCTATGATGATGTTCTGAGGCCAGTATTACCCTGATAGCAAAACCAGCTAAAGATTGCACAAAACCAGAAAACTATTGACCAATAACTGTCTTGCATTGAGATGCAAAATTCTCAACAGAATATTTAATTCATCAGTAGATAAGAAGAATTAAATACTACAGTCAATTAGGATGTGTATGTTTAGTTCAATATTTGAAATTTAATTAATGTAATCCACTGTATTGCCAGGCTAAAGAAGTAAAATTGTATAATGATAGCAGATGTTACAAGAAAAGTATTTCACAAAACACAGCATATTCATAATTAGAGCTCTCAACAAACTAGGAATGGAGACGACTTCGTAAACTTAGTAAGCAACGTGTATTAAAAAAATGAAAAAAAAAAAAACTAATATCATGCTTCATGATGCCAGACTGAACCCTTCCTTATAAGATTCTACACAAGGCAAGTTCTCACTACTTTTATTCAGGATAGCTCTGGAACTTCTAGTTGACACAACCACACATGGAAAAATAATAAAAGGCATATATATTGGAAAATTTTTCCTTACTTACAGATAATTGGTGATTTTAACATGAAAAATCACAAGGAATCTACAAAGAAACAAAAACCTACTAAAATTAACTTTATCAAGATTGGAGCCTACAAGATTAACACACAAAAATCAGTCACATTTTTGTATCAAAGCAGTATCTGAAAACCCCAAATTACAAGTATAACACCATCTATAATCACTCAACAGTAAATGAAAAACTTAGATATAAATATAAAAAGAAACGTGCAGAATCTAAATGTTGAAATTTATAAGATGCTGATAAAACATATCAAACAATGTTTAAATAATTGAAGAGGTTTTCTCTGTATATGAACTGAAAGACTCAACATAGTAAAAATATCAGTTCTCCCAAAATTGGTCTATTGGTTTAATGCAACTATCAAAATCTCAGCAGGATTTTTGTAGACTTAGGCAAGTTTATTGTAAAATTTATTTGGTAAGACAAAACACCTAGAACAGCTAACACAAGTTTGGGGAAAAAATAAGATTATTCTTCCAAATGATAAGGCTTACTCTGTACCAGAAGTAATTAAGACAATGTGGTATTGCTCTAGGGATAAGACTCATGGATCAATGAAACAGAAAATGGGGCCCAAAACTAGATCCAGTAAAATATGCCAATTTTCTTCAACAATCAGTACTGAAACATTTGGATATCCCTAGGAAAACAAAACAAAACAATAAACAAGAGCCTGGACCTAAACATCAAATCTTACACAAAAATTAACTAAAAGTAGATTGTGGACTTAAACATAAAGTATGAAACTTTTTAAAATGTAAAAAATCATCAGAGGACATTTTCAGGATCTTGGATTAGGGTGAATAGTTATTAGAGTTGACATCAACATCATAATCTATGAAAGGAAAAATCAGTAGATTGGACTGCATCAAAATTAAAGATTCTGGTAGCAGGATGAAAAAAAAAATAACTACAGACTGGGAGAAAATACCTGCAAACTATCCTACAAAGAAGTTCCTATGATCTGAATGTTTGTGTCCCCCAAAATTCATGTTGAAACCTACCCCCCCATATGATGGTAGCAGGAGGTGAGGACTTTGGCAGGTCATTAGGTCATGAGGTTAGAGCCTTCATAAATGGAATCAGTGCCCTAATAAAAGAGATCTCCACCAAGTTCGCTAGTCCTCTTCCTGCCACATGAAGATACATCAAGAAGTCAGCAGCCTGCAACTCAGAAAAGGGCTGTCACTAGAACCAGACCATGCTGACACCCCAATGTTAGCCCTCCAGACACCAGAGCAGTAAGAATTAAATTTCTCTGGGTTATAAGCCATTCAGTATGGTATGCTGTTATACCGTGCTGTTATGAATGGGTTAAAAAAGGATGAATATCTATAATAAGAACCGTCAACACTCAACATTAAAAAAATATCCAGTTAGACAATAGACAAAAGAAATGAGCAGACACTTTACCAAAGATGATGTACACATAACACATAAACACGTGAGAATGCAGTCAACACCATTAGCTATTAGAGAAATACAAATAAAAACAAAAATGAGCTACCACTAACCACCCATTACAATAGCTAAGATAAAATACAAGGGCAACACCAAATGCTCTTGAAGATGCAAAGTACCTGGTCACTCATACATTACCAGTAGGACTGTAAAATGATTCAGCCCTTCTGGAAAATCATTTGTCAATTTCTTTTAAAATTAAATATATACTAGGGAAGTGCTGCCATATGAGGGAGGAGGGAGGCATGGACTCAAGCTGAAGACAAAGGCAGGAGTTAGAGTTTCGTGGGCCTCATGTAAGTCACACTGAGGGCAGCAGGGAGCACCTAATAACTGTCCATGGTGCATGGCAAGATAGCCTTCATGTGCTGTGGTTATTTTTCACTTTGATATTTTAAAACTCAAGAGACTTGCCTACAAGTTACTTTTGCATTGTAGATGTTAAAACATGTCAACGCCTAGGGAAAAATATGTCAAAGTGTTAACTCTGGAGCTAACATGCCTGGGTTTAAATCTTGGTTCTACCACTTGCTAGCTATGTAACCTTGGGCAAACTGCTCAGCTCTTTGGTGGCTCAGTTTCCTTGTCTATAAAATGAGATAATAGCAGAATTGCTTCAGAGAAATAAATGAATATAATAAAATGTTTAGAATGCTGCTTAGAATACAGCTAACATTCTATGAGTCTTTGCTATTATAACTTCTCATAAGATCCTATACATGACAGTCCTTTTGAACATGGCCCTCAAAAGCATACTGCTTGGTACGGAGGGAGGTAGTTCTCTCATACTGTGCCCAAGGGGCCTCATTACTACATATGGTAAGGTTACCAAGGTGGACCTTGTTAAAATACCTGTTCTCTTTTAATTCTGTCAGCAAAGACTCCAAGGAGACCATTAAAGTGATACTCTAGGATATTTCAGAAATGGTTTCTGTGTCCTTGTGGCCCCAGCTGGACAAGACTGTGAAGGTAGCCCAAAGCAAAATGTGTGGGGACCAAGCTTGTCTTTGGCTTTCCCTCTATTCTCTCTGGATAGAGTCTGCCAGGCTGTTTGACCTCAGCCAAGGCACTCCACCTCTTTGAGGCTTAGTCTTACCTATGAAAGAAAAAAAAAAAAAAAACAGCCCTAAATATGTACTTACCATACAACCCAGTAATATCACTCGGATATTTATCATAGAAAAAATGAAAATTATGCTCAAGCAAAATCTATACACAAACGTTTACAGCAGCTCTATTCGTAATGCACTCAAAACACTAGAAATTAGTCAAAGGCCCTTCTGTTAGTGAATAACCAGTTAAACTAACTGGTTTATCTGTACTATGAAATACTGCTCAGCAATAAAAAGTGACCTAGTAATGCATGCAACAGCTTTAATGGATTTCAAAGGGTGGTTATCAGTGAAAAAAGTCCATCTGAAAAGTGTACATACTGTGTGCGTCCATTCCATAACATTCTTGAAATAACACATCTATAGAGACGATGAACAGCTTACCCATTCCCTTGGTTTAAGGATTAGAGAGGAGTGAGAAGTGAGAAGGAGCATAAAGAGTAGTATGTAGGAAGCTTGGAGAAGAGTCTGGCTTCTTGATTGTAGTCACCTTTATATAAAGTGACATATGTGATAAAATTGCATAGAATTATATCCCCATATATGTAATCATGTCCTTGTAAAACTTACTAACTCTGAATCAACTTTGTGGATTGTGCCAATGTTAATTTTCTGGGGTGCATAGTATACTATGGTTATGCAAGATGTTGCCATTGGGGAAAGCTAGGTGAAATATGCATGAGACCTCCCTATCTTTTTTTTTTTTTTCTTTTTTTTTTTGTTGCAAGTACATTGACTTTTGACATCAGCTGCCTAGGATTAGACCAAACTTCACAGATAAGGGTACTGTCCTCCACAAGACTGCCCTGACTTCAACACCACCTGCAAGTTCACCCCTGAAAGTTCAGGGGTCCACAGAGCACCCTCCCTTGTGAAAAGCTAGCTTCAATTTTGGTTGTTCCCAGCATCCCCTCAGGTTTAATAGTTCACTAGAATCGCAAATCTTAGACTCACAATTAAAGTTTTATTTTAGCAAAGGGATACAAATCAGAGCCAGCTATATATGGATAAGACACATTATACATGATAACTAGAGATAGACCTACAGAGACATGATTGCTTGATTAGATCAGAGAGATACTAAGTATAAGTAAAAGGTATATTACAACTATTAGTAGAAGAAAATATTGGGGTGAAGATCTATAAAACCATGAAACAAAATCCAGGCATCCCAATAAAGATCACCATAATCACTATCACATACGAAATTAAAGCAGGAAAAGAAAATATGTAAAACATTTTAAAGCAGTAGTAAAACAGTAATGTAGTAAGAGGCTAGTAATCCTCATATACATACTCCTTATATACAAGAAGTCCATATATATTAATAAGAATGTAAAACAAAAAAATAGCAACGATATTAACTAATAGACACATTTTAGGAGAAATAAACTCCTCCAATAAACATATGTAACAAGTCGATATCACCAAAGAAATGCCAAGTAAAATACTTTGAAATATTAATTTTACCGACAAGATTGTCAAAAATTTATAAGATTGATAATCTTTTGAACTAGTAATGAAAAAAAATGTCCTCACACCCTGGAGGTTTTCTCTGAATAAAGCACATAAAAGATCAAACCGACATAAGAGCCTCTTTGCAATGTATGTTGTTCACTAATCTCAGTGGGCACATATTAGTATACATTTTACTTGGTTTATTAACTAAAAAAAAAGGAATGAAAATAAGTTTCCCTGATGCAAATCAAGTTTTCTTAAAACAATAGTAGCACTTTGTAATGTTTGTTACATATAATCCAGTGCTTGTCATAACAAGTATTGACCATAATACCCATAACCCATTTGGCCCATCTGCCTACCCTCTTCCCTCCAGCAACCCTTTGTTTATTCTCTATAGTTAAGAGTCTCTGATGGTTTGCCCCCCTTCTCTGTTTTTATCTTATTTTTTCTTCCTTTCCCCTGTGTTCATCTGTTTTGTTTCTTAAATTCCACATATGAATAAAATCATATGGTATTTTCCTTTCTCTGACTGACTTATTTCACATAGCGTAATATCTTCTAGCTCCATTCATGTCATTCCAAATGACAAGATTTTATTCTTTTTGATGGTTGAATAATATTTCATTGTGTGCACGTGCGCGCACACACACACCACATCTTCTTCATCCATTCATCAGTTGATGGACATTTGGGTTCTTCCCATAATTTAGCTATTGTTGGTAGTGTTGCTATAAACATTGAGGTGCATGTACCCCTTCAAATGTCTATTGTATCTTTTGGATAAATTCCTAGTACTGCAATTGCTGGGCTGTAGAGGAGCACTATCTTTAATTTTTTGAGGAAACTCCATACTGTTTTCCAGAGTAGCTGAACCAGTTTGCATTCCCACCAACAGTGTAAGAGGGTTCCCCTTTCTCTGCATCCTCGTCAACATCTGTTGTTTCCTGAGTTGTTCATTTTAGCCATTCTGACATGTGTGAGGTGGTATCTCATTGTGGTTTTGATTTGTATTTCCCTGGTGATGAGTGCAGTTGAGTATTTTTTCGTGTGTCTGTTAGCCATTTGTATGTCTTCTTTGGAGAAATGTCTGTTCATGTCTTCTGCCCATTTCTTTACTGGATTTTTTTTTCTTTTGGCTGTTAAATTTGATAAGCTCTTTAAAGATTTTGGATTCTAGCCCTTTAACCAACACATCATTTGCAAATACCTTCTCCCACTCTGTAGGTTGCCTTTTAGTTTGTTGATTGTTTCCTTCTCTGTGAAGAAGTTTTCATTTCGATGAAGTCCCAATAGTTCAGTTTTGCTTTTGTTTCCCTTGTCTCCCGAGGCATGTCTGGTAAGAGGCTACAGTTGAGGTCAAAGAGGTTGCCACCTGTCTTCTTCTCTAGGAATTTGATGATTTCCTATCTCACATTAAGGTCTTTCTGAAAAGATGCACTTCTTTAATTACTAAATGAAGATATCTCTCTGATCTTGCCTTTACTGTACATGCTATTACCTGGAGGTCCTTATTTTAAAGTGTGTTTTTACTGAAATTTTCCAACATTTAATTAGTTTTGGAACCCAGATTTGCTTGAATCCCACAGCTTCCTTCTTTGTTTTGTTTTCTTCTTGCTTAAGTATATATTTCATAGTTCTCTTAATAAGAGAGTCTGTGTAGGTGGTAAATTCTTCTGGTAATTGTTAGCATGAATCTTCTTTATTTTTCATTTAATCATGAATAATAATTTATCTGTGTATAAAATCTGTCTCTTGTTGGTTTAATTGGTCATGCCATGGTTGGTAATAGGTTGTTTCTCTCTGATGCCTTTTAAGATTTTCTCTTTATTCTAATGTTCTACAACTTTATCACTGTATGTATATGCATTTATTTAAATAATTCTGCTGAGTACTTGGAATATACTTTCAATCTGGAAAATTTGCAGCAATTATTTCCTCAAATTTTATTGCTCTGACAGTTGCTCCATTCTGCTCTTGTTGAACTTCTGGTTGCATGAATGTAGAAGCCTCACTATGTATACATATTTTCCAGGTGGTTTTTCTTTCCTTCTTCTTTTTTTTCATGGTTTTCCTTTCACTTTTATTTCTCTTGTTTTACAATATTTCTGGGTGATTTTCCAATACTGTCTTCTAATAACCTAACCCCTCTTACACTCTGTTCTAGAGTTTATTCCAGGCTGTATTGCCCCCTTCTGGAAGACCCAGGGCTTTAGCTTCACTCATTCTTTGATATTTCCATTCCAGTAAGTCCTTTGGTTTCAACTTTGAATGTATTATCTGTTACTGCTTTGCGTTGGAAGCAGAAGGGATAATTTGGCGATGAATTAAATATATCAGTTTGTACATCTTAAAACTGATTTTTAAAGTTGTATGTTATAAAACCTTGATAAAATATTTAGCATTCTATAGTACAAATGTATGTTATATACACATTCTTGCCTAGAAGAGCTGAAATGGATCATTTGAATGTCTAAATAAGTTTTGTATTCAAAGCAAAAACACCGTAAGACATATGGAGACAAAATTGTTAAAATACTTAATTAGTTCATCAACAGATGTCATAATGAGTCATTACAGTAAGCACCACCGTAAAAACTGAGTTCTGAATTTTTTATTTTGTTCACATTTCTGTGAAACAATTTTAACAACTATTCAGAAAACAAGTCTAAGTTACTAAAATATAACTAATATTTCTGAAATTGCTTTAACATCTATAGAATTTTATGTCTTTGTTATATTTTATTACAGAATAACAACTTTGAAGTAGCATCTCTTGGTATTTTTAAGGTATTACAAACACTTTCACTAATTTTTCTGGAAAATTGAAGCTCTGTCACTACTTCTTTGATCAACTTTAACTTCTTCACTGTATCTTGTAACACTTCCCATCTTCTAATAGAAAATACTTCCAAATTCAGTAATTGCTTTCCTTCCCAATATAATCAAAGCTTCATATATTACAAGTAGTATGCCTGAAAAGCCTCATCATTTGATAACTCTATACATAATTTCTATTTTTTACTATGATACCAATGAGAGCTCACTTCTGAGAAGTAGTTAGATATAGTGGAAAAGAACATGCAATCTTTAGGCCAACTGCTGATGCTCAAAGTGTTGAAACCATGAGCAAGTTCCTAAATCATAGTATGCCAGTTTCTTTAACAGCAAAATCGGGTCATTAATAGTGTCAAACTCATTGAGTTGTTGGAATGATTTAGTGAGTTTTCATAGTGCTTAGAATAGTGCCTTGCATCCAAAAATTGAATAAAAGTTTATTTTGTATATTGATAGGTGTAAAGTTATGGCCATAAAAGCTATTCTATATGTGCTTAAAATATATTAATTTCCTTTAATAACCAAAACTAATACTGAGTGTTGGTCATAAATCACTGAAACTACTTTTAAGAGAGTGATGTTGAATTGAGAAAAATGAATATATGAGAAGTATCTTGGGAATAATTTATGCAGGTCTGTGTCATAATTGTTTATAGCATACTAAAATAATAAGGAATGAACAAGCAGTACTAAAACACATAATGTTCTTTAAAGGGTAAAATAACTTTTGGGTTACTGTTAAAATCAATTACCACATTTCTTTGCTTCTCATTTATTAAAATATTTTAAAAGAGTTAAGTGTAGATCTCTTATGATACTTTCAGTGCAAATTCTGTGTTAAACACACAGCTCTTAAAAGGTAAACTTTATTATGAGGAAACTTTAAAAGAATTGAATTCAACTAAGCAAATTAACTATTACATATGTTTTCTACTTTTCATTAAATGTACTAAATATTACCTAATTTCAAGTTTATGCAACTTTCATTTTGTCACTTTTATATCAAAAGCATACTAGGTTATTTGAACATAAACTTGTGATATTATTAATGGCAGTGTATTCAGATGTAAACCAAAAGAAACCTAGTTATGGAAAATCTGAATTCATTTTGCAATATATTATTTAACAAAATACTATTTTTTTAAAGTTCATTTATTTATTTATTTGAGAGAGAGAGCAAGAGCAAGAGAGACAGAGAGACAGAGCTCCTCAAGGAGGTGCAGAGAGAGGGAGAGAGAATCCCAAGTATGTTTTACACTGTCAGCCCAAAGCCCACCACAGGGCTTGAACCCATGAACTGTGAGATCATGAGCTGAACTGAAACCAAGTCCTAGACATAATTAATTGAGCCATTTTGTTAATACAAAATACTTTTAAATAAAACTCTTAAGCCAACAGAAATATGACAAATATGACTTCTAGTCATATCAGCTAAATGTAAGAGGCACCAATAACTTGATAGCAATTTTATGTGAAGAAAAATATTCACATATTCCATGTAGACTTCCAGATTTCAGAAAAGGTAACAAATGAAAAGAAAATGTGTAGTTCTGAGTTGAAGAAATGTTCCCTATTTATATTTTTATCATGATTTATGTGTTTAATAAAAATACTTAATTCTAAGCACTTTAGAAGTGTTAACTTAGGTTAATGACAGCATCATGGCAATGTAAGACATCTCTAATTTTCTGCCCCTCTAACAACAAAAATTGACATTCATCCGCAAATAATAGTGCCTATGTGGGAGTTGTCAAATCCAGCGCTAAATGCCAAATGGACCAAGTAGGAGTGTTATCCCAGAGTTAGCAGAAGGAAGGAAATAACAAATATCAGAACAGAAATAAATGAAAAAGTAGCCAGAAAAAAAACAATAGAAAAGAAGAACAAAACTAAAAACTAATGTTTTGAGAAGATAAACAGAATAGACAAACTTGTCAAGTAAAGGAAACTAGTATAAAGGAAAAAAGAGAAGATTCTAAATCAGAAATGAAAGAAGAGACATTAAAAATGATACCATATAAATAAATCAGACCATAAGATACTACTATAAATAATTACATGACAAATTGGATAACCTAGAAGAAATGGATAAATTTCTAGAAACATACAGCTTATAAAAAATGAATTTCAAACAGAAAATATGCACAGACCAGTTACTAGTAAGGAGATAGAATCAGCAATCTGAAATCTTCAAACAAAAACAACAAAAAAGTCTGGGACTAGGTGGTTTCACTGGTGAATTCTATCAAGCTTTTAATGAAGAAATAATGCCTAGTTTTCTCTATTTCTTTCCAAAAATTTAAAAAGAAGGAACACTTCCAAATTTTATTTTACAAAGCCAGAATTATCCTGATTACAAATCTAGATAAGAACACTAGAAGAAAACTACAGACATATATTTCTGATAAATACAGATGCAAAAATTCTCAACAAAATATTAGCAAACTGAATTTAACAGTACCTTAAAATGATTATATACCATGACGAAGTGGGGTTTATTCTAGTGATGCAAAGAGAGTTCATCATACAAATCAATAAATGTGACCTTCCTTATTAACAAAAAAAAGGATAAACATCATATAATCATCTCAATATACACAGAAAAATCATTTGACAAAATTCAACATTCATTCATGATAGACCCCCTCAACTAATTGACTATAGAGAGAACATACCTCAACATAATAAGAGCCACACATGACAAACTCATAGCTAACATCATACCCAATCGTGAAAAGTTGAAAGTTTTTCCTCTAAGATTAGAAATAAGACAAAAGTGCCTCCTCTTACCACCTTTATTTAACATAGTACTAGAAGTCCTAACCAGAGCAATCAGACAAGACAAAGAAATAAAAGGCATTAAAATTACACAGGAGGAAGTCAAATTGTCTTTGTTTGCAGATAATATTTTATAGGCAGGAGATTCTAATTACTCCACGAAAATCTGTTAGAACTCAACAAATTCAGTAAAGTACAGGATGTAAAGTCAACATATAGAAATCATTTGTGTTTCTATATACTAACAATAAAATATCTAATAGAAATAAAAAGAAAATATCTATTCACAGTAGCATCAAAAACAATAATATACTTGGGCATAAATTTAATCAAGGAAATATCTGAACATGGAAAACTACATGATTTTGATTAAAAAATCTGAAGACACAAATGGAAGAAAATGTCAAGTTTATGAATCATAAGAAATAATATTGTTTAAATATCTCTACTCCTCAAAGCCATCTATAGATTCAATGCAATCGCTATCAAAATTCCAATGACATTCTGAGAGAAATAGAAAAAAAATCCTAAATTTGTCTGAAACCACAAAGACCCTTAATATCCAAAGGAATCATGAGGAAGAAGAACAAAGCTGAAGGCACCCCATTTCCTAATTTCAAACTATACTACAAAGCTATGGGAATCAAAACAGTATGGTACTGGCATAAAAACAGACACATATAGACTAATGCAACAAAATCAAGAGTCCAAAATAAATCCCTACATATATGGTCAACTAATATTTCAAAGAGGAGCCAAGAATATTCAGAGAAGAGAGGATAATCTCTTAAATAAATGTTAGGAAAACTAGATAATCATATGCAGACAAACAAAACTAGACTTCTATGATACACCACTTACAAAAATTAACTTAGAATAAAGCCTTAAACATAAGACCTGAAACTAAAAACCTTATAGAAGAAAACAGGGAAAAGATTCCAAGACACTGGTCTTAGCAGTGATGTTTTGGATATGATACCAAAAGCACAAAAATCAAAAGTATGACATACAAAAGCAAAAATTAACAAATGGGATTACCTCAAACAAACAAAACAAAACAAAACAAAAAACAAAAAAAAACTTCTTCTGTATAGCAGAAGAAGCAGTCAACAAAATGAAAAGTTAGCCTGCAGAATAGAAGAAAATATTTGTGAAACATATGTCTGATAAAGAATTCATGTCCAAAATATACAAGGAACTTATACAACTCAAAAATAAGTGAAAATAACCAGTCATTTAAAAATGGGATGAAGATGTCAATCGGTATTTTTCCAAAGAAGACCAACAAATGGCCAACGGGTACATGAAAAAGTGCTCAGCCTCACTAATCATCTTGGAAATGTACATCCAAACCACAATGACCTATCAATTCACACTTGTTAGAATGGCTATTCTCAAAAAGATGAGAAATAAAAGTACTGGTAAAGATGTGGAGAAAAAGGAGTCTTTATGCACTGCTGGTGGACAATTAAATTTGTACAGCTACTATGGAAAGTTCCTCACACTAAAAATAGAGCCACCATATAATACAACAATCCCACTTCTGGTTATTTACCCAAGGGAAATGTCCCTCAAAGAGTCATTCTGCACACCCATGTCTTTTGTACCATTATTTACAGTAGTCAAGACATAGAAACAACCTAAGTGTCCATCAATAGATGAATTGATAAAGAGGATATATGTATATACTTATACACACACACACACACACACACACACACACACACACACACACACTGCAATATTATTCAGCAACAGCAAGAAAGAATTTCTCCATTTGCAGCAAAATGGATAAACCTTAAAGGTATTATGCTCAGTGAAATAAGTCAGACAGAAAGAGACAAATACTGCATAATCGCGCTTAAATATGGAATCTAAAAAAAGCCAAATTCATAGAAACAGAGAACTGAATGGTGATTACCAGGGGTTAGGGTATTGGGGAAATGGGGAAATTTTGGTTCTTCTAACTAGAAGATGAATGAGTTCTGAGTATATAAGGCACAACATTTGAGTATACTTACCAGTAATGTATTATATACTTGAAAGTTGTTTAGATAGTAGATGTTAAGTGTTCTCACCACAAAAAATAAATGTAATTATGTGACGTGATGGAGGTATTATCTAACACCATCAAGATGATCATGTTACAATAAAAATGTGTCAAATCAACTCGTTGTTTGCCTTAAACTTACACAATGTTATATGTCAATTATATCTCAAAAAAACCTGAAAATATTTTAATTAAAAAATTAAAATGAGAAATGTATATTTATTTAGACTGTATTGGCATATATTTATATTTCTATAAATTTTAGGCAAATAGCTTATACAACCTATGCTGTATTATGTATAGTGAACCAATATTTATGTATATTATGTAGCATATATCACTTTCTAATTGTCATACATTTTATTTAATAAACAATATTCTCATATGATTCACTAGACTGGCTCCTGAAAAAGCAGTGAGTGGATAGTGGATAATGTTAGACTACAAGAAGTTTAACAAAGTTGGATCCCTAATTACAGATGTTGTACAGGCATAACATCTTAGCAGATTATCACAGACTCTGAAATGCATGCATAGCTATTAACCTGGTAAGTTCATTGTTTCCAACTCAACCAGAAAGAGAATCAGAAGTTGTATTCTCTTGGAATAGACAACAATATATATTGATTGTGCTGTTCCAAGGCTATGTCTTACCTTACTGACTACAGCTCTCTGTCCCAATGAAGACTGAGGAAAACCTAATCTGGATATTCTACAGACCATACCATTTGTTCACTGCATTAATTGACCTCAGAGCAATAGAGGGGCCCTAAATTAAGATTCCAACATGTATATAAATAAATCAGTAATTTTAAGAATCAATAAATAAGTTGATGCATTTTAAAACATTAAAATTTAAAACTCAAATGCAGGAGAATGACAATAATTTTACTATCAAGGTTATCTAATTAGAAGAATGAGAATGAAGAGGTACATAAGGATCTCTAAAGGCTTATTTGGTTCTATTTTTGAAGCAAGGTGTTTGGTACTTGGTTGTTTTTATTATCATTTATTTATATTGTACATTTATATGTTAAAATGTTATTTTATGTATGATGCATTGCTCAATAAATTTTTTATGAGTTGGCAGAGCTCTTAGAAACAAAGAGAAAATTTAATCATTATAGAAAAGAGCAATGCATCAAAAGCAATAAAAAAGAGATTACACATCATTGGAAACAAGTCTGTAGGATCGGCTTGAGAAATTCAAACAAAATAGAATGGAAAAGAACATAATGCTTAAAAAGTTAAGAGAAAAAAATGGTTCTATGGACAAAGCATAATTGACATCTGGTATTCTAGAACAAAAGGAAGATAAGTATATTTTCAATATATAGAGCAAAACTTCTCCTGATATAGAGGAAGAGAGAATAAAAGTTTCAGTGATAAAGTAATGAACATCAGAGATAAATTTAAATAGATAAATTTATTTATCTTTGAAGTAATAATCTTTAAAGATAAGTTTGAATAGATAAATAGATAACAAAAAGATAAAGCTACTGGACTTTAAGGATAATGAAATCATTATATGGGCACCTGAAGAAAATAGTAGCTTGGTCCTATACTTCTTCACTGCCATATTCAAAGATGAGATATTAATTAGATACTTAAAATTCTAGTGAAAGACAATCTTACCCAGCATGTTGCTACTCAAGAATCAAATCAAGAGACACATACTTTCAACCATGCAATAATTAAGAACTTGTAGCATCTATGAATAAACTTCTTGAAAACATCTGTTGAGAATAAATGTTAGTCAACACAAAAGTTGACTGGTATAGCCATGATAAGGAGATGGATTATTAGCATTGAATCCTTTTCAGATGAAATAAGGGCTAACAACTGTGAAAAGTATGATTAAGAATGGAATATAAATATTATAAATATCTGTATAATAATAATGATAATATCACTGAATCTTCAGGGGAAGTGGGATATAGATTATCTTCTTTCTTCATGGTACAATGTTCATATCTCTGACGACAGGGAAATACAGATGATTTAAATTCAGCTAGTGCTATGTTTTACTAGAAACAAAAGAGTTTAGTCACACATTCTATACCTCATAAAAAGTGTGTGTTTTTCAAGTACTCTGTTCCTTAGCCTGAGTAAATTTGTATTTTTATTGGTACTAATTATTTCTCTTTAAAACATTTTTATGAAAGGGGCGCCTAGGTGCCTCAGTTAGTTGAGCATCTGACTCCGATTTCAGCTTAGGTCATGATTTCACAGTTTGTTGGTTCAAGCCCTGCATTAGGCTCTGTGCTGCCAGTGCGGAGCCTGCTTGGGATTCTCTCTCACCCTCTCTCTGCGCCTCCTTTGCTTGTGTTTGCTCTCACTCGCTCTCAAAATAAATAAAACTTTAAAAAAACATTTTTATTAAAATATATATTGCCGACTGAAAAAAGCCCAAGTGATATGTATACAAGTTGATGAATTATATCAAAGTGAAAATATAGGTGTAATGACCAACCGGTCAAGAAACAGAACCATACTAAAACCTCAGAGGTCTCCTTTGTGTCCTCTTCCAAATACATCTCGCTGTTTCCTTCCCAAATGTAACAACTAACCTGACTTCCAACATCACACAGCTTTGGAAATTTATACAAATAGACGATATTGTTTCATAGCAGCTCTTATGCCCAAGGATGTGCTAGTATTGTCATTCTTTTCCAGGTCGGCTATTGTGGCTCAACTTAGCAATTCCCTAATGACTAATGAATTTTCTCAGCTCTTCATGTTTATTGGCTATTTGGATATATTCCTTTGTGAATTACTATTCAGGTATTCCCTCCCCTCCACTTTTTTTCATCATCTATTTTATTGATTTTTAGAAGTTCTTTTGAGTTTTCAAGATACAAGTCTTTTGTGGGTTTTACATATAACAAATATCTTCTCCCACTCAGTGTCGTGGCTTGTCATTTTCATAATGTTCTCTTTTGATTATATCTGATTTTAGTTCACTAAAATTCTCAGCCTTTTCTGATATAGTTAGCGATTTTGTATCCTGTTACAGAAAGTTTTGATTATCCCTTGGTAGATATTCTCCTATGTTCTCTTCTAGAAGCTGTATTCTTTTGCTGTTCACTTAATACATCTCATTTCAATGGAGATTTGTGAAGAAGGTATTAGGATTTTAAAGAGTGTGATGGATGATTTTAACAGCTTTATTGATGTATAATTGATATACAAAAACTGCACACATTTGTTGTATACAATTTATTAAGTTTGGACATATCAACATACTTGTGATACTATCAGCAAAACCAAAGGAATAAACATATCCATCATCTCTGAAAGTTGTGTTTTTTCCTTTTATATGTATGTGTGGGGAAGGAGATAAAAGCACTTAACATAAGGTCCACTCTCTTAACAAACTTTTAAGTATATCATACTATGCTGTTAACTATAGTCATTGTGTTGTACAATGAATTTCTAGTACTTCTTCATGTTAAATAATGGAGACTTTATACCACTATAAAATTCCCCATTTCCCCCCTCCCCTGAGGTCCTAGAAATGACCATTCTATCCTCTCTTTATTCAAGAATATTACAGGTACCTCATATAAGTGGAATCATATAGTATTTGTCTTTCTTAGACTGGCTTACTTCACTTAGGATAAGATCTTCAGGGTTCATCCATGTTATTGCAAATGTTAAGATTCCATTGTTTTTAAAGACTGTAATAGTCTATCTTATGTATATAACACATTTTCTTTATTCATTTATCTTTCTATGGACATTTGAGTTATTTCTGTATCTTGGCTGCTGTGAATAATGTTGCAATGAACATGTGTGTACAGATAGTTTCAGATTTTCATTTCAATTACTCTGGATATATAATAAGAAGTGGTATTCCTGGATCATGCAGATGCTCTATTTTACTATTTTGAGGAAACTCCATACTGTTTTGCAAATGGATATACCATTTTAAGTTCCCACCAACACTGCACAAGTGTTCTAGTTTCCCCACATTTTTAGCAACATGTTTATTTTTGTTTATCCATGTATTTACTCTTTCCATTGATATTTATTCCTTCTTATATCCCCATACTTCCATCTGGGGTCATTTTCCTTCTACCTTAAAAAAAGAATTTCTGTGTATTTCCTTATAGTGGATCTGCAGATAATATATTCTTGCAGCTTTCCTTTGTCTGAAAATGTCTTTATTTTTCCTTCATTTTTAATGGTGATTTTACTATGTTAAATTTTAAATTGGCAGGTTCTTTGTGTTTCAGCATTCATTTGAAGTTGTAATTCTATTGTTTCTGGTATCATTTCTTTTAGTTGATAAATCAGTTATTGGTCTAATTTTTGCTCCTTTGAAGACAAATTGTTTTAAACTCTTATTTTTAAGATTTGTCTTTGTATTTAGTTTCCAATAGTGTAACTCTGTACTTACTGCAATATTCTTCGTTTTTATCATGCTTGGGATACATTTTAATTTTTTAATATGTAACTTGATGCATTGTATAAGTTTTGGGAAATGCTGACCTGTTGTCTGTTCAGTATCTACTACTTTTCTATTCTCTCTGTGCCTTGTTTTGTGGAATACAACTACACCTGTATTAGGACTTTTCATTGTATTACACAACTCTCATATAAATTCTGGATATGTTATTCTGGGGTATTTTCCATTCTACTAATTCTTTCTTCAACTGTATCTAATATGGTACTGAATATAATAGTTGAATTTCTATGGCCAATTTTTGTATTTTGAGTTTTAAAACTTATGGGATTTTTTTTTATGGTTTCTTGTTCTCTTCTAAAATCCCTATCTAATCTAATTTCTGAATATACTAATTACACATACTAATTACACTTGAGATATTTACGTTACTGATAACACTGAGTCTATTTTTGATAACTATAGGATCTGGATCTTCTGTAGATCTATTTCTCAATCTCTTTCTCTCCTCTCTCTTTCCTTCCTTCCTTCCTTCTTTCCTTCTTTCTTTCTTTCCTTCTCTCCCTTCCTTCCCTTCCTTCCTTCCCTCCCTCCCTTCCTTCCTTCCTTCCTTCCATCCTTCCTTCTCTCCCTCTTTTTTCTCCCTCCCTCCCTTTTTTTAAATCATTTGGTCTTATTCCCTGATATGTCTAGTAATGGTTGATTGAATGTGGCTCATTGTGCATGAATAATTGTATTGACTGGGCGCTTCTCATTGTGTATGAACAATTGTAAAGACAATTTTTGGCTCTGGCTAATGTAATCTTCCTCTAGAAATGATTTGCTTTTACTTCTAGAAAGTAGTAATGACAAATCACTTTCACACAATCAGAGATTAAGTTAAATTCATGGCATACTTTTGCCTTTGCAGAAGCCAGATTTATCTGTGCTTCACTCCCACCTCTGAAGTATAGCCAGTTTCTCAGGAGTTCTTATGAGAAACTTTTTTCCTTACTTGACCTTAAACTTCAACTTTTTTATAGCAAGCTATTAATTATTTGGAATCAATGCTCAGCTTTTTGGCTTCTCACTGTGATTTGGCAAATGGTCAGACTCAAGTCAAGGTAAAATGTAGGTTCTTCCCTTCTCTCTGGGACCTTTATACATTAAGTACTTGCTGCCATGTTAGCTTTGTAATGCTAACACTTATATTTTTAATTCTCAACAATTGTTGCTCTCAGCAAAAGGATTGGTCAGCAGGATGCTAGTCTACCTTTATTGGAAGTGTAAACAATTTTATTTTGAAGGCCATGTCTCTTTATTTATGAAGTTATAGTAATAGATTTTTGACAGTAATTTGCAATTTGGAGAGGGACTTCTTACACTTTGGTCAGAAAGAAAAAGAAAGGAGTTGGTAGGGCTCTTGTCATTACATGTGCTCTTGTTTTGACTTTATCTTCCTTTTATGTCCCATGAATTATTTCAGGCCCAGCTTCACTTTATGAAGTCATAGAAACATAAAATATTTGAGCTGAAGTTAAACCTCACCTTTAACATTTTTCAAATGAAATTCTTTTACTTCCATTTTGTCATTATAGTCTATCATTTCTTCTTTCTGTGTTCTTTTAAGTTTACTTTCTACTCTCTTTGTTTCCATTGTTTCCATTTTTATCATGTCAGGTATGAAATGCATTTTATATCCTGCATTTATAAGGTAAGTAGTTAAAATCTTCCAGCTATTTTTTCTGCTACAGTGAAGGAAATTGTAAGAATTATTACTTAATAGATATTTTCAAGACTACTGCTAACCCACCTAAGAGCAAAGTGTTGGTAAGAGCATGGCACAAGTATCTCCAAGTGAGGAGCCAACCTCAGATTAGAAGCCAAGAGAAAATTTCTACTGGCTCTTTCATAAGTGGACAATTTACATTTATTGTCAACAAGCTTAATATTATTGTGCGATGAGACTCATTTCCTTTTAGTCTATATTGAATAATTCTCCAACTAATCTCACTATTTTCAAATGTATCCTTTTAGTGCTAACTGGCGTGAGCTATATAAAACACAAATGTGAGCATATTAATATTACATCATTATATTACTATACATATTATATAGTAATATATATTAACAGCATTTATCAAACCTTTCAATAGGTCCCCATCACTTATACATAAAGTTCAAGTTCCTTATACTTTTTATGATTTGTCTCATACCTATGCCTTCCAGTTTATCTAAATCTAAACCTACCTTATATACATAAGGCATTTTGGCCATAATACAGGTCTTCAAAAACACAAGATTATAGGTATGTGATTATATCCTCTGGGAATTTGTGAGGAGGACTCACAAAAATCCTCACAAAATCCTCTTGTGAGGAGGCTCTTCTGTTGGCCTGATACAGTAAGCATTCATATTGGGGGAGCCCCTATAGGAAAAAAACTGAATAGGCCTCTGGGAACTGAAGGCAACCTTCAGCCAACAGCTAGCCAATAACTGGTATCCTCAGTTCTGTAACAACAACTGAATGAATTTTGCCAACAACCCAAGTGACTTTGGGTGTGAATCTTTACCCAAACTTCTGATGAAACTGTGTTTCTTGCTGACAAATGGATTGCAGGTTTGAGACTCTGAAGCAGAGAACCCAGCTTAACTGTCTCAGGAATTCTCTGCCACCAAAAGTAGGAGCTATAATAAATGAGTGGTGTTTTAGGCTGCTAAGTTTGTGATGATATTTTTTGCACAGCAATAGAAAACTAATACTCACTTCCTGCTGTTTCTCACCTTCATGCTTTTGCATTTACAGTCTTGATGCTGTACCTATTGACCTATGCTCAGATAACAAACTACGATATGAAATTAATGACACAATTCATCACTTTTACAAAGCCTGTGAATTCCTTCCTAATTCTGCCTTTTTGCAAAATACAAATAATCTTTCATCTTGCTCCTTAACCTAATTAACATTAAACCTTAATTTTTGTGCTGTTTCATACTCTAGAAGGTACATTTATTTTTCCATATATTAAACTCAAGGATGGGGGCTGTATCAAGTTTATCTTTGTGTCCCTGGTACCTACCATCTCCCTGGTACTCTAAGTTCCCAAATATCCATTGTTAAAGATTTTATCAGGCATCTTACTATTGCTCTGACTTTGCTCTTGTTACTTCAGTCCCTAGAATATCCTTTCTATCTCCTTCCCTTGATGCAAATCTAAATCATTGTTCAAGGTCAACTGCAATGCTATCTCCTGTTACTATCTTTGAATATGTATGCTTACCAGTCAAAAAATTCCTAACAAAGATTAAGTACAGATCTGATTGCAGAAGAGAATCAAGTTGCCCACTTTGCTTACCATGCCTCTCTGCGCAGAGCTATTTCCTGTTCCCCACTCCATGCTGTAGAGAAACACTGCCTGTTACAGTGAAGCCACACATCAATTACAAGGAAACTGTCTCTGTGCCCTTACTGTACTTTCCTCTAAATCTCCTGTGTTTAACCATTCATATTTTTGAGGGGCATCAAACACTTGATTTTTTTCTTTAGCTTAATAGGGTTTGGGTTCTCATTTGCAACAAATGAAAAACAAATGGTTTGTAACATTACTAAGAAATAATATATGTACTTTGATAAAATTTCAGAAATACCAGTAAACAACAAATCAAGTACATAGTGAATTTACAGGGGGAAGAAAAACAACTTTGTTTTTGGCAACTAATTATTTCATGCTCTCTTTGTGTCCAGGATAGTGCTAGAATATTTTACATATATTCACTGTCTCATTTTAAGGCTTCCAACAGTGTTGTGGGTCAGCATGATATAATTGTTAGCAGCATAGATTATGGAGTAATAATAATGCCTTTTTTTTTCTCCTGGAGTTGTTGTGTAGATAACCTGAATTAATATATAAAGAGCTCTTAGAGAAATACTTGACATTTAGGAAACACTAGTTAGTATTAATATAACTAGAAATGTTTATATTAGAAAAAGCTTGCTTAGCTTAAGTTACTGGCTAAAGGAACATCTCTAATTGGTGCAGCTGCTAAAGTTAAACTTAACCTGTCTGACTCTACATCCCATGATCTTAACCACTAGACTATAATGCATGGTCATCATTTTTTAAGCTTATTTTTGACAAGGACGTGTAAATTTTTCATTCAAATAAGCAAAGCTGAACACAAAATGTGGAGTCAAATCCCTAAGTTTTCACATAAAAGTGAAGCCATTGAACTTAGGAGTCTCATATATCAGTGACAGCAATTTAAATGATTAGGTCTTGATAAACTAATTCTATCAAATATAACATGCTGTTTAATAACTCCTAAGTGGGGAAAACAAAACAAGAAATCAGGTACAGACATCTTGATCCCTGAACTGTGTACAGTACTCTTGGCTATAAGGATAGAAAAATGGTTAAATAATTTGTATTTTTTAAATATTTTATTTTATATACATGTATTATTGGATATTATATCACGAATAAAGTTATGTTTTTAAATAATGCTATCATACAGAATGACAATAATGTTATTTTTAAAAAGAACAAAAAAGAGGGTTTTGATGCATTTTATGAATTACCTAAGAAAAATTTTATATTCAAAATGAAATCGAAAGGAAATAAAGTCATAAAGGAAATAGTGTTTATATATGGGTAGAATAAATACCTGACATTTTAATTTTCTATTTGAATGTTTATTTACCATTTACACCTCTATAATGAGCATGTGCTACATTTAAAACCTGAGAAATAATTCTGTGTATGAACTTTCTTCTAGTTGTGGGGTTATTGGAAGAATAAAAATAAAAGATTATGAATAGCTTCGAAATTTTGAGTCCTTGTAGATCATGAAAGCAATAATTGCTATAGATACTCTACCAAGTGCTATAATAATATAGGTTTCCCTCACTATCTGAAACTAGATGGTTCCTACAGAACCTTGTGTAAAGCTGAAGTGCATAAACCTAAGAAACAATTACTATCAATTTTAATTTACATGAAAAAAACTTGAACGTTCTCATACCCAAACAATAACCCATCTTAGGTTTTTCTGTTTCCTTAGGACATCTTGCTGATGGAGGCATAAAATAAATCAAGATAAAGTTGACTTGCAGTTGCTCACAGACACAATTCAAGGCTATGGTGGCTGTATGCTGAGATGGTGAATGTAGATCCTGGGTAAGGAGCTTGGCAGTGCCACTCTATCTGCTCAAGGTTCACAGTGTCTCTGTAACAGCCTGCTGCGAAACAGGTGCTCAACACTATTTTCACTTTCCCCCCTTTCTTTCATAAAACCATAAATCCTCTTCACATTTCTTTCAGTTAGCAAAAGCAGGTACAAATGTAGGTCTTCCATGAAAGCAAAGTGCCATAACACAAACTTTAGAAAAGTGAGGGATAGAAAAGTGAGTGATACTGTACTATCACTACCCAAAGCTGATATTTCAGGAGTAGAGCTATTGTAACTTGAAAGGAGTCCTAATGCATTTCCGCTAATTTCATGATTCTGTGAATTGCCTGTGGATCCTACGAGAGAAAGGCGGACAAACACTAAGCCCACTCCATGTGACTTTTTCCTGTCCTATTTCCATATCTTAGTGGTGATGAATAATGATCAGCCATGGCCAAACATGACCCTTTAGCATCATTGCAAGGGCCTCGTAGCTTACATCAACAGAGAACCCTATTTATATTTTCTATGTTTAAGATAGCTCATAGTTGAGTCTTTTTACCTTTAGTGACAATGCTACCCAAGAGAAACGAAGATGCAAAATATTCATGTCTTCACAAAATGTCAGTTATCAGCATGCACATATTGCATCTCCCTAATGACTTGGGTTGGTAAATGAGCAGAAAACATTACCTTGTTACTGTGAAATAAGTACTATGAATCAAAGCCTGACCTTTTGCATTCCCTCCACAGTAAGCCTGGCTGTGTGGCTCCTTTATGACAGCATTTAAACATATTTAAGTTTCTCTAATAATTGCAAATACCCTTCCTAGCACCAATATGCTCTTTTATTTCTCCTCCCCCTCACTGTCAAACTTCTTGAACAATTGGCGCTCTCTACTTTCTCATTTTCCTATCTTCCTTCAAAGAAAAGCAATTTAAGCTGGCTTCTACTTCCAGCATTCAACTGAAGACTATTGTCAACGTTACCAGCAGTCTTCATATTGCTATATTCCATGGCTACCTTTGAGTCATTTAATTTGATCTTGATATAGCATTTGACACTGATGAAGACTTCTGTTAGAAAATTTTCTCTTTTTTGGCTTCTGTGACACGCTATTATTTCCTCCTTAATTCCTTTTCATGGCTGTTTTTTCTCTGTCTCCTTTGCAAATCCTCCTTTTTGCCATAAATTTGTGACATCTGAGTAATCTATGTCTTCTCACTGTCAGTGGATAGAAGCATACATTCCCATGACTCCACGTTTACAAGCTACATAGCCTTTCTCCTATGTTCAAAAATTGAAATAGCTCATTTCCTACTTTGATATTTCCATTTTGAATTGTACTGGAGCCTCAAACTCAACATATATAAATCTATTTAAAAAAAATGGCTGAGCAATTGAGTTTGACTCTCACTTTCCCAATTTATCAGCTGTGTCACATTGTTCATCTTTTAAAAATGTTTTTATTTATTTTTGAGAGAGAGAGGGAGAGGGGGGGGAAGGGTGGGAGAGAGAGAGGGAGACAGAGCATGACCATGGGAGGGGCGGAGAGAGAGGGAGACACAGAATCTGAAGCAGGTTCCAGAGTTGTCAACACAGAACTCTATGAGGGGCCTGAACTTGTGAACAAGAGATCATGACATGAGCCTCACTGGGATGCTGAAATGACTGAGCCATCCAGGAGCCTCTCACATTGGCCATATTTTTAAAATACGTTCTCTGAGACTCACTTTCCTTATTTGAATTATTGGAAATAGTGATTAGGATCATGCATGGAAAACAAACACAGCACAGCTCCTACCATAACACAGATGTTCAACTGCTGTGCTCTTTTCTTGTGATTTTGGTCTTAGCATATGAGTTATTTACGCACCTAGTTGTTAAAGTGAGTAACTTGTGTACTGATACTTACACTCTTTTTTGTCTCACATTCCACATTCAATCAACATTTGTTGATGGCCCTATTTAAATATATCTCAAATGTATCCACTTTTCTGATCTCTGCTGATATTTCCCATCAATATCTCCCGATCATTTTTCCATCATCATCATCAAAACCCACTGTTTTTCTTGTGTTCAATCTCATTTACTTCTAGCCCACAAACTCCAAAGTCACCAGGTAAAACTCTTATTACATTAACTTAATTGAATTTTGTAGCTATTAATTATCTCTTTGAGTACAATTCCCAGGTTCCTTTAATTGAATATGGAAGGTGTTTCTTTAGAGATATTTCTCTCACCTCATTTGTCTTCATCCTTTGACATTCACTTTATTATATACTCTAACCATACTGTGCAGTGGTCCTCTATTGATTTTTTAATTATTTTTTTACAATTTAAATATAATTGACATACAATATTATATTAGTTTCAGGTGTACAAAATAATGAATCAACATCTCTATACATGATGCTAAGCTTACCACAAGTATAGCCGCCATCTGCCACCCTACAATGCTAAGAATATCATTGACTATATTCCTTACTTTTACTTCCATGACCTATTTATTCAATAACTGGAAGGCATGTCTCTCCTTTTCACCCATTTTGCACACTTCCAAACTCCCCTTACATCTGGCAACCATCAGTTTGTTCTCTATATTTATAGGTCTGCTTATGGTTTATTTATTCGCTTGATTTTTAGACTTCACATATGAGTGAGATCATATGGTATTTGTCTTTCTCAGTTTGGCTTTCTTCACTTTGCCCAACACCTTCTAGGTTTTTCCATGTAGTCACAAATGTTGTCATCCTTTTAGTGGCTGTATAATATTCCATTGTATGTATATACCTCATCTTCCTTATCCATTTGTCTGTCAATGCACACTTAGGTTGCTTCCTGATCTTGGCTATTATAAATAATGTTGCAGTTAGACATAGAGGTATATTTATATTCTTTAAAGTAGTCTTTTCATTTTCTTTGGGCAAATACCCAGTAGTGAGACTACTGAATTGTTTGTTATTTCTATTTTTAATTTTTTGAGGCAACTCCATTTTGTTTTCCGTAGTGATTGCACCAATTTGCATTCCCACCAACAGTACACAAGGGCTCCTTTTTCTCCACATCTTTGCCAACACTTGTTATTTCTTGTCTTTTTTTATTTTAGCCACTCAGGCAGAAGGTGATATGTCATTGTGGTTTTGATTCATGTCCTCTCTTGATTTTAATATGATTTTATATACTTGCATATGACAAATACTTTCACTGTATTGTTTAATTTCATGATTTACAAAGTTATGTTGAGTCTTTTTTTTTTAATTTTTTTTTAATTTTTTTTTATGTTTTTTTTTTTATTTATTTCTAGGAGAGAGAGAGAGATAGCGTGAGCAGGGGAGGGTCAGAGAGAGAGGGAGTCACAGACTGAAACAGGCTCTAGGCTCTGAGCTGGCAGTCAGCACAGAGCCCGACGCGGGGCTCGAACCCACGAACCACGAGATCATGACCCAAGCGAAAGTCGGACGCTTAACCGACTAAGCCACCCAGGCGCCCCTATGTTGAGTCTTTTTAAAGAAAAATAACACAAAAAAGCATTATTTTCCTCACTTTGAAAACCATATGAAATTATCAAAAGAAGAGTGCTAAAACTATTATGTCTCATTATCTGATTATAAGACCAGACTTAGGCAGGTGCTTAAATTATGTGGTAACTTAAAAAATATCAATAAAAATATGATAATAAATGCAAAGGTGAAATGAAGGAGATAGTAAGACCAAAAAACTTGCTCAAGACTTTGACAATTAGGTACAGAACTTAAAGTATGAGGGAAAATAGACTTATAAGAAACAACTAAAAAATATTCCCAGGTAAACAGAATTTAATTCCAATTTACTGCTTGGTTTTGGAAGAAATTGCTTTCCAAAGCATGGATATGTTCTCTTCATTTATTTAACTTGATTCAGAACTTCTAATGAGACTTTGCCTATGCCAACCCTGGTTTGCCATTCATTACACATTTCTTTTTTTTTTTTTTTTAAGTTTATTTATCTTGAGAAAGAAAGAGAGAGAGAGAGCATGAGCAGGGGAGAGGCAGAGATGGGGAGAGAGAGAAAGAATCCCAAGCAGGCTCAGGACTGTCAGCACAGAGCCCCATGCTGGGCTTGAACTCATAAACTGTGAGATCATGACCTGAGCCGAATCAAGAGTCAGATGCTTTACTGACTGAGCCACTCAGGCACCCCTCACAATTGGTTTCTAAAATATAACCTTCCAGTTTGTAGGGACTGCTGTTCTTAGAATATGCCATGTTTCTTCTCACTTCCTATCATTTCATACTTGAAATTTTCTTCCTTATTCTTATACTTTTTTTAGCTAAACTTTATGCATCCTTCATGTCTCATATGTGACAGTGTCCAGAAAGGCTACTCTGAATTCTCAACACTTAGTCTGGTTCCCCTCCTGTGTCTTATCCTATCGTCACACTGCTCACCCTGACTTGCTTTCACTTCATGGTTGTTTTGTGTCCCTAGTATACTGCCACCTTTATAAGGCGAGGGACCTTGACTCATTCATCATTGTCCAAGTTTAGGCAAAGTATCTGCCTCTTAAGAAGAGCTCAGAATGCCGTTGGTATCACGTACTTAATAGTTTTAAGTGTAGAAGTCAAGAATCAGTAATAAAATCCTCTGCTTTCCTATAAAATTATTTTCTTAAAGTTTCCTATTTTTGACAATTTTCTTTAGTCAGTTCTTATAAACTCCCTATTTTAAAATTAGGTTTAATAACATCTCTTCCGTTAATGTGCTTAGCATAGTCAAGAGGCTGTTGGCAAAGTCTCCACTCTCAAAACTAAGATCCCTTTCCTATTACGGGTAACACGTTGTTGCTCTTTTTGTTGTTGTTGTTGTCTTTATTTAATATTTCTCCATTTTTTCCCTAATAATCCTTTGATTTCATTTCTCTATCATTTGTCATCATCAAAGCCTCTATTTTCTTTTTGCTCTTGTTTTCAGGGTGAAGGGAAATGACCTTATTGCACTTCTCTGGTACCTGAGAAGATAGTAATTTCTTTCCAGTGATTATGCTGATAGTCCTGGAGCAACCATTATCGAATATGCTGCTGCTGAATTTTATGTACAAGACGATGATAGTAGTTCATCATTCCAAAGAACTGAGGACATTTTTTAGACGATTTAGAAATCTCTTAAGGGGTGCCTGGGTGGCTAATCCATTAAGCGTCTGACTCTGGATCTCACTCAAGTCATGATCATGCAATTTATGAGATCGAGCCCCCTGTTGAACTCTGCACTGACAGTGCAGTGCCTGCTTGGGATTCTCTCTCTCCCTGTCTCTCTGCACCCCCCCCCCAAATAAACAAGTAAAACATTTTTTAAAAATTTATTAAGATTCTAGAAACATCTTGAAACTTTGGTAGTCATAATTATTTGCCTAAAAGCTACTGCCAAAAAAAAGCGTTTGATTATAATTTATTAAAGTTGTCTTAACATGAGATTTTATCCTGTTTTTAACGAAAAACAAAAGCAAAACTGGTAATCCAAGTGCCTATAATGAAAGTATAAAATATAAGAGAAAACATGAATTGACACAAGAAAAGAAAAAATGATGTTTTCTTGCCTTAAAGGGGTTTCTAGCATGCTGGAATGTACATATTCAGAATATAATCGCATGTGCTCTGTAATAACAATGGACATGGTTTGGAAGTTCAGCAAGAGCAGAGTCTCAGACACCAAAGGCTCTCAACAGTCTTCGTGTTGTAACCTCATGTAAGTTCATTAACCTTGGTAAGCCTTCGTTTTCTCATCTGTAAAATTGGGTTATTAATAAACCTTATCTCACAGGAAATTATTAAGGATTAAATGAGACAACACGTGTGCCTGCTGCATAGCAGATATTCACAGGAGGGCTAAGGGGACGCAGGAAGAAGAGTTTTGCTTAGGCTTTGAAGGGACAACTGAGCCACAAGTGCTATGTGGAAGGTACGAGGTTAGCAGCAGCACTTTTGTAGTTCACACATGTCGCAGATCTGCTGACTCACCTCATTGACAAACTCTTCCCGGAAGCCTCCTTTAGCTGTCTGACTCCTGCACCACATGTCATGTTTAGCTTTGTGACAAAGTATGACTTGTGTAGGATCCCCTCATGACCAAAGTGAGGGAAAGCGAGAGATGAATTTAGCCCGTCTTATATGACTTTCCAGCTTATCTTATGGATTTCACCTTATGTGTAATCTTCACCATTTGCATCCATACCACAGTGCCTCCCCCATCAACTTTAAGACCTAGCATTATATGAATGGTCTTTTTTTTTTTTAACTTATTTTATTTTATTTTTAAATGTTTTATTTATTTCTAGGAGAGAGAGAGAGACAGCGTGAGCAGGGGAGGGTCAGAGAGAGAGGGACTCACAGACTGAAACAGGCTCCAGGCTCTGAGCTGGCAGTCAGCACAGAGCCCGACGCGGGGCCCGAACCCACGAACCGCGAGGTCATGACCTAAGCGAAAGTCGGACGCCTAACCGACTAAGCCACCCAGGCGCCCCATTAACTTATTTTAAAAAATTTTAAAGGTTTATTTATTTTTGAAGAGACAGAGTGCGAACAGGGGAGGGGCAGAGACAGAGGGAGACACAGAATCTGACCTGTCAGCACAGAGCCCAATACAGAGCTGGAACTCAAGAACTGTAAGATCATGACCTGAGCTAAAGTCAGACACTTATCCAAATGAGCCACCCAGGTGCCCTGACACAGTGGTCTTATAGAGACTTTTGCAATTCTATAAGCCAGTCTCCTGTAACAAATCTACTCTCTCTCCTCCTCTTCCTCTTCCTCCCCTCCTCCCCTCCTCCTTCTCCTCCCCTCCTCCTCCTTCTCCCCTTCCCTCCCTCCCTCCCTCCCTCTATCCTTTTTACCTAGTGGTTTTGCTTCTCTGGTTGAACGTTGACTGAAACATCTTCTTTCCATTGATACTCCAGTTTTTCTTTATGGGGCATTGCTCTATGGCTGTACCTTCTATTCCATACATACATCATGCCCGAAACAAAAATGTAAAAATTTCTCCTTCAATGTCTCCAAATACTACTATGACATTATACTTTTTTTTCCAAAATTTCATTACCGTTTTGTATTGTTATTGATCTATAAAATAAATGAAAATATAAATGCCTGAATGAAGTATTTGAAATTAGAGCTGAGTGACCAGTTGAAATAATTTCTTCAAAAGCAAAATTGCAGTATTTTTTTTCTTTCATAGTTTATTGTCAAGTTGGTTTCCAATTAACACCCAGTGCTCATCCCAACAAGTGCCCTCCTCCATGCCCATCACCCCCCATCCCCTCTCCTCCATCCCCAGCAGCCCTGTTTGTTCTCAGCATTCAAGATTCTCTCATGGTTTGCCTCCCTCCTTCTCCCCAACTATTTTTCCCCTTCTTCTCCCCCATGGTCCCCCGTTAAGTTCCTCCTAATCCACCTATACGTGCGAAGATGGTATCTGTCTTTTTCTGCCTGACTTATTTCGCTCAGCATAACACCCTCAGGTTCCACCCACGTTTCTACAAATGGCCAGATTTCACTCTTTCTCATTGCCATGTAGTATTCCATTGTATAGATAAACCACATCTGCTTGATCCATTCGTCAGCTGATGGACACTTAGGTTAGTTCCTTGATTTGGCTATTGTTGAAAGTGCTGCCGTGAATATTGGGGTACATGTGTCCCTGTGCATCAGCACTCCTGTATCCCTTGGGTATACTCCTAGCAGTGCTATTGCTGGGTCATAGGGGAGTCCTATTGTTAATTTTCTGATGAACCTCCACACTGTTTTCCAGAGGGACTGCACCAGTTTACATTCCCACCAACAGTGTAGGAGGGTGCCTATTTCTCCACATCCTTGCCAGCATCTAGAGTTCTCTGATTTGCTCATTTTAGCCACTCTGACTGGCGTGAGGTGGTATCCCAGTGTGGTTTTGATCTGCATTTCCCTGATGAGGAATGATGCTGAGCCTCTTTTCATGTGTCTGTTGGCCATCTGGATGTCCTCTTTGGAGAAGTGTATGTTCATATCTTCTGCCCATTTCTTCACTGGGTTGTTTGTTTTTCAGGTGTAGAGTTTGATGAGTTCCTTATAGATATTGGATATGAACCCTTTATCTGATATGTCATTTGTAACTATCTTTTCCCATTCCGTCGGTTGCCCATTCGTTTTGTGGGTTGTTTCCTTTGCCGTGCAGAAGCTTTTAATCTTGATGAGGTCCCAATAGTTTATTTTTGCTCTTGATTCTTTTTCTTTTGGGGATGTGTCAAGTAAGAAATTGCTGCGGTGGAGGTCAAGGAGGTTGTTTCCTGCTTTCTCCTCTAGGGTTTTGATGGTTTACTGTCTCACATTAAGGTCCTTTATCCATTTTGAGTTTATTTTTGTGAATAGTGTGAGAAAATGATCTAGTTTCATTCTTCTGCATGTTGCTGTCCAGTTCTCCCAGCACCATCTCTTAAAGAGGCTGTCTTTTTTCCATTGGATATTCTTTCCTGCTTTGTCAAAGATTAGTTGGCCATACACTTTTGGGTCCAATTCTAAGTTCTCTATTCTATTCTATTCCATCTCTATTCCATTCCATCTATTCCATCTATGTGTCTATTTTTGTGCCAATACCATGCTGTCTTGCACTTTTTCTAATTACTTGAAATGCACCTGGAGTGCAATGTACTTTCCTCTTAGGAAAGTTTGCTGCATCCCATAGAGTTTGGATTATTGTATTTTCATTTTCATTTGTTTCCATATATTTTTTAATTTCTTCTCTAATTGCCTGATTGACCCATTCGTACTTTAGTAGGGTGTTTTTTAACCT
This sequence comes from Hyaena hyaena, assembly GCF_003009895.1. NCBI lineage: Eukaryota > Metazoa > Chordata > Mammalia > Carnivora > Hyaenidae > Hyaena > Hyaena hyaena. Next base: position 650,642 of record NW_024080855.1, read on the forward strand.
CCAAGTTTTTGGAGGTTTTCCAGCCCTTTCCCTGTGATTGATTTAAGGTTTCATAGCATTGTGATCTGAAAGTGTGCATGGTATGATCTCAATTTTTTCATATTTATTGAGGGCTGCTTTATGTCCCAGTATGTGATCTATGTTGGAGAATGTGCCCTGCACACTTGAGAATAATGTGAATTCCATAGCCTCAGGATGTAGAGTTCTAAATATATCTGTCCAATCCATCTGGTCCAATATGTTATTCAAGTCCATTGTTTCCTTAGTGATTTTCTGTCTGATCTATCCATTGCTGTAAGTGGAGTATTAAAGTCTCCTGCTATTTATTAGTACATTCTTATCCATAGGAATGTTTATGTTTGAGATTAATTGTTTTATGTATTTGGATGCTTCCATATTCGGTGTGTAGACCTTTATAATTGTTAGCTCTTCTGATGGAAAGATCCTGTAATTATTATTTTTTTTAATTTTTTTAAAATGTTTTATTTATTTCTAGGAGAGAGAGAGAGAGAGAGACAGCATGAGCAGGGGAAGGTCAGAGAGAGAGGGAGTGACAGACTCCGAAACAGGCTCCAGGCTCTGAGCTGGCAGTCAGCACAGAGCCCGACGTGGGGCTCGAACCCACGAACCGCGAGATCATGACCTAAGCGAAAGTCAGACGCTTAACCGACTAAGCCACCCAGGTGCCCCATAGACCCTGTAATTATTATATAATGCCATTCTTCATCCCTTGTTACTGCCTTTACTTTATTTAAAATTTTTTTTTGTTTTTTGTTTATTTTTGAGACGGAGAGAGACAGAGCACGAGTGGGGGAGGGGCAGAGGAAGAAGAAGGCTCCAGTGTTATTATTGAAAAATATGGGTTTAGAGTCATTGTGTTCTTTGTAGGGTTCATGCTTGTGGTGTGTCTCTGGTACCTTGTGTTCCTTGCAACATTTCCCTCAGAGAGTCCCCCTCAGGATTTCTTGTACGGCTGGTTTAGTGGTGACGAATTCTTTGAATTTTTGTTTATTTGGGAAGACTTTTATCTCTCCTTCTATTCTGAATGACAAGCTTTCTGGATACAGGTTTCTTGGCTGCATATTTTTTCTGTTCATCACAGTGAAGATTTCCTGCCATTCCTTTCTGACCTGCCAAGTTTCAGTAGATAGGTCTGTCACCACTCTGTATGTTAGGGTGCTTTTCTCCCTAGCTGCTTTCATAATTCTCTTTGTCTTTATATTTTGCCAGTTTCACTATGATATGTCATGGAACAGATCAATTCAAGTTATGTCTGAAGGGAATTCTCTGTGCCTGTTGGATTTCAGTGTCTGTTTCCTTCCCCAGGCTGAGGAAGTTCTCTGCTCTAATTTGTTCCAGGACTCCTTCAGCACCTTTCCCTCTCTCTTCCTCTTCTGCAATTCCTATGATATGGATATTGTTCTGTTTGATTGGATCGCTCAATTCTTGAACTCTCCTTTTGTGCTCCTGGATCAGTTTATCTCTTTTTTTCTCACTTCCTCTTTTTCTATAATTGTGTCTTCTAATTCACCTATTCTCCTCTCTGTCTCTTCAATCCCTGCATTGGATGCCTCATTTTATTATGCACCTCATTTATAGCTTTTTTTTTTTTTAACTCATCACAGATATTTTTAAGCTCCATAGTTTTTGTAGCAATCTCTGATGTCTTCCATGCCTTTTTCAAGCCCAGCGATCAATTTTATGACTATTGTTGTAAATTCTTGTTTAGTTATGTTGCTTATATCTGTTTTGAGCAGTTCTTTAGCTGTCATTTCATCCTGGAATTTCTTTAGAGGAAAGTGCTTCCATTTCATCATTTTGGCTAGCTTTCTGTGTCTTGTTAGTTTTAAAAGCTTGTTACACACTCTGTACCCGCAAGTATTGCTATATTAAAGAAGGCTCATCGACCATCCAGGGCCTGTCTGTTCAAGAAGTGTTCTTTTAATGGTGTCTCTTGGTCTCTCTTGTTTAGGCTTCGGTTATTTTATTTCCCTACTTGTAGTGGTATTTCGGACTCTCCACCATGCGTACTCTGGCTTGTTTCCTGTGGTAGCCCTCAGAAGGAAAACAGACAAACACACAGGGAACAAAGGCACGCAGATGCACAGACAAATCCAACAAACAAGCAAACCGAAAGGGAAAAAGAAAAAGAAAAAAAGAAAAGAAAAAAGAAAAAAACCCAAAAGACAAAGGAGAGTCTAAAGGCATAAAACCAGAATTCCCAGCTACAAGTAAAGAGCAGGGTGTATACAGTGTTGATGGAAGATCATATACAAAGAGAGAAATACAGGGTGGGGAGAAAGCGAAATTGGACAATGACCGGCAGAGAGACTAAGAGGCTTATATCAGAGAGAAAGAGGAGAATATGGTAGGAGGCTATGAGAAGGAAACAAAGATAATGTTACTCAGAGAAACTGTATAGTCTGAGTAATCCAGAGAGAGAGAGAGAGAGAGAGAAAGGTAGCATTGGAGGTATAGAATATACACCTAGAGATGGATTAAATGTGACTGTTTAAGCAAACCAATGACCAGAGTGCCCAGTCCAGTAGCAGAGAGAGATACTAATGACACAAGGGAAAATATATCTGAATAGAAAGAATTGATCTAGAATTAATAATGGTAGTGCATCCATGTTGGTCTTGCCCAGGGCTCTGGTAAAGAAAGTACCTCTCAAGCAGGGATGGGCCTGGTTTGGTGTAGGCAGGTCTTAACCTCCACTGTGGTCTCATGGGTCACTCCCTGAGGTCCTGCCTTGGTGGTTGTGGGGAGAAAATTGGTGGCTCCCCAGTCCCTTCTTGAACCAAGCATTGCAAATCACTCTTTGGGATCCAATCTCCCTGTGCTGTGGGCATAGACAAGGTGGGCCATGTTCTGTGTCCCAAGCCCCCCCTTATTTCCAGGTCTTAGTCCACATGCTTTATTGATACTGCCTGAAATATAATCCTATAGGCTGGGCCACTTCCCAGCCGGGGATCGAGCTGGGAGAATAGTGAAGTGGTTTCAGGCTGGGTCACTTCCCAGCCAGGAATCGAGCCGGGAAAGCAGCGGAGCAGTGTCTCCTAGTGCCGCCTGGGACCAGGGCACTTGGCCCAAAGTCAGCTCCACAGCTATAAATAGGATCACTCTCCATCCTGAGCTGAGGTTTTTCTCTTCTCGAGGGACAGTCCTATGAGCAGTTTCAGCTGTTCTTTCTCTTCCCCTCGACTCTCCATGGGTCCCCATAAAGGGGGTTCCCTCCCCTCCCTCCTTGTCTCCGGGTCCTGGCCTGTTTTTATATTCCCCAGTTTGCACCCACACTCCTATGAGGTTGTCTTCTTAGTGAACTCTGTCTCTTTTCCCCCCAAACTCTTGCAGTTCAGTGTCCTATGGCTTAAGGCCTTCTCTGAGAGATGAGGGCAGACGAAATGTACGGACCTCCCTACTTCTCTGCCATCTTGCCTCCCTAAATTACAGTATTTGAATTTCCATCATAACAAACATACATAACATTGAAGAGACAAACCATTCATAAAATAGTGGATTCTAGAGGACAGCCCAAGTGTCTTCTAATCTTCTTGGTAAACACTAAAGTCCTTTTCCAATTGTCAAAAGAAATGAGCAAAATAGGGTACAATGGAAATAGCCATTAATAATACTTATATCAAGATTTTTCTTTTATACCTCTATTGGGAGGGACTTTGACATTTGAAAGATCAGAGTCTGAAACAAAGGAAAACTTCAGTAATAAAATTACAAGTAAATAAATCTCTTTCAGAAATATATACTTCACATAAAGAAACTATTCTTGGTTCTCATCATTTTCTTTTTCTCCCACTCATGATTTTCTGCACTGCACTGGTGCCCATGGAAACATTCATTGCTAACGAGTGGATTACCCCCAATGTCCTGCCACTGCCAATCACTATTTTCTTGAAGTCAGTGAAAATTCCCTCTAGCTTCACTAGTTTCTCACCTACTTTTCTGATAAACAAAACCTGAACCTGAACCAAGAATGCCTGTTATTAACACATGACTATCTGATGCCTTATCTATTTTACCACATTGGAAAATTTATGAAGATAATAACATTTATTCAGAAACACTTGGACAGATTGAAAACCTTCTTGTTCTTTCTACACTACAGACATGAACAGTAATAGATCAACCTATGTCAATTATTCAGATGAGTATTTCTCAGTATTTTTTGTGTTAAAAGACTCTATAATATTAACAGACAAGAATAAAGCATCATTTAAGAGAATGTAAAATTTTGGGGCACCTGGGTGGCTGAGCCATTTATGTGTCTGACTTCAGCTCAGGTGATGATCTCATGATTTGTGAGCTCAAATCCCCCATCGGGCTCTGTGCTGACACCACAGAGCCTCCTTCAGATTCTCTGTCCCCCTCTCTCTGTGTCTCTCCCTCACTCATACTCACTCACTCTCTCTCAAAAAATAAACAAACATTTTTAAAAAGAGACAATGCAACATTTCTATGTTCAGTTAAGTACATACTACTTTTTTTTGCTTTGTGGGAAAGTTAGGGAATGCTAAAGCAATGTTTTTCACACACATTATTTGCCATGACTGATACATGAAATCAATTTGGTTGATCAGAGACAGCCCTTTTTTATGACATCAAGGAAAATTAATAGAATAGAATAGACAAATCAGAGTGCACCATCTGTGATAAGAGTTAATATTTTGTGAAACTTTTAAAATTAAAAATAAAATCTATTTCTCACCGTTGCTACTGTCCTGTACAATCTAGAAGAATAATTGTCAACCTATCTCTTGATTTTGTGAGACTTAATTAGAATTTCCATTTTGTTCTGTGAGATTATAGTCTTGTTACCAATTAGATATTTATTTATACGTTTCAGCTTTCATCAAATGATTTCATATTGAAATACATTTCTAAATACATTTTCTAAAGAATTCAGATTTCTTCACTGGCATCAAACTCTCTATATTTACTTCCTAGAGGTACTCTAATGAGGGACCACAAAGAACGTGACTTAAAACAAAAGACATTTTTCTCACGCTTGTGAAAGCTACAAGTTTAAAAATAAAAGTTTTAGCAAGGCCATACCCTTTCATCTAGCTTCTGGTAGTTGCTAGCAATTCTTGGTGTTACTGGGCCTGTAGCTACATTACCTCAGGCTCTCTCATCCAATGGCTGCCTGGTCTCTGTGCCTTCACACAGTATTCTCCTCATTGTATGTTTCCCTTCTCTTTACCCAAACTGGCATTGTTTCTGCTGAGATCTCTGACTGACTCCATGAATCACATGCCTAACCTCTTCACCAAAAGATTATCTAGACATCCTCTTGACTCCATTTTCAGAGCAAGCTATCCGGAATTTTAGGGTAAGAATTTTCCCAATTCTAAAGTTCTTTTTTCTTTTTGTTTAGTAGTTCATTTCTCAATTTATATCTTCCCCTAGCATTTTACTATAAGTAGAAAGGAAAATCCAGACTGAACTTGGATAGAAAGTTTTTGGATAGTTTTTCACAATTTCCTTAGAAATCTTTTCAGCTAAATGTTCAGGTTGACCACTTACAAGTTCTACTTTCCACCCAACAGAAGAAGACAGTTTAGTCAAGTTCTCTGCAAAATTAGTATCCCTTTTGATACAGTTGCTAATTACATGTTGCTCATCTCCATCAGATACTTTCCCAAAAGGACCTCTAATGTCCATATTTGTACCAACAATCTCTTCAAGGCAGTCTATGTTTTTCCGTCATGCACCACAAAACTCTTTCACCCCCTGCTCATTACCAAGTTCTAAAGAATGTCTACATTTTTAGGTATTTTCAGCAGTAACACCCCACTCCTGGTATAAAAATATGTATTAGTTTCCTAAGGCTGCCTTAACAAAGTACTATAACCTGAGTGGCTTGACACAACTGAAATGTATTCTCTTTCAGTCTAAAGACATGTAGTAAGGAAGTATTAAACCCCCACACACATCACTTTTCATCCATCACACTGGCCAAAACTCCACTGCTTGACAACACTGTGTTCTTCAATTTTAAAAATGCAAGTTATACAATTAATAAGTACAATATATTCGATGATACTTATACTATTTCAATTATTTAAAAAGTGATCTGGGGGCACCTGGGTGGCTCAGTTGGTTAAGGGCCCAGTTTCTGCACAGGTCATGATCTTACGGTTTGTGGGTTCGAGCCCCACATCGGGCTCTGTGCTAAGAGCTAGCTCAGAGCTTGGAGCCTGTTTCAGATTCTGTATCTCCCTCTCTCTCTGACCCTCCCCTGCTCAGGCTTCTCTCTCTCTCTCTCTCATAAATAAATGAAACATTTTAAAAAAGAAAGAAAGAAATGTAAAAAGTGATCTGTATTCATAGAAGGCAAAGCTGGTTAAACACTGGAAGATCAACTAATGTAATTCGTTATATCACCAGGCTAAAAAAGGAAAGTCGTACAATCCTATCGTGATATGCAGGAAAAGCATTTGATAAAAATCCCGTACAACCCAAAGATGGAGGACTGACACTACCCAACTTCTAGAATAATGATAAAGTTATAGTAATCAAGACAGTGTAATATTGGTGAAAGAAAAGACAAATAGATCAGTGGAACAGAATACAGACACCAGAAATAAACCCACACAAATATAGTGAACTATCTCTGACAAAGAAGCAAAGGCGATTCAGTGAAGGAAGGATAGGTTTCTTTAATGAATTATGCTGTAACAAACGTACTTGTACACACCGAAAAAAAAAAAATGAATCTAGGGACAGAACATTCTCCTTTTACAAAATTAACCCAAAATGGGTCATAGACCTAAATGTATCATGAAAAAGTATACAACTTCTAGAAGATAGCATAGGAAATATCTAGGTTTGGTGGTAACTTTTTGGATACGACCCCAAAAACACAATCCAGAAAAGAATATATTGGTAATTTAGACTTCATTAAGATTAAGAAGTAATTTGGACCTTAATGAAAAATGCTAGGGTTTGCTAGAGCTCGGTAGCAGGCGCACAGTTTATGCTTTCATTGAACTTTCCTGGATTTCAGAAATTTTTAGTAATAAAAATAATTTAGACTGAAAAAATGGATATTTTTCCTCTATAACTTTTCTTAAAAATGATTTAATTCTGTACATTCCTTTTTAAAAATATATCTTCTTCATTGCTAAAGCTATGTTTTGAGTGATTTAACATGATTGATTGAGAGGCAGATTTTCCTCCCTGTGTGTGGTATTATAACTGAAAATGTGACTCGGGATACAGAGATACATTTGCATAACACTATACCTGTTTTTGTCTTTTCTTTCCCTTTTGTTTTCCCTTCCCTTCCCTTCCCTTCCCTTCCCTTCCCTTCCCTTCCCTTCCCTTCCCTTCCCTTCCCTTCCCTTCCCTTTCCTTCCCTTCCCTTTCCTTTCCTGTTAATGTTTATTTATTTTTGAGAGACAGGGCATTAGTGGGATGAGGGTAGAAAGAGAGGGAGACACAGATCCTAAGCAGGTTCCAGGCTCTGTCAGCACAGAGCCTGATGCAGGGCTCAAACTCACAAATGGCATGATCCTGACCTGAGCAGAAGTCGGACGCTTAACTGACTAAGCCACCCAGACGCCTCTAGCAGTTCCTTTTCTTTTTTAATTTTTCCTGTGTGTTTATATTTATGATCTCTGCAGATAGCTATTTAGTCTATCCAGCTTGTTAAAGTGATCTATACATAGGTTATTTAGGGCATTCAGTACTTGAAACCTGAGATAGCACCTCCCCAGGAATAATTAGCAAATTTGCATTAAATTTCTTTAACTACTCTTCCTTCTATCTGATGACCTCTCTAAATAGCCAAAGTTACTATTGATAGCATGAGTCTTCCTTAAGCAATAGTTTTCAAAATGAAGTCACTTGGAGAGTGTCCAGTAATGTGAAAGAGTAGACTGAACACAAATATAAAATGATTATACTTTTTCTGAAAGATAATGTTGAAGGGAGAATTCCCTATTTGACGTAGAGACATAAGTTATTACCAGTTAAACTTCTTCCATTGAGACTAGACTCTTTTAGTATAAGCTATGTTCTGGGCATTCAAATACCGCTATACCTAGAATTTTGCCTGACTTGTACATGTTTAGTAAATGCTAGTGAATGAATGAATGGAATGACATTTGCAGTGGTCAAGCATTGTCAGGGTACATGTAAATTGCACAGTGCAATCGCACCGTTAACAACATAGAATCGTTTGTTGGATATATCATTTTTTCTGGTGCTTGGCAGATACATTTCTTGTTTTAACAAAATGAGTATGTATTATGTCAATCTTCTGACATGAAATAGGAAAATGTTTAAGAAAGGTGCAACTACTATGGGTTATGGCCAGCAATAGTCCTGGTAGTTGTTGCTGCAACTGAGTTAAGTAAGGTAGGTGCTGAAATAATTTACTTCCTTCTTGTGCATTAAAAGCATCCCAGAAGGAATTTTTGCCATTTAAGAGAGAAAAATTTTGTAAAAACAGTTAAATCACAATACTTAAACATTAAAATTATACAAAATTTTAAATATTTAAGGGGTGGGGCACCTGGGTGGCTTAGTCCGTTAAGCGTCCGACTTTCGCTTAGGTCATGATCTCGCTGTTCGTGGGTTCGGGCCCCGCGTCGGGCTCTGTGCTGACTGCCAGCTCAGAGCCTGGAGCCTGTTTCAGTCTGTGACTCCCTCTCTCTCTGACCCTCCCTTGCTCACGCTGTCTCTCTCTCTCTCCTAGAAATAAAAAAATTTAAAAAAAAATAAATATTTAAGGGGTAATATTATGAATAACTTGTTTTTAAGGGGAAAATCTTTGATAAAAACAACATTTAATGTATCATGTGACTTGAAATATTGTCAATAAAATCAGTAGCCAATACTGTCAATAAAACCAACAAATGAGTTGCATTTTACAACAGTAATAGCTTACTTTGCACCTCTCTTTGTAAAAAAAAAAATCCACTTCAGGCAACAATAATGTGCTTTGAGGACCTATTATAAATATTAATGTTTAACTACTGGCACATTTGTTGTCTTTTGTAAAGCTTATTTTAAAATGATATTTTATTTCAAACAGCACAATAAATGGGATTCAGGCAATTTCATACCTATTTTGTAGCTATGTAAAAAAGCTTATTATTTGTTATAAATAAATTGTTGGCACACCTATTTTCTACTCTATTCTTAACCAATATATATCACCTACTTATCTCTTCATATTACTAAGTGCCTTTGAACTCTTCTAAAGAAGGATTTGACAATCTGTCTAAACCACTTTTTATCACACTGCTTGCAGGAAACTACTCTATTTTGACTAGAATATGAAGTGTCTGTAGCACATTAAGCATAAAGAGAAAAAAAGCAATTCATTAATAACCATAAAATCTTTGAAAATGTAGTTAAATAATTTCATGCTACACTGTACTGCTTAAATTGCCCTAAATGTTTATTGCCAGTTTTGGTGATTCTAGATAAGTATTTGACACACTGGTAACATACATAAGCCAGTGTTTCCCCAAAAGTGGATTGTGTACCACAGGTGGAGCAAAAGTGTTTTGGTTAACGCAGAGACCATCGTTTTCTAAAAGCAACATATTTATATTAACATGTGGGAGCTAATCTCCAAAAATGATTGAACCATTTCTTCCTTTTTTTCAAGCCATGGTTCAATTCCTTGCCACATTAAATCTAGATGTTTATCTTTAACCAGTGGGATATGGCAGAGCGATATGCCATTCGCAGATCTGATGTGGAAGAAGACCTGACCCCTTCAACTTTTTGTGATTTAGGAAGTCTGAACCACCATGAAGGAAACTTCCCCTGCTAGAAAGACTATGTGGTGAGTCTACGTGTTAAAGCGATGTGGAAGGGCAGAAGCTCTGGAACCACGTGGGCAGAGAGAGGCCCAGCCATTGCAGTATCCTAGCAGATTCTAGAACCCCGTTTATTCCTGCTGAGGTACTAGTCACATGAATAAAGCCATCTTGGCGATTTCAACCTCAGCACATCTAATAGCAGCAATCAAACAGACCCTGAGCAGACTAACAGCAGAGCTACCCAGCTAAGCACTAGTCAACTCTTCAATCAGAAGAAATAGTGAAAAAAAAATTAAGCCACTAAGTTTTGTGCTGGTTTATTCAACTTCAGTAGATAACCAAAACAGAAATTAGAATCAGAAGTGGATACTGCCATAGCAAAAGGTATGGTATTGGTTTTGTTAGCAGGTATCACAGAAGGACTGGAAATCTTAAGGTATTGTTAATGAATCCTGGAAAGACAGTACGGAGATCATGGGAAGGTAGAGAAAAGGGAACCCACATTATATATTATTGGAAAATTAGTAAAACAGCTGCTTGAAATAATGTGGAAGATAGAAAAGGTATCAAAGCAACTTGTGATTTTAGCTATGGGGATTTCCAGACAGAGAGCTGAAAGAGCCAGCTTACTTATCTTGGCCCCTTTGATGAAGTATTGGAGACATGAGATAAGCTAAAGAACTTTCAACCTGCAAACAGTATTTAGAGGGAATATGATAAAACCAGGGCTTGCTAAGTGTGAAAATACAACCGTTTATCATTCCAAATATCTCCTATACAAAGATTCTCAGGATAATAATTGGCTTCAGTACACAGATCACATCTATAATAAAATGTAGCCTCAGGTAAAGATGAGATCTAGATTGTGCCTGTAAGTCTCTTCGTTAAAACCTCAGCAAAATTTAAGGCAAAGTATGCAAGCTATCTCATATAGACTAAAGGACTTCTAAAACTCTAAGGGAATTTTTCATAGACTGCCTGTAATCGACAATATGGTGTCTAAGAGAATGTCTAAGAATCCTAAGGATATTGTTTCATAGAAAAATGACCCATGAACTAAGCAGAGAGGGGCCCATCTTATACTTATGGCTTCTGTCCAATGGGATGGGTTATAACATAATACATAGATAACTTTAAAAGCTCATATAGGGTCTATACTAGCCCACACTAAAAGGTAAGGAGACAGTCTAAGAAGAAAAGAGATTTCTGAGCCCTGTAACTCCAAGAACAGAAAGTAGATGGAGAAATTTCCTTAAGCTACCCACACAGGCCATTTCTCATGAAAAGGAAGAATAAATTCAGAAATCAGAACTAAGAGGGATATCTGGGTGGTTCAGTCAGTTACGTGTCTGAGTCTTGATTTCAGCTCCGATCATGATCTCATGGTTCATGAGACTGAGCCCTGTGTTGGACTCCACGCTGACAGCAGGGAGCCTACTTGGGATTCTCTCTCTCCCTCTTCTCTCTCTCCCCACCCCATTCTCTCTCTCAAAATAAATAAACTTAGGAAAAAAATCAGAACCAAGAGGATAGACTGAGTGATTAGAAGAATCACTTCTAGGAAGCAGAATTGGATCTAAATTGGAGCATCTGGGTGGCTCAGTCAGTTAAGCATCCAACTCTTGATACTGGCTCAGGTTGTGATCTCCCAGTCATGTGATCAAGCCCTGTATCAGGCTCTGCTTGTGAGGAACCTACTTGGGATTCTCTCTCTCTCTCTCTCTCTCTCTCTTTCTGTCCTCCCCCATTCATGTTTTCTCTCTCAGAATAAATTAAACTTAAAAAATAAATTTAAAAACATTGGATCTAAATCCTGCCCCAAATCCAGGGTAGTTGACAACATGTATCTGCTGGATTTCACAATTTCCATGTTCCAGTGTTCTTTTGGAATGAATTGACTCCTTCACTACTCTCATTTCTGTCTTTTCTTTGTTGTATTTTGCCAATTCTAGGCCTAAGCCTTGAAAACTCTTTGCACCTTAAGTTTTTGCATTTTTGTAAGTCCTGAAAGATCACATACAAAGGCCAGTTACCCTACTGAAGAGATTAATGTAGGAGAGCCCTCATGGAGAAAAAGAGGTTTTAAAACCTCATGAAGAGAGTTAGAGAAAGAGAGTAGCCAAGTCAACCTACTGGCACAGGTGAACCTTGTCTTCAATAACCATCCAAATAAGGCCACCAGACATGTCAGTGAAGGCATCTTGGACATTCCAGCCCAATCAACAAGAAATGCTGTTATTGTTATCCTCAAATAAGAACATAAGGTCCAACCAGCTGAACTCTAGTCAAGCCATAGAATTCTGAAGATAATAAAATGGTGGCTATTTAAAGACACTAGGTTTTAGAGTGCTTTTTTATGAATCAAGAAAACAATGTGCTTTATAAACAAATATAACTATTATATGAACACTGTGATTTCCAAAATATTACTGGTCTGGTGGAAATGCCCATAGTGAATCTACCCAGATAGTGACCTCACCCTAAAATTTCAGGACTACCCACTACATGCCACAAACCTACAGAAACTGAAATGTCCACCATACTTTTAAAGAAGATGTAAAGTATAAGTAACATTACTTTGTATTGTGGATTATTAAGTAATTTATAATCACATCACTGCATTTTTTTCCAGCAGTACTTTAAACTGTCACTTCTGGGGGCTGGCAGTCACTGATTGTAAAAATATTTACACAAGGCACCTGGGTGGCTCAGTCAGTTGAGTGTCCAACTCTTGATCTTGGCTCAAGTCTTGATCTTAGGGTCATGAGTTCAGGCCTGGTGTTGGGCCCTGCATTGGGCATGAAGCCTACCCTACTTATTAAATCAATCAGTCAGTCAATAAATAAAATAAAAAATACACATTATTGTGAATTGAAATCAGACCAGCAATTGGTTTTTTTTTACTTTCTTATTGGTTAATCCCATTGTAGATGAATGACTTAAAAGAGAACTTTTGAAGCATAAAGACAAAGAGTAATAGAAATGTAAGTATTTTTAATGATAGTAATTCAGTCATATGTCTTCAAAGAATTATGAGGACTAAATAAATAAATTACTTAGGGTTTTATAAATATCACAAAAAACCCTACAATTTAATTAAAATATACAAAAATAATTGATTATATAGAACTAAAAAGTCTGTGCACAGAAAAGGAAATCATCAACAAAATGAAAAGACTCCCTAGCATGGGAGAAAATATTTGCAAATCAAATATCTGATAAGAGGCTAATATCCAAAATATGTAAAGAACCTGTAAAACTCAATGGCAGCAAACAAATAAACAAACATACAAACAAAGCAACCAATTAACCAACCAATTAAAATGGATAGATCTAAATGGACATTTTTCCAAAGAAGACATCAAATGGACAACAGGTACATTACTAATCATCAGGTAATGCAAATGAAAACCACAATGAGATCACTTCACACCTGTTTGAATGGCCAGTATCAAAAAGATAAGAAATTAGTATCAGTGAGGATATGGAATATGTGCATTGTTGGTGAGAATGTAAATCAGTGCAGGTACTATGGAAACAGTATGGAGGTTCTTCAAAAAATTCAAAATAAAATTACCAGATGATCTGGTAATTTCACTTCTGGGTATTTATCTGAAGAATATGAAAAAGCTAATTCAAAAAATATATACAGTGCCATGTTTATTGCAGAATTATTTATAATAGCCACGATATGGAATATTGTGTCCATAAGTAGATGAATAGATACAGAAAATAGTTACACAGAATATTATTCAGACATAAAAAGAAGGAACTCTTTCCATTTGTGACAACATAGATGGCATTATGTTAAGAGAAACTAAGTCACACAGAGACAGACAATACCATATAATCTCACTTATATATGGAATTAAAAAACAAACAAAACCAAGTTAATAGATACAGAGAACAGAATGGTGGTTGCCAGAAATGGGTATGCGTGTGCGTGTGCATGTGTGTAGAGAGTCAGAATGTCAAACTTCCAGTTAGAAAATAAAGTCATGGGGTTGTAATATACAGCATGGTAAATATAGTTAATATTACCTTATTGCATATTTGAAAGTTGCTAGAAGATTAAGTCTTAAAAGTCCCCATCAAGACAAAAACAAATTATTTTTGTAACTACCTATGTGACAGATGTTAACTAGATTTACTGTGGTGATCATTTCTCAATGTGTACAAACTGAATTATTATGTTGTACCTCTGAAACTAACATAATACTATATGTCAATTATATATCAATTAAAAATATAGAAATATTTAATGTCTTTTGGGGTGCTTGGGTGGCTCAGTCAGTTAAGTGTCTGACTTGATTTCAGCTCAAGTCATGATCCCAAGGTCATAGGATTGAATCCTCCATTGGGCTCCATGCTAAGCATGGAGCATGCTTGACATTCTCTCTCTCTCTCTCTCTCTGTCTCTCTCTCTCTTTCTCTGTCTCTCTCTCCCCTTCCCTCTCTCCCTCTGCCCCTCTCCCCCATTCCCACGCTCTCTGTCTAAAATAAAATTTAAAGAAATAACTATTTTGGGAAGCCTGGGTACCTCAGTTGGTTAAGCATCTGACTCTTGATTTCAGCTCAGGTCATGATCTCATGGTTTGTGAGTTTGAGCTCCACACTGGGCTCCTTGCTAACAGCATAGAGCCTACTTGGGATTCTTTGCCTCCCCCCCGCCCCCATACCCCTTCCCTGCTCGCTCTCTCTCTCAAAATTAATAAATAAACATTTAAAAAAGAAATATTTAATGTTTCTTATTTTTATGAACTGGCAATGTAATTTATTCTGTTTTGAACCGTATTTTCAGAGACATGAATTAACTAATCAACCTCAAGTATAATTTTGAAGTACCCAAGAAACACCAAAGGCTATCCATTAAATATTTGAAAGTAAGTTTAAGGCAATTCAAGTGTGTCCCAATAAAGTAATGTGTATTGAGGCAGAGAACAATGCAAAGGCTTCGGAGGACTTGTGTACAGTGTCACGTTTAACCATAATGGCTAGAGATGCTGAAGTATTGGCAGGATCATTAGTAAATTTCCTGTGGGGGAAAAATGATGAAAATGATGTTTTGCAAAGAACAAATGAAGTGATTGATAAAGTCTTTCATCAAAAAGTAAAACATTTTAAAGTTCTAGATATGACAGAAACCAACGAAATGGTTACTGTCTTAAGTGTAGAAACATAGAACACAATTAACAACTGTTTTTTTTTTAATTTTTATTAATTTATTTTTGAGAAAAATAAAGAACAAGAGTAAGAGGGGCAGAGAGAGAGGAAGACAGATTCCCAAGCACGCTCTATGCTGTCAGCACAGAACCTGATGTGGGCCTTGAACCCTTGAACCGTGAGACCTTGACCTGAGCTGAAATCAAGAGTTGGACGCTTAACCGACTGAGCCACCCAGGAGCCCCTCATTTTGCTTTTCTGATGCTGTATGCAGAGTTTAAATTCTTTTACCTAAAAAGTCTTTAAAGCAAAATTATTTTATTTAGGAACCTTATCCTAAATCTTCACCTTATTCTAAGCCAAATGTGACTTTATCACTGACTAATCAAAAACATTACTGGGGCATGTGGGTGGCTTAGTGGGTTAAGCATCCAACATCAGCTCAGGTCGTGATCTCATGGTTCAAGGGTTCGTGCCCCACATCAGGCTCTGTGCTGACAGCTCTGTGCTGACAGACCCCGGAGCCTTCTTCAGATTCTGTGTATGTGTGTGTGTGTGTGTCTCTCTGTACCCCTCCCCTGCTCATGTTTTGTCTCTCTCTTTCAAAATAAATAAATATTTAAAAAACTTATCACTTTTCTTATTAGTAATATAATTTTAGGTATGCAGTTTTGCAGATTGATTAGATTTATCATTACTGACGTATCCTTTAGCACAAAAACTTGTTTTTAATCATATTTGCAATCATAATCACTCCATTAATGACAAATGAAATAATTTTAAATATATGCCAATAACACACAAAGTTATTTTAAATACATACATTTTAATAAAAAGTCACAAAACATAGGGGCTCCTGGGTGACTCAGTAGGTTGAGCATTAGCCTCTTGACTTCGACTCAGGTCATGATCTCATGGTTTATGAGATTGAGCCCCACTCTGTGCTGACAATGAGAAGCCTGGTTGGGATTCTCTCTCTCTCCCCAAAACAAATAAACATTTAAGAGTAAATAAAGGTAAAAAGTCACAAAATATAGAGTAAGCAAATATATAGGTGGGACACAGTTTAAATACTGAAATACAGCTTGAATACTGATGTTTACAAAGCAGTAATCTAGTGAATGGTTTAAAAAATTACTATTTAAATTAAAATAGAAGAATAATCAGCCAAAGTTTATTCAGAGTTAAAAGTTAAACATTGGGACTTTAAATCAGGAATGAATTTTGGAAATGGCAAAGATTTTAAAGACCACTTCCAGCTGAAAGAAACTGATTTTCTAGGGCTCCTAATCAATAAGCAAACTTTTAAATATCAGAAAAAACTATATTGTGAAAATTGATTTACATAAAATTCTAATATGTATACACTGATGCTACTTCCTTACTATAAAATATTTGTAATTATTAAATCAATAAATCATTTTCAGATCCATAGTGATGTTTAAACTGTGACCTATTTTCTTACTCTAATTGAACTTGGGGGTTATACAAGAAGAATGAGCATTTCTCATCAAATAATTTGCCGCCATGAATGCTTACTCTTGGCCACAATGGGCCTTAAGACAGAACCGGAAACTGCTTACATAGGCAATTTGAGAAATATTGAAAAGTCTTCTAGCTCCCATAAAACTGTAGCAAAAGCTTTGCTTTTTTTGGTTTATGGTGTGAATCCTTATTAAAACCTAAATAATCCTTAGAAGGACACAGTATTCTCACCTGTTAACTATTATTTGTAATTTAGCATGAATCGAGTCTCTGAAAATAAACTCTGATTAGCAAGGAAGCATTAAGGGCCAATGCCTTAACGGAATGTTTGCTAGAAAAGTGTAGAATATGAGGAAGAGGATGAATCTGGGTCAAAAACAAACCCCAAAACCTTCACATCTTTATTCAGAACTGTTCCTAACAGTTCATCTAAAATCAGCTACTAGTGACATCTTACCAACCCTCTGCAGATGCCTGAGAATTTAAATCCAAAACCAAAATACCAATGGAGTCAGAACAGGGGATTTCCAATGTCATGCTTTCAGCACCACAGTCATGACCATGAGAACATTTTCCTGCTTGTGGATAAAGAACTTTTGCCAGCGAGTATCTGAGGTCCTGCACCTCCACCTCCTATGTTACATCCAGGATCCCTGAGCACTACTTGGGGAGCACATTCGGAGTGGGGTCCCTATGAGCTTGATTTGTCAGCGTGCTACTGAATACCAATCTGTATGTATTGTATACATACCATATTAGGAGTTGGAAAAATCTGAGTTAATACAAATATCTTAAGAACCACTTCTTCAATGGGAGGAAAGTATTTGCTCAGTTGAAGTCGTATTTCTCAAGCTTGTCATCATAACCACCGGTCTGTGGAATCAAGAGAAATAGCTAGGATATGAAGACAAAAAAGCTACACAGTAGGTACAGGAATACTTTTTCCACATTAAAGGATGAAAACTACAAGGGTGCCTGGGTGGCTCAGTTGGTTGAATGTCTGACTTTTGTTTCAGGTCATGATATCTCAGTTCCTGAGATTGAGCCCCATGTCAGGCTCCATACTCAACTATGCAGAGCCTGCTTGGGATTCTCTCACTCCCTCTCTCTGCCCCTCCCCTGCTTGCATACACTCTCTCTCTCTCTCCAAATAAATAAATATAAGAAAAAACATTTAAAGGATGAAAACTACAAGAGACATAAGATTGAATTTTCTAAGAATAAAAAGTTCAAATGGAGACCAGAAGAATATGAAGTACACAGTTTATGTACACACAATGTGGAAAAATATATAGAAATAATTCCTGTTTAGAGGTGTGTGTATTTGAAAATTTTAGAGTAAGAATCGTGAAGATATATTTAATCCTGTTCTGTTATACACTGAAAGTATCATTTATTCAATAATCATTGTATCCTCGAATGGAGGGTAAAGCTTTTTTTTTAATCATTCAAAATCTAAAGAAAGCAACATAAAAAATTAGGATGCAAGAAAAAATTGCTGAGTTAGATTTTATTAAAATTAGAACTTCTGTTCTGCAAAAGTCTATGTTCTAAGATCAAAAGACAAGCCACATTGTGGGGAAGATAATATTTGCAGAACATATATCTAATAAAAGACTTATATCCAAAACAGATAAAGTGCTCTTAAAAGTCAACAAGAAGAAAACAAAAAATCAGTAAGTTTGGGCAAACGACCTGAAAAAGTAGTCCTCCAGAAGAAAGGTGAAAATGACAAACACATGAAAAGATGCTCAACATCATTTGTTATTAGGAAAATGTTAATTAAAACAACAGTGAGATATCACAACATACTTATTAAAATGGCTAAGAAAAATGAAAAAAAAAAAACACCCAACAATACCAGCTGCTACTAAGGCTGTGGAAAATAGGAACTCAATCATAGCTGGGATTGAGTGCAAAGTGCTACAACCACATTGGAAGATAATTTAGCAGTTTCAAATCAAGTTAAATATAGCTTCACCTTACAGTCCAGCAGCCATGCTCCTTGGTATTTGTAATTTTAAACCTATGCAGTACAAAAGCTGCCACATCAATGTTTATAGAAACTTTTGTCATAATCACCAAACCTGGAGGCAATCACCATGTCCTTCAGTACGAGAACTGATCAATGATGGTATAATAATAAAATCTGGCATAAAATATGTGTATAATGGAATATATTCAGCAATGAAAAGACTGACCTATCAAATCACACAAAGGTATGGGTGAAGCTTAAAAGCACATTGCTATGTAAAAGAAGCCAGTCTGAAAAGGCCACAGCTTGTATAACTCCATTTATATGACATTTTAGAAAAGGCAAAATTATAGAGTTGGTACACAGATCAATGAATGCCAGAGCTTCTGGGAGAGTCAGGGGGAGCAGAAATTGAATAGGTGAAGAGAAGGAGGTATTTTTAGTGTGCTGAAAATATTCTGTATGACATTTATATCATGATTATATGTCACTATGCATTTGTCAAAAACCCTAGAATTTACAGTAAACAGAGCAAGTCTTAATTCATACAAATGAAAAAATATACCATCTAGGAGATTGGGGGGATCCACAGAAGGGAACGTAAAATATGACAAGTTAATCTAACTGTATTAGAAATATATGAGGAGTGCCTGGGTGGCTCAGTTGGTTAAGCAGCTCACTCTTGATTTTGGCCCAGGTCATGATCTCAACCAGGAGTGTTGCGTTGGGCTCTACACTAACCATGGAGTCTGCTTAAGATTTTCTATCTACAACTCATGCTTGTGCTTTCTCTCTCTCTCAAACTCCTATTTAAATAAATAAAAAAAGAAATCTATGAAACAACCTCAGTGAAGGGGTAGCAGTCAAAAGTTGCTGATCTAGATAACTTTCAAAATGAATGGAATATGAAAGACTAAGGACAATAGGAACTGCATACAAACACTGTACTTTAGTTAATAACGTGATTTCCCATGTGAATGCAGGTTAATGGTTCTCAAATCACAATGTATGTATACTAGAGTTGAAGAATTAGGTCAATGACAAATGGTGGGAGCCAAGATACCACTGTTGAAGTGGGAATTTACATATAAGCAAGGGGTAGAGGCTACAAGATCCATGTGGTAGTGGATCGGAGTTGGAAATATGAGTATTAACTCACATTTAGCTTCATATAAATACAAATGGTTATGCATGGAAATACTTATATATACACATCTATATATATATATGTATATATACACACACAGGCTCGCATACATGTATTTCCTTATTGTGTCAGCTGAGAAGGCCTAAAAGAAATGACACTCCAGTAGCAAAGAGCACACATGGTGCCCAGATCTTGGTTTCCAATATCATTCTCTGATCAAAGAAACTAAAGATACAGGTCTCCAGTCATGGAATGAATAAGCCATGGGAAAAGGCACAGCCTAGGGAATATAGTCAATGGTATTGTAATAGTGTTGTGTGGTGACAGATGGATGATAGCTACACATATGGTGAGCATAGCATAATGTATAGAGATGTTGAGTCGAATCACTATGTTCTACACCTGAAACTAGTATAACAGTGTGTACCAACTGTACTCAAAGTAAAAAAATATTTAAAAAATATATATATTTCTCCTTTTCTCCAAGGATAGATGTGTGTGTGTGTATGTATTTTTTTTTTTAGAGGGAACTTCAGCTTTTTGAAGAAATAGCTCATTTCAGGCCTGTGACAGGGAATATACGAGATGAGCCTGGAACATCTTGTAGTGCTAACAAGAAAGTGCTCAAAAAACAAAACAAAACAAAACAAAATAAAACAATTCAATCCAAACTAATGCAGATGTCAGCAGAAAACAGGAGCAAAAACAATTTGAGCAATGAAATGAATGAAGTAGTGTTGGATCATTCAAAACTTAAAGAAGGCAAAGATATGAATAAATATCCATGAATCCATACTGATAGAAATTATTAAATAAGTAAATTGGAGTGGATAGACAAACCTCCCACGCAGAAAACTACCAAATAATTAATGTAGATAAGCTGCTTTCAGGGAAGAGGAACATCACTTCTCACTCTTAAAGTTATCCTTCCACAGAACGCGTACAGTATGGAAAGCAACAGAGTGTAGCTCTGCAGTGAAGAAATTGGACAAACATTATCTCAGCCATGTGATCAAGG
Source organism: Hyaena hyaena (assembly GCF_003009895.1). Classification (NCBI taxonomy): domain Eukaryota; kingdom Metazoa; phylum Chordata; class Mammalia; order Carnivora; family Hyaenidae; genus Hyaena; species Hyaena hyaena. The sequence goes on from NW_024080855.1 coordinate 671,227, forward strand.
ATGGCATCCACAGTGACAAATTCTTTTTTGAAGAGAGGGGATGAGAATGGTACTTTATCTCTATGATCTTTCTTAATTTTTGAAGGGGAAGAGAAAAAGGGAGAGAGAGAATCCCAAGAAGGCTCTATGCTCAGTGTAGAGCCTCACAACTGTGACATCATCACCTGAGCCAAAATCGAGAGTTGGATGCTTAATCAACAAAGCCACCTAGGTACCCTACTAGGGTCTTTTTCTCAAAAATTAACAGCCCAGTGTTAATCATGAGAAAATCATCAGACAAATTCTAGTAGAGGGAACATCTACAATTTACCTGGCCAAATCAAAACTGTCAAAATCATCAAAAACAAGGAGAAGTATGAGAAAATATTACAACCAAGGAAAGTCTAAAGAGACATGAGAACTAAAGATGTCATATCCTGGATATATCCTGAAAATATAACATGAAGAATAAACAGGAAATACAAATAAAGTATGGACTTTAGGTGATATTAATGTATCAAAGTAGGTTCATAGTCAAGATGAATGTATCATATTAATAATAGAGAAAGCTGGGGGCGCCTGGGTGGCTTAGTCGGTTAAGCGTCCGACTTTCGCTTAGGTCATGATCTCGCAGTTCGTGGGTTCGAGCCCCGCGTCGGGCTCTGTGCTGACTGCCAGCTCAGAGCCTGGAGCCTGTTTCAGTCTGTGACTCCCTCTCTCTCTGACCCTCCCCTGCTCACGCTGTGTCTCTCTCTCTCTCCTAGAAATAAATAAAACATTTTAAAAAATTAAAAAAAAATAATAGAGAAAGCTGGAATTGGACACATTAGAATATTCATGTACTATTTTTGTTATTTTTCCATAAATCTAAACCATTCAAAACTTAAATTTTTTAAAAATTGTCAAACCTGAGAAATATTTTTATTGGATAAGCGTATGAATTCAAGTCCCAAGTTTCTACATCTCCATATCTAAAATTTATTTCAACACTTTATCATTAACTGGGTTACTCAAATTAGTAATGACTATAATAATTAATAAAAAGAAAATATGGTGAAATATAATGGTTTTGTTGTTAGAAATAGGAGATTTCCTACCAAAGAATATCACTAAATGACTTAGACCATTTTTTTCCCCATGTTAATAATGACCTTCTCCAAATTGTGAGTAGAGTGACCCTGGCACACTTGAAATACTGATTTTTGTGGTCAACCCCAGAACTATGGAATAAAAATCTCAGGATATTTATTTTGAGAGAGAGAGTGAGCATGAGTGGTGGAGGGGCAATGAGAGAGGGAGCGAGAGAATCCCAAGCAGGCTCCGTACTGCCAGCATAGAACCTGACATGGGGCTGGAACACGCAAAGCTGTGAGATGAAAACCAAGCGTTGGAGGCTTAACTGACTGAGCCACCCAGGAGCCCCAAGGAAGTTGATTTTGAAGATCTCCTAGAACAATAAAAGATACGTTTTTTTCCTTGAAAATGTTTGTAATGTTTAGTTATTTTTTGAGAGAGAGATAAAGCATGAGCAGGGGAGAGGCAGAGAGAGGGAGACACAGAATCCGAAGCAGGCTTAAGGCCCTGAGCTGTCAATGCAGAGCCTGACATGGGACTTCAACCCACAAACCGTGAGACCATGACCTGAACCGAAGTAGGACACTTAACTCACTGAGCCACCCAGGTGCCCCAAGATACATTTTGTTCTTACATGAGCATCTTAGATTAATTTTTCCATCTCTTTTCCTTCAAGCATCAAATAACTAATACAAAGCTTGTATTTGCAGATAGGCATATAAATTTTAAGTAATGTTTATGGTCCTACTGGCACACTATTTGGTAAATTAATTGACCTTGTTTTTTTAATTTGTTTTCTGAAAAGTCATTAACTGAAATTATTTTCAGGAGTTCTATACATTGGAACATTTTTAAAGCATTTTGTTACCTTCATGCATTCATGAACCTCATAGTTTATTCAGGAAGATTTTTAAATGCAATTTTAGGTAAATCCTAACAAACACAACATGCATTACTCTATCAAACAATTAATTTTCAATCAGTTCCTATTTAACTACCAGTTGCCAAATCTCCTTTTTTTGTACAATTATATGCATGTTTCTTTTTAATTTAGAATTATTTTCATTCGCTATTTTCTTGGCTAAATGGTATTCTGTTGGAAGTCTAGTGGAGACTCGAAAGTCCTAAGCTCAGTTCTTGGTTCACTTATTACTGGGTTGTTTTTTTTTTAAATATTTCTCTTTTTATCATTTTATTTATTTTTTATCATTAAGTATACTCCTTAATCTCCATCCCCTGTTCCCCCCATCTGTCCACCTGTCTCATTTCTAGTAACCATAGTTTGTTCTCTACAGTTAAGAGTCTGGTTTTTTTGTTGTTGTTATTGTTGTTTGTTTGTTTCTTTGTCACTCTCTCTTTTTTCCTTTGCTCATTTGTTTCTTAAATTCCATGTCTGAGTGAGGTCATAAAGTATTTTTCTTTCTCTGATTTATTTCATTTAGCAGTATACTCACTACTTTCATCCATGTTGCTATAAATGGCCAGATTTCCTTCTTTCCTGTGGCTGAATAATATTCCATTATATATCTCTGTACGTGTACATATACACAATAAATACATATATACATAAATATACACATAATATATATGTGTATATACACACATATACTTCTTTATCCATCCATGTATCAATGGAAATTAGTTTTTACTGTTTTTTATTTAGCTATCTCTGATATTTTTCTCCAACTAAACTTTCAATATTCAGATGTTGAAATTTTCAAATTACAACTCTACCCGTGTCCTAAAATGTCCTAGAATGGGAAATTATTCATTTTGTCCAGAAGCATATTATCATTAAATCAGCATCTTCTTTAGTTGATACTTGGGTTGTAAGTGCAGTAATATAGAGATTATCAAGTGGCAATGATCATGGAAGTGAGTTTGCTTTTAATGTTATTGTATACAAAACTTTCTATTTCTCTTATATATTATTATGACTTCATAAAATATCACAATCACAATTTCAATTTAGACAGAAATGAAAAGGTGTATTTTTGTGGGTACATGAAAAGTAGAACCAAGGCTAATGGATGAGAGCTACATAGAACTCAATATAAGAATAGCTTTCAAAGAAGCTGAGAGCCACCCAAAGATGGCAAAGTGATGTCACAAAGTGACACTTATCCCTGGAAGTGTTATCAGAAGTTGAAGAATTATTTGGTGCAATTGAGAAAGAAAGTTATTGAAATAAATGTTCTAAGATCTAGTATAGCTACAGTCTATCTTCTGTAGTAAGCCACCTAAGTTAAAAAAAAAAAAAGAGAGAGAAAGAGGGAGCATTAATATATTTGTGCATTTTGTTAGGATATATAGATTTTTAATTTTTGAATGGCATATATAGATTTGTATAGAGACTTTTGTGTATAGAATTTATAGAGAATTATTTTTGGAATTTATGTATAGAATTTGGCTTATAAGCTATGTGTAGACATAAAAAAGACACTCTGAACATGAATTTATGGATTAGGAATATGGGAAGGGCACAGCTAGGATTTCCTTCCTTTGTAATTTCTCATATAGTGAGATTCTGGCTCAGGCTACCGTCATCTGAAGCTGGACTAGGGTAGACAGCCAAGATGGCTCCTCATATGGCTGATAGCATCTGCTGGTCATTGGCTGGGAGCTCTGCTGGGTTGTCAGCTAGAGCATCCATTTGGTTTCTCCAGCATGGTGGTCTCAGAATGGTCAGATCTGTGATTCAGTGCTCCAAATATGATTACAACATTTTTTATGTCCTAGCTTCTCAAGTCACTTAATATCACTCTTATTTCTCTTTACTGGTTTCAAGCAATTCACAAGTATATACCAATTAGAGTTGAGATCCATCAAGCCAGATTCCTTTAGTCAATTTGGATTGAGAGCCTTAACAAGTAAAATTGGTTGACAACTCTTGATTACTCTCCTGAGTTGTTACTTTGGTTTAAATTCTCATGTTGGAACCCAGCCTTTATCTAAGGAATGGGTTTATAGTTGACTATTCTGATAGAACATAGAATCATAAAAATAATTTCTATAATAAGAAAGTTGTTTATTTTTTTGTTATAAAAATGTCAAATCCTAAAATGACATTATTGTACTTACCCATAAAAATAGAACTCTGTTAAATTTTGCCTAACTGCTTGACAGATGAGTTGAACTTGATAAACAACTGGCTGAGACGGAGACGATGCAGTATAGAGTTGTCACTGTTTTATACATAAAAATAGTTTTCTCCTAATTACACAGGGGAAATATATCCTAAAGAATCCAAAATATGGGCAAATATATAGTCATGGGGCATCATTCATACTTTTTAAAAATAAGAAACTTCTTAAATGTCTGAAGTTAGAGAGGATCATTGACAAATGCAGCAAATAAATAGATTTTTGAGAAACTTTAAATCATATGGGACGTCATATGGGAAAATGCTTACGAAAGTGCTTTTCAATAAGTCAGAATATAAAATTATATGTGCTGAATTATTTCATTTATAAATAGAAAAACAATAGAAAAAAACAAAAATATTATAAACTTTGTGTATATAGAACTTTTTAAAATGTGTTTTATTTTTATAATGTATACATTTTCTTTTGATGAACAAGAAGACCTAAAGCAGTGTTTTGTTTTATTATTGAATGTTAAAAAATAGAATGTATTTTCTTACCTTCTATACATACCCCCATAGATAATAAAGGATTTACTATTTCCTTCCTGCATTTACTTTTTTACATCATTATCTGGCTCATTTTCCAATGATGTCAAGACCATATCAAATATTATCTCTTTGTGTTGCTTTTTGTTATATACCTAGATAGAATTCTTTACTCTTAAAATTGTGTTCACATAAAATATTTTTAAAATGAAGATATAACTTACATTAAAATTTATCCTATTAAGGTATACAATTTAGCATAACTTATTGAATACTTTAATAAATGATTTCACTCATTTTTAATGTATTCAAGACATTGTGCAACTATCATCAATATTTTAACTCCAGAACATTTTCCTCAGTTCATAAAAATTCCCTGTACCTCGTACCTCATACCTCATTCATACCTACCCCCTATTCCCTGGCTATCACTAATCCACTTTCTGTCTCCGTGGGTTTGCCTATTGTGGACATTTCATAGAAGTAGAATCATATAATATATGGCCTTTCATGTATGACTTCTTTCACTTGGTATAATATTAGCAAGATCCATCTCTCCAATGTCAGTTATCATCACTTCTTCTTGTAGATAAATAATATTCCATTAAATGGATATGCCACATTTTGTTTATCATTTCATCAGTCAGTTGACCTTTGGGTTGTTTCCACATTTTTTACCGTTATGAGTAATACTGTGTAACTGTATTTATAAGTTTTTAGGTGAGCATGTTTTCCACTCTCTTAGGTATATACCTAGGATTAGGTTTGCTATGTCATATAGTACTATGCTTAACTTTTTGAAGAACTAACAAACTGTTTTCCAAAATGGCAGAACAATTTTACATTCCCATGAGCCATGTACACTGGTTCCAATATGCCTATATCCATGACAATACATTATTTGTCTTTTCAATTATAGACATCCTAGTAGGTGTGAAATGGTACCTCATAGTTTTGAGTTGCATTTCCATAATAACCAATGATGTTGAGCATCTTTGCCTGTGTTTATTGGCCGTTTGTGTATGTTCTCTGGAGAAATGCCTATTAAAATCTTCTGTCCATTTTTCAGTTGTGTTATCTTTTTACTGTTGACTTCTAAGTGTCCTTTATATATTCTGAATACTAGAGGTGTATCTAATATATTCTTTGCAGCTTTCCCCCCCTAATTCTATGCATCATCTATTCACTTTCTTGATAGTGTCTTTTGAAGTACAAAAGCTTTTAAATTAATAAAGTCTCATTAATCTGTTGTTTAGTTTTCTTTGCTTTTGATATTATATATAATATCTATATATAACACCTATGTTTAACTCTAATAGTTTTATAGGTTTAGACCATACCATGGATTTTTTGCTTATTTTATGCTAATTTTTAGGTGATGTACAGAGGATTCTATACAGATCTGAATATACTTTACACTACATCATTCTCTACCAAATTTATTCTTTCCTCTCTTCCTCTAGATTTTGATCTCCTAGAATATCACACACAGTAACTGGTAGTAATAGGTCCTAAAAAATTATCACTTTAAAAAATTGAATTAACTTCAACAGATTAAATGTTAGCATTGATGTGTTACCCCAAATTAGTTAATTTTGTTCACCAAAACAATTCTGAGAATATGTGCCACTAATAGTTATTTTCAACTTTAAATTAAACTTATTATGATATTTTCCTGGTATAGAAGGGGGTGCAAAATTCATCTGAGTTGAAATAATGATGTATTCTTTATACTTTAAGTGATATTTGTGCTTTTATTTTGTGTGTGCGGTTTATTTATTTAGTTTTGTGTCTCAAGATTTTATTTACATTTTAGTTAGTTAACATACAGTGTAACATTAGTTTCAGGAGTAGAATTTAGTGATTCATTACTGACATAAAACACCCAATGCTCATCAGGACAAACACACTCCTTAATACCCATCACCCATGTAGCCCATCCCCCTTTCCTACCTCCCCTCCAACCACCCTTGGTTTGTTCTCTATAGTTAAGAGTCTCTTAAGGTTTGCCTCCTTCTCTTTTTTTCCCCCTTTTCTCCTATATTCATCTGTTTTGTTTCTTAAATTCCATTTATGAGTGATGTCATCTGGTATTTGTCTTTCTCTGACTGACGAATTTCACTTAGCACAATGATTTTGGTGATTTTATTTATTCAGTTGGTTCTTATCTTCAAATTCTCCTTTATTCTCAGAGACAACCCTAAATAAAACAGAAAAACCACTAATAATTTATTTTTCTTATACCAGTAGTATTTTATTCCTGACCTTCACATTTCAATAATTAAAGAAGCCAAAAACTTGTAAGGCCATGCCAGATACTTGCAAGTTGCTTTGCTCCCAAAAGAGTGAGAAAATGATGATTTTACTTGAGCTTCTATAATGATGGAAGAAAAAGCACCAGAAAACTAGAAAATGTGCACTGAGGCCATAGGATAGATATGACGCTGCTCTGTTTCTTCAAGCATGCAAGTCAGAAGAAAGGTGTTGATAGTGCTGAAGATCTGATGTCAGAGAAAGGTCCTTGTCAGATACATCACCAAATATGAATTTGAGATTCATGGTTTTGTTTTCTGTTACTCAGTTGTTGGTTATCAGAAAACTCAAACTATTAGCTTGTAATTCGCCACTGTAAAGTGTGAATGCAGAATGAGCTACTGGAACTGAGGTCTGATGGAGTGGGAGTAATGGTGTAGACACACATGACCTTCTTCATGTGAAGGGAGAGATGTTTTGGGAGGAAGACAGCAGGAAAAAGCCAGAGTATAGTTCTCTAAGTGGTGATCTAAATAACAGCCTAGATTAGAGGAAGAGGTAATCTATTATTATCTCCTCTAGGAAGAACAAGGAATTGTTGGTAAGTACTTACAGTCAACAGCTTTTTCAGTGACAGGCTAGTAGGGAAGGGTCATGTGTGTCAAGCATGCATGACTAAGATTCTAAGTGGACATGTCTAAAAATATACTTTTAGAAAATGGAGCACATCGCAATTAAGTATGAGAAGCATACATAGTTTGTACTTAAAATTTTGGGATTTTCTTTTTGTTTTGCTTTAAATGCTCACTGATGGAGCATATTAAGTTGTTTATAGATAAAACTTAGAAATTAGAGCTATATGTGCTTTTAAACTACTAAAGACACTTTTATGAAATCAAAAACAACTAATAAAATTATTTGCAATGCAAAGTAAATCATGAACCAATTGTATAAAACAGCACTTACTGTAATGGTTTCCATTAATTACATGTGGTGAGAATTTCAGTTTCTAAAACAATTATTAACAACAATATACTTAATGGCAATAACTGTTACTAAAAAAAGTCTGCGCTGCTGGTGGTAGCAGCAATTCATGTGTTCACTAACAAGGGGAGGAAAGACAATCAGTTTCCTTTGTTTTTTTTCTGTTAATGAAATAAAATTTAATATCTATTCACCAGTCAAGAGTTGGTTAATATGTACACCTGCAGGGGCTCCTGGGTGGCTCAGTTGGTTGAGTGATCAGTATCTCACAGTTGGTGGGTTTGAGCCCTGCGTCGAGCTCTGTGCTGACAGCTCAGAGCCTGGAGCCTGCTTTGGATTCTGTGTCTCCCTCTCTCCCCTCCCCTGTTCATGCTCTCTCTCTCACAAAATAATTTTAAAAACATTAAAAAATTTAAAAACACATAAATCTGCAATGTTAAAGAAATACAAGGTTTTTTTTTTTTTCCAGTAATATACCCATTTGGTAATATTTATGGAGAGCAAACTATATGCCACGTATAATTCTTTCCCCTTATGATATGAATGTCAACTGTGACAGTGGGAATTTGAGATGAAAGCTTGATATAAAAGAGGTTAATTTCTTATAAGTGTTTATTCACGTATTTTGAGGAAAATTTGTACATAGAGTCTGACCTAGCTATAAAAGTTCAGGTCAAATCAAACTTTTTGAAAGGCACAGAATCACAGAGATTTATTTAATGTGAAGGAATGGATAAAATGAAAAAACTTGTCTAGGGCATTCATGTAATTAATAATGGCAAGCATTGTTCAGACTTCCTTGGTCACTTGCAGAGTAGCCCCATTGGAGAGAATCACCCTGAAGATGGTGGCAGTGGTGGTGAACCTAGGAATCTAGCTGTCATACCCTCATTCCCCACTTTCTCTCTTGGAGGTCCAAATGGCATTAAAACACAGGATAATCAGAAGGGAGCTTACCCTTCCCTACTACAGGGCATTTCTCTCACATTTTCAGCCATTGGTCAATAGTACCAGTTGCCCGGTTACTGAATGCTGAAACTTGGGACTTAGCACAGGGTGTCCCTAAACCTTAATTTTCCATTATGATAAACCTATACCTATAGTTGAGTCAAGCTCTTTAATATCCCAATCATCCACCCTTTGTTCAACCCCCAGTGTGACAACCCTAACTTCCCATTCTGGACCAGAGTCATGGTTTCCTAACCTCCAAGCTTGATTGCTTTCAAGTATCTGTTACAAGAATAATCTCATCAAATTGCAAACTCACTTATTACTCTCTCACTTAAAAAGCACCATAGTTCACAATGCCTACAGAGTAAAGTTTCAAGGTCTTAAACCATTTGACAAATATCTGAGGCCTATCTTAATCAATCTCCTTTGTATTGTCCCAGTTGTATCTCCAGCTTCTTCCAGTGCTTCAACAATTTCGAATGACTCACCTATTCTTTATTCCTGTGCCTAATAGATTTTACACCATAGGGACTTCTCTGTCTCTCAGAACTTCCCTCATTCTTCATATATCCCTTGCTAAGTCTTATTCATCTTCTAATCCTTCATTTCCATGGTCAAATACATCCTGTTCAAATTTTCTGTAACTGTAGCACACAGTCATATGTGAGGGGGAGTGGTAGAATTTGTTGGGGTCAGATTATAAAGGAAACTATAAGACAAATGGAGAAGTCTCTTGAAGTAATTAGAAACTAAGAACATGACCTTGGCAATGAAAGAGGGTAGAGAATATCATAAGCATTTCTGATGACAACGACAGTGCCCATATTAGATGTGTGATGCAAAGTAGGAAAGTGGCGGAATATTCCTCAGGTTTCCATTTGATGGATAGACCCTGTAATTATTATATAATGCCCTTCTTCATCCCTTGTTACTATCTTTACTTTAAAGTCCAGTTTGTCTGATGTAAGTATAGCTACTCCAGCTTTCTTCTGACTTCCAGTAGCATGGTAGATATTTCTCCATCCCCTTACTTTCAATCTGAAGGTGTCCTCCGGTCTAAAATGAGTTTCTTGTAGACAGCAAATAGATGGATTTTGTTTTTTATCCATTCTGCTCCCCTATGTCTTTTTATTGGGGCATTTAGTTCATTTACATTCAGTGTTATTATTGAAAAATATGGATTTAGAGTTATCGTGTCCTTTGTGGGAGTTATGCTTGTGGTGGTGTCTCTGGTACCTTGTGTTCCTTGCACCATTTCCCTCAGAGAGTCCCCCTCAGGATTTCTTGTAGGGCTGACTTAGTGGTGATGGATTCTTTCAATTTTTTGTTTATTTGGAAAGACTTTTTATCTCTCCTTCTTTTCTGAATGACAAGCTTTCTGGATAGAGGTTTCTTGGCTGCATATTTTTACTGTTCATCACATTGAAGATTTCCTGCCATTCCTTTCTGACCTGCCACGTTTCAGTAGATAGGTCTGTCACCACTCTGATAGGTTTCCCTTTGTATGTTAGGGCCCTTTTCTCCCTAGCTGCTTTCACAATTCTCTCTTTGTCCTTATATTCTGCCAGTTTCACTATGATATGTCGTGCAGAAGATCGATTCAAGTTACGTCTGAGGGGAGTTCTCTGTGTCTCTTGGATTTCAACATCTATTTCCTTCCCCAGATTCGGGAAGTTCTCTGCTATAATTTGTTCAAGGACTCCTTCAGCGCCTTTCCATTTGAGAAACTGGATAGAGAGTGATACCACTATATAAGATAAAAAATACAGGAAGTTTACCAAAACAAGGAGATTTTTTTTCAGAGAGAGGATTTCAAATATTTGAAGGATATAGAACATGGCTACTATTTCTATACATGTGAAGGTTGAGAATGTTGGGACCTTACTACCACTGTTACAATTTCAATTTAGAATTGGACAAATTTCACTCAAAGATTAGGGTGAATTCCCTGTATATGAGAAGGAATTGTGGAGAGGAGTAGCGTATTGACACCTCTGCTCTAATATAATCCTTCTTGGCTTTCTTAAAATAAAATAAACAAAGAAAATATGATCTCAAAGGCAGCTAGCACAACAGCAACACCATACTCCTTCTATCTGTCCATCCTCAACACACCCAAAATATAGAGGACCAAGGATGTACGCAATAAGAGAAGTAATGGGACTATCATGCTTGTGTGAATGCATCTGGGAATCTCTTAGAATAGAGTCACTGTGACCATATAGTTACCTAAAGTATATAAACACCAAACAGATTCATGAAAATCTACATATCAAAAAAGTTCTTTTAATGTAGTTAAAAGTCCAATCTGATCAGTTCATTCTGAATCATCCTATGCGAACAAGGATACAACTATTTCTTCATGATGTCACTTGTCCAGAAAGTTTACTCACTGAAGCTGTTTTTTAAAAAAAACCTTTGTAAGGTTAGACTCACTTTTTAATGTCCTAAGACAAAGGAAATAATGTTTGAGCCATCACAATAGGGCAAGCCTCAAATCAAGACAAGGAGTAAAAAACAAAAAACACTAAGGAGACATATTTATATGTCAAAAAAAAAAAAAAAACCCTTATCTTAGAGAAATGTAGTAGCTCTTGGATATACCTTTGTTTTATATATAACACATTAAATCTTTCTCTAAACATTTGCTGGCAACTCTATTAGACACTTAAAATACAAGATGAACAAGTCCTCTGTCTTCTGGGCTAACTGCTAGTGTGCTTTTACTTCTTTCTCCATGGATTCCAATTCTGGCATCATTCTGCCTATTGTAGTCTGGACACATTCCAGTTTTTTACCAACCTGAAATATGACTAGCAGCCTGAATTTTAACCCTCAAACCATTGACTGACATAGGATGGAAACAGTAGAAGGCTTAACTCCCCAGATCAGAAAGCTAGTCTGTCTGCCAGTGAAATTATATCTTGCATTCAGTTTTAAAGAAGACATGCCTACTTTTGGTTCACACTGAGATTATATTAAGCTTGTATTTTTTTTTTTTACATAAATTCTCAGGTTATCAATGTAATGTGGTGCCATTCCTAGGAGTACTGTGCATTATCAGACTTAATCAGCTTGGGTTCTTTATCTGGTGACAAAAGTGTAAAAAGGACATGGGAGAACGCTGTACCATGCCACTATTGAGTTTTCTGGTTGTCATCCTCAGTGACTGACACTGTACGTTAGTCAACATTCTTGAGATAACATTGTTCAAATAAATGTGATTTCAACTAATTGGACTATAATACAGTTCGTGTTTTTTAATATTATCTACTGGATATGAGTGAGTTATTTACAGGCATTGTTGAAAATCAAGATATTTTCCTAGTATTTGTAAATCTCTGGTCTAGCCAATGATCCGTCTTGTGACAAGTTAGCCCATGAGAACTTATTTCTCTTGTATGTATATTTATTTGCACCAATAACCAGTTTCTTGGCTTAAGAAATTTATTAAGTAATATTTTTTTAATTTTTTCTAGAATTTTGCTGGGGACTGATAAAATTTGGCAATATTTAATATCAAAACTTATTCAGTGGCCTCTTTGAAAAAATATATGGTGATATTGGTTCAACTAAAGTTGGCTAGCACTTCTCTCCATATATAGGATTTAAAAAAAAAACTTATTGGTAATACTTCCTTAATTGTATCTGTAAGTTTATTCAACATATTTTACTTTAGGACATTTTAAATACCTAAGGCTGCCGTCCTATATCTCACCTCCATAAGGTTTCATATCTCCGTTAATAAATTTTTTAAAGCTTTTCTAAATTACAGAACTTCCTCTTTGATTAAAAAAATATTAGTAATACCAAAAGGACACTGAGAATAAGTCAAGTGGTTTGGTAGCACTTTGCCATCTGTGCAAATGATTGTGCCTAGGCCATCGTTGGTCTTATTCCAATTTTGTTTTATAAAGTTCCGTACTTCATACTAATATCTTTAAAGTCTATTCTTTCTACTAAAATCTTTTTATTTATTTTATTTATTTATTTTATTTATTTATTTTTTATTTTGTTTATTTTTGAGAGAGAGCTCACACATAAAGGGTAGAAAGAGGGAGACAGAGGATTTGGAGCAGGCTCTGTGCTGACAGCTGAGTGTCCAACATGGGACTCGAACTGACAAACTGCAAGACCATGACCTGAGCTAAAGTCCAATGCTTAATGGACTTAACCACCCAGGCACCTCTATACTAATATCTTAAGAAGGAAAACTGATCATGTTTTCAGAGATATCCTTGGTGCTATGCTTCTCTTTTTGACATTTGAAACTTATTTTCAAAACCAGAGCTAAATAGAAAGTCTTCTTTGAAATTCATTTTGTTTTTTCAGAAGATTTGTTCTCTGTCAGTTCAGAATAATTGTGATCATGCTAATTTTAGAATATTTCATCCCTGTTGAATATTATTCCGTTAAAGAATTTCTCACTAGAGCTAATCTATTTTCTCTATGTATTTTGGAAATGAAGGAGCAATGTTTAATTATACTTACTATCTTTTCTATCATTATAATTTCTTACTATGTCATTTTCACTTAAAGAATTCCAATTCTGTTTATTTTTTCACTTATTTGTACCGAAGTAACAGAGGCACATAGTGAAAATTAGATAGTATTAAATAATTTATAGTATTTCATCTCATTCCTCACTACCTCCTATTGTGTTTCTGGGAATCAAGTATTTTTAGAAGTTGTTACAGTGGCTCTTCTGGTGTTTAAAACTATAACTCTTAATAATATATAGCTATTTCTTGATTTATCAAACACATTTTTATTCTCTGATGAATGGTTAAGGTATGCTCGTTTCAAATATCCCCATCTAGCAGTCTAATAATGTTCTCAATTTTATTCACTATGCTATTATTTTAGTTCAGTCATTGCTTGGTTTTATAACATTACACAGAATTATCTATAGATTTGCAATTGAAAAATGTTATATTTTCTTGTCAGATCAATCCTTTTTCTTTTTTTTTTTTTTTTATTAAATATTTTTATTTATTTCTAGGAGAGAGAGAGACAGCGTGAGCAGGGGAGGGTCAGAGAGAGAGGGAGACACAGACTCCGAAACAGGCTCCAGGCTCTGAGCTGGCAGTCAGCACAGAGCCCGACGCGGGGCTCGAACCCACGAACCGCGAGATCATGACCTAAGCGAAAGTCGGACGCTTAACCGACTAAGCCACCCAGGCGCCCCTCAGACCAATCCTTTTAACATTATGCATTCTTTAACTTAAAATCTATTTTGCCTAATGTAAGTATAGTTACCCCAGGTTTCTTTTGACCTTTATTTGCATGGAAAAGTCTATACATCTTGGGTCAGCCATTTGAGACAGTCTATCCTTTAACTGAAAATATTAGCTCTCCAACTTTTCTTCTTAATCTCCCTCACATTCACCTTCTAAATTCTGCCAGGTATATATATATATATTTTCGTTACAACAGCAACAGTGATAACATCTTATGTTCTTCTGTAACTATTAAAATATTACATAAGTTGATTCTTAGAATTCAATAAATAGTATTAAATAGTTATAGGCATGTAGCCACTGACCAGGGAGAACAACACATTCACTGTGTTAGGATAGTATTTTAATCTCTGCATGCCCCATATCATATACCCAGGACCACTTGAAAAGAATGTTGCTTAAATATACTTTTTGTATATTTCTTCAGTTGCTGGAAATGGCGCTTTATTTTATTTTGTTTCACTAATCAACCATGGATTTTCATTTCCTTATTTTTCCTAGGATTTCTCATTTTTCCTACACTTTCTGTCTGAGAGAATAAGTATATGCATTCCTCCACACTAGGAATCTCTCCTTCCTTATATATTTAACATATTAATTGGGATTTACTCCATTTTGTTTTTAAGAAATGTGACATTCTGTATTCCCTCTCCAAAGTCACTAACTTTGGGCTCCAATTGAAACCAAAGACTCCCTAGGCTTGTACAGGGTCCTTCCAGCCTTTGTTCTACTGCATTCCTGTGTACTGTTCCTCTTTCTTGAGTTGTCTATTTATATGAAATATTCATAGGAGAAAAACAACATATCAGAGGTAGCCAGGGGTTTTGGATATAGAGAGGAGTTGATGAAAAAGTGACATTACAGGAGTATTTATGGACAATAGAAGAGTTTTATATCTTGTTGGCATCTCACTTCTCTCGCTTAGCATAATGCCTTTGAGATTCATGTGTATTGTATCAATAGGTCTTTATTCTTTATAGCTCTTTATTACTGGATAGTGGTCCTCTCTATGGATGTACCACAGTCTGTTTATCCTTTCACCAGTTAAAAGGATATTGGATTACTTCTATTTTAGATGATTATGAATGCAGTCACTATAAACATTCATATACAGGCTTCTGTGTCAACATAGGTGTTCATTTCATTTGGATTATCACCTAGAAGGAAGTTTGCTCTGTATATAGTAAGTATATGTTTGAATATATAGGAAATCACTGCTCTCTTTTCTAAAGGGCTATAACATTTTGCATTCCTACCAGTAATGTGTGAAAGTTCCAGTTGTTCCATATCCTTACCAGTATTTGGTACTATACAGTTTTTAATATTGGGCATTTGAGTGGTATCACATTGTGGTTTTGGTTTCCATTTCCCTCATGACTAGTGATATTGAACTTTTATTCATCAGCTAATTTATGACCTGTACATTGTTTAATTTGATAAATTTGGCATGGGACACTTTATATATTTAATGAATACAGTGTGCTACTTTCGTATATTTATATATTGTAATATTGCAATTAAACTAATATTTATCATATTATATCATTATAGTGCAATATTATTGTATATATTTATTATACCATGCATTAGATCTCTATGGCTTATTTACCGTTCATTACAGGTTTGTATGCTTAAACACCATTCATCTTATCCCTTCCCCAGTCCCCTGGTAACTACCATTTTACTCTGTTTTTTTTTTTTTTTATAGGTTTGACTTTTTTAGATTCCACATATAAGTGATATCATATAGTACTTACCTTTCTCTAATTTATCTCACTTAGCATAATGTGCTCAAGGTACATCCATGTTATCACAAATGGCAGGATTTCCTCCTTCCTTGTGGATGACTAATAACTCATTGTGTATATACATCATATATATTTTTTTACTTATGATTATTTTTTTAAAATTTATTTAAATTCCAGTTAGTGAACATAACAGTGTTACAGTGGTTTCATGTGTACAATATAGTGATTCAACAGTTCCATACATCACCTGGTGCTCATCTCAAGTGCACTCCTTAATCCCTCATCACCTTTTTACCCCTCCCCTCTGATAACCATCATTTTGTTCTCTATAATTAAGTGTCAGTTTCTTGATTTATCTTTTTCCTCCATTCACTCATTTGTTTTGTTTCTTAAATTCTACATGTGAGTGCAGGCATATTGTATTTTTCTTTCTCTGATTGATTTACTTTGCTTAACATTATACTCTCTAGATTCATCCATGTTATTGCAAATGGCAAGCTTTCATTCTTTGTTATGACTGAATAATATTTCATTGCATATATATATATATAGCTTCATCTCTATCCACTTATCAATTATTGGACATTTGTGTTGCTTCAATAATTTGACTATTGTAAATAATGCTGCTTTAAATATCGGGGTGCATGTGTCCCTTTGAATTAATGTTCTTGTATTCTTTGGGTAAATGCCCAGTAGTGCGATTGCTGGATCATAAGGTATTTCTACTTTTAACGTTTTGAGGAACCTCCATACTGTTTGCTGCACCAGTTTGCATTCCCACTGATAGTCCAGGGTGTTCCTTTTTCTCAACATCTTTGCCGTTGCCTGTTGTCTCTTGTATTGCTGATTTTAGCCATTCTGATATATGTGAGGTGACATCTCATTGTAGTTTTGATTTGCATTTCCCTAATGGTAGGTGATGATGGACTGCTTTTCATGTGTCTGTTGGTCATATGGATCTCTTCTTTGGAGAAATGTCTCTTTCATGTCTTCTGTCCATTTTTTAATTGGCTCATTTGTTTTGGGGGGTGTTAATTTTGACAAGATCTTTACATTTTTGGATATGTCATATTTTTTTATCTATTCACCATTAATAGGCATTTGGTTTGTTTATATACCTTTATTATAATGAATAATGCTGTGATAAACATGGGTGTGTATATATCTCCTTAAATTCTTGTTTTAATTTCCTTTGGGTATATACCCATAAGTGAAAGTGCTGGTTTGTATGATAGACCTACTTTTGTTTTTTTTTTTAAAGAATCTCTTTGTTTTCCATAGTGGTTGGACTAATTTACATTCTCTCCAACAGTGTATAAGGGTTCCATTTTCACCACATCCTTACCAGCACTTGTTTCTTCTCTTCATGATAATAGCCACTCTAAAATGTATGAGTTAATATCTTATTGTGGTTTTTAGGTGCATCTCCCTGATGGTTAGTGATGTTGAGCATCTTGTCATGTGCCTGCTGGCCATTTTGATGCCTTCTTTGGAAAAATGTCTACTTAGTTTTTCTGCTCACTTCTTAATCAGATTGTTTGTTTTTATGCTATCAAGTTGTGTTGGTTGTTTACATGTTTTTGAATATTAACCCCTTATCCAATATATGACTTGCAAAATTTCTGTGACTGGTTACAGATAGGGATGTAATTACATTGCGCTGCATGTGCCTCTCCAGTTTTCCCAGTGTTATTTGTTGAAGATAACATGCTTCCCCCACTGGATGGTCTGGACTCCCAATACTAGTTTACCATATGTACCAGGATTTTAATTGTAGGCTTGCTATTCTATTCTATTGGTCTTTGTGTCTATTTTTGTGACAGTAACTGTTTTTATTACTATGGTATAGTTTGAAATCAGGAAGCATATCTCAGGCTTTGTTCTTCTTCTCAGGATTGCTTTGAGTATTTGGAATCTTTTGTGTTTCCACACAAATTTTAGATTGTTACTTACATTTCTGTGAAGAATGACTTTGGTAATTTGATGGAGAGTGTATGGAATCAGTAAATGGCCTTGCATAATATGTCCATTTTAGCAGTATTTATTCTTCCAATCCATGAACATGAATGTGTTTCCATTTGGTTGTGTCTTTGATATCTTTCAGCATAATCTTGAAGTTTTCATTGTACATATCTTTTATTTTCTTAGTTAAATTTAGTCCTAAATGTTTTATTGTCTTTGATGCTATTGTGATTGTTTTTGTTTTCTCTTTCTTTCTTTGCTGCTTCATTACTAGCATAAGAGAATGTCATTGCTTTCTAAAAGTAGATTTTGTAACATGTCATCTTACTGAAATCATTGATTAATTTCAACAATTTTTATTGAGTCTTTGGCATCTTCTATATATAAGATCGTATTGTTAGCAAAAAGGGCCCGTTTTACTTTTTTCTCCATAATTTTGATACCTTTTATTTCTGTGTTTTTACTAATTGCTCTAGCTAGCATTTTCACTACTCTTTTGAATAGTAGTGAGACTGGGTTACCTTGTCTTATTTCTGATCTCAAAGGAAACCTTTTTTATTTTTCTCCATGGAGTACAATGTTAGCTGAAGGTTTGTCATATATGGCCTTTATTATGTTGAAGTATGTTGTCTCTATATCAACCTGTGAAGTGATTTTGTCATAAAAGGATGCTGTATTTTGTCAGCTGCTTTTTCTGTATCTATTGAGATATCTGGTAATTTTTCTCTCATTTATTGATGTAAAGAGTTACATTTATTGATTTGCATATATTGAACCATCCTTGCATCCTAAAGATAAATCTCACTAGGTCACATTACAAAACCCTTTTAACATATTCTTGAATACAGTTTGCTAATGTTCAATTGAAAATTTTTATATCTATATTCATCTAGGATATTGGTCTGTAGCTTTCTTATGGAATTCTTATCTGGTTTTTGTATCAAGGCAATACTGACTTCATAGAATAAATTTGATATAGGTAAAGTGAGTAAGAATACACTTATCTTAATGAGCACTGAACAATACATGAAATTTTGGAATCACTATGTTGTACACCTGAAACTAACATAACACTGTTAACTACACTGGAATTAAATGAAAGAAAGAAGGAAGGGAGGAAAGACAGAAACAAAGAAGAATGACTTTCCTCTTTCTCACTACCATAGAAGAGTTTGAGAAGGATTGGTGTCAATTCTTTAAAAGTTTGTTACAATTCAGGAGAGGGGGCAAGATAGCGGAGAAGTAAGAGGCTCCGTACTTCCGCTCGTGCCCATACATCACACAGAAAAGATCTGAAGCCATTGGAAACCTTATAAAACCTGAGAGATTGGGAGAAAAAGGACACAGAATCCACTGAGAGAGACTTCTAACGGCTACCTCAAGAAACAAGCTAGAGTACACAAGGGGGAGAGTCCCAAATATCACTACGAATAGGAAAATAAAATAACCAAGGTGCCAACGAGAGAGACCAAGAGATACCATTCAAAAAACACTCTCTGAAAGGATAGGCCCTGGAAAGTCAAAGAGTCTTCTTGGATATAGCAGCGCTCATAGAAACAGAAAGCATAACAGGTCTTTAAAACCAACAAGAGCCAGAAAGCTAACTAAAATGACGAAACGAAAGAGCTCTCCTCCAAAGAAACTCCAAGAAGAAATGACAGCGAATGAACTGCTCAAAACAGATATCAGCAGCATCACTAAACAAGATTTTAGAATAATAATGGTAAAATTAATAGCTGGGCTTGAAAAAAACATAGGGGACATCAACGAAACTATGGCTACAGACAGAATGGAAAATAAAAATAGGCATGAAGAATTAAAAAATGCGATAAATGAGATCCATAATAAATTAGAGGCCTCCAATGCACGGATTGAAGAGGCAGAAAGGAGAATAAGTGATTTAGAAGACACCATTATAGAAAAACAAGAAGCTGACAAAAAAAGAGACAAACTGATCCAGGAACAGGAAAGAAGAATTCGAGAGCTCAGCGATACGGTCAAACGCAACAATATCCGTATCATAGGAATCCCAGAAGAGGAAGAGAGAGGGAAAGGTGCTGAAGGAGTCCTGGAACAAATTATAGCAGAGAACTTCCCCGACCTGGGGAAGGAAGTAAATGTGGAAGTACAAGAGGCTCAGAGGACTCCCCTCAGACGTAACCTGAATCGATCTTCTGCACGACATATCATAGTGAAAATGGCCAAATACAAGGACAAAGAGAGAATTTTGAAAGCAGCTAGGGAGAAAAGGGCCCTAACATACAAAGGGAAACCTATCAGAGTGGTGACAGACCTATCTACTGAAACTTGGCAGGCTAGAAAGGAATGGCAGGAAATCTTCAATGTGATGAACAGTAAAAATATGCAGCCAAGAATCCTCTATCCAGCAAGCCTGTCATTCAAAATAGAAGGAGAGATAAAAACCTTTCCAAATAAACAGAAATTGAAAGAATTTGTCACCACGAAGCCAGCCCTACAAGAAATCCTGAGGGGGATGCTCTGAAGGAAAGGTTGCAAGGAACAAAGATACCAGAGACACCACCACAAACATGAACCCTACAAAAGATACAAAGACTCTAAACCCACATATTTCAATAATAACACTGAATGTAAATGGGCTGAATGCTCCAATCAAAAGACATAGGGTAGCAGAATGGATTAAAAAACAAAATCCATCAATATGCTGTCTACAAGAAACTCATTTTAGACGGGAAGATACCTTCAGATTAAAAGTAAGGGGATGGAGAAATATATATCATGCTACAGGAAATCAAAAGAAAGCCGGAGTAGCGATACTTATATCAGACAAACTGGACTTTAAATTAAAGACAATCACAAGAGATGAAGAAGGGCACTACATAATAATTACAGGGTCCATCCATCAGGAAGAACTAACAATCATAAATGTCTACGCACCGAATATGGGAGCACCTAAATATCTAAAACAATTAATCACAAACAGAAACAAGCTTATAGATAAGAATGTGCTAATAGCAGGGGACTTTAATACTCCGCTTACAGCAATGGATAGGTCAACCAGACAGAAAATCACTAAAGAAATAATGGACTTGAAAGACACATTGGACCAGATGGATCTGACGGATATATTTAGAACTTTACATCCTGAGGCCAGGGAATTTACTTTCTTCTCAAGTGCGCATGGCACATTCTCCAAGATAGATCACATACTGGGACATAAAGCAGCCCTCAATAAATATAAAAGAATAGAGATCATACCATGCACACTGTCAGATCACAATGCTTTGAAACTTGAAATCAATTACAGGAAGAAGTCTGGAAAACCGCCAAAAACATGGAGGTTAAAGAACACCCTTCTAAAGAATGAATGGGCCAATCAGGCAATTAGAGAGGAAATTAAAAAATATATGGAAACAAATGAAAATGAAAACACAACAATTCAAAATCTATGGGATGCGGCCAAGGCAGTCCTAAGAGGAAAGTACATTGCTCTCCAGGCCTATTTCAAGAGATTAGAAAAAGCACAAGTCCAAAATCTAACAGCTCACCTAAAGGAGCTAGAGGCAGAGCAACAAGAACGCCCTAAACCCAGTAGAAGAAGAGAAATAGTAAAAATTAGAGCAGAAATAAACAACATAGAGACCAAAGAAACAATTGAACAGATCAATGAAACCAAGAGTTGGTTTTTTGAAAAAGTAAACAAAATTGACAAACCTCTAGCCAGGCTTATCAAAAAGAAAAGAGAGAGCACCCAAATAGACAAAATTATGAATGAAAATGGACTTATTACAACCAACCCCTCAGAAATACAAGCAATTATCAGGGAATACTATGAAAAATTATATGCCAACAAATTGGACAACTTAGAAGAAATGGACAAATTCCTAAACACACACTCACTACCAAAATTCACACGGGAAGAAATAGAAAACCTGAACAGACCCATAACGAGTGAAGAAATCGAATCAGTGATCAAAAATCTCCCAACAAATAAGAGCCCTGGACCTGATGGTTTCCCTGGGGAATTCTACCAGACATTTAAAACAGAATTAATCCCAATTCTTCTCAAGCTATTCCAAAAAATAGAAGTCGAAGGAAAACTCCCGGACTCATTTTATGAAGCCAGCATCACTCTGATTCCCAAGCCAGACAGAGATCCAGCAAAAAAAGAGAACTATAGGCCAATATCCTTGATGAATACGGATGCAAAAATTCTCAACAAGATCCTTGCAAATCGAATCCAGCAGCATATCAAAAGAATCATCCACCAAGATCAAGTGGGATTCATTCCTGGGTTACAGGGCTGGTTCAACATTCGCAAATCAATCAATGTGATCCATCATATCAATAAAAGAAAAGATAAAAACCATATGATCCTGTCAATAGATGCAGAAAAAGCATTTGACAAAATACAGCATCCCTTCTTAATAAAGACTCTCGAGAAAGTTGGGATAGAAGGAACCTACTTAAACATCATCAAAGCCATCTATGAGAAGCCTTCAGCTAACATCATCCTCAACGGGGAAAAACTGAGAGCTTTCCCCCTGAGATCAGGAACACGACAGGGATGTCCACTCTCACCACTGTTGTTTAACATAGTGCTGGAAGTCCTAGCATCAGCCATCAGACAACAAAAGGAAATCAAAGGCATCAGAATTGGCAAAGAGGAAGTCAAACTTTCACTCTTCGCAGATGACATGATACTCTACATAGAAAACCCGACAGACTCCACCAGAAGCCTACTAGAACTGATCCAAGAATTCAGCCAAGTTGCAGGGTACAAAATCAACGTACAGAAATCGGTTGCATTTTTATACACCAATAATGAAGCAACAGAAAGAGAAATCAAGAAACTGATCCCATTCACAATTGCACAAAAAACCATAAAATACCTCGGAATAAACCTAACCAAGGATACAAGAGATCTGTATGATGAAAACTATAGAAAACTTATGAAGGAAATTGAAGAAGACACAAAGAAATGGAAAAACATTCCATGCTCATGGATAGGAAGAATAAATATAGTTAAGATGTCATTACTACCTAAAGCACTCTACACATTCAATGCAATTCCAATCAAAATTGCACCAGCATACTTCTCAAAACTAGAACAAACTATCCAAAAATTTGTATGGAACCACAAAAGACCCCGAATAGCCAAAGTAATACTGAAAAATAAAACCAAAACGGGAGGTATCACCATCCCAGACTTCAGCCTCTACTACAAAGCTGTCATCCTCAAGACAGTATGGTATTGGCACAAAAACAGACACATAGACCAATGGAACAGAATTGAGAACTCAGAAGTGGACCCAAAAGTATACAGCCAACTGATCTTTGACAAAGCAGGAAAGAATATCCAATGGAAAAAAGACAGCCTTTTTAACAGATGGTGTTGGGAGAACTGGACAGCAACATGCAGAAGAATGAAACTAGATCATTTTCTCACACCATGCACAAAAATCAACTCAAAATGGATAAAGGACCTGAACGTGAGACAGGAAACTATCAACACCCTAGAGGAGAAAGCAGGAAACAACCTCCTTGACCTCCACCGCAGCAACTTCTTACTTGACACATCCCCAAAAGCAAGGGAATCAAGAGCAAAAATAAACTGTTGGGACCTCATCAAGATTAAAAGCTTCTGCACAGCCAAGGAAACAACCCAGAAAATTAATAGGCAACCAACGGAATGGGAAAAGATAGTTGCAAATGACATATCAGATAAAGGGTTAATATCCAGAATCTATAAGGAACTCACCAAACTACACGCCCGAAAAACAAACAACCCAGTGAAGAAATGGGCAGAAGACATGAACAGACACTTCTCCAAAGAGGACATCCAGATGGCCAACAGACACATGAAACGATGCTCAGCATCCCTCCTCATCAGGGAAATACAAATCAAAACCACACTGAGATACCACCTCACGCCAGTCAGAGTGGCTAAAATGAGCAAATCAGAGAACTCTAGATGCTGGCGAGGATGTGGAGAAACGGGCACCCTCCTACACTGTTGGTGGGAATGTAAACTGGTACAGCCCCTCTGGAAAACAGTGTGGAGGTTCCTCAGGAAACTAACAATAGAACTCCCTTATGACCCAGCAATAGCACTGCTAGGAATTTACCCAAGGGATACAGAAATGCTGAGGCATAGGAGCACATGTACCCCAATGTTCATAGCAGCACTCTCCACAATAGCTAAAACATGGAAAGAGCCTAAGTGTCCATCAACAGATGAATGGATCAAGAAGATGTGGTTTATCTATACCATGGAATACTACATGGCAATGAGAAACAATGAAATCTGGCCATGTGTAGCAACATGGATGGACCTTGAGGGTGTTATGCTGAGCGAAATAAGTCAGGCAGAGAAGGACAAATATCATATGTTTGCACGTATAGGAGGATTAGGAGGAACTTGACGGAGGAACAAGGGGGAGAAGAAAGGGGGAATTGGTGGGGGAAAGGGAGAGAGGCAAACCATGAGAGACTATTGAATGCTGACAAAAACTGAGGACTGATGGATATGGGGGGGAGGGTGGGATGGGTATGGAGGAGGACCCTTGTGGGGATGAGCACTGAGTGTTATGTGGAAACTAATTTGGCAATAAACTATTTGTAAAAAAAAAAAATCTTTGTTACAATTCAACAATGGAGCCATCTACCCCTGCAGTTGTCTGTGATGAGAATTTTTGGATTAGTGACTCAAATTCTTAACTTATTATTGGTCTGTTCAGATTTCTTGTTTCTTCCTGAAGCAGTCTTGGTAGAAATGTGTTTGTAGGAATGTATCTTTTTCTTCTAGGTAATGTAATTTGTTGGCGTGTAATTGTTCATGGAATTTTCTTATAATACTCTATTTCTGTAATATCAGTTGTAATATTTCCTCTTTCGTTTCTAAATTTGAACCTCTTTCTTTTTTTCTTAATCTAGATAAAAGTTTGTCAATTTTATCTTTTCAAAGAAACATCTTTTATTTTATTGATTCTTTCTATTGTTTTTCTGTTTAAAAATATTAGTTCTCCTCTTCCACATGAATCATTTCTAGATTCCTGTCCTCCAGGTTACTTATTTTCTCTTCCCTTAGACCAGTTCCATTTTCAAGGCTTTCTAATAGACTCTTCATCTCATTTGTTGAGTTCTTCTGCTCCAGAATTTTTTTTTTTTTTTTTTTTTTTTTTGGATTTCGGACACTTGGGTGAAGTACTCCTGTTTGTTAATTTTACTCCTGAGTTCATTAAATTTCCTCCCTGAGTTTTCTTGTAGTTGGTTGAATTTCTTCATATTAGCTATTTTGACTTTACTGTTAGACTTCAATTGTTTGTGACTTTGAGTTTGGTTGCTGGAGAATATTTGTGACACCGTGTTTCCATGATTATTCATGGCATTCAATGTGATGTGTTTCTGCAGGTGGCTCTGAAGCAGTGAACACCTTTCTTATGTAGGTATAATTTTGTTTACTTTGATTTTAATAGTTCAACAGGTTGGAAATTAGAAGCCCTTCTTTTGTGTTCCAGCAGGTGGTGATACAGCACACATGTTTTTAGTGTCTCTTAACTGGGCTGCCCCATGGCTATATTTAGTATACATTTTCTATCCCTATCACTCCCCACTGCCAGGAGTGTCCTCACTGCCATCAGTGCTGCCAAAGTCAGGGTTGGTGGGATCATAAGTGTCCTGGGTTCTCAGAACCACGGGGAATCATGTGCACCACCACAGCTCCCACCTTTCTGCCACTGCTCCCACAGATCCCCCAACTCCAGGAATTCCAATCCTTCCACCTTCAGGTAAACAGATGTATGAATCTCTCTGGAATCCTGGTATTCTGTGTAGAGAAATCTTTATTGGGTTATTGATAGCCTAATGGTTATAAATTGAAGGGGAAAGAGAGGGAATGATTCACAGGACCAACCTGCCAGCATCACTCCTCTGTATATCTTCTTTAGTGAAGTGCCTTGTTCAAATATTTTACCCTGCTTACAATCAGGTTGTTTCTTATTGTTGAGCTGTAAGTGTTCTTCACGTCTTCTAGATACAGTTCCTTTGTCAGATATGTGATGTGCAAAAACTTTCTCGAGGGCTTTGTATTGTTTTCATTCACATGATGTACTTTTGGTGTCATAACTAAAAAATTTTCACCTATTTCAAGGTATCAAAGATTTTCTCTGATATTTTCTTCTCAAAGTTTTATACCTGTAAGTTTTATATTTGGTTCTATGATTCAATTTGAGTTGACTGTTCTATAGGCATACTTCATTTTATTGTGCTTTGCAGATACTTTGGGGGCTTTTGTTGTTGTTTGTTTTGTTTTTCTGCATGTGCTTCTGTATGTTTTTCTTTGTTTTCTATTTTTTACAAATTGAATGTCTGTGGTAGCACTGCACTGGGCAAGTCTATCAGTGCTATTTTTCCATAGCATTTGCTCACTTTGTGTCCTTTTGTCACATTTTGATAATTCTTGCAATATTTCAAACTTTTTCAGTATTATTAAATTTGCTATGATGATTAGTGATTGTTGATGTTAATATTCTAGTTGTTTTGGGGTGTCATAAACTTCATTCACATAAGACAGCAAGCTTAATTGATAAATGTGTTTTGACTCCTCCACTGACCAGCCACTTCCCCATCTCTCTCCTTTTCCTTGGGACTCCCTATTCTCTGATACACAATGTGGAAATTAAGCCAGCTAATAACCCTACAATAGATTCTAAGTGTTCATATGAAAGGAAAAATTACACATCTCTCACTTTAAATCAATATCTGGAAATGATTATGCTTAGTGGGAAAGGTATGTTGGAAGCTGAGATAGACTGAAAGCTAGGCCTCTTGTGCCAAATAGCCACGTTTTGAATATGAAGGATAGGTTCTTGAAGAAGATTAAAAGTGCACTCTAATGAACACGTCAATGATAAGAAAGCAAAAGAGACTTATTGCTGTATGGAGAAAGTTTTAGTGGTTTGGATAGAAGATTAAATCTGCCACAACATTCCTTTAAACCAATGCCTAATCCATAGCAAGGCCCTGACTCTCTTCAGTTCTATTAAGGCTAGGAGAGGTGAGGAAGCTGCAGAAGAAAAGTTTGAAGCCAGTTGAAGTTTAAGGAAAGACACAATCTCCATAATACCAAAGTGCAAGGTGAAGCAACAAATTATCCAAAAGATACAGCTAACATAATTTATTAAAGTGGCTACACTAAACAATAGATTTTCAATGTATATGAAACAGCCTTATTTGGACAATACCATCTAGTCTTTTCATAGCTGTAGAGGAGAAGTCAGTGCCTGGTTTCAAAGCTTTAAAGAACAGGCCACTACTCTTGTTAGAGGCTAAGACAACTGGTGACTTTACATTAAAGCCAGTGATCATTTACCATTCCTAAAATCCTAGCACCATTAAGGATTATGCAAAACATACTCTGCCTGTGCTCTGTAAATGGAACAACAAAGCCTGGATGACACACATCTGATTATAACATGGTTTACTGAGTATCTATATCCCACTATTGAGACTTGTTCAGAAAAAAAAAAAGTGATTTCTTTTAAAATATTACTACTCATTGATAACGTATTTGGTCCCCCAAGAGGTCTGATGGAGATGAAATGTTGTTTTCATGCCCAGTAACAAATCATCCATTCTACAACCCATAGATTAAGGGCTTACTAAACTCTCAGGTCTTATGATTGAAAAAATATGTTTTCTAAGAATATAGCTGCCATACATAGTGATTCCTCTGATGGATTAGGGTCAAGTCAATTGAAAACCTGCTGGAAAGGAGTCTTCATTCTAGATGCCATTAAGAGCATAAAAAAAAACCCAACCACCTGAAAGTATCATAATTTTAGACTTCAAGTTATATTACAAAGCTGTTGTAATCAAACTGTATGGTACTGGTACACACACCAAAAGACACAAATAAATAAATAGAAATAAACCCACAATTATATGGCCAATTAATCTTCAACAAAGGAGAAAGAATATACAATGGGAAAAAAGACAGTCTCTTCAACAAACAGTGTTGGGAAAACTGGCCAGATACATGCAAAAGAATGAAATGGAACCACTTTCTTCACCATATACAAAAATAAACTCAAAATGGATTAAAGATCCGAATGTGAGACCTGAAAGTATATAAAACCTAGAAGAGAGTGCAGGTAGTAATTTCTCTGACATTGGCCCTAGCAACATTTTTCTAAATGGGTCTCCTGAGGAAAAGGAAATAAATGCAAAAATAAACTATTGAGACTACATCAAAATAGAAAGCTTCTGTACAGCAAAGGAAACAATGAAACTAAAAAGCAACCTACTGACTGGGATAGCATATTTGCAAATAACATAACTGATAAAGAATCAATATCCAAAAATATAAACAAATGATACAACCCAACATCCAAAAACAAAAAATAAAACATCCAATTAAAAATGGGAAGAAGACATGAACAGATATTCTCCAAAGATGGCTAACAGACACGTGAAGAGATATTCATTTCTTATCGTCAGAGACATGCAACATTGATTCATGATAAAAACCCTCAACAAAGCAGAGTTAGAGGGAACATAACTCAACATTAAAAGGCCTTACATGAAAAACCCACAGCTAATATCATCTTCAATGGGAAAAAACTGAGAGCTTCCTCTCTATGGTCAAGAATAAGACAGGAGTATCCACTTTCAGCACTGTTACTTAGCATAGTGCTAAAGTCCTAGCCACAGCAATCAGACAACAAAAAGAAATAAAAGACATCCAAACTGGCAAGGAGGAAGTAAGATTTTCATTATGTGCAGTTAACATGATATTCTACACCTCACTGCTAGATACTCTACATAAAAAAATCCTAAACCAAAACTGCTAGAAATGATATGTGAATTCAGTAAATTTGCAGGATTTACTGAAAAAAAATTACTGTACAAAAATCTCTTACATTTCCATACACCAAAGAAATTTGGTGTATTTCTATACATTTTGAAGCAGCAAAAAGAGAAGTTAAGGAATCAATCCTATATCTAAAATTCCTATGAATAAACTTAACCAAAGAGGCAAAAGATTTGTATTCTGAAAACTATAAAACACTGTTGAAAGAAATTGAAGATGATACAAAGAAATGGAAAGACATTTCATGCTTATACATTGTAAGAACAAATATTGTTCAATGTATATAATAACCAAAGCAATCTACATAGTTAATGCAATTTCTATGAAAATGCCAATAGCACTTTTCACAGAGCTAGTGCAAATAATCCTAAAATTTGTCCAGAACCACAAAAGACCCTGAACAGACACAGCAATCTTGAAAAAGAAAAGCAAAGCTAGAGGCATCACAATTCCAGACTGCAAGTTATATTACAAAGATTTTGTAATCAAAACCACATGGTAGTGGCACAAAAATAGACAGAGATTAATAGAACAGAGTAGAAAATCCAGAAATGAACCCACAATTTTATGGTCATTTATTCTTTGATGAAGCAGGAAAGACTATGTAATGGGAAAAAGACAGTCTCTTCAACAAATGGTGTTGGGAAAACTGCACAGCAATTTGCAAAAGAATGAAACTGGACCATTCTCTTTCACCAAACACAACAATAAACTTAAAATGGATTAAAGATCTAAATATGAGGCCAGAAATTGTAAAAGTCCTTGAAGAAAGCAGTTATTTTTCTGACATTGGACACTGCAGTTGTTTCTAGAAGTATGTCTCCAAGGCAAGGGAAAGAAAAGCAAAAATAAACTATTGGGGCTTCATCAAATAAAAAGTGTCTGCACAGCAAAGAAAACAATGTTCAAAACGAAAAGACAACCTATGAAATGGGAGACAGTATTTGCAAATGACATGTGGTAAGGAGATAGTATCCATAATATATAAAGAATTTATAAAACTCACCACCCAAAAAACAATCCAATTAAAAAATTGGCAGAAGACATGAGTACACATTTTTCCAAAGAAGATATACCAATGACCAATAGACACAAGACAAGGTACTCAATGCCACTGAACATCAGGGAAATGCAAATCAAAACTACAAGGAGGTATCATTTCACATTGTCAGAATGGCTAAAATCAACAACACAGGAAACAACAGGTTGGCGAGGATATGGAGAAAGGGGAATCTTCTTGTACTGTTGGTGGGAGTGCAAACTGGTGCAGCCACTGTGGAAAACAGTATGGAAGTTCTTCAAAGAGTTAAAAATAGAACTACCCTACAGTCCAGCAATTACACTACTAGGTATTTATCCAAAGAATATAAAAATACTAATTCAAAGAGATACATGCACCCTGATATTTATAGCAGCATTATCTCCTATAGCCAAATTATGGAAATAGCTCAAATTTCCATTGACTGATGAATGGATAAAGAAGTGGTATATATGTATAGAATGGAATATTACTCAACCATAAAAAGGAATGAAACCTTGCCAGTTGCAAAGATGTGGATGGAGCTAGAGAGTGTTACGCTAAGCAAAATAAGTCAGTTGGAGAAAGACAAATACCAAATGATTTCCCTCATGTGGAATTTAAGAAACAAAACAAATAAACAAAGGGGGTGAAGGGGACACAGGGAGGGGCAAACCAAGAAATAGACTTTTAACAATAGAGAACAAACTGATGGTTACCAGAAGGGAGGTGCATTGAGGGATGAGTTCAATAGGTGATGGAGATTAAGGGGTGCACTTGTGATGAGCACTGGATGGTGTATGGAAGTCTTGAGTCACTATATTGTACACCACCTGAAACTAATACTATATATTAGCTATCTGGAAATTAAATGAAAACTTAAAACAAAGAAATTGCCACGGCCACCTCAGCCTTCAGCAATCACCAACCTGATGAGTCAGCCACCATCAATATGGAGCAAGACCCTCCACCAACAAAAAATTTATAACTCACTGAAAGCTCAAATGATGGTTATCATTTTTTAGTAATAAGGTGGTTTTTTTACTTAAAGTATGTATATTGTTCAGGCATAATGCTATTTTGAACTTAGTGGACAAGTAGATAGTGCAAATCTAATTTTTATATGCACTGGGAAACCAAACAATTCACTTTACTTACTTTACTATGATATTCACTTTATTGCTATGGTCTAGAACTGAACCTGCAATATCTCTGAGGTATTCCTGTGTATGATGCAAAGCGTATAGCAGACTTCTGTTGTTTTTTGACATATGAATATCTATATTCATTCCTTTAGTAGAACTCATTTGAGAGTCAATGTTCCATTGTCTTCTTGCTTCAAGGGCTGCTATTTTTGAAGGATAACACCATTCTGAAGCTAAGACGTGTTTATTTATTCTTCAAAGAAAATTGAGATTTTCTTTTTATCAGTAGTATTTCAAAATTTTATGATGATAGGGGCACCTGGGTGGCTCAGTTGGTTAAGCATCCAACTCTTGGTTTTGGCTCACCCATGATCTCATGGCTTTGTGGGTTTGAGCCGTACATTGGGCTCTGTGTTGGCAGTGTGTAGCCTGGTTGGTATTCTCTCTCTCTCTCTCTCTCTCTCTGCCCCTTCCCCACTTGAACTGTTACACTGTCTCTGTTAAAATAAATAAACTTAAAAAAATTTATGATGATATACTCTACTTTGTTTTAAAATATTTCGATTATAGGGGCGCCTAGGTGATTGTGTTGGTTAAGAGTTGGATTCTTGATCTTCATGATCTCAAGGTCTGTGAGTTTGAACCCTGTGTGGGACTCTATGCTGACAGTGCAAACCCTGCTTAGGATTCTGTCTCTTCTCTCTGCCCCAGCTCACTCACTCTGTCTCTCTCTCTTTCTCTCAAAATAAATGAATAAACTTAAAAAAATAAAATGTTTTCATATATACCCTAGCTTGAGACTTTGATTTCTAATTTTCTTTTCTTTTTTTTTTTAATGAGGGAAAGAGAGTGCATAGGGGAGGGGAAGAGGAAGAGAGAGAGAATCTCAAGCAGGCTCCACACTCAGCACAGACCTTAATATGGGGCTTGATCTAACAGCTATGTGACCATGACCTAAGTCAAAATGAGAGTCACATGCTTAACCAACTGAGTCACCCAGGTGCCCAGAGACTTTTTAATTTAATGAGCTGGACACTTGTTGGGAACATCAATAGAGAAGATATTTCAAGAAAACCATGTTGGCAGGTGAAATGAATTCCAAGAGGCTCTGGGCCAGCACTTGCAAGGTATGGGTAGGAGTGAAGAAGTTAGAAGAGGAATAAACAAGGGAGATAAAAATGAATTGGATTAAAAGCCTGGCACCTGGAGTGGATATATTAGATCGTAAGTGGTCCAGAAGAAACTTCTGGGGCTCTTCTCCAAAGAACTGAGCCTCATTTTCTGGGAGAACTAGAGCAGCTTATCTTCATGTTAGTGGTCAGGGCTTCTCACATATTACTTGGCAGACTGGGGCAGAGTATTAAGCAGACCCCGATCAAATGGTCAGTTCCGGACTATTGTAAGCCTTGGTCATCTGCAGATGCCGCTGAGGTAGGGCGAAGAGAGAGTACCGGACTAGGTAGGTGTCGTGGGATTATTGGACAGCATTAAGGACTAGTTGTGCTTAGTGATCTTCTCTTTAAAGTGAGATAGAGCAACATGGCTGTGTCTGCCTCTCTGGCTACATGGGTACATTGCAGGTGGAGAGTGAGTCTTGCTCAGTGAAATTACCTATATTAAGTTCTGAAATCTTACAGTCATCCATTGCAATCATCTACTTAGTTCTCGGCATGAAACTTTCATTCCAGTTGTTACCCAATCTCTATTTTAGAATTTTCCCAAACCAACTCTCTATTGCAGGAGTTTCTGGAACTCTCCACAAATGAATAGCCCTCTCATCTGTTCATGATTACCTCCTGTGTTCTTTTCCTTACTTGATTATTTTTTTTTATATAGCAGAGCCATTTCTGAAGGGAATGGAAAAGAAGGGCAAATAATCACCAGCTAAGAGAGAAGGCTACTTCTGAGACAGGTCTTATTGGACCCACTAAGTGGAAAACTTTTCAAGACAAGATCTCCAGCAGTGACTGAAACATACCAGCATTAATGCAGAAGAAGAAGGTGCTGGAAGGAGTCAACTCAATCTCTAACTTGTCAAGGGAACTGAGATTAACAGATTGATTATCTGAAGAAAGGCAAGGGAAAGCCTGGTGGGTTCTGGATAAGTGGCATCAAATACCTCACGGAAGTGTCTGAGTACCATTTGAAGAATACCCAAGACAGAAATAGACTAGAGCCTGAATGACATTCCAGAAGCTGCCCTCCTTTACACTTTAGTAGATCACTTGAACTACAATATGTATATGACCAACCTTTTGACCCCAATGCTATTTTTTTTTAAATTTTTAACATTTTTGTTTATTATTGAGAGATGGAGTATGAGCATAAGAGGGGCAGAGAGAGAGGGAGACACAGAATCTGAAGCAGGATCCCAGCTCTGAGCTGCCAGCACAAAGCCCAACACGGGGCTCCAACTCACAAACTGAGAGATCATGACCTGAGCCGAAGTCGGATGCTTAACAGACTGAGCCACCCAGGCGCCCCTTGACCCCCAATCAGCTTCTCTAAGACATCTGTCAACTAGAGCTGCTCTGCACACATTTGATGCTGGTCTGTGGAGAGTTAACCAAAAGTAAGAGTAAACGTTTAAAAACATCTGTGAGTTTGACACTGCTGTGACATTCAAACATGTTTTGTATTTATGAATCTATTGGTTCTTGACAAATTAGGATCTTAAAAATTAAATCTGGTCTTTCAGAAGCTCAATTCAATAGAACAGTATTTGGGGAGGGGAGTGCATTTTCCAGACAGTTTTAAAATGATTTTCTTTTACATTTTCTCAAAAGGCAAAAACAAACAAACAAATAAATGGAAAAAAAAGAGAAAAATATTCTGCCAAAATGACATAGACTCATTGTTTTAAGAACCAATCCTGTGCAATTTTTCCTTAATTAGGGCCAGCCGAGGTGTGACTGGCAGTTGGAAATGGATTTCCCCTGGTTGGTGTTTTATTTCAATCCTACCAGAATCATGCCAAGAGTCGGAAGGTCTCCAAAACTGCCCCCTTTTCTTTATTTTTTGCTTTTAATTTTCTTTTTCCTGTTTCCTTGTGTTGTCCGCTTATTGATTAAAGGAGCAAGCGAGCTGAATACTTTTTAGGACTTTATTTGAATGGAAACAAGCTCTAAAGAATGTTGCTTTTAAAAAAATTTGATTTCTCTCTTCTTTTGGTGTCACCTTCAGTGAGACCTCATTTTTTTTTCTGTCCCTCATTGTCAACTAAAACTCCTCATCAGCTCCCTGTTGCTAGCTGCATCAAAGCTAAATGCAATCTTGCTCAAGGAGGCTGAGATTGTGGCTTTCCTCACACTGATGAATGTGTGTATGTGTACGACGGAGGCAGAGAGCATTTTGGCACCTCTGTCACTTGACCCTCTTGTTTCCCAGGGATAGCGAACAGAGTTGAGAGCCATGCCACAAAGTGAGGTTGAAGGTGTGATATTGTGAAATCAAACTTGAGGAGCTGAGCTTTGAAACATAAAATATTCACACTTCCACCTGAAATCTTTTTTCCAACTGCCTGTACAGTATTGGAATGTCTAACACAGGAACAGTGCAAAGTCTAAATTCCCTGAGGTACTTTCTATGACCACCTCATTATTCTCAACTTGGATGTTATCAGCCAGTAAAATAAGAGTGGGGAGAGGGAGAAAGGAATGGGCTGAAATATCACAAGGGTTTATTTTATTTTATTTTATTTTATTTTACTTTACTTTAAAAATTTTTAATATTTTTTTGAGACAGGGAGAGAGAGAGAGAGAGAAAGAGAGAGAGAAAACAAGTAGGGGAAGGTCAGAGAGAGGAGAAAAAGAATCCCACACAGGCTCTGTGCTAGCAGCACGAAGCCAACGTGGGGCTTGAACCCATGAACCATGAGATCATGACCTGAGCCAAAATTGAGAGCCTGACACTTAACCAACTCAGGCATCCCAGGAGGGTTTATTTTAATTTAATATCTGCAAGGGGCATAAATCTGTGCTACTAGTTGCAGACTTGACTAGAACAGGCACCTGAAATTCTAAAACTA
Organism: Hyaena hyaena; assembly: GCF_003009895.1. Classification (NCBI taxonomy): domain Eukaryota; kingdom Metazoa; phylum Chordata; class Mammalia; order Carnivora; family Hyaenidae; genus Hyaena; species Hyaena hyaena. Next base: position 706,091 of record NW_024080855.1, read on the forward strand.
AATAGAGTTACAGGAAAGCATTATGTAAGAGATGGGATATACTTTAGAAATGTAATGCACTAACTCCACTGGTATTTTTAAGCAGGATCTTTTTTTTAATGTTTATTTACTTATTTTGAGAGAGAGCATGCAAGTAGGGGAGAGGGATAGAGAGGGAGGGAGAGAGAGAATCCGAAGTAGGCTCCACACTGTAAGCACAGAGCCTGATATGCGGCTTGATCTCAGGAACTATGAGATCATGACCTGAGCCAAAATCAAGAGTAGGGGACTTAACCAACTGACCCACCCAGGCACCCTTAAGTGTAATCTTTTCAATGGGGAAAGATTTCTCCATTTATCGCAGGACTAATTGAAGAAAAATGACCTAATTTCCAGTAAATGAGCAACATTTATCTAGCATCTACTTCATACAGATTATCATCCTAGCACGCAGGAGACATCTCTATTAAATTTAATTATTCCTTCTTGCCAAAGCAAAGGTTCTATAGATTTAACATATATATATAATTATGTATTATAATAGCTGTTTCTATTTCTCATTTCTCACTAGACTACAAATTCTTTGAGGGCAAAGATCAAGTCTTGCACTCTCTCTGGAACCCCTTCAGCATGATTCCAATGCTTTCTGCATACAAGAGGCTGAAAAAATGCTAAAATGAAATATTAGGGGAATAATGGACTAGTCTTGTGGAGTTCAGATGGAGGACATCACTACAGTTGAGAGACAGGTTTAGTTATTTAACTCATTTGGTTCCAAAAATATTTATTTTGCACCAACTATCTGCTAGCACTCTTATATGCTGGGGTATAGCTACAAAAAAGGGCACAGATCATGTGTGTTTACCTTGAGTTTGGGCCCGAGACTAAATGGCTTTACTCGTGATGTTGGCACCTGATGTAACTGTACCACAGGTATTTATACTCTTCCCCCATAATCCTCCTTGATTCCTGCACCTAGGATTCCCATGATTTTCCTTTGGCTGCTGACAGATGTGATAGTAAGAATATCTGATTACCATTCCTGTCTTCTCTACACCCTAATAACATAAGCAAGGATCCAGAGTTTTTCATAACTACCTCACTCTTCCTCATGTCAGGTTTCCTTCAAGATTGGCTGGATTTGCCAACCCCATCGGCACACAGACCAGAGTCAGAGCCATGTAGGGTAGGAAGGCCTGAGCATTCAGTAGAGGCAGGGCAGTCCGGGACAGAAGAAGCAAAGGCTTTGGAGACTGGGTATCTGAGTTCAAATCTCAACCACAATACATATTAGGCATGTGACCTAATGAAAGTCACCTGGCTTTTGTGAGCTGCATGTTTCTCAGATGTGCTTGGAAAATAAAAATGAAGTGAAACCAGTTATGAACATTGTAAAATAGAAATAGTATAATTTTGAGCATCAAAATCAACTCAAAATGGATCATAAACTAAAATGGAAAACCTAAAGCTCTTTGACTTCTTAAATAAAACTAATTAAAAATACCTCTGTTACCTTGGCTTAAGCAAAGATTTCTTTTTTTTTTTTTTTTTTTTTTTTTACAAATAGTTTATTGTCAAATTAGTTTCTACATAACACTCAGTGCTCATCCCCAAAGTGCCCTCCTCCATGCCCATCCCCCCCTCCCCCCCACATCCATCAGTCCTCAGTTTTTGTCAGCATTCAAGAGTCTCTCATGGTTTGCCTCTCTCCCTTTCCCCCACCATTTCCGCCCTTCTTCTCCCCCTTGTTCCTCCGTCAAGTTCCTCCTAATCCTCCTATACGTGCAAACATATGATATTTGTCCTTCTCTGCCTGACTTATTTCGCTCAGCATAACACCCTCAAGGTCCATCCATGTTGCTACACATGGCCAGATTTCATTGTTTCTCATTGCCATGGAGTATTCCATGGTATAGATAAACCACATCTTCTTGATCCAATCATCTGTTGATGGACACTTAGGCTCTTTCCATGTTTTAGCTATTGTGGAGAGTGCTTTAAGCAAAGATTTCTTAGACATAACACCAACTGCATGGCCCATAAGTAAATAAAATAATGAGCAGTACCTGGATTGAGTGTCAGTTGAGCGTCTAACCTTGGCCCAGTTCATAGTCTCACTGTGGATTTGAGCCCCGCATCAGGCTGTCTGTTGCCAGCAAGGAGCCTGCTTTGGATCCTCTGTCCCCTTCTCTTTCTGCCTCTCCCCTACTCCCTCCCTCCCTCTCTCTTTCTCTCTCTATCCAAAATAAATACACACAAATAAATAAATAAATACATACATACATAAATACATAAATACATAAATAAATAATGAATAGGATTGCACAGAAATTAAGGACTTCTGTTCTTGGAATGACACTGTTTAGAAAATGTAAAAACAAACCATAGTGTGGGAGAAAATCTTTGCAAATAACATACCTTATAAAGAACTCTACCTGTAATCTATAAACAACTCTTAAAACTCAATGATAATAAGACAGAAAACCAATTAAAAATAGACAAAAAAAATTTAAAGATATTTTACTAAAGAACACATGTGGATGGCAAATGGACACATTACAAACATGTCCAAGATTGTTAGTTTGTAGGTAAATGCAAATTAAAACCACAAGGAAATACCTCTGGACACATCTTAAAATGTCTAAAATTAGGATGATTGAATGTACCAAATATTAGTGAGGATATGGAGGAATTTACATTTTTCCTTTTAACATTTATTTATTTTTGAGAGACAGAGCAGGAGTGGGGAAGGGGCAGAGAGAGAGACACACACAGAATCCAAAACAGGCTCCAGGCACAGAGCCCAATGTGGGACTCAAACCCATGAACCATGAGATCATGACCTGAGCCGAAGTGGGATGCTTATCTGACTGAGCCACCAAGCACCCCTGGAGGAATTTATATTCTTAAATGCTGATGGTGAGAATGTAAAATGGTCCAAATGTGTTGAAAAACAGTATGGCACTTTCTTAAACATGACTTTCCATATGACCAAGTGATTACTTTCCCGTGCATTTTTCCAAAGCATACGTCCATACAAACACTTGCTCACAAATATTTATAAAAGCTTATTTTGTAACAGTCAAAACCTGGAGAAAAAAAAGATCCATCAACATGTGAATAAACAAATTGTGTATATAATCACCATGCAAAACCACTCAGAATGAAAAGGAGTGAATTATCATTATGCACAATAGCACACATGATTCTCAGACACACTGCATTGAGTGAAATAAACCAGAAAGGAAAAAAGTACAGACTATATGATTCCATTTCTACAGATTTTTAGAAAATAATCTACGGTGACAAGAAGCAGAACAGAGTTTGCTGGGAAAGAGTGGGTATGGTAAAGTGTGGGCAGGCGATAAAAGGATAGAGGAAAATTTTGGAGGTGGTGCATATGTTCATTATCTTGATTCTGATGGTTTTGCTTATATACTACACACATACAGCAAAATTGATAGAATTGTTCAATCTAACATGTGCAGTTTATTGTATACTCTATTTCAACAAAGCACTTAAGAAAACTCCATAGTTCTCTGCTATCTTAAACACGGTACAAAAATAAAATTTCCTTTTTTCTTTTCAACTCAGGATAATGATTGAGTATACAACCATGTTTTAGGACCATAGTATACAGATAATGTCAGTATCTCTAAAGTTAATTAGGCCTGTTTACTCACACAGATGGCTCTGAGCCTCTATGTTTTGTGAACGTTTCTTTCAGTTTTTTATAGTTTATTTGTTGTCTGTGATTTCAGATATCAGAATTCCTTTCTTTCTGATTTACAGCCTTAAACCTGTTGTAAAAATGGAACCCTTATCATGCAATTGTTAAAAGTCAGCCAGAATCTAAGAGGATGTGCTTTTGAAAATACAGTCTTTGAGGCCACTAAATTCAAGTTCAAGTCCTTATTCTGAAATGTAATGGTGGAGGATCCCAGGAAGATTATTTAACTCAAGCATCAGTTTCCCTGTCATGGAATGGGACTGCTTTTGGCAAATTCATAGGTTTGGTTGGGAGAATAAAGTAGTGTTATGAGATGTTTAGTACACAGTAGACACCCAAAATTTTTCATTCCTTATCTCACTATATTATTGGATGAAGTAACACTAGCTCTGTAAGTCATAAACCTCAACACGTCAGTAGCTAAATGTGACAGAAATTTAGTTCTTGCTCATAAATATTCAACTGGTAGCATGGGGCTTCTTTGGGGATCTCTGCCATTCGCAGTACAAGGTGCACTCCATGAGTTAATATCCATCCAACCATGCAGACTAAAGTACTGAAAGATATAAGATGTTTCTATGGGCCAGGCTTTGGAAGTAACATACATCATTTCAACCTGTATTCACTTCCCCCTAATACAGTCACAAGGCCATAACTGTAAGGTAGTCTGGGAAAGGCAAATCAGGTCTGTGTCCAGGCAGAAGTGGGAATTAAGTTTTGATGAATAGCTAGCATGTTTCTGCCACATTCCTTGTATAGTTTAAGAATAAAGATCTGAGGAACACTCAAATGAGCTTTACAATATAGCCTTAGAAATACCCATTTGGTGTGTATGGCTTACGTTAAAGTCTATCTCAGAGAGTTTGGGTTGCTGGAATGTGAATTCTTATGTGATGTGTTCTCACTCTAAACATTAGTGCTTACAAAGCTATAGAAACAATAGTCATTGTGGGCATGATCAACTACCATTTCTTGAAAGCCACCTTTCCAACAAGCATTGTTCTGTGTATTTTATCAATAATATTTCATTAGCTTCTGTTGTAGAGTAGAGAATTCTTAAGGACAGAGACATATCCTGTTTTTTGTTGTTGTTGTTGTTTTATTTTGTTTTGTTTTCCTGTCAGTCTCCTGATGTTGAATAGAGGAAAAACAGACTATGATATTTTTTGGAAGGATGGTATCAGAAACAGGATCTTAACCCTTTAGGAACTCTACCTCAGTCATTCTAGCTTCCCAGACATGAATGTACACTTACTGTATTTTTAACTTCATCTTAAGGTGTCTTAGAATGGACTGACATATCAATATTCATAATGCATGTCTGGAAGCTATGCTTTTGGGGATTCAATAAATTATACTTATGAAAAATTTGTATCTAAGGAAACTCATTCTTAAGAGAATATGGCTTATTCACAGGACTCTTTGTATGTAACTTATCCAACTACTCACGCAAGCACTTGAAATTCACTGCTGACGTTCCCTAAATTATACCTTCACTGGAAAAGGAAGATGCTTTCCTTTACAACTTGCTGAACACAACAGTAAAAGCAAAATAAAATTCTATACAAATGCACATGCTTATTGTTAGTTTAGTTCTTGTTTATGTGAACTTCAGGTCACTGTAGTTTTATGAATTATTCTTTAATCTAGATTCTCTTTAACAAGGGTCATGTTTAAACTAACATTTTCCTCTAGACAGATCAAAAACCATATCTATATTTACATGAGAAATTAACTGTGAACTGATTTGAAAAAGTCAAATTAAGTGCAGTGCAAAGAAAAAATACTGTAATTAATAATATAATTATTTACTCTCAGTTGGCTGGATATATTGCATATAAAATTAAAGGTCAAAATCTAATCCTATTATTTGTTTTTTAACCAGTTTTACTTAATGTAGTCTGTCAAGAACATTTATGTCTCTGGAGAAATTAGAATACTACGTAATTATGAGCGATTTCTTGAAAGGGTAAAATGTCTTGCTCAATTAAATAACTTAAAGAAGAACTCTTCTTTTCCAGCTCTATTGAAGTATAATTGACAAATAAAATAGTAAGGTATTTAAAGTGTACAATATGATGATTTTATATATATATACATATATATGTATATATGTATGTACACATGTATGTATATGTGTATATACATATATATATAGTGAACACACTATATATACTATATGTATGTATGTATGTATACTATAGTATACACACACACACATATATATAGTGAAAGGACTTCTCCCTTCGGGTTAATTAACATATCCATCACCTCACACATTTCGTCCCATCATTCCTCCTTCCCTCCCCTTCCTGCCTACCCTCCCATCCTTCCTTCCATCCATTCTTTTCTCCTTTCCTTCTCTCTCTCTACCCCCCTTCTCTTCTGGTGAGCACATTTAAGTTCTATATTAGCAAATATCAATTTTATACAAATGGTGTTATCAATTACAGTCACCATGTTTTACATTAGCTCCTCAAATCTTAATCATCTTATGATTGGAAGTTTGTACCATTTTACCAACCTCATCTTATTCCCTCATTCCCCAGCCCCTGGTAACTATTTTTCTATTTTCTGTTTCTATGAGTTGAGTTCTGTTTAGGTTCCACATATAAGTGATCATGTGGTATTTGGTCTGGCTTATTTATTTTAGTATAGTGCCTGCCACGTGCATCCATAGTGTCACAAATAGCATGATATCCTTTTTTAAAGCTGAATAATATCCCTTTGTCTGGCTTATTTATTTTAGTATAGTGCCTGCTACTTTCATCCATAGTGTCACAGATAGCATGATATCCTTTTTTAAAGCTGAATAATATCCCTTTGTATATGTACACCACATTGCTTCATCCATTTACTTATGGATGAACATCTAAGTTATTTCTATGCCTTGGCTATTGTGAATAATGATGCAATCAGCCTGGCCCAATCTCTTAGTTATGTCTTTCAAAGCTTTCTGAGTGTCCAAATTCCTTCTTTGTTCTTGGTAGCACCCAGTGGTTGAGGATATGCCAAGACTTCTGTGCCCCAAAGGAGAGAATTACAGTCAGGACCTAGATGCAGATTGATTGGAAGCTGGCCCCTCAGGCAGCAGCTAGGAGAGTATATAGGTAAGTATAGCAAATGGGAAACTATGAGTTGGGTATTTTTGCCTGCTCCTTCTGTGCTGGGCCCGGGCATATAGCCAACAGAGAGGTTTGCTGTGCTTGTTGAGAACATTTCTTTGTTTGTTACAGTCTTGTGGGACTCATGAATATAAGCCCCATTAACTGTTAGGACCGGGAAATCTAAGGCCCATCTAAGGTAGTAGGGGCAAAAGCTGGGGCCACAGATATGTATACAAAACCCTTCCAGGGAGATACTGGCATCTTGGTGTAGTTATTCGAGTGGGCTGGAGGGAGGAGGAGGGAGAGTAGCCACCAGCCTCTCAGAGGAAAATCACAGTCAGCCCCTAGTGTCTGCTAAATTAAAAGCCTGACCATCAGGCAGCAGGTTTTAAAGTACGTAAGGAAACCCCATCAAGGGCAAGACTGGGAAACAGGAGATATTGCCTGCTCCTTCGTGCTGAGCTCTGGTGGGTATAGGCCAAGTGAGTGCTCATGTCCATTAATCACTGTATTTTGTTTTTGTTTCTTTGTTTGCTGTTGTTTTGTGAATCTTGTGGACATAATCCCTGTGACATTCAGATCTAGGTATTTTGGGAACCCTCCCTCTAATGGCTGTCTTAAAAGTTAGAGTGCTAGATGTGAGGTCCAACCCTTCATTCCTCAGGGAGAAGCTGGGAGTGGGGGGCTCCCTCCTGATGGTGTACTGCCATGCCAGGGGTGGGCTCTATTGCAATAGTAGCCTTTCCTACCCATTTTGATGTGGATCTTCTCATTCATCCTGTGTATAGGAATCACTCAGCTGGTTTCTGGCAGAGACAATTGTTCCGCGTGTAGCTGTACATTCAGTGTATCTGGGGAAAGAGGGAGCTCAAGAGTCTCCTATGTCGCCATCTTGACTGGCTCTTCCAATCTATGCTTTATTTTCTGCTTTTAATTTCTTGAGGATCCTCCATACTGTTTTCCATAGTAGTTGTACCAATTTACATCCCCACCAACAGTGTAAAGGGATTCGTTTTCTCCATATCCATGTGAATCCTGGTATAGTTTGGATATTAACCCTTTATTCGATATGTGGTTTGCAAATATTTTCTCCCATTCTACAGGCTGTCTTTTCATCTTGTTGAAAGTTTCCTTTGCTACATGGAAGCGTTTTAGTTTAATATCATCTCACTTGTTTTTTCACTTTTGTTGCCTTTGCTTTTGGTCTCAAATCAAAAGAAAAAAAATCACTGCTAAGACCAATCTCAACAGCTTACCCCTGTGTTTTCTTCCAGAAGTTAACGTTCAAGTCTTTAATCCATTTTGAGTTGACGTTTTTGTCTGGTATCATGGTGGTCCAGGTTCATATGGAAACAGTTTGCATGTGGCTGTCCAACTTTCCCAGCACTGTTCTTTGAAGAGACTGTCCTTTCCCCTTGTCTACTCTTGGCACCTTTGTCAAGGATCAGTTTACCTCAAATGTGTGGGTTTGTTTCTGGGCTCTCAATTCTGTCCACTGGTTCATATGTCTGTCCTTATGACAGTACCATACTTTTTAGATTTCTGTAGCTTTGTAATATGGTGTGAAATCAGAAAGTATGATGCCTCCAGCTTTGTTCTGTCTCAAGATTGTTGTGGCTAGTTAGGGTCTTTTGTGCTTCCATATGGATTTTAGAATTATTTTTTACTATTTCTGGGAAAAATACTGTTGGAATTTTGATAGGCATCACACTGAATATGTAGATTGATTGGGGTACTATGGACATTTTAACAATATTAACTTTTTCAATCCATGAGCATGTAAATTTATTCCTAAATATTTTATCCTTTTTGATGCCATTATAAACAAGATTGTTTTCAAAGGAATTTTTAAATATAATACTTCTAGACAAAAAAATCTAGAGTTTTTTTTCTCAAAATGTATACAATAATATATTAATTTATTTTTTTCATCAGGGCATTCTAATTCTTTTTCTCCATTTTACTACTATGCTGATATATAGTTGGCCCAGCATCATGTACTATCAGCAGCTCCTAGTATATATGAATAAATATATAGTCATTTTTGTATTTATTGTTTTAAGATTAATTTATTTTTAATGATGAGTTATTTCCAACCTGTTAAATTGTTTAAAAAAATTAATCTAGGATGTGAAAATCACCCCACTCTAATGAATTATTATTACTTTAAAAAATGTATTTATTCCGAGAGAGAGAAAGAGCACCAGTGGGGGAGGGACAGAGAGAGAGAGAGAGAGGGTGAGAGAGAATCCCAAGCAGGCTCCACACTGTCAGTGCAGAGCCCGTCTCAGGGCTGAAGCTAAAATTAAGAGTCGGAAGCTTAACTAACTGAGCCACCCAGGCACCCCTCAAATGAATTATTTTGACAAGTTAATGCAGAGTCAGATTATGAAGGGCTTTGCATGCCTTACCTAAAGTTTTAGATTTTATCTTGAAGGCAATGAGAATGTACTAAAAACTTCTAAGCAGTACAGCGAAATAGATAGCTTATTGTTTTAGGACTTTGATAAAACTTGATGACTAATTAGATGTAGTGGATAAGGTGGGAGGAAGAATCTCAGAACGCTTTCTGTATTTCTGGCTTCAGTATCTGGGTACATGGTGGAAGGGATCATCAGTGGGAAGACTGTGTGGAAAAGTGCTAACGCTGGATGGAAGATGGCCCATTTGGTTTGTAGCTACAGAATTTGTGAGATCCATACATCTCTTGCAGGTGGACATGTTATGTGTGTAGAAATGCTAGGTTGAAACTCAGCATCAAGCAGTCCTAGCTCCTAAAATCCTTAATCCTTTGGTTTCCATGGAACTTCTGCTTTCACGACTCTGCTCCTCTGGGTTTCCTTCCACTGTAATGTTGGACGTTTCTGCCTTCACCAGTGGGTGTTACAGAGCCTCTCTGGGGTTCTCACTGAGGGCCCTTTTCTTCAGAGATTTCACTATTGCCAGTGACTTCAGCTACCATCTCGGAGCATGATAACTGCAGCTTAGGAGAAGCAGTGAGAAAGCTTAGGGGCAGAAGGCTAGAAGGAAAAACCAGGAAACAGCAAAGTAATGGAAGTTTCTAGTGGGAAATCTGAAAACCCAGTTATCCACAGCATAACATTGTAACTAGAGACCAAGGAAAATTAACAATAGAGGGTCCTTTGTCAGGAAAACGAGGCCACCTTCATTAGAACAAAACCGCACTGCAGTGCACAGAGCTTGCACCATATTGCAATGGGTGATGGGGGTGTGTATGTGGTGGAGGCGACAAGAGAAAGAGATAGTGTACACAGATTAATTTGTGAACAAAAATGACAGGGTATAATAGAAGTTTAGAGGAAGAAGCTAAATAAATTGTATTCTGGAGTGCCTGGGTGGCTCAATCAGCTAAGGGTCTAACTCTTGGTTTCAGACCAGGTCATGATCTCACAGTTCATGGGTTCGAGCCCAGTGTTGGGATCCATGCTGCTGGTGCAGAGCCTGCTTGGAACTCTCTCCCTCTCTCTCTGCCCAACTTGCTCTCCCTCTCTCTGTCAAAATAAATAATAAGGGGCACCTGGGTGGCTCAGTCGATTAAGCGTCCGACTTTAGCTCAGGTCATGATCTCAGAGCTTGTGAGTTAGAGTCCCTCATCAGAGCCCGGAGCCTGCTTTGGATTCTGTGTCTCCCTCTCTCTCTGCCCCTCCCCTGCTCATGCTCTGTGTCTCTCAAAATATGAATAAACGTTAAATTTTTTTTAAAAAATAAAGAAAAAATAATAGAAAGAAACTTTTAAAAATAATAAAATAAATAAATTGTATTCCTTTAATAAAAACATTAAACATAATGCAGAAATGTTAATTGAAAAGCTTTGGAGAATAACAAGATTGTTTTATTTCACTGTATTAAGGAAAATAGACATGATGTCTTTACATGTTTCTCCTCAATATTTTGTGTTGTTGTTTAGCATAAAAGGAAAGCTTTCCATTTTTTGAAATTTGATGAGTGATAGGTTTTGAAAGTTGGCTACAAGTTATATTATATCACACATATGCTTCTACTAAATTATATTTATATACTGACACCACAAAACATCCTCAAAGCAATTCAGGTAAATTCAGTCCCATAAATATGTATCAATTTTCTATTGATAGGCATTTATTGTTCAGGTAAGGGAATCCAAATAGCGATAACCCGGTCTCAAAAACACAATACAGATAACCTGAAACTTATTATATAATGTGGCAAAAACCAAGATCATAGTAGTAGGTGTGGTGAACATCAGCAACAGTTCATCCAACCTAGTAATTCAGGCACGAGGTACGGTGAAGCAAGCCTTCAAGAAAAAATAGAATTAGCCCACCAAGGCAAAGCAGAGAAAGAGTGTTCAAGACAGAGAGTACGGTATGAGAAAATTACAGGTATATTCCAGAGTCTGTTACATGAATGAGTCTGATTTACTGAACCATAATGTGTAAATCATGGCAGAAAAGGCTGAAGAAATAGACAAAAACAAGTTTATGGAGAGCCTTGTATGTTATTATAAGAAGCTAATTTTTTACTTTGTAAGGAGCTAAACTCTAAGAGCTACATTGAGTAATGGTTGGAATTATATTTTCAGAAGACCATTTTTGTTGCAATGAAGAGCAGGAGAGATGGTAGGCTGGGAGGTAAGGAAAGAAATTAGGATAATAACCCAGAGGTGAGATGACAAAGCCTGATGTGAATATGTAATAGAAATGGAAATAGAGGAAGGATTCCAGATTAATTCAGATATTAAGAGAAGCCAGGAGTGTTTAGTGATGGTTGAGGGGTGATGGGTGAGTGTGGAAGTCTAACATAACTCGCAGGTTTCTGACATTTTGTGACTTCGTGGATGATAGTGCAATGAACTCGTATGGTATAACAGGAAAAGAAATAAAATTTGAATGGAGGGGAAAGGCAAAAAGCGAAGCATTTACTTTGGACCTGTTGAGTTTGGGGTACCAGTGGAAGATTCAAGTGGCTTGTCTGTGAATTCACAAATATGAAACTGAGCTGAGAGGTCAAGGCTGAAGATACAGATCTGAGATCACCATTTAAATGTTACTTAAAACCATGAGAATGAAACAGAGTACTTTATTAATGCAGAAGAAACTTGCATGTCTTTCACACTGACCATTCAGGTTCTCTTCCAATTCTTTCTTCTTTAACAATTCTACTTCATCTTAATGGAATTTTACTTGTTTGACCGTATTGTGATCTAGGAGAAATGTCCCCATTTTAATTTAACCAAAACATGGAAACTTCTGCATAGTAATGCTATCTGACCATGGTCTCCAATTTTCTGTTCTTACGAATGTATTGCTGACCTAGCCTCCTTTAAGTGATCTACTCCCAAAGGAGCTATATCTTTCTGTATTTTTTCTATAGTAAGGGCTCTCATGTTGCCTGATACCAACAGTATGGTTTGGAAAAGGTGCTGCCTATATTAGTTTCCTATGACTGCTCTTACTAATTACTAGAACCTTAGTGGCTGAAAGCAACATGCATTTATTATTTTACAGTTCTGGAGATCAGAAGTCTGAAATCAATGTAGCTGGGCTAAAATTAAGATGTTAGTAGACTGGCATTCTTTCTGGAGGCTCTAAGGGAGAATCATTTCTTTACCTTTTCTGGCTTCTAGAGACTATCTGTATTCCTTTGCTCATGGTGGCCTTCCTCCGTCTTCCAAGTGCATCGGTCAACCTCTGCTTCCATCATCCTATTTTTTTCTTCTGCCTTTGACTTTCTCATTCTTCTCTCATAAGGGCCCTTGTGATCACCTCTGGCTCATCAGGCTACTATAGGATAAACTTCATCTCAAGACCCTCAACTTAATCACATCTGCAAATTGTCATGAAAGTAACGTTTACTTGTTCTAGGGATTAGGATGTGGACATCTTTCCAGGGCACTATCTGGCTATCACACTATGGCTAGAAATGAACACAACTGCTAGCCCTGAACTGCGGTTGTACTTACAGGCACTATAGATATAAATAAGGTCACTGGCCATACATAAATAGCATTCCTTAACCAAAAAGGAGCATATGTACAATAACCACAAAATAAATGCTATCTATGAGTTTTACTTGCACAATATCACTGTTTATTTCTAAATAATTCTAGGAATTATGTGAATTTCATAGCCAGCCAATATAACAGATATTTTTCTTTTTCAAATTATCCTTCTTAATAACTCCCTGAACTTGTTTTACACTGCCAGTCACATGTCATTATGGGAGAGTGATACATCCAGGTGCCTGCCTTCCATTCTGGAAGGCAAAGAATCAAATGTTTTCTTTCCTTATCCTGGCACAACAAGGAGTTACTGCCTGACTGAAGTTTGGCCAGTCAAATGCTCTGCCTTGTGACTTGACTCTTGACCCAGTAATGTAGCACCAAACCAAACCACTTCTGTCTTTCATGCCTTCTAGGCCTCCAGTGTTGCCATAAATCTTTCCCGGTTCTAAGACTGCTTTCCAGCCCTCCTTTCAGTTCTGGAGGTTTCCATTTCTTTCCAATAAATTACTTTTTCTTACTTAGCCAAGTTTGGTTCTGTCATTTACAGTTAGAAAACGCTGCTAATCATCGTAGTGTTACATAGATAATATCACTGATACATTAAATCTACCATATGAATTTTATAAGATAATTGATTTTCTGCTTGGAGAAATTTTATTCACTAATGTCCCCTAATTTGAGTTAGGGCATTCTTATTTATATGACCTCGTTAAAATTCTATGGATTAAACATATTTACAGGTCTGGAAAGGCAAGGTAGTTGCTTTTTCCAGATCAGGAAGGCTCTTTTTTTTTTTTTACTACACCTTTTCATGGAATCTTATTTGAAGCATTAGGTGCCTCAATGTAACCATTCTTGAACTGGCTGGGATATCTTTTAGAGACTTGTTAAAGCATTGGTGATCATGGTACCACAATGCTGAGGATTTACCTCCCTTTCTTTGGCTGTTTAGTGGTTTAAATTTTTTTTTTCTTTAATGGAAAATCACTCAGTGAAATTGCGGAAAAGCGATTATTTATCTGAGTCATATTTTTATGGAAACCGTTTTTCACTTCTCTGCATTTTTAGAAGTGTTTCCTTAAAAAGGATATTCTATTAATATTTATAATTAGATATCACACAAAGCAGATGCTAAATCTTATGCTATAACTTTATGGGTAAAATTACATAAAGAAGATTATATACTCTTTGGCATAATGTTCTCTCTGGGAGCTATGGAACAAAGGACATTCTCCATGAAGACCCTTTTTTTTTTTTTGAGGAGAGGAAAACAGAAAGGTGGTGATTAACCACGATCATTTTAACTATTATCCAGAACAGTGGTACTTAAGTGGGTAGAGCAGGAGCTCAATAAATACTTCATTGACTTTTCTCTTTGACCCACATCTCAGTTCACCTATTCACTCTATCTCTATTCTTACTTTGAAGCCACGTGGATTCTTCCTATTTGCAGAGCACTAGATGCCAGGTCCTCAGCCTATGTGAATGGGCCGACCTTCCAAATACACATGGGGTGGCTAGTGGGGACTTTACTGAGGTCCGAGGACAGGAGGAAAAGGGATTCATTTTCGTGATCATCTTTAGGCCAGTACCAGGAGAACTGATGGAGTAAATATTGTGTAATCCAACGCATACCCACCCTCCCACCCAACAGCCTTCTTTGTGTAGACAGGGAAACTGAGGTTGTGAGGAATAACTGTTTGAAATAACTGAAAGTAATGGCCCTGGGTTTGAACGTCCGTTCTCGTGAGTTACCCTGCCTCCTCCCTGGCGATTACTTCAAAAATTCTAGTAGGGCCCCGAGGATGGAGAGGAGAGGACAGCAAACCCTCTCTTCGCCAACTTGACGTCCTGTGTAAAGAACTGTTATGACTTCTCCTGAGTCCCTCTCTTTAGAAGACAAGGTTAGGGACAACGGCTGGCCAGAGTAGAAGAGAAGGGTCAGTTCGCCGAGACGCTGCGCCAGGGTAAGGATGGGGCACGCCCACCAACGGGCGGCCGCCTATCGCTCGGTCCCAGGGATGCAGGGCTCTCCCGTCGTGGGGTTTGAGCGCGTGTGAGTGCACTCGCCACCGGAAGGCTGAGCGGGCAGAACCCGCAGGCCAAGAGCACGCTCCGGGAGAGGCCGGGCGCCTCCCCGCGGCCTTGGCGCACGTGCCTGGGCCGGGGCCAGGGCGAGTGGCCGCGCCGTAGTAGCTGGGGCGGGTGGGAGCGGCTGGCTCCGGGCCGCGGCCGCCGCCCGCGCGCCGGCTCCGGTGGTTGGGCGGAGGAAGCGCGGGACTCCTCCTCCCCACCGTATTAACATGCACCCAGGGGCGGGTGACCAGCCCAGCCTCGCCGCCCCAGCTCGCCGCGTCCCGGCGCTCAGCCTCCGCGCCAGAGGCGAGCGCTGCGCTCCGGGCGCCGCAATCCCGAGGACACGGCCTCTCCGACACCTCCGGCCCCGGGAAGTCGGCGGCATCATCGGCGGGAGCGGTCGCAGCCGCCTCTGCTCCGCTCTCGAGTGCTTCCTGTCACCTCGCTGAGACCCTGTCCGGGCCGCGGGGACACCCTTTCTCGTCCTCCCCCCGAGGCTCGTGGGACCGACGGACGGACGCAGGGATCCAGGGCCGGACTGCGGGCAGCGGCAAGGTAACGCCGGGCTGCGCTGCGGGGCTCGGGCGTGCGCGCGTGGCGGCAGCAACCCGAGCCCGGGCCGCCGCCACCACCGCGATCGCGGCGCGCTGGGTGTCTCTTGACCGCCGCGCGGTCGCCACTCCTGTCGCCCGCGGAGGGACGATGGGCTGGGCTCCCTTGGCCCGCTTCTCCTTCGCCATCCGCCGCCTGGGGTGCACTCCCGGACCCCCTGGGGACCCTGGGAACCCGGGGGCCAGCGCGCCCCTCTCCGGGCTTGAGGTTCTGGCGGCTCCCTCTTGGGGCCCGGGGAGGGGACTGATTTCTAATTGCGACAGGGTCCTGGAAGGGGGAGGGGAGAGCACTAGTTCCCGTCATCTCCACCGGCCAAATTCACACCTCCCTTCGCCTCCAACCCCTGGTGCACCTTGCAGGGGAAGAGGGGGCTGCTCACCGCAGGGGGACTTCTCGGCAGGCTCCTGGGTCGTTTGCCAAGCAAGTTGTTGCACTTGCTTTTTAGGTGACATTTTGGCTTTGGTTGTGGAGAAAGCCTCCTCCCGGGTGTGTGTGTGTGCGTGTGTGCGCGCGCGCGCGTAAGAGAGAAAGCCAGAGAAACAGAGACACAAAGAGAGACAGACAGAAGCACACAGAGGGAGAACGAGATGCAGAAAGAGAGACACACACACAGAGGACGGGATTCAAGGAGGAGGTCACTGTAGAGTCGCCCCCCGCCCGCGGCCGAGGCCAATTCCCGGCGAATCGCGTGGCCAACCTTGAGACGCGGTATTCAGTGAATTGAATGAGCGGGGCTGGAGCCGAGACCAAACCGGGACTTCTCCTCAGGGCTGGGAGAGATAACAAATTGCACTTTCATTGAGGGGCGGCTGCAGCTGCGGGAGGGACCTTCGGAGGGCCGCTTGGAGATGAAGACCCTGCATTCAGGACTCCGACTGCTGCGCTCCTCGAGGAAGGCGAGCTGTCCCTGCTTCACCCGGTGGCCCCCGGGAGGCCGTGGGAAGCGGCGACCCGCTGTTCGGGTGCCCGCGCCCGAGACACTGAGTGCCTGTACCCGAGCTCGGCTCCCGCCCGCGGCTCCCGGGCTCGCCTTCCTCCGGGCGGGTAGCGCTGCGGAATTTTTTGTCTGAAAACCGAGGGGGGGAAGGGGGGCGGGGGCGTACAGAGGGGAGGGGGTTTGAAGTAGCCAGAGGGCCGGGACCGGGACGCGGGTGGGTAGATGTTATTTCTTTCATGGACTCAGGCAGGACTCTATTTACACTCCTGACACAGTGAGCCTGGCTTGGGTTCGGGAGAGATCATTGCTTCCTGCCTCTCTTGGCATAACATGTGAAGTTATGGAATTACGAGGATGAAAGACGTAATTAAAGTAACAATTAAAAACAGATCTTTATCTTTTATGGTGTTCATGAATGGCTTTGTAAAGCGGTGATGGATCGATCTGAGTTGTAGTCAGACACTGGGATGAGGAATGTTTAGAACTAGGAAAGCAATTTTAGGACCCAATGCAAACATCTTGTAAATTTATTTTTACCAGGAAGGACCTAACTGCTTTTTGAATGTTATTTATAGCAGAATTTCAGTTTCAGGAAGCAACTTTCTATTGGCCAATGTAATTTGGCATATATAGCACTCCTTCTTATTCCAACTTGGATGGAAATGACATGGAAACAAGCAATGTTATAAGTATCTCCATTTATATAATGTCAAAAGGATAAAGTTTTCTTTGCTTAAATTTTTACAAATTCAAAGCCATAAAAACACATTGCCTCTGTCTATGCAAAATACATGACATTTAAATGTTCCAGTCATATAAAAATTACTCAATTCAGAAAATTTGTATTCTGCCATAAAGAGGAAATAGAGAATTTCATAGAATCTGGTAACAGCAGCTATGTTATTAATCTCCTTTGTATATATCACTTCAGTTTAAAGTTGCAGTAGGTGAAGGCACTGCTTTGAAATATTACAAGTTTCAGATCTAAAATCCCAGGACTACTTTTGGGGGGGGGAAACTGAGTCATTTAAAAGAAAATGCTACTTGGGTGAGAAAAGACTTGAGCACATTTGCAAATATAGAACCTCAAAAAATTATACCTATTTCTCTGTTTCTCTGTATGTATCTATTAGGGTTTCTATTCTTAGTTTCCCAAATGAAGTATCTTATCTCAAATATTATAGGCAATATAAATATTGGCAAAACGAACTGGTTAAGAGATTCCTTAAAAAGCTGTGAAGTGATTTTCTGACAAAACTCTTCAAATAACACATGAGCAGTTATGGTTTTGAGAGATAATATGCACATGAGTTTCCTGATGGGGAATTTTCATGGCTTAGCATCTTTAATTTCTCCTTCAACATAAACTTTATTCTGCCAGAACTAAAACCTTGAAGAAACATATCAATAATTATAGAAAGGAAGACCTTATTCTCAAAATATTGCATACCCCATATAGAGAAATAGCCTAAAACTAAGAGGTGTTCTACTTTCTAAATCCTTCTAAGGTTAATTGTCCTATTGAATCAAACTTGGAAAGATGAATTGCGTACACTTTGATTTAATTGTTAGGTATGTGTGCCTTCATTCCATATAGCCATCTATATGCATTATTTTTGAAAATTTTTAAATATTTTATTTGTTCTTGAGACAGAGAGAGACAAAGCATGAGCCAGGGAGGGGCATAGCAAGAGAGGGACACAGAATCTGAATCAGGCTCCGGGCTCTGAGCTGTCAGCACAGGGTTCAAACTCACAAGCCCTGAGATCATGACCTGAGCCGAAGTCAGATGCTCAACTGACTGAGCCCCCAGGTGGCCTCATTATTTTTTTTAAATATAAAATTAAAACTGGTAAGAGGGAAAGTGAATTTATACTAACTACTCATTTAGAGATATGTAGCATGATAATATTTTCAGCTACAACTTAATTGAGGCAAGTGCTGTATTCTTTGTATAGCAACTTCTGGAAACCAACAAAAAAATCGAGCGTCTGATTTCGATTTCATAGAATATTTTGAATGGAAAAAGAATAATCGAAGGCTATCCAAATGAGTGTTTTTATAGTGAAGTTTATACTAAGGCTCCAACTCCTGTGATGGTGTCTTCTCGATCATTCCCACAATTAGCTCCACCCTTTATCAGACCAGCTCTGCTCCCTGTAGAAGTTTTTCTTAGGAAGCACTCGTTGAACTGGAGGACTTTTATGAAGAGTTCATCTCTATAGAAACCACACTTGCCTCTCTTTGCTTAATTTAAGGAAACAATGCTGTTGTAAGTTCTTTTGTTTCTTTTCTCTTTTTCCTTGGTAATTACCACCCCCCCCCCCGCCCCCAAAGGAGCAGCATCTCTAAAGCTGAAAGGCTACTAGGACTTTTCAGAAATCTCAACACTCCCCAAAACCCACCTCTCACATTTACTCTCTATGCCTTACATATGTGGTATGTTGTTTGCTTAATACATTTTTATTTTAAAGAAACACAGACACAAAAGACAGAAACACAATCACAAGAAAGCCCTTTTCTAGCATTCTAAAACTTTTTGTGCTGGTGAGATGCTTGGCGTTTCAAAAGCACCCTGTGTCCTGTGCTATCTTTTATTTCCAGAAGATTCTAAGGGCTTGTAATTCTCTATTTTCAAAGAAAGGAATCATTTCACTGCCTCCCCCCCAACCCTGTCCAAATGACTTTCTTGATGCCTCCTTTTTATTTTTATTTTCTAATATTTGTTTGTTTGTTTGTTTGTTTATCTATTTGAGAGAGAGAGAGAAGAGTAGAGAGAGAGGGAGACAAAGAATCCGAAGTAGGCTTCAGGCTCCAAGCTGTCAGCACAGAGCCCATTGTGGGGGTTGAACTCAGAAACCCTGAGACCATGACTGGAGCAGAAGTTGGAGGCGACTGAGCTACCTAGGTGCCCCTCCCTACCTCATTTTTAAATCATGGGGAATTTGTAGGCTGATTCCTGTTACTGCCCAATGAAGGGGACTTTCTCCAGATGTGTGGTCTTTCAGGAATTGGAGAGATGTTCCTTCTTCTACCACAGAGGAGGATTAGGCACTAGTCTTAAGTCATTTACTTTCATTTATTTAACATCCACTGATAACTCATTGGATGAGATACCAGATACCGGTTTATCTTCTTCTAACACATATTTGTTTTATGCAAAAAAACCTTTTTAATAGAAGATTAATTAAATATTAAAAATGGGTATATATACCATTAATACATTAAGTATTAGAGCACTTATGTACATTTATTACACACACACACACACACACACACACGAGATTGCTCTTGCATATGAGATATGCCGACCCATCAATTTTAGTCTAGTGAATGGCAGGGGCCAGACAGCTGGTGTGCTGGTAAGAAACTAGAACTATTCCTTTCCTTTTTGGACTTAACGGTTGGTGTTTATCGTTTTCTCCTTCCTGTAGGAGTTAATGATTTGCAGGTAAGAAGTGCTATCCCACTTCAGAAGACCAGCTCATGCACAGGAGGCCCTCTGGACATAGCGCCATAGATCTTTGGCCCAGACTCTTAGGCCTTTTCTTGGCTAGATGAGAACCAGTGGGATATGATTGCCCCATTTGGGGTTGTTGGGAATGAGGTTATCCGTGCTCTGCATCTGCCGTGAAGATGCAAACCTACCTTCCTCTTGGAGTTTGCCCAACCTAAACCGTTCATTTTTATATTCCCTTATCAGAGTTTGCTCATCCGTTGCCATTGACAATTTCTAGATCTTCTCTCAACGTGTTGTTGTTGTTGTTGTTGGGTTTGTAAGCAGCAACACACAAGCAAGCATGAAGAGTGTAGTTTGGCAGTGTATGAACTGCCCCATCCTGCCAGATTTCCTTAGTATTCAGGCGAGTAGGGGCTTATCGAAGCCCTGGATAAGCAATTTGGAGATGAGGGTTTCTCGTAGGGCTGGTTCCCTCCGCAGCTCCTGTGTCCCAGTGTGCACCGGGAGGGCTCAGAAACATTTAAATGGCTCCCTCAGGCAGCTTGTGGGGAGGTCTCTCTCTGGGCACGTTTCCAGCTCTGCTGCTTTGCTCTGACACGATTTTGGCTAATTTGAAAACATCTGCTAGAGTAACTTCCCTTTTCATTCTACTACTGGAGAACGTTTATTAGTATATGACAAGAGGACTGCCCTTCCCCCTCGCTCCCACCTCAAGATCATACCCTTTCTCTGGAGACCCTTCTCTTTGTTAATTTCAATATCAGTGGAAACTCAGAGCGAAGTCTATTTCTGGATTAGAAACTTCCCTGCCACATATCGCTGAGATTTCTTTACAAAACACACACTGCAGTTTCAGAGGCGAATGGCATTTTGATCTTGTCTCAGACTTTGCAAACAACTCTTCCATGATATGATTCATCATACTACTCTAGTAAAAAGGCAAGGCGTAGTCACTCCCTTAGCAGCTCCTTTCCCAGACATAAACCCAGAAGGCAAAGTAACCTTTTCATTCTTTCAAACAGGGATGCTCTTTTCCATTAGAGCCCAAGGGATGGGCAGGTGGGAGTGGGGTGGCGGGGCGTAGGGACAGGACTTTGAAGCAGTAACATATTTAGAAGTTTATTGGGTGAACCCTTGCCTAGGCAATTTAGAGACACACTTGGTTCTATAGCTTCTGTGAAGCAGGGTAAGATGTCTTTTCCCCAGTCTCCCTGAAACACTGTTTCTCTCATTATTTCCTCTTTCCTAGACCTCAGCTGAACATTTAATTTAGTCACCAAGGCTCTCCAGTTGAATGCAGTTTGAGTGCTTTATACTTTTTTCACGGTCCTTTTACAGTATATAACGATGCTTTGACTTTTATGATTATCCTGTCAACTGCGTTCCCCACTGAACTGTGCATTCCATGAGATCAAGAGCTAAATATAGCATATTCACCAAATGTCACCAGTGCCTAGCACAGCCCATGGCACGTAGCAAGTGGTCACTGAACACCAGTGAAGTAAGTGCATTAATAAACAAAGGAAGGAGTGCAAATCTGTATTCTGTGTAAGGGCCTTAACTCTGAGGGTAGTAGCATGTGGCTTTTACAGGCCCTCTGCAATCTTAAATTCTGCATTGTCTACTTTGATAATACCTGGAAAACACAGGCCTTTTCCCAGTGTGGCCAATGTGTGCTCGGTTCGTTTCCAAAGCAGGGCCACTGCAGTCTGCTGGAACACAGAGGGAGGTTCTGAAGTAAGACAAGGATTAAAAAACAAAACAAATAAAACAAAAACAAAACCTCCCATCCCCTTCCCTCCCTCTCCTTTCTTACTCGAAACAAACATGTGAACAGCTTAACCACCCCCTCTGCCTGTGTTTTGAGAGCCCCCTCTCCCCAAATGTAGCCCTGGCTCTCTTCTCACTGGCCACTCCAAATAATTGAGCACTCAATTATGTCTCTGTGGAATCTGACACATATTTATTTCTTGGTTTTTTATTTCATTGTCTGTTTATGTGCCTGTCTACGTATGAGCCTGTAAGCTCAGAGACAATGGAGAGTATAGGACTCACATACGGAAGGGATTCAGATGTTCAATGGACATTGAAAGGGGATTGAAGTAGATCACAAGGATAAGAGACCAACCTAGGGGGAAGGAGAGAAGTGGATACAACTGCCTTTCATGCTTGAGGCTGATTTCTGTATATGTACTTCAAACCTGTGTGGGGTGGTTCTCATTCATAGGTGATGTTGGAATCGGCCACTTAAAATTGTACGGAATCACAGCCTTCTGAGTGGATCCATGACATTTTTTTAATACTAGTTCCTGGCCAGGTGTATAGTATATTCTTTCCCACTCTGTGCTTCTGAGATAATCGAATGATGTGGTTGGTGGGCCACCCACGTGGATATGCTTAATCTGCCAGGTGGAACCCTGCTGGATCCACTGTTCAGCCTTAAATGAGGAAAAGTAAGACTTAACATGGTCATGGCTCATGTTATTATAAACTATGATGTGTAATAATTTCTCCAGATTTGCTTTTCTTTTATTGATGTCTTAAATTATCTTGCTTTGATGATAAGAATCCTAGGAGACCTAGATGGTCGATGTAGATATTGGCATGTATATAGCCTCCAAGTATTGGCAAACCAAACCTGTGTACTCATTAGCATGCAGAACACAGAAGTGGAAACACTTGGCTTAAAATCTAATCCAAAGGATAAGATTAAAATGTAGAAAGTAATTAGTAAGAACATGTTATAAAATCAAACTAAGGGCTCAAATATCTGAGACCAGTCATACATATCCTAGGCTTTTATGGAATGACAAAGCTCAACAAAGGACAGGATCGCTGCAGAATGTTTCCTAAAGAGGAAGATCTTAAACTGGACTTTCCTGAATGGGTAAGAATTAAATGGAAGGAATGACTTTTCAGATAAGGCAAAAACATTTGCAAAGATGTGGAAATGCAAACCAACTTGATGTATTCCTGGCTCTCTGCTCTGGCTCCACTGGTGCATTTGAGTTAGACCTGGAGATGAATTTGGTTAAGAAAGATGGAGAATGTTTAGGGTTGACACGAACTTTGAAGTGGCCTCTTGAACTGATGGAAGTAGGTCTGTCTACCACTAGATTATCACAGAGAGAACTTTTAGGAGGCTGTAGCATTAATTGGGGCATAAATGAAGGGAGCCAGGTCTAAGGAAGTAACCATCGGAGAAAAGAAGACATGAAAACTATTTTGGAACAAATTTCAAGTAATATTTGACTCCTTCCTTTCTCTTTTTCCCTATACTTGTGTTGCAAACTATTTTTCAATTCTTTATTATCAATTACAAATTATTGTGAAATAGTTGATAACACCAAAAAAAAAATCAATAAATATTTCTCCACATCCTCGCCAGCATCTGGAGTTCTCTGATTCGCTCATTTTAGCCACTCTGACTGGCGTGAGGTGGTATCTCAGTGTGGTTTTGATTTGTATTTCCTGGATGAGGAGGGATGCTGAGCATCGTTTCATGTGTCTGTTGGCCATCTGGATATCCTCTTCGGAGAAGTGTCTGTTCATGTCTTCTGCTCATTTCTTCACTGGATTATTTGTTTTTTGGGTGTGGAGTTTGGTGAGTTCCTTGTAGATTTTGGATACTAGCCCTTTATCTGATATGTCATTTGCAACTATCTTTTCCCATTCCGTCAGTTGACTGTTAGTTTTGTGGGTTGTTTCCTTTGCCGTGCAGAAGCTTTTAGTCTTGATGAGGTCCCAATAGTTCATTTTTGCTCCTGATTCCCTTGCCTTTGAGGATGTGTCAAGTAAGAAATTGCTGCGGTTGAGGTCAAGAGGGTTGTTTCCTGCTTTCTCCTCTAGGGTTTTGATGGTTTCCTGTCTCACATTCCAGTCCTTTATCCATTTTGAGTTTATTTTTGTGTATGGCGTGAGAAAATGATCTAGTTTCATTCTTCTGCATGTTGCTGTCCAGTTCTCCCAGCACCATCTGGTAAAGAGGCTGTCTTTTTTCCATTGGGTGCTCTTTCCTGCTTTGTCAAA